>NC_134543.1:113897599-114514161 GCF_050624435.1 Tenrec ecaudatus | reverse complement strand
ACTGCGTTACAGTGAGTTATTCAATATGGCTTTTCTTAGCATAACCTTTGTTACTCCCACCAAACCAGGCTTAGGTTTCCTAATGGGTCTGGATAAGAAGAGAGGGGAAGAGACTTATTACACTATATGATTCAGCTGTGAGTGATTCAAAACAGGGTTAAATGTGAGTGTCATCTGCTGGGTATAAAAGGAACCATCCCAGAAGCAGGATGGTGGAATTTCACTAGTAGTACGAGAGAAGAGTGAGGAGTGGAGGAGATCCTTTGGATCCCAGCATCCCGTGCATTGAACCTCCTTGATTGTAACAGAGAAGTAGCCACAGCAGAACCAGGGGCCAGAGCATGAAACCGAATGGTGAACTGCACAGCCAACTGAGCAAGTAAAATCGAGTGCCTTGGGTCCAGGAAGTGGACTTCTGGAGTGAGCTACCTTTGTGCATGAACCCGGTTCCCTGACATACAGAGGTGGGGCTGTGTGCCTTCAGGTTGAGGCTTATAGTGGGCTGACATGTCCTTTAGACATGTATTGATAGCCCTGAAAGAGATTTGTAGCATTGTCTGAGCAGGGGAGAGGCCCTGCCAAGTGTCTGAGGGCCAGGGAGAAGTCTGCCTGAGATCAGAAGAGAAGAAATTCTCCTGACTGAACAGCTATAGCCTAAGCATTTCTTGTAGCCTGTTACCTTCCCATATAAACCCTATAATTGCGGGCATCAATGGTGAGCTCTGTGTGGCCAATAAAATGAATTCTAGAGCCCACCTGAAAGGTAGAGAGCACTGTGGGGAGGAACAATTGGTGTCTGAACTCGCAAGGACCATTGAGAGGATGAGCACAGGTCTCACTTCGGCCTCATAGGAACCAGCCTGGTTATTGACTTTCCTTCCCTCTTATGAAGTGAAAAGAGATCAGATGCCATCACCACATAATCTTCTTTGCATTCTTTTTTTATTACAACTCCTAAAGACCAAACTCAAACCTTCTAGCCATATGTCTTCAGCAAATACACTAATTATTGATGAATATAGGGTTTGTGTAAGAGGTTCATTCCCATGTGTTGGCGACATGAGCTCCTCTTGCAATTTATTCAGATGTCATGTAGGCATATTAACGTCGGCTGGAATGATAAATAAAATATCTGCATTTAAATAAAGGCATTAGGCAGTTCATACCTATTGATAATCTGTGTTATTTATCATTAGATACCACTAGAGGAGAAATGAGGTTACCACCTCTATTCTTGCTCCTCGCTCAGTACTAACACCCACTTGACTAGTCCGTACATCCAGAGGTTGACTGGACTCCCAGAGTTGAGAAGAACTCAAGTAGTTGACCCTATCAGCTCCTTCTTATCCTAAGCAAGCCTCTTACATTGTCAGTAATTAAAGTGCCAATGCCCCTGGAGACCCCCAAACCACTGTGTTCTGAGGCTAAGGGTAGAGAATATGTTTAAATATTATATTCTCTTGGAACTTACTTTAAAATAAGTCCACCTTCTGGTGGCCATGCAGGTCTTCCTGCAAACAGTTCTGTAATGGCCCTGATTTCCCAGCCTGACAGCTTGTGCAATGGCTAGATTTTAAGATGCTTAAAGAGTTTTGCTCTTTATCAAACAGGCTCTGCAGGAATTCCCTGTTTATACTCCCATCTTCGGGAATCTGATGGTTTTTACACTCTTAACAAAGGGAGCAATAGCGCGTACGAAGCCCTCCCCACCCTTCACCACTACTCCCAGTCCTGTCGACCCCAAACTAAAGTCAACATCTGAACCAGAGTAGGGGGCTTCTAAAGTTGACTAACAACTAGGGGTCTGATTATATATCTATTCTGGGAAGAAGTGGATGGAAGCACAAAAAGAAATAGGCATGTTGCTGAGTTATCGGTCGAAAATCCACAGACTATTTCTCTAGTCCTAGCTTTTCTGAGGGCTGGCCAATGAACAACGTCTGCAGTACCATTGTAATCCAACTCCTTTATCCTCAAGCTAGTTAGATAAAACGTGTGCTCCTCAACACCCCATGATGATGCTACTGCTGCTGTTGATGATCCTGCTGATGCTGTTGGGGACTGTCAAGGTGATTTGGGTGCACGGTGACCCCCAGGTACAACACAAGAAAATTACCTGATCCTGTGGCAGCCTCGTGATTGTTGCTAGGCTTGAGTCCAGTGTTGAAGCCACTGTGTCAATCCAGAATGCTAAAGAGATCTTTCGTGGCAGATTTTTCCAATTAAAAAAAGGTCAGTTTCTTAACTATGGCTTAATATCTTCTATTAATCCATTTCTGATGCATCTAACTTGAGCGGGCTCTATGGACAGAACTTAATCCCTGGACAAGAGTGATTTAGGAAAGTCTCTTCCACATCAGCAAAGAAAGCTGCTTTATCAGGGCGGGGCTGGACAGGAGACAGAGAAAAAGGAGTTGGCGATGGCAAACAAAGCCCAAGAGGATGGTTTCTGAGCAGGAGCTGAAAAGAGCATCATCTTTTTTTTTTTATTAAAATGCACTAAAGTTTGCCATACAATGGTCCCTTGCAGAGTCCCACCCTTTCCTCTTCTCTTCCCTAAGCCCTGACTTGGTTGCTTCCAGTTTTGGTCCTTGCATCTGAACTCTTGAGGAATAGAACCTAGTTGCAGTTCTTTGAAAGATATTTCCCTGTCAAACTGAGCCCGGTGCTGTGGACTTAGTAAGTAGGTGCTCCAGCAACCCTTAGGGGATAAGTCCGATTATTGATCACCAGAAGCTTCCCGTTGCTCTTCCAGGGTGGTGAACGTTTCTTTTCACTTACAATGAAGTAGACAGAAACCGCTGCCCTGGATACTTTTCCTGGGAGTGTATAACCTCAAAAAGGTTGTGTGGGAGGTGAGTAGATCCCGCCAGCCAGGAGTCTTACTGACAGCTAGCCTTGGCCCTGGTGGTTCTCCAGTTTGTATTTATATCTATGCACGCCTCTTCCATCAAAATATGCCATGCGCAACTAAAAGATATTGAATCAAATATTAATGCCCAAGATGCCCACACATTTTTGTAATGCCTTCAACCTTCTTTACAAAGGATTTTAATGCACTCTTGTAATTTTACTTCAGCACAGTGCAATCAGCAAATAGCAATTTCTCTCTGGGACCACAAAGATTTGTTAACTGCCCTAGTGAGAAAGGGCTGCTGTGTCAGACTCTCAGAGATTATCTCATCTCCGTCGGCTCTGGAGCTTGAGAAATAGGTTCCTTTGCCAGGGTCATTGCGTTTGATTGTTCTTACGAGGGGATTTCAAAACATTCCGCCTTCAATGCTCCCTCCTTTGCCCTGCCTATTACATTTCAACCCGTTTGGTGAGGCTGGGCTTAAATGCTTCTTCTGCCATGAGACTTTCTTTAGCATCCCGTGCCTCTCACAGGCTTCCTTTCAACGCTTCAAAAACAGCCTTGGATGGCAATGACTTACTTGTGCCTTATCTAGCCTACATTCTTCGGTCGTGTTAGGTTAATACTAGCAGCTCTGATCTAAAGCATGGTTGGTCAAGTTCGCCAAAGGGTGCCGCAAAGAAAGGTCTGACAATCTGCTTCCCCAACACCAGTCAGTAAAGACCCCGTGGAGCATGGCTCTCTGACATACGTGGGATCGCCATGAGTCCGAATCAAGTCAGCTACTTTGGAGTTCTGGTTGTCTACACCCTACCAGATGAATAGCTTAAGTGTAAGAAGCTGGTATATTTTCCATGTTTGTATCCCCAGTTATTGCAAGGTGTAGGTGCTCAGGAAATATTTGCTGTCTAGGTAAACAAGGGAAATTGCCACTTCTAGAACCAGAGTTAGGATTGAGGGGTACTGAGTGTTCAGGAAACATGCAGTAAAAATAGATTTTTTGTGGTATTAGGCACTGAACCACCTTTTTAAAGCATTGTTTCTATGGAGGAAAAAATAATTGATTTACAGAACCACTTGTGTATGAATTGAGCATTGATCAAAACATATGTTTAAACATACTAAATTAGAACTTGTCTTGAAACTCCAGATGCCTACACAAAAGGTTGGGCCTTTTCTGCCCTTGCCCCTCCTAAGCAGTTCTTATGCCTAGCGGGCGGGGAGGAGGACTACACAGCTACATAAAACTCTTTCCCCTTCCACTCACACTCAATCAATCAATCAATCAATAAGAATAAGCAACCCTCACTGCCATCAAATCAATTCCTACTCAGAGCAACCCAATGGAGCAGGAGAGATCTTTCCCTGTGGGTTTCTGTAACCATACATGCTTACCAAGCCTTGTCTTTCTCCTCCAGAGTGGCCACTGGTTTCCAACTGCTGACCTTGGGCCTAGAGGGCAAGTGCTACCTGGTGGCATAACCATTACACCACTGGGGCTCCTCCTTTTACTCACAATTGCCTTGTCCCTCTTTCCCGGCAGAATATTTAGTAAGTAGTTCTGGGGTTCCATCAGATTTTGACCCTGCACACCCAGAAATGTCCAGGCTGTGAAGATTTGATAAACGTATTCACTAGCTGATGCTTCAATGGACTTGCTCACTTTGAATCAACACGGAAAACGAAGTCACAGGGACATAGCAATTCTTCAGGATTATTAGCAAAGATTTTTCATGACAATTTAAGGTTGAGCGTACACTTGCAAATCGATAGGACCTCTGCAAACCCCCATCCCCGGGTTCAATGCCTACAAAGCTAGCAGGTCCCAACCAGGAGAAAGTGTTGCTTTATATTAACTCTTCCCAAGAAGTTCCAGAAATGTAAACGGGTGATGTAAGAGAAATAAATCTTGTAGTCAAACAAGTTTGGAAAATATTGGGGTTGACAAGATGTAGCAGCTTAACGTACTCTGCGATTTCACAGAGTTTCTGACATGATAATATGCCATGGAAATGTCAGAACAGATCTCAAAGAACCAGTACCTTATGATATAACTGCCCTGCCCATCCTATCCAGACTGCCATGCAGAAGTTACGGAGCATGCAAGGAGAATACACGTCTTTTTATTTTTTTTCTATAAATAAGATCATAAAATGTAATGAATCTCTCATTATAAGTATTTGCCGAGCAAGCTCTCCAATACCTTGAAAAGAAACAAGCTCCTAGGCACTGTGAATATTTTCTATCATAAGCCACTCCAAGGATGAAACACGCAGCGTTCTGTTCCCATAAAGATTTACAGCCTGGGAAACCCACAGGGGCATCTCTACTGTGTCCCGTAGGGTTGCTAAGAGACGGAATCGACACAATGGCAGGAGATTAGTTGATTGGATTGGACTAAACTTTTGTGAATCAAAGCGAAAGTAACTTTCTCACTGTATCCTTTCTTAGAGTGACTCATAATTATTATCATAGCTGTCCTATATGGGATTTTTAATCTATTTCAGGTACTGTGTGAAATGCATTTTCTCATTTAATCCTCAAATTGTCTGAGTCCTGTGATCTTCTAGAGGAACCCAATTTAGAACACTTAAATAATATTCCCAGGAAAGTGGCAGGGCCAAGATTCCAGGACTCTAGCACCTAGATCAGCGGTTCTCAACCTGTGGGTCGTGACCCCTTTGGGGGCTCAAACCACCCTTTTAAAGAGGTCACCTAAAACCATTGGAAAACACATATTTCCCATGCTCTTGGGAACTGAGACAGCTCCTCTATCCATCCCCAGGCGGTCCTCCAACATGCAGACACGCCCACACAGGAGAACCCGACATGAAGACTGTTACCCAGGCTACACCATGCTTCAAGACAACATTTCATTTATTTGTCATTAGAAATAAATATTTCACAAACTATAATTACATATTGTTTTTGTGATACATGACTATGCTCTAATGATGTTCAATTTGGAACAATGAAAATACATCCTGCCTATCGGATATTGACATGAAGATTCATAACAGTAGCAAAATGACAGTGATGAAGTAGCAACGAAAATAATTTCATGGCTGGGGGTCACCACCGCATGAGGAACTGTATGAAAGAGTCACAGCATTAGGAAGGTTGAGAACCCCTGCCCTAGAACATAGCCACGGCGGGGCTGGTCCTCACCTGGGATTTTCCATACTTGTCCACCCTCAGGGGCTTCCACACCTTGGCAGCCGCTGCATTCCTGTAAGCACGTTATGGAACGAAGCTGTCCAGGAGGCTGCATTCTACGTGCTCCCAGCAAGTCCACGAGGAAGATGCTGATTAATTCGTTTTCCATTTCCCTCTGAGCTTCTGCCCTTTGCTACTCTGATGACTCCTTATTGCGCGATCGAGGCAGAAAGAGGCTCTGTCAGACTCTTTCAAAGAAAAGTGAGATGGAGTTTATCACCCCTATTCACTTCCAGTTTTAACTTCCCATCTCCTCTAGTGGCTCCTGTGGACAGCAGAGAGAGAAGGCAGTAGGGCCGAGAAAAAGCACTGTTCTTGTGTGCAAATTCTTGATTGCACTTTGCCTGTTTGCCTTTCTCTTCCTAACAGGTAAGCTTTAGCATCCGGTAGAGTCCATGTTCATTGCCGGCTGAGTGTTGAGATTTGAGCACTTGCCACCTAGCATCTTATTCGTGTTTGTTTGTATGTTTGTTTGTTTTTCTTAAACACTTTAAAAGGCACTTGAACAGAGAAGACAATGTTTCTCTCCTGGAACCTGGGTATTTCCCCTCACTGCTTTGTTTGTGAATTATTCTTTAACCAATAAGCTCAGCCCACCGCTGGCTCCTCGTTCTATTTTGCACGTGAAGAAGTGAGGCACGAAGGGACCCAGGGGACTTAAGTAATGATGGTTTCCCCAGCTCTTCAAGCAGGGGGAGGGACAAAGCAAGCACCCACCCTCCGTGATGCTAGATCTCCTCTGTATCCTTATGTTAGAGTATCTTTCTTGCAGCTCCAAAGTCAGGTTTTGAAACTCCCTGAGCCCAATGAAAAGATTAGAGTCAAGACTTGGCTACAAACTCTCCTCCGGCAGAAGACACACCTTTACAGGTGGTCATTACAAGGACACTGGACACTTCTCGATATTGTGAGTTTCTGTGCACCTGAGAAGAACAATGCTAGGCTTCATTTCTGTCTTCCCAATACTCTCAGGGACAAACATCTGAACAGCTGAGGTATGATCAGAGGCAATGGCGATGCAAGTGGTGAGACAACTACCTAAGAAACAGCCACTCCTTAGAAAGCTAGCTATACACTTGCCAACTGAGATTGTTCTGTTTTATTTTGGTTTTGGTTTGTTGGTTTGGGTTTTTTGGGTTTTTTTGCTTTGGGTTGTTGTATTGTTTTATATGAAATCCAGAATAGGTAAGTCTATAGAGCCAGTAACTGGATTAATAGATTCTCTGGGTTGGGAGGAAATGGGGAGCTAATCACAAGGAGCACAAGAAAGAAGGAAATGTTCTGAAATTGATTGTAGTGATGATTGCACAAATCTTTGCTACATGTTTAAACTATGGTATAGTACGTGAATTATATGTTAATATGTCGATGTTACTGTTCAATTGTTTTAAGATCCTAAATTTGTGGGTTCTTTGTTCTTTCTCATAAGTAATAGAGTTGGGTGATAGAGTTGAGTGAAAACAGCAGTTTGAGTTCATTGTACACTAACTCTACTACAGATGTGGTTACCAATGGGTTTGGAAACCAGCTGGTTTGGAAACCAATTCTGCCACATCCAAGCTCTGTGGCTTTGAGTACAGTACTTACCCTTTCTGAGCCTCAGATTACTAACCTGTATAATCACAGATGCTATATGTCTATGGAGAGCATAAAGAATAGAGTTAAATAACATTGGAGCGTGACATATCAGACATATTCAATAAGCGTTCACTTTTG
This sequence comes from Tenrec ecaudatus, assembly GCF_050624435.1. NCBI lineage: Eukaryota > Metazoa > Chordata > Mammalia > Afrosoricida > Tenrecidae > Tenrec > Tenrec ecaudatus. Next base: position 114,506,375 of record NC_134543.1, on the reverse strand, counting down.
CGCTTCTGCTTCTTGGCTTTAAAGTTTCTTGATAACAATATTTTGTCTCAGGAGATTCTAGGAAATTAAAGCAAGAATACCTAAAATTGGGTAAATATTCAAAATCATAAGATGAATAATAGAAGTTATAACACATCTTTATATAGTATCTTTCTTAAAATGTCTGCAGACACAATGACCAGAGAGCCCTGTTTCAATTTGGTCTGTGACATATATGCACCCCACATGCCTTTAAGATCAGTAGAGAAAACGGGCAGGCAGGTGAGGGAAATACGGCTAGTTTAACATCACTTCAATCTCAGAAGGTTTTCATTCGTGGAGTCTGATCTACCTGCAAGCCCATGTCTAAACTCATGGTTTGGAAAATCAAGATGAGAGTGTTTTAAGCCTGATGTTTGAGCACTGAAAGCCCACATGCTTTCTCTGCTTTGCTTTCAGCATACATTAGGGATAAGGCCCCTCCATCTAGGCCTGGGGGCTGTGACCTAGCTCACCCAGACCACGTTTTCATAGGCTTATTTGGTCTTCTGGGACTTATGCCACCAAAGATCCTGTGCTCGTGTGATGTTGTTAGGGCCCAAGTCACTGTGTCTGATTTGAGTTACCTGCCAAACACAGGTGAGTTTACCTAATCTCTGTCTTGCTCCATACCTATATATAGTAATAGGTAAAAATGAAATCACCTGTTAGTTTTCAAATTAATGATGCCTTTCTCTGAGGTTATAAATGAATGCTGTATAGTCCATGTGCTGAAAAACTCGTTTTATACATGAGTCTATATGGTGTGTGTGTATGTGTGTGTGTGTGTATATATATATATATATATATATATAATCACATTTTATATGTGTTATAGTAGGTTAGACACAAAAGAAAAATATTATATGTATAAATAACATATATATGAATGCTGTATAAATCAGTGGTTTATATATATAAGCTATAACATTTTATATATATTATATTAGGTTAAATAGGCACAAAAGAACAAAATGTTATCTTAAACATACTTTCACCTAAAAAATTCACTGTCTTACCCTTGACTTCTAATATCATCGTGCACCTCTCTGTCCTTCTCTCCATGACAGAAGTACATACAGGACTCTTCTGGAGTCGAGATGAAAATGTAGCATGATTTTATCCAAGATTTTAAATGCCTGAAGATATTGATCCAGCCTGCTAGCCTGCTCAGAAGGATGCTCCACTTGCTGCATTGTGCTTGGAGACAATCTAATAAAAGCTTGCTGAATAATAAACAATGGGAGCCCACCAATTCTAAAAATTTAGATTGACAGGAATAATCCCCACCCTGGAAAAGACAGACCAGCGGGCGCTTCCCATAAACCCATTACTGTCCACTCACCCATAAGCCAATAGAAGCTGTTGGATTATTGGAACTCTTAGCTTTAAGAGAAATTGCTTTCCTAAATTTGACCTCCCACACTAAATATAAAATATGGACCATCTGTGATGAAGGGATTGCAGCCCAAACAGCATCATCTCTCTGAGGCAGAGGTTAGAAGGTTGATGCACATTGGTTCCAAGGGGATGAGGATGGAGGTGACCTTTTGCCTTGAAAATGGTCACTTGGAGCTTTAATGTGAGAGAAAGGGGTCAGGTATTAGCCAGCAAGAGTCTCTGAAGCTTCTGTCTGGTTAGGCTTTTACAGGAGGTGGAGTGGTGGGAGGAGCCACAAAAGCAATATGAGAAAACAGCATCAATTCTCATAAACACGAGCATGTAATACAGAGGAAACATGGGTGGGGGGACTATGTTTCAGAACCTTTCAAATGAAGTAGCTGAAAATAAAAGACAAGATGGGGGAAGAAAAATGTATTTACTTATAGAGCATGTGTGGTTATTTGATCGGACACGACACTGTTGCCATATGGATTGTACTTGCAGACAAAGCACAATTTCTCCAAGGGTGATTTTCTTAAGGAAAAATGCTTTATAAAAATAGCCTACAAAGTTCAGCGAAATTCTCATTTTCTGTGTCCCAAGCTTTAGTTTCATTCTGACAAAAGCCTCTGACAGTAAGGGAAGGTTGACCCTAAAGTAGTAACTAACTGTTTTGTCAGCTGACGCAGTTAGTAGAAAATAATAACGAAGTGAAATTCAAAGATTTCGTCTCAAAGCAGCGTGCTCCAGTCAAAGGAGAATGGAACTGGATGGTGTGGAATAGGAGGCAGGGGACTGATGGGAAAGATGCAAAGATCCAAAGTGGCTCGTAGTGATGATGGGGCAGATCAAGGGATGGCTGTCACAGACACGGAGGAACATGCATACCCATCCCCTTGTGGAGACAATGAGCAAGGTTTTTTGAGTTGTAGTTTCAAAATATGAATGAGGGGCCATAGAGGCTGCCTGCCTACTGCGGCTAAACCATGATTGGTATTTGGGGAGGGCACGTGTGAGCTAATGAATCATAAATGTGAAGGCAAATTTGATACTGTCCTCTTTTACCTCAAAAATAAGTCATTCCCACCTGGTCCCTCTCTCCTAGGCTTTAGCGGAACTCAGTGCACGGGAAACGTGGATATTCAACTTCCATGAAAGAAGCAAGCATTCATAGCTATTCCAGTTAGCAGTACCTTCATCAGTTTGGTATGAGAAAGAAAAATGACAGAGCGATACTGCCACTAGCAATTCTGAAGTCATGTGATTTTTGGACAGATCAATGTTGGTTGCCAAGCAACATACCCACTAAAAAAAAAAAGAAGAAGAAAAGGAAGGGAAAAAAAGGGAGGGAAGCATGGTGAGGATTTGATAAGTCCCGCTCTCTCTTCTTTTACTAGAAAATTCACACATTTCCTAGTGATGTTATCATTGTAATTATTTTCTATCCCCCGTTACCTGAAAGGAGGATCAGCTTCATGTAAAGGCAATAACTTGTGAACAGTTGACAATGATCAGAATTCGCTTGGTAAATGAACAGTGAACTTTAGGAACAGCATCTTGAAATTCATAACTCCCACTCTAGAATGCTTCATTAATGATATCTGCATGCTTATTAATGAATTTATTGCCTTTGTGTCATCCTTATGTCACTATCAAATATTAATGTTTTCTATATTATAATAATATCTATTGATAAAGCTGAAATTTGCTTCTCAGTAGGTGTCACCATGAATAATACTTTTGAAATACTAAAATCAATAACAAGAATATTAGGGGGGGATTACAGTAAGTCAATGAAAAACAAATTCCATTTAAATGCCGCACGTAAAATAAACTAAACAAACTAAGTCATAATTTAAACATACAACTGCACACGTTATGAATGTAGGCTTTATAATACTCAAGAATGCATTGCATGAAGTAATAGAACAGAGCCACCAAATGAATGCTCCACTCTGAAGCCACGACCTGGCTCCTTGTTGAAATTAATAATCATTGGTTTCTTTCAATGTGACAGAAGATCATGTAGACAAGAAGTCGACTAAATAGGTCATATAAATCCTAGATTCATTTATCCTTGAAGAAGATGGCCGCTCTGCCTCCGTCCACCCACCTCGGCTCCAATTGCCAGCGCCTGTTCAGAAGCCATCTTTTCCCTCCCACATTGTGCAAGATTGGACAGTGTCTGGGCGAGCGAGAGACCAAGGCAGCAACGTCGCACGCCTTCTGCGGCGCTGAGCGCAGGCCGACTGTCAAGACAGCTGGGAATCTGGCCGTGCTCTCTGGAAATCAATACAGGCCCTGCGCCTGGTGCTGCACAGAGCCACCAATAAAGACAGAGCGGCTGCAGGCTTCCTTAAGCAGGGGAGAAGACCGAAGACCCTTGAGCCTTCAACAGGGACCTGAGCCGAACTAGATTCTGGTTAAGCGGCAAAATAGCTCTTTCAGCGTTGGTGGATTTGTCCCATAGGGAAGGCTGGTTATAGAGGAGTAAATGCAAGTAATGCTCCTCTCCTGGCCGCCTGCTGTGCAGTCTCCGGATGTCCCCTGGGGTCCTCACCCTGACATGTCCTCCTGGAACTTTCCTGAAGTGCTCACATTTGTCCTAATGCCGGGCAAATTCCTCTTGGGCCTGGCTGGTTCATCTGACCAGACCGAAGTGTAATGATTTGTATATTCTGAATGACATTTAACTCTTTCTGAGTTGCTAATATCTTAACCCCGAGTGTCTAGCTATGAAACTATTACCGAGTCCCATTATTATCCAATAGGGATGAGTTTGGGGGAACCCTTCAAATCCTACAGGGAGAAAGGGGACACTTCCTACTCCTTGAAAGTCGCAGTCTTGGAAACGCATGGGACAATTCCAGGCTTCCCTAAAGGGTGGATGTGGGTCCGAATTGATTTGATGGCATTGAGTTTTCAAAGCGCACACCCCAGGCAGTTGCCTGTTCTTCTGTGGGCAGAAGAGCATAACTGTACAAGTATTCACTAATAATATTGCTAAGCACCTTTACACATATTAGTATTCTAATCTTCTTTGCATATCTGTGAGGCAGGTGGAGCACTGGCGGTGCTGTGGGTTAGGTGCTGAGATGCTAACGATCAGGTCATCAGTTCAAAACCAGCAGCTGCTCCACAGGAGAAAGTTGAGGCTTCAATCCCATAAGCCCCACAAAGATTTACAATCTCAGAAACACGATATTGGGTCACTAGGAGTTGGAATCAACTCCATAGCAGTAGAATGAGGTAGGTAGGTAGGTATATTAACCCCATTTTACAGGTGCAGAAACGTCCCAGCCTTTCAAGATCCTAAGTCTTGGGACAATAATCTGAACCCCAAGTAGCCTGGCTTCTGATCCCAGCTTTTTAACCACTACAGTGAAGTTGTGTCTCTTAATGATTGCTACACTGTGAGAGGCTCTTTGTGGATATTTGTGGACACGGTCTCATTGGAAATTAACTGTGAAACTGGCCCAATTTGAACACACCTGTAGATAGTTTTTGTTATTGTTGTTGTTGTTTTTGAGGGTCATCTAATTTAGAGAATACCTATTTACACTGCTTGAAGAACTCGCTCTGTGAATGTTGTAAAACCTAGGCACACACAAGAGCAAAGAAGGTCTCAGACAATACTTTAGGAGGAAATCCACATTTAAAGGTTCAAAAAGGAGAGAGGCTGATTCCACATAAGACCAATGGAAGCAACAGGAGGGATCTAGGCTTGACTGGCTGGCAAAAGAAAAAAAATGTTTTCAGAGAAGCAGATATATTTATCTCATAGAAATGGTTCTTAAATTTCTATAAGCATCAGAACCACCTGGGGTACTTGCTGAAATTACAGACTTGCTACGTGTCTGTCTCCTCCCCGATTTGAAATAATAGGACCTAAGGATTTGAATGGTTTGAAAGAGAGCCCATCAATTGTGCTCCCAAAGGCCTGCTCTTTGATTTCAACAGCAATACTTACACTCGAGTTTATGTCTCTGCACCCAGAAGACACTGAAATTTAAAATTAAAAAAAAAAAAAACAGGAAGGAAAAAAATGTCAACTGTTATTTGTTCTTGACACATTACCTACTTCAATACCTTTGAAAAAAACTAAGACCAGAGAGTGTAAGTGACTTACCCAAGCTTTCAGAGTTAGTTAGTGTGGTAGTCACCAAATCTGGTGTCAATTTAAGGATTCAGAGTGTAGGGATGGAGTCCAGGCTGTCAATCTGGAGATAGCCAAGGAAACTTCTGTGTAGGCATGGCCTTCTCCGGAGAATTCTGGGAAACCTGGTACTTCCTCCTTGGAGCCTGAAGACACCCCTCTCTCTCTGCTAGTCCCTGGGAGACATTGCAGAAGACAAGCCACATGGACCCAACCAGTCCTCTGAAGCTGGAAAAGCCACAGAGAGACCCCTGCCAGCACTGAGATGCTTACAATGCCACCGGACCCAAAGACTTGCTACCCACTGGCTTGTGATCGTCCTGCATTTGGCTTCATTGCATGTGTTTCGTGAGTCTGAAGAGGACTTTATAGATTGGTATCGGACATATAGGCTAAAATCAGACTTACGGTCTTGGACTGGACTGGGTTGGGATGTTTTCTCAATGTTCAATTCCTCTTGTATATAAATCTCTTTCTTATACACATATGTGTGTCCATGGTTTGTTTCTCTGTTCTATCCAGACCGACACAGCCTTGGTTTTACTCAAGAACACACATCTCTCACCGGGTTCTTACCTCCACCACACACTACCTTCCTTTTCTGTGCTATTTACAGTAACAGGTGGTCAAAATCCACCGTCATTGAGGGGACCTCCCCCTAGAGGTGGAACTTCCCCCTCTGGGTTTCCAAGGCTGTAAGTCTTTAAGGAGCAAAATTATTCATTCACCTTTGGAGTGGCTCATGGGGTCAAATTCCTGACCTTATCATTTGTGATAAACGTATAACCTAACACTCTACCAGAGCAATAAGTGGTAAGATTAATAACATATAAGCTTTCTCCTATTAAAAAAAAGACTTTATTTATTGAAAAATACAGAAAATTCTGTGAAGGACTGGACATAATTCCACTTGATCCAAAGAATTTCGATGCTATAATAACCAAACAAAGTCATTGAGGGTCATCTGAGAAGCCATAGCTCTGCAGACACCTTGATTTTGGACTTCTAGCCTCCAGCTTTCTGAGAGCATGGAGGTCTTGTTGTTTTAAGCTATTCCGCTTGTGATACTTTAATACGGCAGCACAGATATCCCAGAAGATCTCAAAACCTTATGCATATGATTGTTTAGCAATCTCCTCCAAAGCCCCTTGTCGTGGGTCCTCCTTCCTCACCTGCCAGCTCTACCCCCTGTTGGCCCATTTATAAATCAGCCTCTGAGGTACTCTTACAGTTTGGAAGAAATCTCAGCTTTTTAGAGGAAGACTGAGAATACCCCATGTAGAGGCAGGCCCTCGGGTGGAAACAAAGTAGATTTTGTTGTTTAAAAGACAAGACAATCTTAAAGTTATTTCAATGATATTATATGTCATGACAATTTTAGTCAGAGAAATTTTTATTTCCTGTTTCCCGGCCCTTTAAAAGAATTGAGTTTTATGGAAATTGAGATTTATCTGGTCAAAGGCAAGTGGACTGAATTCTCTCTAAACGAATCCCACGCCGGGCTGACTTTCCCCATGAAAATCTGAACAGTGAACTCCTAGTTTATTATACCTACTTGAAAAGGGTAATTTAATAAGGCATCAGTACAAATACTTAATTGTGCAATGGCTATGGACAATGCCTTTAAACAGTTGCATATTTGCCAGATTTAGCTAATGGAAGTAGAATTGCCACTTAATGTCTCAGCTTGCACTGGTAGGAAATAAATTGTATCTGACATTCCTTTGGCTTTTAAAGGACATGCTTAGATAATATTTACAGTCAAATTGATCTATTGTTGCATTTATGTTTTCTTGGGGTAAAAACGGGATCAAACGGGTTCTAAACGATAGTATTTCTTTGGATCGTCTCAGATTCGAATGCCTTACACACATGCCTCATTTAGTTGGTGTTTAAGCAAAATGTAAGTATATGAATGGAAAGTGGACATTTCAGTCAGGCGCAGAGCTACAGTTTGAAAGATTCAGATGCATGGGAGACTGGTCATTTTGTAAGCTAGATGGCTCACTTGTCATAGGGTTTATGTAGGCAGAATGTGCATCCTGAAACTACTTGATGCATTAAGTATCTTCTTCAATTTTTATAAAAAGGAAGAAGAGCGAGAAGAGTTCTAATATTTCCACACCTATTTCTTACCAGGCAGTACTCTATATAAATTATGTTACCATATTTAATTCTCCAAACAGCCTTGTGAGTTAAGACATTGTTATTTTTCCTTGTCCGTAAACTTCTAATTCAGTGAAGTTCAAGACACGAGCGCCATATCAGCATTGATGGTGTTGAGCATTCGACTAGTCATCAGCTGGGGAGGTGGTAACTGAAAGCAGACATAAGGAGATGCTTCCTCATTTCAATGGCAGTTGATGCTCTATGTTCAAGAGCCACAAGAACACTGTGATTCCCGAAACACTAAGGGCAGGCAACAAGAGCAGCAAGGGGAACAAAGCAATGGAATCCCCAGGGATTACCAAAAATAGACTTTGGAGACAGAGTGTGGACCCCATCAGACTCAACTGGAAAACACTCCTAAAGGTCAAAAAATAGACTTTGAACTATATATAGGCTTTTCCTTTTTTGTCAATGGTTTCATTTTTGTTGTTGTTTTTTTGTTTTTGTTGTTTGTTGGTTTGTTGGGTTTGTCTTCCTTTATTGTTTTGTTTGGCTTTGCCTGTTTTTTGCTCTGATTAATGTCTCTGCATGTCTACCTAAATAAGATAGGTGGGATAAACAATTCAGAGATGAAAACAACGGGGCCGATTGTCTGGGGAAAACGGGAGAAGGGGCAGTTGGAGAAAGAACGGGGGCGGAGGTCAACCAAACCAGTGACATGGGAACAAGAAGTGAACTAAAATCAATGAAGAGAAGGGTATAGGATGCCTAGTGGGGCTTAATCAAGGGCAATGTAACAGCGAGAAATTACTGAACCTGTATGAAGACCGAACATGATAGTGGAACAAGAAGACAGTAAAATGAAATAGAGGAAAGAACTAGGAGGCAAAGGGTATTTGTAATGGTTTAAATACAGGCATGTACAAATGTAAATACTTTTATATATAACAACAGGTAAATAAATATATGTACTTATATCTATATGTTAATAATTAAGGTAATAGATGAACATTGGGCCTCAACTCAAGTATTCCCTTAACACAAGAACACTTTGTTCTTATAATCCGGCATTCTGTGATGCTCACTTTCCCAACATGATCACTGAAGACAAAGCAGGTGCATAAGAAAATGTGGGGAAGAAAGCTGATGTTACCCAGTTATCAAAAAAATATAGCATCTGGGGTCTTAAAGGCTTGAAGACAAACAAGCGACCATCCAGCTAAGAAAGCAACAAAGCCCACATGGAAGAAGCACACCAGCCTGTGTGATCATGAGGTGTCAATGAAATGATGAGGTATTGAAGGTGTCTAAGATCCAGAACAAAATCATACCAATGTGAATGGGGGGTGGGGGGTTGGGGAGTATGGAGTAGAGACCCAAAGGCCCATCTGTAAACAATTGAACATTCCCTTATAGAAGGGTCACAGGAAGAGATGAGCAAGTAAGGGTGCAGTATAGCACTGATGAAAAATACGACTTTCCTCTAGTTCTTTAACGCTTCCTGATCCCCACCCCTCTGCTATCATGACCTCAGTTCTACCTTACAAATCTGAATAGACCATGCACACTGCTACAGATAAGAGCCTGAAACACAGGGAATCCAGGAGAGATAAACCCCTCAGAACCAACCATGAGAATAGATACCAGGAGGCTAAGGGGAAGGTGCAGGGAGAAAGGGGAATCAATCACAAGGATCAACATATAACCCCCTCCCAGGGGACAAACAGCAGAAAAGTGGGTGAAGGGTGACAGAGGACGATGTAAGATATGAAAATAATAATCTATAATTTATCAAGGGCTCACGGGGGAGGAAAACATAAGGAGCTGCTATCAAGGGCTCAAGTAGAAAGAAAATGCTTTGAAAATGATGATGGCAACATATGTACAAATGTGCTTGACACAATGGATGGATGGATTGTGATAAGAGCTGTAAGAGCCCCCAGTAAAAGTATTTAATAAAAAAAACACTGTGATTCCATTTCTTAATTAAGGAGCTGGTTCTTTTGATATGTTTATACAAGCACCTGTTTACATAAGGTGATGCTTCAGACACACTGTGATGTATTAGTTCCTGATATGGTGATATGGTGTGTTTACACATATACCTGCGTAGACCAAATCCCTAACAAGATAGAGCATCTGGCCTCTTTCCCCAAGTTTATTTGTGCGTCCTTCAAGTCAATGAATGCCCCACCCACTCTCACAAAAAAATCATTGTTCTGATTTTTTTCATCATAGTTTCATTTAGTATAGAAAGCCACACAAATGGTGTCCATCAGTATATAGTCTTTTTATAAGGTTTTCATCACTCAATATGATGCTTTGAGAGTATCCACTATTACACTTATCAGTGGTTTGCTGCTGCTATTGCAGAGTAATATCCCATTGTCTAGCTATACCACATTTTGTTATCCACTACCTTATTAATGGATACTTGAGCAATTTCCACCTTGGGATTACTATAGAGAAAGTGGCCATGGGCATTCTTGTCCCAATCATTTAGTAGATACGGCTTCATTTCTGTTAGATAAATATCCAGAAATTCCAATGGTAGGAAATGGGTTCTTGTTTTTATTAGGAGCCATGACGCTGGTTCTGACCCACAGTGAAAGCTGCAAGTCTCGATCTTCATCCAAGTATCACTTCACCTTTATTATGAACTGAATAGGTGGCAGCTCCACTGTGTTACCTTATAAAAGGGGCTAGACAGCGTGATCCAAGGCTGGTAAATAATATCCAAATCCAAAGGATGGAATAGTATCAAAACTTCACCTGTGAGTAACTGGTTTTCAGAAGCGGATGACAGCGGAAACTCAAATCCATCTGCAGGGCCCACACATAGATTAATCCTCCAGTGATTTCCCTCGGACCATAGTTCAGGAATGCAAGTAGTCTTGTGATTAGACAGAAATTATTGTAGAGATGATTATAGTAGATGTAGCCAAGTTAAAATGTAACACCTGATCGATTCCCCCCTTTGACCCATTTAACAGTTCTATTAGCTTAAAAAAAGTTAAAGGGAAATACACGTGGATTTAGCCTCCGGTGAATTCCTCTGAACATAGACCATGGATGTGAGCAGCCTTGCTATTTTGCAGAGAGCATTGGAAAGTAGATTATGGCAGATGCAGTCAGGTTAAAATCTAGCACCTCATCATTTGATCTCCCATTTGACCTATTTTAAAGTTCGCGTTTTAAAATTTTTGTTTTATTTTCAGCTGAGGTTTTCCTTTATTCTACTCTGTTATTGCTGTTAGATTTTTTACTCTTTTTTTGGTTTCTGTATGTTTTTCAGCTTATGCAATCCAAGATGGGCGAATCTACAAAGACAGTAACTGAATTAATGGTCCCTTGGGGGTACAGCAGGCGAGACTATGGGAAATGAAGAGCTAATAACACGGAGTACAAGAAAGAAGACAATGTTCTAACATTGATGGTGGTCATGGCTGCACAACTCTGATATGATTGAACTCTTGTTCAATTGTAGAAGTTTTTGATTATATCCCAATAAAACCGTTTATTTTTAAAAAGAGTAGGCCAGAAATCAGAGCTACTATACAAGAATTCCTGATAGCGTAGTGGGTTTTTGTTTGACTAGTAACCACGGGTACAGCTATTCAAGCCCACCAGCCACTCTGCAAGAGAAAGATAAGACTTTCTATTTCCATACAGATTTACAGACTCGGCAAACTATAGAAGTTCCAGTCTGTCCTACGGGGTCACTATGAATCATAGCAGACTGACTGACTGGTAGTGAGTTTGGTCTACTAGAGATTCAAATGTCCTGAAAACCAAAATGAGGCTACCAGAGTCCAGACTCCTCGATTAAAATTTAAATGTTCCAATCTTGTTCTAAGATAGCCCAATTTCCCCACCTGTGCCCAAAAACTCTTAAAAGAGAAGTTAGAGTTTTTCATGTAAAGAAGTTTGGAGTCAAGCTCATCTCTGAAACATTTGACATGAATTATCCTTTGATCTTTATATATGCAAATGTGTTCTGAAATGTTTATTGCATTTCAATATTTATGAACATTGCTGTGAAATCTTACATTTTTGACACTCCTAAATTGCCCTTCCACATTCCATATGTGTGCCTTTTTCTTTTTTATGTTCTACTCTTCTCAACTGTGTTCTGGTTTTTGCAGTATCCAACTTATGTTCTCTGTATATATTGCACAGCCTCCCATGCCAAAAAAAAAAAAAAGAAGTCACCATTTAATGGATTCCAACTCATAGTTTCCCTATAGGACAAAGAAGAACTCCCCGTGGGGATTCCAAACCTTCAACTCTCTTAAAGACTGCAGAGCAATTGGTGGGTTCGAACAACTGATCTTGCGATTGGCAGCTCAATATGCAGTCAACTAGTGACCATGGGCCCATGTACAACTTTCCTTGGAAATCCCTTAATACATAATTCTTTTAAAAATATTTCTTAATTTTTTTGTCTTCTCTTATAATTCATGGGTCTGAATTCTTCTCAAATTTATGATGACAAATTAATAAATCAGTGTAACTTAATAGCTAAAAATATAGTGGAACACCATATCTACGAAACTAAAGCAGATACGGTCCATCTAATGTAATTTTCTGAACCAGCACACCAAATAGCCCCTGAAACAGGTCAAAAAACCCAGATGTTATGAAAAAATTTTGTTGTTGGGCTGTATAATCAATCAATTAAACACAAGTAAACCATTCTGATATCTTCAGCTTTGATCCAAGATCCATCTGATGACTGCAATCATATGCACCATGCCATATTCTCTTACGAATCCATCTTGAATTGCTGGCAGCTCTTTGTCAAGGTACTGCTACAACCATTTGGAAATTATCTTCAACACATGTTTACTTAGCATTATATTGCTCAGTACTTTCCTCATTCTACTTTGTCACCTTTCTTGGGAATGGACACAAATATGCATCACTTCCAGCCCAATGGCCAAGTAGCTGTCACCCAATTTTTTTAGCCTAGATGAGCGAGTATTTCAAGTGCTTCATCAGCTTGGTTGGAACATTTCAGTTGGTATTCCATCAAATCCTGGAGCCTTGTTTTTTCGCTAATAGCTTCAGTCAGTTTAGATTGGATTTCTTCCTTTATTGCCACCGGTACTTGATCATATGCTACCTCTTGACATGGTTGGATGTTGACCAGTTCTTTTGGTGCCGTGAAATCGATGCAATCTTCCATGTTCTTGTGATGCTTCCTGCATCATTCAATATATCGTCCATAGAATTATTCAGCATTGCAACTGAGGCTTAATTTTTTTTTTGCTTCAGTTCTTTCCTTTTTGGCTGAGAAACACTCCCTTTTTGGCACTTGGACTCCAAGTCTCTGCCTATTTCACTATAAAACTTTTTCTTCTCGAGACACCCTTTGAAATTTTCTGTTCAGTTCATTTACTTCGTCCTCTCTTCCATTTGCTTTAGCTAATCTACATTCAAGAAAAAAAGAGGACCTGATGCAAGGGGCTTAAGTGGAGAGCAAATGCCTTGAGAATGATTGGGTCAGGGAATGTATGGGTGTGCTTTATACAATTGATGTATGTATATGTATGGATTGTGGTAAGAGTTGTTGGAGTCCCTAATAAAATGTAAAAGAAGAAAAGAGAAAAAAATGATTAGGGCAAAGACTGTACAGATGTGCTTTATACAATTGATGTATGTATATGTATGAACTGTGAAAAGAATTGTATCAGCCCCAATAAATTGTTAAAAAAAAAAAAAAGAGAGAATGATGATGGCAACAAATGTACACATGTTCTTGACACAATGGATGGATAGTGATAAGAATTGTACGAGCCCCCAATAAAATGATTTTTTAAAAAAAAGAGTAATCTCAGAGTCTTTTCCGACATCCACTTTGAATCTTTTTTCTTTCTTGTCCTTTTCGTGACCTTTTGGTTTCTTCAGAGATGACATTCTTGACATCATCCCACAACTCACTGGGTCTTCTCTCTTGAGTGTTCAGGGTTTCAGATCTGTTCTTGAGCTAGTCCCTAAATTCAAGTGAACTACACTTAAGGATGTAGTTTGGCTCTCAAGGATTGTTTGCATTTTCCTCAACTTCAACTTAAATACAAGCAATTGCTGGTTATTTCAGTCAGTCCCTAGCCTCTTTTTGGGTGAATATATTGAACTTCTCTATCGTCTCTTGCTACATCTCTTGTAAAGTTATTTGCAAAAAAGGCATTAATCTTGTAAAATTCTATCTGACCTCCAGCTGACACTCTGTCCCCAAGGCCATATTTTCCAATTGATGTCCTTTTCTCTGTTTCCTATTTTTACATTCCAACAGACAATGATTGTCAGTGCGTCTTGATTGCATGTTTGATGGATTTCAGACTGAAGAAGTTGGTAGAATTCTTTAATTTCTTTAACATTTCAACTATAGCTGTATTAACTTGATTTTTTTATTCTCATAGATATTATCCTATCACAGACAGCAATGTCCTGCAAGGTAGATCTTGAAATGGCTTTTATTATGATAAACGCACTGTCATTCTTCATCAATTTCTCATCCCTAGCATGGTGAGCCAGGTGATTGACTGATTCCAACTGACCAAAACCAGTCCATTTCCATTCATTAATGTCTAGAATATCTATCATTATTTTACATTTCACTTAATTTTTTTAAAAAAAATTATAGAGACACATTTGATGTCTTTAATCAAACAAAGAAAACTCAAAGAAAATCCATCCAGATGAGGGAAACCATTGGGAGAAACAATAATAGTATACAAGGATTTACAGAAAACTAGTTGCTTAAATAAGACATGGATGTACAAGGGAAACTGTCACAAAAGCATGCTTAGTGGCAGGTCAATACGTCACAGTTGCAGATGGGACTGCAGAAGTAGAAATGAGACCATGATTGGGCATGTATATTAAGTTATAAGTGCCTGCCAATTTGGTTCAGGGCCCTTCAACTAAGACAGATGGGGTACGACTTAAGACTATGGTACCCTAGTACACAAATTTCTATCTAGACAAGTCCCTGAGGTAGGGACTGTCTGCCCCATGGATTGCCAAGGGGACTGATAGTAATCTACATTTGGGAGAGGGGGCAACTAAGAATTTTACTAAATACCACATTTGTACAAAAAAGAATATTCTACATATTCTACAACAAAGAAAACGAGTCACTAATTGTTTCAACGATCACTGTAAATGTCAATTGATATTCTAATTTTTAGATTCATTTATTCCATATTCGGATTACTAATGGATGTTTGCCTCTGTTTCTTCTCACTTTGAGTCATGCCCCCATAAGCAAATGAAGGTTCTTAAAGCATCCCTCTATCCATGTCATTAAGGTCGACTCTACTGAGAAGGCAGTTCCTCTTCAGATGCATTTTCAGTACCTTTAAACCTGAAGGACTCATTTCTCAGCACTCTATTTGACCATGTCCCACTGTTATTCATAAGGTTTTCGGTAGGTTAATCACAAGGAAGCGGACAGCCTATTCATTTTTTATAGTCCATTCTTGGTCTGGAGGCTCCACGGAAACCTGTTCCAAGGTGACCCTGCTGCTCTTTGAAACAACAGTGACATAGCGGTCCAAAATTGCAGCCAAACTTGTCACTGCAGTACGACAAACTGACCGATGCGTGGGTAGGTAAGACTTACTACTATCTTCATTTCAACATAATGGCTTATGGATTCCCAAGTAACCTTGTTATAAAGCAAAGAAGCTAGAGACCATGATAATATAATGGTGAGAAACTATATCTGATCAAACATCTATCCTCAAAATGCTAAGCAGAATTAAGTACAAAGGTGATTTTTAATAATATGACTCAATGCCTATGACCATGCCTTGGTCCTGTTGTAATCAATGTTTGTTTGTCTCATAAAATTAGATTATGATTTATTAGCTACATCTAGAAAATTTGTAACAGACTAAAAGAAAGTATGTACATAAAAATCACAATATTTATCCCAAAGGTTGTGATAACTACTGTTTGAGCCCCAAATCCCTTGTCACTCATGAACCATTCAAACTGTTCTCCAACATCTTCCTGCTAGCCTGAAACTTGATTCAATGAATAAACTACTTATAGTGTTCTCTCTCTATGGCACAGCCGCTTATGAATGAAGTTTCAATCGGGCACACTGGTATTTAGCTACAACTCAAAGGCCATCTGTGTAGGGATGCTCAGTCAAGGACTGGATGATTAATTTTCATGGAGACCTTGCTTCATTAGACTGCCATGCCTTTACAAATCTAGCCTTTGCTTGAAAAGTAGCTTTCCATCAAGCCACACTTTGCTCATTCTCTGAGGCACTACTCAATCACAAATCCTTCAGGGAAGGGGTCCCTTCACCCTCTTCTAGGCAGAAAGAAAGGCTCCCTCGTTGACTACCTAGGGCTCTAAGTTCGTGTATTTCATACCGCTCTCCTATTAGTTATTGGCATATGAGCAGGCCTTGAAAAGTTCATGGGAAAAGTCCCTTATTTTTCAAATTCAATTTTCCATGAACTTTTTGAACCTCCTTTATTTTTGTTTCCACCACTAGGCTGTCCCTTTGTTACTATAGTTACTAATTGTTCGCTTTTTGCATCCCCTTATGCTCATAGCAGAGTAGATGGTGCCCTCGGAGCAAATGCAGCTTTCGATCTCCTTTTTCCTCCATTCATGCTCATAGGCAGAGAAGAGAGTACTTACATAGGTGTGACACAAGGAGGCAGATGCTTTCTGCCAGTCACGAGAGGAGCAATGTGGGTGTAAAAGATTCTTCTCTGCATCAGCAGACCTTTAAATCTGCTCTCCCAGGTGGGGATGGGCTCTTTCCTCACTTTGGCCTGGAGAAATCCGCATGCAGAAAGAAAGAGAAGGAGAGGGAGTCACTCAGGCTACCTAGTTGTAGCAAACGTTTCTCCAACAGGTTCTGCTGAAGATTGAGGACAGCTAATAAGGTATCACTTGTTTTATCATCTGTATGCAAATTCTCCCTCATTGATCTTTTAAGGAGGGTTGGCAGAGATTCCTGGGATTTGCATAATATTCTTAATCTATCCCTCATTCTTTGCTAACAGTTGTGCTAATTGCACATTTATTAAATTAATTGAAGAAACAATAACAGGGAGCAGCATTAACTTTTATCTGAAATCAATTGCATAGAATAACATAGATGAATCTCCCAAACAGAAAGTTGGAAGGGAAAGAATCCAGACAGAGAATAGAATTTACTATGTGATTCCATTTATACAGAGCCCAGAAACAAGCCAGCATAATGGTTGTACTTGGAGTGGGGAGGAGAGAGTGAGTAAATGGCTGGAATTGGGTATGAAAAGAGCCTGGAAGTGAGTACAAGAAAATTCACCATCGATGTCTTAAGAAACTTCCTGAAGTGTCAGAACCACATCCAAGTTTCTAAGAGCCGTTCTGATATCTGCATCAAACCACATCTAGACAATTGCGTTCCATTTGGGACTCTTCCAACCTACAAGAAACATTTGTGCATCCGGAGAAGAAAGACTATCCAGAATAAAGAGAAAACTGGAGAACGAAATGAGACGGGGATAAATTGTTTTAAGAAATCCAGGATGCTTTCCCTGGGAGGCCCTACTCAGATTCCCCAGTCCAGTCCTCCAATCCTACCCCCAGTCTATAGATCCCACACCTAGGCTAAAGAACCCACTTCGTTCCACCTGACAAGACTCTTCATGGATTTGCCATCATTTGTAGAAACTTTAGAAGGAGCCCTGATGGCGCAGTGGTTAAGAGCTCAACTGGCAAGTGAAAAGCCGGTGGATCCAAACGTCAAGGGTTAGGATGCACCAGCAGTTCCACAGGGGACACGTCTGGCAATCTACTTCTGTAAAGATTATAGCCCTGGAAACCCTGTGGGCAATTCTAATCTATCCTATAGGATCACTCTGACTTGGAATCATTTTGTTGATATACAATAGAAGCCTTATCTTTGTCCCTTCAGCTTTCCTCCGCTATCCTGAGAATATGCATCTACCACACAGGTGCAAATCTAAGCAGGTAGGGGTTAAAACTCAAATGACATGAAATTATTGTACAAGTTTACTGTAATCACAAGGACATTTTATGGTCAATTGAACAGATGGAAGCTTGTTGTTTGCTTCATTGTTAGAACATGATTGTAATGAAATATTCTTTATATTTTAACCCTGTCATATGACAAAGGAGGTAATACTTATAAAAGTGATTTAAAGCACTTCTGCTTGTATGATGAGGCTTTGAAATATCAGAGGAAATTCATAGTAGCAGTTCTAAGAAACTTCATAAAGAGAACACAGTCAAGGAAAAACTAAATCTGAAAAATTTTGGTAAATTCCTGATACATAGAGTTCAATATAACTCTTTATAAATTCGGCATTCTTATGCTCTCGGGCCAAGAAGTGAGTGAGGAGGTATTCTTTGGCCTGTCTCTTAACCTTCAAGGTCTCAAAACTGTGTCTTAGGCTAAAATTAAAGAATTGAGACTATTTTGGTTTCAATCTTATATCTGACTAGCATTCCAGTCAGCCCTTGCCCAAGCTTTAATGTAGAAGGGGCAGATAACAGATGTCTTCCATGCTGTGTCCGACAGGAACATTCCTCTCTCCCTCACCACTGCACGCACCGGAAGGACAAAAGAGGGACATGTGAGATGGACAGGCCCGGGGGCTGCTCTGGTGGAGTAACTGTGCACGCAGAAGTAGGTGTGTCACTCGCATGGCTTCCTAAGCCGCATCCCCAAAGAAGCACTAATAAAAAGAGAGATAAGGAAATAAAAGTCCTGATCATCCTAGAGTCAAGAGGGCACCTCAATAAAAAGCATTTCAAACTTGATACTGATATTCTAGAGAAGACCTCTAGCTTTGGCTAGCTCAACCCTTCCAAGTGAAGCTGAAACGAAACCAATGCCCTAGATTCCATCTGGTCATACATCTTCCAAACATCCTGAAACCCCCTCACAGACTTCACTTAACCTACAGCATGTGTCTGAACATCATGGACAATCACTATTCCTGACAAGTAGCTTGAGGAAGTATCAACACAAAGTTTACATACATTGTGTTATTGATTTGCATAGGGGAAAATGGCAGAAAAGCTTATATTCATTCATTTGTTCATTTTACAAACATGTTTTGAGTATAAAAACAGTGAGATAGTGCTGTACAGGACTCTGTCCATTTTCTAGTCAATTAGGGAAAATCTCTAGGACGACAGAGTGTGTTTGTCTGGGTACATTAGAGAAACACGTTCACAGAAACTCAGATGTCTAAGAGAGAGTTGGGTAAGGCGCATCAAGAAAACATCCCAACCCAGTGCTGCCCAAGCCAACAAGTCCAACATTAGTCCATATGTCCGACACCAATCCACAAGTCCTCCTCCATCTCACAAAACACACACAGTGATGCTGACTGCAGGAGGAAAGCCAAATCAGTGAGCATGTAAGCATCTCAGCATTGGAGGCAGAGGTCTCCACACGGCTGCTCCAGCACAAAGGACTGCATTGGGGTAGGTTCATGTAGCCTCTCTTCAGGGATGTCTTGTAGGAAGTGAGCCTTGCCAGCTGAAGCAGAGAACTAGCTAAGGCAGCTGCACCCTGATCGGACCATCACAAAGCAAGAGACCTGAGAACTTGAAAGGCAAGGTTCACCGAGCCATTTATCACTCTGCCCTTCAATTAACCCCACGTGTGTTTATCAGCCAGGTTGGCACAATAAACTTAAACTATCTCACAGAGGCAAGTTCTTTACTGCTTACTCAACTTTATATTGGCCATTAACTTTAGTGAAGTGCTTTTGGCTGCAAGATAATGAACTTAAATTACTTTAGATATAAGGAGATTAACTTTTTTCTGGAGTGTCCGGAACTGACAAGTCATTGAGAACTGAGCTGGCTCTGAGGACTAGCCTTTCTCAGTGGTAACACAATCGTTCACTTCTTCCTGAGTCTGATCTATTCCCCTCCCTCTTGGTCTGGGTCCTCTCTTTACTCACAGTTCCTGCTTCCTGACAAACGATGTCTGGCCCCTGTTCTGGATTAGCAACCTTGTAAAGGTTGAGAACTACATTTCTCAGGAGGCCCTTCCCTGCATGGCTGGATAGGCGAAAGGAACTGAAATGAGATTTGAAAGGATAACGTGTTAGACATGTTGCAGAGAAGAGTGAGACTGTGCTAGATTCTATCAGGTGTCTCTGTGTCTGGCTCATATGATCCTAAAAGGGTCATGACTTTCCCACTCGCCTCTGCAGCATACCTAACTCATCTCCCAGAAGTCCTGCTGAACAACGGCATCCAGCCCCAACCCCAGAACCTTGGCTGAGAACCCTCAGAAGCAGCAGAGACGCAGAAGGACAGTTTCCACAGAGTAGCCGGACTTTCCATCCTTGACAAACTGCCCCTCCACAGGCCTCGTGTTTTTTTCTCTCTGGTTGTCCCTTAAGCTCTGGCTTGTCTATCACCGGGGTTTTGCGTGCATTTCTTAGTGACTGTTTCTCAATTCTTTCTAATATTCCCTTCCTTATATGTATTTCCCAGTTCCTCACCCATTTGTGTAAGGTCCAATCCCTTTTAGAAACCTCTTCAATGCAGAATTTATAGTCATTCTGGCTTGGTGTCCACATTTCCTGGGTCATGCTATTTTATTAACCTGATCCATTGGTCATGTAGAATAATCACTCAAGACCCAGCTAGTGCCTGCTGATTCAGTACAGTTATGATAAGGTCTTAGCATTAGAATTATTTTTAATCAGTGCAGTTGATTCTGTTACACAAACCCATTGGGAATACTAACTTAAAAGGCACAAGAAAAAGAACTAAAAGCTAATTCCAGGTAGATTACACAATTTAACGTATATCTTCAGGTCTTAGAATGTCGACAAAATTATTTTTTTAAAACGGTATCTCCAGGTTGTAAACCTACATTGTGAATTTATAAATTCTAACAATAAGAATAATAAAATCCAAACCCCTTTAAGAATCAAGGTTATAAAACAGAGAAATCAAGCACCCAGGCAGAAGGATGGGCAAATTCAGATACAAACAACAAAGGGGAAAAAACAAGGAAGACAAAGTCAGGTGTGTTTTGAGCAGGACAATCCCAAACGCTCAAGTTGCTATTTATTTCTATCTCTTTGGGTTGCTCTAGTGCTAAGTCTTAGGGAAGAAGAATTAAGACAGTTCGAGTCCCAAAGAACCAGGAGGAGGAATGAAAGACATCCCTGGTCCCCAGGAAGAATGTGAATGTTGTCTTCCGTAGACATAAGAAAGCCACGGCAGCTGATATGTGCTTGTTATAGAGAACAGTAAATGTGTGCCACAGAGTTTGACATTGTAGATCATCGCGTATGAAGTGATTCTAGGGACATGGTGTACGTGGTTTTCTATTTTTAAATTAGTATAATTATCACCAAAAAAGAAAAATACAGATGAGTGGACCATGTACTTTCACCCAGATTATACCTATCTGGACCTAAAGAAGATCAGTATCTTGTAGCTGACCAGCAGGCAGGTGACCACAGTCAAGTTTAATTCATTAATATGGAAAATTTCTTAAATGTCAGGTACTCTAGTCAAAGCTTAGCAAATCCGACTATAAATTCTTTTTTTATACAATTACCTGCTATTGACATCTCAAGGTACAAATTAGATTTTATCCATATTATGTCATGAAACAGCTTTTTCCAACATTTTGTACCTTCATTTTATATTATGCTTCTAGGTAGGCAAACAGGATAAATTTTATCCTTAGTATGCTAAAGGGCATTTTTAAAATTCAATACTACTCCAGAAGAATCAAAAGTACCAAGTGTTTACATAATTGAGTTGAACAACTGTTATTAAATCCATGGCAAAGGTTATCTTTTTCAATAGGAGGTAGTTTGGATAAATAGTAAAACTATCTCAAATTCCCATGGAGTCTCCACCAATAGTTAAACTTCCATTCCCGCAACTAGGAAACGCCTAAGGGGATGATAACAATTTTCGCTTCCTCTTCCTGTTTGTTAAAAACTGATAATAATAAAAAAATCACAACAAGG
Organism: Tenrec ecaudatus; assembly: GCF_050624435.1. NCBI lineage: Eukaryota > Metazoa > Chordata > Mammalia > Afrosoricida > Tenrecidae > Tenrec > Tenrec ecaudatus. The sequence continues at coordinate 114,484,703 of NC_134543.1, read as the reverse complement.
ACTAATGAAAATCTACAGACTGAGGTCCCATGTACACACCACAACAAGACAGGGTTTATGAGGATATTCTTCTGCCAACCGGGGATTGTTGTATTCTGTTGTAAACTGTATTAAACACAGACAGGTTTCGAGTAGCAAAATTTCATCCTCATTCAAAAGATCAGAACACGAAGGGAACAGCTTCGAAAAACCTGGTGGGGGTTAAGGAAGGTTAACATGAACAGAGGCAGAAGAATGCCATTCTTGGGCAAAGTCAATCCTGCCAACATAATGGGAGTGAACAATTATCCTGGGGCAGCCATGGCTTTTCAGTTGGATTTCATTCTTCATCAGCTAACTGGACCGACTCTCCAGATCCCAAACTCCCAGTGACCAATTCAGAAATGCCCTTTGGCATCACTTTTCCCATTCTTTTCATTTCACGAGGAGAAAACTAAAGCCCAGGAAAGCAAAGACCACCGCGCCCCTAAAAAATAAAAAAGGCAGCCAATGGGTATTGCAAATACGCTATGTATTAGCCAGTCCGGTGGTGGTTCAGAAATTCACTTTCCATCATCATAACCATAAAAATTAGCTTCTATTATTATTCCCATCTCATAAATGCAGAAAACAGAGGCAGAAGTAAATTAATTTACCCAAGACACATAACTATGGTGGCAGAGTTAAAATAAATATTGGTTGTATATTCTATAAATGAGTTGTAAAGCATAAATATGCGTTATATACACTTATGCCATTTTCACAAGCTAGTTGACCCGGAGGGTTACTGAAATGTCTTTTCAAATTCCACAGGAGGCTATTGGCTTAACACGGTGTCTAAAGTTCTTGGCAATAATATTCAAAGCATAGGAGCAACACAAAAGTACACATCTTGATTCTATGGGGATTTTGGTGGCTTGGTGGGTTCTGTGTTGGTCTGCTAATTGCAAGGTTAGCATTTCAAACCCACCAGGCCATTCCACAGGAGAAAGATGAGGCTGACTGTTCACATAAAGATTTACAGCCTCAGAAACCCTAGGAAGCTGCTCTGCTCTGTGCCATGGTTTCTACGAGTCAAAATCAACTGGGTGGCAATGGATGAGCCTCCCAATCTCAATCCGTTCTCAGATTGTCTATTGCCTTTCTGGTCACAAGAATCATGTCTACTGTCTAGTGAATGCATCTCTCTTCCCTACCCTGCCCTCGCTGGTATTCATTAAAGAATGTTTCTTTCTACCTATAAACTTATTCTTGACTTTTTGTAGTAGCAGTTCTGTACAGTATTTGTCTTTTGGTTTTTGACTATCTCACTCTGCGTAGTGTCCCCCACATTTAACCATGTTCTGAGATGGCTGATGGAGTCATTATTATTGTTTATTGTTGTATAATATTTCATTGTATTATTCACGTGTTTGTTTATCCATTCATCTGTTGACGGGCATGTGTGTTATTTCCACCTTTGTGCTATTGTAACGAACGCTGCAATGAACATGGGCATACATATGTCTATGTGTGTTGCCAGCCTTATTTCTCTAGGATATGCACCTAGCAGTGGGATTTGCTGGATCACATTGTATTTCTACTTCAAGGTTTTTCCAGGAAATACCCATCATTTTCCATAGTGGTTGCACAGCACTATAGTCTTGTCTGTAGTAGATAATACTTCCAGTCTCTGTACAGAGGCTTTTTAATATTATTATCATCATCACTACCAGGGTGAGGTGATATTTCATTATAGTTTAATTTGTCTTTCTAATGGCTAACGAGGAGTCCTGGTGGTATCGTGGTTAACACGCTTGGTTGCTAACCAAAAGATTGGCAGTTCAAACCCCCTAGCTGCTCTGTGGGAGAAAGGAAGGGCTACCTGCCTCTGTAATGACCTTGGAAGGTCTATGGACAATTCTTGCTGTCCTTCAGGGTTTCTGTGCTGGAACAACAGTAATGGATTTGGGTTTGGGTTCTCATAGCTACTAATCAGAGTGCCTTTTCATATATTTGGTAGCTACCTGCATTATCTTCTTTGATTAAGTGTCTGTTCATATCCTTGGCACATTTTTAATTAGATTTTTGTCTTTTGTTGTAGGATTGAAGCTTTAGAAAAAACATACAGCTTAGATGCTTATTGGAGATGTCATCGTCAAAAATATTTCCTCTGGCCTGTAGGTACTCTTTGTCCTCTTTTGGCAAAGTCTTTTGAGTATAAGTACCTCACTTTTAGGAAATCCTAAATATCTAATTTATCTTCTGCTGTTTCTGAATTATTAGCTACATTTGATATTCTGTTTATTTGTGTGTTAGGGTACCTAGCCTTTTTTTTTTCTTATTTTTATCCATACATCTTGATGGGTTTGGGTTTTTACATGTAGGCTTGGATTGGTTTTTGAATTGGTTTAGGGGTATGGTGTGAAGTTTGGATTTCGTTTTCTTTTTCTGCAAATGGATCTGCAGTTTTGTCAGAACTATTTATTAAAGTAATTTTCCCTTCCTCATGTAATGGCCTGGGTGGATGGGTTTACCTCTGGGTTCTCAGTTCTGTTCCGCTGGTCTACGCGTCTGTTGTGGAGCCAGTACCAGGCTGTTGGGACGACATGGCTAAATGGGCTCTAAGATCAGGAAGTATGAGGCCTCCAACATCATCCCTCTTTTTCAATGATGCTTCTCTTATCCAGGATTTCCTTCCTTTCCATTTTGAGTGAGTAATTCATTTTTCCATCTCATGAAGAAATGTTTTTTTGAGTAGTATTGCAATTTTTACAATGTAAAGTCTTCCTACTCGTGAGTACTTCTATGTTTGTAGATCTCTTTTGGTATCTTGCCGTTGTGTTTTGTATTGTCCTTGTGGAAATCTTTTATGTCCCTAGTCTGGTTTATTCACAACTATTTTTTTTTCTTTTTGAGGGCTATTGTAACTAGTATTAGTTTTAGAGTTCTCCTTGTTAGCATAGAGGAATTCAACTGAATTTTGTATATAGATCTTACATTTTGCCACTTTGCTGAAATATTCTATTTGTTCTAATAACTTTCCTCTGGAGTCTCTGGGATTTTTTACCTATGTAATCATGTTATCGGCAAATAGACAGTTTTACTTCTTCTTCACCAATTTGCATGCCATTCTTGCCATAGTCTCTAGCTAGAAATCCCAGGAATGTATTTAACAAGAGTGGTTATAAAGAGTATCCTCATCTTGTCCTGTTCTCAAGGGCACTGTTTTAGTGTCTTTCTATAGAATATAGTGTGATATGAAGGTTTGTATTAAAAAATAAACAAACTCACTGCCATTGAGTCAATGTTGACTCACAGTGACCCTATAGGATAGGATTGAACTGCCTTGTGCGTTTCCAAGACTGTAGCTCCTTACGGGAGAAGAAATTCCCATCTTTCTCTTCTGGTTTGTATAGATACCCTTAATCCTGTTGAGGAATTTCTCTACTAGCCCTATCTTTGTTACTGAGAGGTTTCACGTTTGTTTATTTTTCAGGAATGGGTGTTGGACATTGTTGAATGCCTTTTCTGCACCTGTTGAGATGATCGTGTGGTTCTTGCCCTTTGTTTTATTTATATGGTGGATTATGTTGATGGATATTGCTATGTTGAGCTATCCTTGCCTCGCTAGTATCAAACCCCCCTTAGTCAAGGTGTACAATGTTTGATATGTAAACAAGTTGCTTTTTAACTACACCAGAGTGGTATATGTAGGGAGAAGTGAATAACGGCATTGGGATTGATTTCGTTTGTGGAAACCACCGTCAAAAGAAAAATCGATTGTGGTTCTATCATTCCATAGCTTTGCCTTTGCTCCAGCCAAAAAGTGCTCTAATTCTCCTGGGGGTGGCGAGTGGGGGGTCGGGTTGGGGGCCAGTGTTTCTCTAAAGCAAGCTGTGCACGTACAGAGTCATGGTTGGTTAAAAGCCAGTATGGTGTAGGTCCCACCAAAGTTCATTGTTTTTTTATAACGTATTCTGGTGTCTAAACACAAGTAATGGTGATAAGCTGGCCAGCATCGGTGGGAATGAGTGTGGTTTTCTTCAGGGCTGAGCTAGGCGGCCCCAGCAATATGTTCCAGTAAACTTTCAGTTGGAACTGATCTGTTCCATCAGAAAGCAGGAGGTTTCCATCTGATGAGGTGAATTTTTCCCTTGTCAACCATAGTCTGCCTTACAAACACAATCCACCTAGGATGTTGCTCATGCTCAACACAGGCAGCGAATTAAGGAAGCGAGCATGAAAGGGAGAAAAGCGAGATATGGTTTACAAAGTGATTGAAGCTGAAAAAAGAAAAAGGCAAGCGGTCAGGTTCAGAGGCAGAGGTCTGGGCTGGGGAATAAAGCATGGGGGCAGCAGCTGCAGAGATGAGACTTGCCCTTGGAGGGCCGCTACCTGTCCAATACCCCCTCTGCTGCTTTCTCTGCAGTGCAACTGTTCTTCTCTCGGCGGAAGTCTAAGGAGCCTGGAGTGTGTGTGAAAGGCTAGTGAAGCCAGCCCGTTATTGCTAGCACATCTCTTTTATCTGGCTGATTTCTGAACATTTTTTTCCCTGATAAAAGGGACACCCACCTTCATCAACCAGAGGTCTGCTTTCTCGAATGACATCCATGGAGTTCACAAAGCTAGTGCCAGCAGAGTGGAGGATGGCCTACGACAAGGACGGACAGGGGATACTCTGGCTGATAAAGACCTTAGGCAGAGGCAAAATGCAAGCAAACAGAAACACCAGCCCAGGGTGGTAAAGTCGACGCATGGCAACTCTAGAGGGATGCATACCACAGGGTGTTTAATAAGCCGGGGCCTTTCGGAAGAAGGTCCCAAAGGTGCTTCTTGGCGGGTATGAACTGCCAAGCTTCCATTTGTACCACCCAGAGCTCCTCTGCCAAAGGACAACACTGCTCATGCCACGTAGATGCACGTGCTTTGTTTGGGCTGCAGGAAGGAGCCCGAGGTTCAGGGTCAGAACACTGGGGTCCAAGGTCACACCACCTCTTTCCCAAAGGGTGTGGTATCCAGGGAGCTCCTGGATAAATAATCGACAAAGCCTACTGGTATTACGAGTCTTGTGAGAGTAGACTTGTCTCTGGCCTCACCACTCAGTTTCAAAACTCCCACTGAGAGGAGATTATTTGAGCCAAACTACTCCACAGCTTAAGTGTAAGTGCAGCATCTGCGGGTGGACACCCAGGACGTTGGTAAGACTCGCTTTTATAACCAAACTTGGTTAACTGCAAATGCATTCAAATCATAAAATGAAGTTTTGTACTTAAAAAAAGAAACAACTTGCTGCTTTTGTCAATGACTTCAGAGTTATTTAAGAATCACTTTGGCAACCCACAATCATCGCTTTGTGCGCGAACCCCACACCTACATGCATTGTGATAGAGGCTGAGTGGTTAGAACTTAGTAGAGCATACCTTATCACACAGTAGTTCTCAAGCACCCCCAAAGTCTAGTAGGCTTCCAGGGAGCTTGTGAAATGCAAACTTTGATTCTGTTGGTCCGAGATGGGGCCAGAGCTTCTGCACTTCGTAGGAACTCCCAGGTGATGCCCATGTTGCTGGACTGTGGACTCCATTTGGTGTACAAGGGTTATAGATATGTTTATGTAACATTCAACATTTAGCAAATATTTATTGAGCGTCTACTCTGTGCCAATCGCCAGGGTATGTGACAACGATACAAAGGTCAGAGATGGTCTCTCATGTTCTCAGACTCACGGACTCCTTTGGCCGAAACAACAGCCAAGAACTGCATGAAGTAGGACACTGCCAGACAAATGTACCGCAGCACCATGCTTCACCCTAACAGGTTCAGTGCTTGAAAATGTGTCTCCTTTAATGCCTCTAACACATGATGTTACCTTTCCCTTGGTCTTAACATGGTGCAGGCTACCTTTCACTTGGCTGGCTGCATACATGTCCCATGGTGGGGAGCATTTTTCCACAACCCTAGCTCTTGCTTCATTGAATATTAAAACATAAAGTAAGTGAAGCATATTCAGCATCCCCTAGTCCAAGTGCACTTTTCTAGTAAATTAAGAAAACTGTTATTTCCCATAACCTACGTAGAGTAGTTGAAAGGCCAAAAGGACATGCCTCTTTTTCTAGTAGGAGGTCTTCTGCTGACTAGCTGTGTCACCACATGCAAGTTAGTTAACCTCTCAGGACCTCAATTTCCTCATCTTTGAGGGAGGAGCTGGACCAGGTGACCTCCGAGGTCATTTCCAGCTCTACGGTGCTCGAATTCTATAGCCCACTCACCTTGAACTTGCTATCACCTGTACCTTAGAGCCCAAAGACAGATCTTTCCCAGGGCATCAGCACCACCACACTTTCTCTGGAGCCTTCGTTACACGGGCTCACACAGCCAAGCTTTGAAATCCCCCAATCCTGTAAGCTCCGACCTGCCAGGGCTGCGGCGCAGCTCCTTCACAATTCAAGCAGTCAGCTATTGACTTGTAGCAATCTATATCTGCATTCAAACGGGGAGTTTTGGATTAATGTGGAGCTGAAAGCCCGACTGAGGCTCTTTGCTGCCAGCCTGTCTCTGTAATTGCAACATGGATTTCACCAACCACAAAGGGCAAAATGAATGTGATCATCCCACGTAGTCAATAGCCCATCGATTTTTTTCTTTTGACTCTATGATTCACACAAATATTGAAGCTCATTTTTTTTAAGCAGGGAGGCTTATTAATCTGCATTCTTCAAAATTAGTGACCCCTTCAGTGAAGTGAAATCTGAAAGCTAGTTAATATGCAAATCATGAATACAAGAGTCGTATTAAAGTTTTAAAATGATTTTCACACATATGTTCACCCATACAGTGTCATGTCCACACTCTTATTTAAACTGGCAGTTCACATGCACCATGCCACTTCATGCTCATGATCAAGCCATTATACGTCTGGCTGTTGAGAAATGATTGGCAAGGAAAAGGCTGGAGATGCTCATTCTGGTCCGGGGCTGCTTTTTGTCACTTAGTGTTGTTTTACATTCACTCCTACATTTGTGAACAGAATGCATACAACACCTGTAGCTCCTCAGATGGAACAAGGATCCTGGGCTATTTTGTTACTAAATAGAGGTTATTTGTCTGCCCTAGCAAATACGAACGGAGGCAGAGATACCAAAACAGCTGTGGGGGAGTTTAATTGTGGTTGCTACAAACCATACCCAGTCTTAATTTCTTAGGATGTATTTTCTACTTGACAGTGCTGCTAGTAACTACCTATTCTGACCATTTCATTCTTCTGCTGGAAACTCACACTCGGGATGTTTAGAAACCACATGTATGGGTTTTATATGGTTTGTTGTAAAAGGTAGTGGCCATCTCTTTTCCAATAACTCTAGCTTTGGAAATAAGATATGGTAAGTGGACATCAAGCCCCACCAGTTTGCCAATCCCAAGGAAAGTTTCCCAAATCTGGTCCCTATACTTCAAGTTTAAATCGGCTGCTTAGATTGCAAGCAGCAGAATTTCACATGGTTGACTGCAGGCCAGGGAACTTTGGAGAATGTCGAAATAACTGAACCAACAGATAAGACTGTTCATAAATGGAGAAGAGTTTGAAGTTGTCAAGGATTCCATTTGACTTGGGTCCACAAGCCACACTCATGCAAAGAGAAGTCAAGAAGTCAAACAACATATTGCACTGGGGAAAATCTACTTCCTGGGAACAATTTTGTTAAAAAAGGAAAAAGTTACTTTGAGGACCTAGGTCCTCCTAACCCAAGTCATGGTATATTTAATCATCTCACATGCATGTGAAAGCTTGACAGGAACAAGAAACACAGGGATGGGGTTGCTGCCTGGGATTGTGGTTTGGGCAAAGACTATTGCAAGCAAGGTGGATTGCCAGAAGATCAAGCAAATCTGTCTGGGAGAATGTACAACCAGAAGGCTCCTTAGAAGCAGGGATGGTGAGACTTCTCACAAACTTTGGAAACATTATCCAAAGAGGCCAGTCTCTGGAGAAGGACATCATGCTTAGTAAAGTAGAGCATTCGCAAAAAAAGATGGACTGACCCAGTGGCTGGAATCAGGACTCGAGCTTAGCAACAATTGCGAGGTTGGTGCAGGACTGAGCGGTGTTTTCCTCTGTTTTCCTGTGAACTGGAGCCAACTAAAGAGCTCCTGAAAGCAACGAGAACCGAAACACAGATGAAACTAGTCCTGACCACAAAGACTGGACCACACAGTAAAGCTCGAAATGAAAGTCCACTTGGGGAACCTGAGGTTCCTTGGGGATCCAGTAGGTCTTTAGCAACTGGCGTATCTTGCCATCTGGAGTTTATTGATCTCTTCCCTACTGGTGTATCTATCCCACAATGATTCAGCTTCACTCCATGTCCTCTCAGCATTTCTTTTGGCTTCTCATTAGTTAACTCTTTCTGTATTTCTCAAGTTCAAGCAGCCTGAATCACAAGATCTAATTGTCCCACCGTTCTTTTGGCCATAGCTTTTGCACTGACCAATTCTCAAGTTTATTATTCATCTATTCTTATATCAAGCACCTATTTTTGATCCAGTAAATAAGAGCCAGTATCCGCATGATGGCTTGGGTTAAAAATGGCTATAATAGGTATTCTTTCTAAAGGAAATAAGGGCAAGGCAGAATATGAAGACTTGGCTTACCCATCATTCCCTCTGTTTCTGCTGCATTCAAGTCCACAATAATACCAATCTGGCTCTTTTCAAAATGTCCTTGCTGAGATCTTCTTGTCTCATCCTTATCCACTTAATTCCTTTCCAGTAATTGTAATGACCTCTAAACCTCTCTGAGGCTTAACCGCCTCATCTATAAAATGGCCCACTCAACACAATGCCAAAACATGTGAGCTGGAGTCTTTTAGAATCCCGGTGAGCAACAGGAGTCTTCAGCTTTAGGGAGACAGCCTATCTTGCAAAAGTGTATGGGATATAAATAGATAGTGGAGCGAACTTGAAAAGAAAATGCATGCAAAGTACTTGGTCATGCTTAAGTCATAACTGGTCATGCTTAAGCCATAACTGGTCATGCTTAAACCATAACTGGTCATGCTTAAACCATAACTGGTCATGCTTAAACCATAACTGGTTCTGAGGATGACATCGGTTTATAAGAACCTCACTCCATAGCACTGGGACTCCTTATGGTTAGGGACCACTTTTAATTCCCTTTTGAACCCCCAGTCTCTAGCTCAAAGCCAACCAATTCGTAGGCACTCGAGATATGTTGCATGAACAAAAGCATCATTCAAATCTCAGAGAGCTCTATTTTAAAAACTCACTACCATTGAGGTGACTGGAACTCTTAGCAACCCTAGGGGGCAGGGTTGAACTGCTGCTGTGGATTTCTGGGACAGTAACTCCTATCAGGAGTAGAAAGCCTCATCTTCTCCCAAGTGACAGCTTCAAACTTAAAACCTTACAGTTAGCAGAGAACTCCATTGCAAGCCTAAATTGCAGAGATAAAACACATGCTGTCCTAGTTTCCTAAGAAGCTAATCAACTTATCTTAATTTTCTTAGAGTAATATAAAGGTGAGACTTTCCATGTAAGACAGCTGAGTGTGCATGTGGCTAATGTGCTGGAAGCTATGTCACTGGTATTTGAAATATCAGCCAAGTCCCCCAGGGCGAACAGGTTTCAGTGCAGGAATACCCACAGTAAGGACAGACTGCAAAGAAAACAGTGTTCAGTTCTGAGGGATTAGCAACTGAAGAGATTATGAATGCCCAAGGGACACTGTCAAATACAATGCTGAAAAATGAGTCCCTCTGGTCTGAAGACTGAAAATGTGACTGCAGAAGACTGGCCTTCTTAAAATCGAGTTGACCAGAATGACATGGATGGAATAAGACTGAGACGCTTATATTGCTGAATGACAAGAAAGAACTGCAAATCTCTATTAAAATTAGAGCACGGAATATATGAGTAGAACAAAATTGGAAGATGTCAAAAATTAAATGGAACACATAAATATTGATATCCTAGGCACTAGAAAGCTGAAATGGACTTGTATTGACCGTTTTGAATTAGATAATCATGGTTTGCTATGCTGAAAATGACAAACTCAAGATGAATGGCATCAAATTCATCATCAAAAAGAATAATTCAGCCTTGAAATATAAAGCTCCCTGAGATAGGATAATATTCATAAACATACAAGGAAATCCAGCGGATGCAACCATGATTCAAATTTACATAGCAACCTCTAAAGCCGGCGATGAAGAAATTGAAGAATTCTACCAACTTCTTCAGTCTGAAATGTATCAAGCATGCAATCAAGATGCATTGATAATGATTGGCAACCAGAATGAGAATGCAGGAAACAAAGAGGAAGGAACAGTATTTGGAAAATGTGGTCGTGGTGATAGAAACAAAGCTGGAGAGCACAAGAGATAATTTTGCAAAATCAAAGACTTCTTCATCACAAGTACCTTTCTTCAACGACATAAACGGCAACTGTACACATGAACTTCATCAGATGGACTACGCAAGAATCAAATTGAGTAGATTTGTAGGAAGAGCTCATGGAGAAGCTCAATATCTTAAGTCTAAAAAAAGACCAGGGACTGACTGTTGAATAGCATATCAATTTATCATATTCGAGTTCAAGTGGAAATGGAACAAAATTAAGACGCAGTTATGAGAGACAATATATGATCTTGGTAATCTCCTACCTGAAATTTGAGAGCATCTCAAGGACAGATTTGAATCATTGAGCACTAATGACACAAGGCCTAATGAGCTAAATTTGCATATGAAGAAAGTAAAAGATTATTTCAAATACAGTGGAAATGAGAAAAGATCAGAGTAGCTGTCAGAAAAGACTCTATAATTTGCTCTTGAGCATACCCTGAGTCCAGCATTGGAAGAAAGGATTAAATAAAAGTTCAACGGGGAATTTCAAAGCTCAGCTTGAGAAGACGAAGTGAAATGTTATGATGACATATGAAAAGACCCAGAGTTAGAAAATCAAAAGGGAAGAACACAGTCAGCATATATCAAATTGAAAGAACTGAAGAACAATGTCAAGCCTTGAGATGAAATATTGAAAAATTCTATGGTCAAAGTATCGAACCATGCAGGCAGCACTGAAGGGAGATGGAAGGAATACACACAGTCATTGTCCCCCCAAAACACCTGGTCATTAGTCAAGGGGTAACATGTGATCGAGGGCCAGTGGTACTGAAGAAAGAAGTTCAAGCTGTACTGAAAGCATTGGCCAAAAGCAAGGCTCCAGGAATTGACCAAGTGATTATTGAAATATTCCAACAAGCTGAGGAAGCACTGGAAGCAGTAATTCTCCTACACCAATAAATCTGGAATACAGCTTCCTGGCCAACTGACTGGAAACTGCCCATATTTTTTTTACCCATTCCAAAGGAATATGTCCCAAAAGAATGCAGAAATTATTGAAAAAAATATCATTTATATCATATATAAGTAAAGTTTTGCTGAAGCTCAGTCAACAATGGTTGCAACAGTGTGTTGGCGGGGAGCTGGCCAAAATTCAGGTGGATTCGGAAGAGGGTCTGACATGAGCAATGATTTCAGACCTCAGATGAATCGAGATTCAGAATACTAGAAATATGCTCACTTTTATTTTATTGGCTTTGCAAAACTATGTGTGTATCATGACAAATTATGGATAATTATGGGAATCACAGAGCATTCCATTGTGCCCATGAAGGACGTGCACCAAACAAGGGAATAAGGACTGGTTTGAAAAAAGTAAAGGTGTGCATGAAGGTTGTAGACTTTCACCATCCGCTCACCATGCACGCTCTCACTCTAGATGCTGCGGAGAAGTTGGACTACATGAAGAAGAACTCAGCGTCTGAATTGGAGAAAAGTTTATCAACAACCTGACCTACACAGTGGACACAATCTCCCTTGCTGATGAAGATCAAGAATTGCAGCCTTCGTTATGGATCACAACTCAATGTCAAGACCAAGTCCTCCCAACTTGATCAATATGTGAACTCCTAATAAATGGAGAAAAATTGAAATGGTCAAGGATTTCATCTTGCTTGGATCCACAATTAATCATCATGGGAGCACCAGTCAAAGTGCAAATGAAACCGTGCATTGGAAAAACCTGCTGCAAAAGAACTCTTTTGTGAAAAAATCATTTTATTGGGGCTCATAGCTCTTATCACAATCCATATATATATCCATTGTGTCAAGCACATTTGTACATATGTTGCCATCATCATTTTCTAAACATGTTCTTTCTACTTGAACCCTTGGTATCAGCTCATCCACCCCCCACTCCCTCCTTCATGATCCCTTGATAATTTATACATATTTATTTCTATTTTTTCATGTCTTATACCGACTGCTGTCTCCTTTCTTTCACTTTTCTTTTTTCTGTCCCCCTGGGAGAGGGTTATATGTCAGTCATTGTGATTGATTCTTCCTTTCTCCCTCACCTTCCTTTTCCCCTCCTGGTATCACTGCTCTCATTATTGGTCCTGAGGGGTTTATCTGGCCAGGATTCCCTGCATTCTGAGCCTTTCTCTGTACCAGTGTACATGCTCTGGTCTAGCTGGATTTGTAAAGTAGAATTGGGGTCATAATAGTGGGGGTGGGGAGGAAACATGAAAGAACTAGAGGAAAGGTGTGTGTTTCATCAGTGTTATACTACACCCTGATTGGCTCATCTCTTCCTTGTGACCTTTATGTAAGGGGATGAAAAGAAGTCTCTTTGAAGGTCAAGGAGTGAGGACGTCACTTTGAGTGTACCTGACTCAAGCCACGGTATTTTGAACATATGAACATTGATCTTTGATTTTACTTTGATGAGTTTTTGGAGGAGGCAAGGGAACTATGGTGTCTTCCACTGGCTTGAAGACAGTTTGCTTTCAGGGGCAAAAGAATAGCGCTATGCCTCATCACCAGCAATGACCTTGGGTAAAAAGTCTAGGTCGCTTCAAAGATGTTCTTTGAAAGCACAGAAAGCAAGTTTCCACTCAATACATTTTTTTTTCTGGTCAGTCAGAACCTGAGACCTAAATTTCACAGCGAATCTTCTCATTCCCAAGCCTTCCATTAAAATTCGCTGAGCTGAACTCCAAGATAGTCCAGGTAACTTCCCCATCTCTTCAATGGTCTGTCGTCAGTCTTCAAGCACAAGGGCACAAATTTTGTCAACATTTTTGTCCATTCTGGAAGTTGACAGACATCCAGAACAAGGTTTGCCATCAATCAACATTTCACTTTTTTTGAAACAAGAAAAGCACTCATACACTTGAACTTTGCCCATAGAGCTGTCCTTGCTAGCTGTATTCAACATCAACAACAGTTTCTGCTGCATTTTTCCAGAGCAGGAAACAAAATTTCGCAACTACATGCTGTTCACTTAATTCAGCCATCATCAAAAAAGCAAGGTTTGAGTGAGACTGCATTTATGAAAAAATTCACTGTGACCAGCGAGAACCTTCTCAGGCAACACCACTGGGTACACTAACTCAGGGCAAGTTGATCAATGCTCACCTAGTGCAGAAAATGTGTACTACAAAAGATCTGCCCAGAGGCACTTTTTTCCTGGTTTTTTTTGTGGGGGGGGCACCCACTTGTACATCTTCTGTGCCAGGAATGCTGAATAGCACCAATTCAAGTACTCATTACAAGTAATATCATATGTGCCCTACAATTACAGAATGTGATCTTCTAACACTTATTTTTAAAATGAACAGGCATCAGCCCTCGGAGTAGCATGACCTACATGATGTCATTGCACACTGTTGTGTTAAATCCCAAAAATGCACTTTACCAATGACTGGGCCATTTTCTTGATCCTACAATAGTATGCAAGACCATTTCCTTAACAAATTGTAAGTTGGTCTGAAAAAGACTCCTGAGCAGACATAATTCCACCCTTACTCTATTCACAACTAGGAAAGTCAAAATGCGACAGTCGCTCTTCTCAGGAAAGGTAAGTGTGGAATTAAGGCAGGGTTTCTCTCTCCATCGTGGCCAAAGACTGAGAAAACTTAAATGTGTGTTCTAGGTCAACTGCCTTCCTTGGTTTTTAATTACCACATCTTCTAAAATGACACAGTTGATCTTGAGACTCATTTCAAACTAGGTTGTCCAGATCCCTGGATCCCCACAGGAAGTCTGGTAGATCCACCTCAGGAAATGAGAGGAAGGAGGCTCAGGCAGGACCCCATGCTGCTCCAACATTTGAACATTTGAAAATCTCTAACTTATTTTTAATTAGATAGCATTTCTCTATTGATCTGAAAATGTTTCAGTTATGTAACTCATGTCTTCGGTTGAAATTTAATTTATCAAAAGCAAATAGTCCAAAAGGAGTGTTTCCAATGCTGGCAAGCACTATCTAACACAGCAACAACTTTAATAAACTCAAAAGGGCTTTTAGACCCACAATGCCAACTTGTAAGAATACTTCAAGGTGCATAAGTCTTATGCCTAAACACTGAAAAATTCTGACTTTGGCTATTCATGCTTAAATGTACATAAATTACTGCAATGTTATTTACCAAATGCACCAAAAATTATCCATATGTAAAACATGCAAAAAATTGAAATTTTCTTTTTTTACCCACATTGGCCATTAACCAGGTTGCTTTATTCAGTGAGTTTTCAACTAATCCATTTTTCCTTTAAAAAAAAAAACAAATTGCTTCTGGAGGGCCACAATTTTTTGGTTCCATCCCTAGAGAAAAACCCACAAGTAGAGGCAGGACTCAAGGGTGTCTTCTCACTTACAATCCTCACCCCATCACTAAAAAGTCATCAAGAAGGTGAGGTTTAGCTGGGGTACCTCCTTCCTTCATTCATTCATTCATCAACCCAGGACTTCAATGGACTGGTCTTCTAGACACAAAGTTAAAGAAGCCAGGGTCTCAGCTCTCCAAGCAGCCGGACAAAGACGTTGTTAAAATATCCTGTGATAACTGCTAGCAAATATATACACACACGCGCGCGCGCACACACACACAGTCGACTAGTGACTAAGTGCAGAATCAATAATGAAGGTTCATTTAAGGTGAGGGCCAAAGAATCACAGAGGAGCCAATTGCTTAAGATCTGCTGATTGTGTTGGAATTGGTCAAGTGAGGAGCAAAGTGGTGTCTACAGAAGACAGGAAGAAGGAGAATTGGCAGGAATGCCACGCAGTCAGTTAGTTCAGAGGTGTGAGAAGGCTCAGTGTTTCCAGGTAGCCCCAAACAATTCAGCGTGGCAGGAGTCTGGTTCCAGCAAGCAGAGGGCCTAAGAAGGATGCAGGAAGAAAGGGGAAGGGTGGAATTCTGAGGGTTCCTGCTGAGAGCGTCATGAGAGAAGCTTTGGGAGAAGAGTAAACGGAGAGTGGAAAAGAAGAAGTCTCGATTGGTGTAAGTACCGATTGTGATAGGAGTTGTATGAGCCCCAATAAAAAATTTATTAATAAAAAAAAGTGGAAAAAAAAGAAGTAGTCTAGAGACATATATTCCGCAGAAGAGACGAGGAAAGTGGGCGAAATCATTTTAAAGATAGATGCTCCTATATATCACAATAAAAGATGCCACTGTAAAGTGTGCAAAAATAAAACCCAAACACAAGGAGGTCACGCTGGAATCAGTGTCATGAATGACAGAAAGAAGAGCCGGAACTGAAGGCAAGGGCACAGAAATGTCAAGGCAGCGAACAGAGATCGTGAACTCCCTCCAGAAGAAGACAGAGCCCAGAATAGGTAACAAAATAACCTGAACGCGAAAATAAACTGACTGTTCAGAATGCTTTGCCAGCTGCTATCAGAGACCTAATCAAGTGCTCTCCAACCTGCCCCAGGAAACATCGTGATCCCAGAAAGCACAATGTAGTGAAAGGCTAAAGACGGCTGGCTAAGGAAAAGACCTAAATAAGACTTGTAAAGTGGAGTCTCTCTTTGGTACCCCAGGAAAGAGAACAGTGTCTCCAGACAGTGAAGAAAGGCTCCTCTATTAACCATCCAACCCCTTAATTAGCCAGCAAAAACCCAAGACATTTTCAGTGCAAGGGCTGAGAGTGCCGAGGGAAAGGAGAATTAAAAGAGAAATTTCTTCTGGTCATCGGAAGTGGTCGCTCAAAGCATGGATTCAGAAATTCCGTGACCACTCTGTGTAGCCGTATTTACCTCAATGCATACCCCACGTCAACAAAAAAAGAAAGAAAGAAAGTTCTGCTGATGTCTGAAATTCACTTAATTTTTACTATTCCTTCTGCTTAAATGTAACAGGTTTTCCATTAGTTAGAATATAAACATTCCTAAAGGGGCACATACGAATCTTCTCGGTCACTTACATCATTGTAAATTGGTTTATCTGCGTATTTCTTGGAACAAGAACATGTGAAGAGAAAGGATGTGTGATGGACATTTCTAGTCCAAAAAGCAAGAATTCCTCCAGGAAGGGCTGGTGACTAAAGAGGCAATCAAATCCTTCACGATTCTGCTTGAGAGTGTTGTTAGTTTTGTCTCAATGATGAGGATGATCTAGTGTCCTGGTCTATGCCTAAATTTTAACTAGTGAACCCGGGGATAGGCAAGACATTGGGCTGGGCAATGCTAGACCCATCAAGAAGGTAGGATCCTCATTCATTCATTCAAGAGTTTAGAATCTAATCGTGAAGGCAAAACATCGACCTCTTTGAAGAAAATTTGCCAGAACTGACAATTAACGCTAAGTGTGGAATGAAAACTTAAGCTTCAAGATCTGAGGCAGGACTAGTCACTCCCATGGGACGAAGGTTATACCAGAAGAGAACTCTCAAGCCTGAGAGTCAACAGATTTATTCGCAATTCTAGTCCGGGTTTTGCCTTGATTTAAATCATCCCAGAGATAGCTCTAGGCTCTGAACTATAATTTTGCTCGATTGATCATTTCTAACACGGATATCAATAACTATTGTTGGCTGAGCACTTACTGTATGCTGGGTAAATGAGTTAAGCACCTATGTTGTCTCACCTAAGTCTCATACCAACCGCATGAGGTCCAGATTAGGAATCTGATTCTACAGAGTGATATCCAAGATTACAGAGCCAATAAGGGTCAAGGACAGAATTCAGACACAGAAAGTCTATTTTCAGGGCCTTTATGCTTAACCATGATGTGACCGTCCCTCCCTGGACAGCTGGCCATGCATCAGTTGAGATGAAACTAACAAAATTACCTCCATCTCTGCCTAACCATTCTTGCAAGTGGAGCCTTCCCTAATACTAAAGAATCTAGATAATCCAAAGCCACCGACAGCTTTTTGTGTAAAAATAAATTACCAAAAGAAGATAAATGCCATATTTTAAAAGAACAACAATATCTGTAGATAGCATGGCAATTCAAGTTACTTCCCTTTCAAGAATCGTCTCTGAGGTCAATAAAATAGTGCTGCACTAGCAGACAGTAAAAAAGAGGAAGACTTTGACGAGGTGCATCAACACAGTGGCTCCATGGATGGGGAAGAACACGGCAATTGTGAGGATGGTACAGAACTGGGCAGTATCTTGTTCTGTTGTCCATAGCATTGCTATGAGTCAGAACCAACTAAATGGCACCTAACAACAACATCGATTTATTCATAGTAGACACTAAATCTGCTCATGTGAAACCTATGCACGGCCCAGAAGACAGTCATTCAAAAAGTCCAAGGAGACAGTCAATGAATTAAAATCAGCAACAGTGAGAACAGGATGCTATCCTTTCATGATGCTCATCAGATTGGCGTGCTGGGTAAACATTTTGAGAAGCTGGACTATATGAAGAAGAATGTAGCATCAGAGTCTCAAGAAGACTCATTAACAACCTGTGAAGAGCAGATATCACAACATTGAAAACTTACTGGAGAAAAGCAAAAAGTAGTTGAAGCATTTATTGATGAAGATCACAACCATTGGGCCAGACAATGCTGGAGAGATTCAGAAAGTTTGATCTTTCAGTATGGATTACACCGCAACATAAAGAAAACAAAACTCTTCACAAGTGGGCTAATTAGCAACATCATGATGTTGTTATTGAAAAGGATGGTTTCAGTTCTATAATTTTGCTATATTTTATGGTGATACTGGTTTTAATGTTTATGATCATTTTTTATGTTGCATTCTTTTGTTCATAGATTTTCTTGTCAATACTTCATTAATATTTTTGTTTTTATCTTACTGTTTAATTTGTTTATATGTTCACATGGTACTTATTCCAGAATAGATCCCATTTTACTCCTTAAAGCAAGAATCAATAAATTTTAAAATATCATGATATCACAAACCATTTTTTCAGATCACAATTCTATAAAATTAGAAATCAACGATAGAACATCAACCCCAAAATGTGAAATACATGGAAATTAAACAACACTTTAATTATAAACCCCCAAGTAACTGAAGAAATTAAAAAAGCACAAGCAAGACATTCCTTGAAATATTAATATCAACATATTAATATCTCTGGGACATGGCAACACCAGTACTTAGATAGCAGTTTATAGCAACAAATGCACACGTCAAAAATGAAGAAGCAATTAAAGTAACTACCTTAATAAATCTACAGCAATTGGAACAAGAGCAGCAAAACAAACCCTCGGACATTAGAAGAAAAGATAGAGAAAACAAGACAAGAAGTTGGTTCTTCAAAAATATTAACAAAACTGATAAACTACTGACAAACCTAACAAAGGAAAAGAAGGCTAAAATGCAAATATTATGAATAAGAAATGAAATGGGTGACATTCAACAGAACAAATTGAGATAAAAATAATCATACAGTATTATGAAAAATTGTATTCCAACAAATTTGAAACTCTAAAGTAAAGAATAAGTTTCTAGAAATGTATTACTTACCCAAATCTTAACATAGAGTGATGTAGAAAATATGAACAAGTCTTTAAGACATGAACAGACCTGATCATAAAAAATCTTCCAACATCAAAAAGACTAAAACTGAATGGTTTTTCCCGGAAATTCTACCAATTTAGAGAAGAACTTTCACAAATCTTACATAACAATTTCACAATGTACAAATGAACAAAATATTGACAAATTTATTTTATGAAACAAGTATAACCCTAATAACTAAGCCAGGCAAAGACAGCTCCAGAATTAAAAATTACAGGCCAATATCTCTGATAAATAAAGATGCCAAGATATTCAGCAAATTTCAAGTCAACAGAATTCAACAAAGCAATTAAAAGATCATACATCATGATCAAGTGGGATTTATACCATGTATGCAAGGATGAATTAATATTAGAACAATAAATGCAATTGACCACATAAACAAAATAAAGGATAAGAATCATATGAGTATACCAATTGATGGAGAAAAGGCCTTTGATAAAATTCAATATCCATTCTTGATAAAAGCACTCAATAAGATAGCAATAGAAGGAAACCCCTCAACCTGAAAGAAGCCATACATGTGGGACCAACGGTTAGCATCTCATTTAATGGAGAGACACTGAAAACCACACCACCTTTGAAGAGGGACCAGGCGGGTTGCTCTTCATCACTATTCTTATTTAAGATAGTCCTGGAAATCTTAACCAGAACCATAAGATATCAGAGAGATAGTAAAGCCATCCACATGGCACAGAAGAAACAGAACTTTCTTTATTTGCAGATGATATAATCCTATATATAGAAAACTCCAAAAATGCCATTAAAAATTTGCTTTAATTGAAAAAGTTGGCAATGTTACAGGCTATAAGATCAGCATAAAGAAATCAGTCAGATCCTTTTATTTTAAATAAGATAACACCGAAAGGAAATTAAAAGATCAATATCATTTACAATAACTACCCAAAAGATTAAAACATCTAGGAATAAATCTTATCAGAGAATCAAAGGACTTACACAAAGAATCCTATAAACCATTTGTACTAGAAACCAAGAGACTTGCACAATGGAAGAATGTTCCATACTCCTGGATAGGAAGACTAAAAATAGTGAAAATGCCAATAATTTGCCCCCCTCAAAAAAAAACCCTTTCTAAATCCAATGAGATTCTGATCCAAATTCCAGCAAATATATGATACCTTGCTTCAGAGTTACATTTACTGCCATTTCTTCAAAGAAATGGAAAAGCTAATAACCAAATTTACATGGAAAGGAAAAAAACAACTTTATATAGAAAGGAAAGAAACTCAGGATAAACAAAACAAAAGCAGATTTTAAAACGTATTATATAACATGGTAATGTTATGGTGTTGTTAATGCTTGGTGTTGATGAAATAGACACGAAGACCTATGGATCAGGTAGAGATCCTAAAAGAACAAGAGCCATAACACAGACACAGGCACACACACAGTCAGTGCGGCATTGTTCATAATAGCAAGAAAATTAAAACAAACTACATGCCCATTGGTGCAAGAATGGATAAAGAAATTCTGGTATATACATGCAATGGGATAATATGAGCCACACAAAAGCAAAGATGAAACCATGAAGAACCCTGTGTCGTGAATGGACCTGGAGAACATCATGCTGAGTGAAATTATTTCAATCACTAGAAGACAAATGCTATATGAGACCACTATAATAGGGGTAAGTATTGAAAACCAAGATAAAGGCTGTCATTCCAGAAGGAACAGATTTTGGAGGTTGCCGCGGGATAGGGATCACATTTCCCTAAAGCAAATCAAGCATAATAAGGGACCACCTCACACCCACAAGGATAGGCAGTATCAGAAAAATGAAAACTAGCAAATATTGTCAAGGAAGTGGAGAAGGAATGAGTATGCATTACTTGTGGGAATATAAAAGGGCACAGTCCCTGTGCAAAGCAATTTGCTGGTTACTTGAAACATTAATTATAGAATTACATTAGTACCCAGCTATTCCCTTCCTTGGTGCATACCCACGACCCTTGAAAGGAGAGTTTCAACAGCGGACAGTGTAAGACATGAAATAATAATAATATATAATTTATCAAGGATTCAGAAGGGTGGGAGGGAGGGAAAGGGGAGGAGCTTTTTCCAAGGGCTCAAGTAGAGAGTGTTTTTGAAATGATGATGACAACCTATGTACAAATATGCTTGATCCAATTGATGTGTGGCATGTTATAAGAACTGTAAGAGCCCTCAATAAAATGATTTTTTTAAAAGAAAGATGAGTCTCAAACCAATACTTGTATCCGATGTTGACTGCAGCATTACTCGCAATTGCCAAAAGATGAGGACAGTCCAAGTGTTTATCCAGATATGAATGAATGAGCAATTGTGTTATCTCCATACAATGGGATAGTACTCAGTCATATGTAGACGTGATGTCCTGATCCATCCATGACATGAAAGATCCTGAGAAAACATTACACTGAGTGAAAAAAAAAAATCAGAGACCAAAGGTCCAATGTTGTATGATCCCACTTCAATGAACTAGCT
This sequence comes from Tenrec ecaudatus, assembly GCF_050624435.1. NCBI lineage: Eukaryota > Metazoa > Chordata > Mammalia > Afrosoricida > Tenrecidae > Tenrec > Tenrec ecaudatus. The sequence goes on along the minus strand of NC_134543.1, from coordinate 114,463,393 downwards.
AAAGGAGTCAAATTCATGGAGATCAAAGTTACCTAGTGGGTTATTGTGGGTTGGGGGAAAGAAGAAATAGACATGATTGCTGAATTTCTCTCTAGAGCCACATACAATGTTTGGAAAGGTTTGGTCGTGATGGCAGCACAACAACCGGGTGGTGTAATTAGCATGACAACATTATACACTTAAAAATGTATTCCAACTTTTTTCATATATTTTACTACAATGCATTAGAAGAAATGCCTCATAAGCTCTACATCATGGGTGTTTTGTTTCAAAAGCCCCTAACATTGGACCCCTGCTTATGCTGGCTTCCCTGGTTTGCAGTACCCTCCTGGCCTTCCCTTCCTACCCCTTCCCGTTGTCTCTGGATTACTCCCTCCTGTTCTTTGAGACACATAGCCCAGCCTTCAGCCCCTTCAGGATTCATCGTGGTTGTCTCTCAGGGCTATGGAAGCCTCTCGTGTGATCCCAATTTATAATATCATCGCTCTCACTGTATTGATTTTTATTTATTTGTTGATGTGCCTACTTCCTCCAATAACTCTCAGCTCTGGGCAAAGGCTGTCCCCTTCATTGTCATATCGCTTTCCACCAGAAGAGGGCCTGGCACATAGTGGGATTTCGTAATATTTCTAGAATTAATATGTTAATGGGTAAGGGAATGAGCAAACGAACCAGGAAGCTCTCTGTTAGGCTAAGGAGTGACCGCTCTCTTCCAGGGTAAGTGCTCAAGTTTTTTAGGGAATGAGAGCAATTCTCTGAAAACAAGTCTTTGTCTTGGATAGAAAAAGTAGCATAAACCCTCTTTAATAACTGCTGAGAGTGCAGAGCTGTGCAGACAGATGTCTTCTGTCAAGAGTTGTTTAAGGTCCTAGACTAGAATTCCTCTTCCTAACCCAGAGGGAATCTTGGCCCAGGCCAGGACTAGTCTTCCAGGTCAGGTTTAATTTACTCCATTAATTTGGCTCAAGCCTTGGCCTGTGACAGTAACCCCCACCCTGTACCAGCTGTCCCTGCTGAGTGAGCTCCTTTCCAGCACGGACCATTCTCCACATCAGTTACACCTGACCTCACTAACTTCAGACTAGTTTCCTGTATCCCATTTTGCCTAACCTGGCCACTAGCACCTGCTAGTCCTAAGCTTTCACCCGGGATCCAGTAGTTTAATACTTTTTCAGCAGGCTCTGGGCTGCCAGTGCTGGACATTGAGGCTACAGACTCAGTTAAGACAAGAGAATGCATGGCAGAGAGGTCCCGCCATGAAGTTCAGAAGCCCAGCCTTCTATTAATACTACTGTCTCCCTGCTGACTGAAGAGGCTTGTATGTTAAGCTAGCTGCCAATTCCCATCCCCTCAGCCATCAAGAGGGAGAAACAGGGAACCTACTACCATCAATGTATAGCCCCCAGGCCCACCCCGGGGAAGGAATAACAGAAATGTGGGTGAAGGGAGACAGCAGATGGTGTGAGATATGAAAATAATTTATAATTTATCAGAGTTCATGAGGGTGGGAGAGTGGAGGAGATAAGGGAAAAGGAGAAGCTGATACCAAGGACTCAAGCAGAAAAAAAAGTTTTGAAAATGATGATGGCAACATATGTACAAATGTGTTTGAACCGGTTGATGTACGGATTGTTATAAGAAATGTAAGCGCCCCTAATAAAATGATTTATTAATAAATAATAATAATAAATAAGGTAAGACCTCTTGCCTCTTGTCAGCTACAAGTCCAGGTTGTATCTTGCATACAGGACACTCACAGCCAACGAGTGGATGCCAACTCATATTGACCCTATAGGACAGAGAGTTTCCAAGATGGTAAATCTTTACAAGAGTATAACGCCTCATCTTCCTCCCAAGGAGCATCTGGTATTTTCAAACTGCTGCCCTGGTGATTAGCAGCCTAATGCATAATCACTATGCCAAGAGAAGATCACATCTGAAAACTGCTAAATCTAGATGGCAATTAACTAACAGTAAACATAGGAAAATAAGCTGGAGCAATATCATTTAGTCTTTTAAGTACCATGTACAGTACCCCAGCCCTTTTGAAATTTTCACACAATTAACACACTCAGCTGCTAACCAACGTGTTGGAGGTTCAAGTCCACACAGGGCCCCTCAGAGGAAACAAACAGATATCTATTTTTGAAAAATTTGGCCCTTGGAACCCCCCTGGAGCACAGTTCTATTCCGACACGCATGGGGTTGCCATGAATTGAACTTGATTCAATGGCAACTGGTTTGGTTGATGTTTTCCATCATCTAAAGGTAATGAGAGAAGACCTTAGTCTAAAGTCTTCATGTGCTCTGGGGCCAGCAACATTTGCAGGTCTCTCTCCTCCCAAGCAGCTTCAGAAGTGTAACCACCGCGGAGTTCAAAGGACATCCTGGCCTCAGAGGAATTAAGGGGTGCCGTGAGGAAGCTGATGACCTCGGCAACCGTCAGAGCTGAAAATTGGCTGCCTTGTGCCTAGTGGCCAACCCCCTTCACATCTGTGAAAGAAATAGGTCACCCTTACACCGCTCCTCTTTGGTCTTCGTGGATTTTAATCTTTCCTCTAAGCCTAGGGGTGTTCATGGGAATATCAGAGAAAGCCAGGGAAAATCAACTGTACCTTCTAGCCTACAAACCTCACTCCTGCATTCAATCAGCAAATAAATTATTCCAGAATGAAAGCCAGAATGGGGCATTTCCTGGGCTCTGAAACGATCACCCTCAAAACCCGGACTTTCCCATAAAAAGTTGCGGCTGCGGGTAACCAGGAATATTCCTAATCTACAGCATAGAACAGGTACTATCCATTTCAAGGAGAGGCTGTGGCTTGGGGAATAATCCTGAGTAGCCTCTCATTTCTCACCACCTTTTTTCTGCAAGCTGAGGTCACCGGTCCTCTTGTGTCAACTATCCCAACGCCTCCTTCACTTGAATAGCATTGTAGCACTCTGTCCTCTCTCCCTGCATTTCTTTACAACCTCTCACGGTCGCCTCTTAAGCAGCTTCAGACACTCACCTTCTCCACGGAGTTTTCCCAAGCAGGTTAAAAACGAGAGTAGGCTCCCAAACGTCTGGTGGCAGAGAAGACCAGGACTCCTTCTCAGTTGTAAGAGTTGACCATTGACTATCTGTGTCTCATCCCCATGTACCTATAGCCCCACCATCTGCAAAATGAGCAGCTTAAGTCCCCAAAGCCTTTCTAACCCTGCGGCCCACACTAATTATGAAACTCTCAAGCTAGATGCAACTGGTGATGGATTTTCTGGCAGGTGATAAAAGCAGTGGCCCCCAATTACATTTCAATGATGTCCAGGTGAATTGTGAAAGTCTCAGACAACCGTCTGTGGTCAGGTGGTGAGCCTATGGGTATTCACAACAATCTGGGTATCTTAGCCCAGAGAAGCAAAACATTGAGATCACGACTCATATGGAGGGTCTACCATCCTAGAGACATACCCTGCTTGAGTTTTGAACATCTGCCCACATCAATCTTTGCTACTGTTGAAATGATCCTCAATGGTGAATATCCTGGATGATGATGATGATGATGATGATGATGATGATGATGATGGATTATCAGTTTACCCTCAGAGAGGGCTCAATTTTGAATATCCACTGAGACTCTACTGAGATAAACTTAATGTGCCCATCCTCATTGCTTTCCAGTCTCTGCGAAGTCTCCCAGCTTTATTCTGTGAGGTTTAGCACATCCTAAACATGGCAAAACTCATCTCTGCATGGTGAAAATTAGACCACAGACTTCCGGCCACATATAAAATGTTTATAGAAAATTTTTCTTCTTAGATTTATAACAGTTACATTTCTAGTTTTTCATTGCTCTCTTATGGACAGAGGTTGTATTGTTTTTGTTTGTTTGTTTTGGAGCCAACTTTATTAAGCAAAGCTATGTACCAAATGAGCTGCCACGTTTGCTTTCAGAATTCAAAATCAATAACTCAGTTTTGAAAATAATGCTGATGGCTTTTTCCACTACCCTGCCTTCTATCCCTGTAGGATAGGAAAAACCTGGACAAGCCTCCTGAATTGCCAGCGGGTAGGAGGCAGAATGTAGTCTGTCCACCGAAACACGCTCATTGTTCATACAGTGGCCACAGCACTGAGAGAGTGACCTCTTTCCGGCGCTGACAAGTGAACATGAACGGTCCTACCCACTTTGATTGACGGTTCACTGGGCCTCTGACCTTGAATGACATTGCTGGCAGGTTTTGATTGGCAGGCTGTATACACAGCAGACCACCTCCACGGCACATGCCCACTCTCCAGAAATTAGCCCTTAACTTTTCAAAAACACTATGTGTCTCAAACACGGGCTAAACATGTACACAAATGTGACTGCAGGCATCAGACACCGCCTGAACACAAAGCACAAGCTTTAATTTACAACCCTCTCTCCATTGCCACTCCCGGGATACAGCTGCCAGCCTTTGGCTGCATCTCCATCAAAATTCGATGAGAGAAATACAGATATGGTTTTCGGTATCTTCAGGGTACCAACCATGCAGATGTGTAGAAGCCTTGGGGTGATTCTGGATGTGCAGACAAAACATGTGGATGACTGATCAAAGGTTTCATTTTTCCTCTGAAAACTTAGGTGTAATGACGGGCAACCTTGGTCTTGGTCAGCTGACTCTGATCCTGCATACGTCTGGACAGAAGACTAGGCTTGTTCCCTTCCCACCCTCCTGTTAGATGAAATGACGCTGCTTTAATCTAGTACTCTCCATTGTATCCAGATTTGCCCTTCATGAAGATGGTGTATTTTCCAACACATTGCCATACATGTTATAAAATGCTATCTTACCTTTTAAAATACAAGCTGCTGCCAGGATAGCAACTACACATGAACCTGCTATGCTCCTGGCTAAACAAGGTGTAATGGACACCTGTACTTGACTCTGGTTTCCCCAGAAACACCACAAAAATGTGAAAAAGTCAGAATACTTAAACTCCAAGAGAAAAGAAACTGGGTGGGAGGCAACAGCAAGAGAGATAGCAATAAATTTTGAGACGATGGAAAATAGTCGGAGAAATTTGCTGCCTGCAGAGGAAAAAAAATGTCCCCCAAGAAGTTACAAGTCCTTTCCATAAAATCCTGGAAAGGCTCAGGAATTAGAGACTTCCAATGCTGTGGAAGGATTCAAAGGGGGACTGTAGTGTGAGGCATTCAGATGCCAGGCCTCCCCACCAGCAGCCAGACAGATAGCTCTCTTTCACCCCATCAACATGGTCTTTCTCTGGAGAAATGAGGTCAGAGAAAATCTCAATTTATGACACGGAAGTAGGAGGCAAGGAAAGGGCACTGTTGTGAAAAGAGAAGAGATGAAAGGATGTTTGAAAAACACAAGTGAATTCAATGTAAGTCAGTTGCAAAGGGGAAAGGAGTACGGAGATAAGTTGATAATTGGCCTTGACTGGATTGAGTTTCTCCAGGCAATGGGGAGCCAATGAAGGTTTCTGAGAAGGGTTAGAGACAAACAAATCTCATACTTCTGGATTTTACTGTCGATAGTTACAGCAAAGTTCAGAATTGAAAATTCGTCCATGGAAAAGCATGAACCGGACATTTTTGGAGAGCCAAGTACAAATGGATCGTTAAGAGTTCATGCTGTGGACTCAGGGCTAGGTCTTAATTCTGCTACTTACCACCTGGAAAGTCACTGTAAGCCTCAAACTTGTTCATGTTTCAAGTATAGGCTAATAACTGTCACATTAAATTATTGAGAGTGGCAAATACATGGGGCAATATATGTCAAATGTTTAGCACATCACATGGTAGGGAGAAACTGCTTGTTAAATGAATGGGAATCTGAGATGTGTAGATAACACTAGCAAGAGGCAGATGATGTGGCTTACCAGGCAGCCAAGCAGAATGGGGAAAGAAGATCTGTGATGGAAAACAATGAAATAGTACTCAAGAAGAGTGATTTTTTTCCTAAGAAAATGAGTTGACGCGACAAGGCCTTCATAGTTTTGAATCTGTGTGCCTGGCAAGATTATGGTGCCATTGCCTGAATTGTGAACACCTGAAGGGTGGAAGCTTTGAGATAATTTGGAGATGTTTGATTTTAACAGTAGGAAGTTAGACGTGATGGCCACACACCCAGTAACTGTCCACTTGCTCAGGCCCAGGTGAGGCATGCGACCGAGGGTGTGTGACTGAAGGACAGCTGAGAGAAGCAGCCCAGTGGTGTGAGGGACTTTGTTTCCAAGGAAGGTTCGCATTCAGGAATGATCAGAGTGAACCCCCACCATGTGTCTGTTTGGGGTGGCTGATAGGCTGTTTGATGCTGGAAGATATGCTACTGGTCTCTGAAACACCAGCATGGTCACTCATGGGGCAGCAATTTAGAAAGACTAGAACATACCTGGTGACCAACTTGAAAACCAGCCAAGCCAGAGACTATTGTCTACTATTCCAACATGCTCACCGTGGCCAGGTCCTCAGGAGGGACCAGTACTGAAGAAGGCTATCGTGTTTGGTAAGGAGAGGGGCTCCTGGCTGGGTGTAGGAGCCAGTTTCCATGAGATGGACAGACATAATAGCCTCAACAAAGGGCTCAAAATGAGCAACTATCGCGAAGACGGCACAGGCCTGAGCAACGTTTCATTCTGTTAGTTAGAGACGGACCACCAGCAACCCACCACACCTATCACCTATTGCTGAGAAGTCCATTCTGGCTCAGACTGACACAATAAGACAGATCAGTAATGACCTGTAGGGTGCCGAAGACTAATCTGTATGGAAACGGGCTGCCATATCTTTCTATCCAGGAGCAGTGGCGTGAGCTCTAGCCCCTGACGTTTCCATTAGCAGCTGAGCACTTAAGAACAAGAGAAGGGGAAAAAATCAAAGAACAGAAAAAGAATGATGTTCTTTTTTTAAAGGAAATCAACAATGTGCTAAGTGTTCATCTTATTGTGAGGCACCACCTGGTAGGCTCTCACTCACAGTAAATCTATGGACAACACAAAAATAACTTTACAATTTTACACGACTTGCACAATCGTTAGGTTTGGACCCATTGGAGAAGTCACTGTGATGATCCATCTCATTAAGAATCTTCTTTTTCCTTTGGCCAGGCGTATATTCTTTTCCAGGGACATGTCCAAAGTGCACAAGTCTCCCCATCTTCTTTTCTAAGGAGTATTCTGACTAGACTTCCTCCAAGATGATACGCTGGTTCTTCTGGGAGTCCATGGCACTTTCAACACAGTTCTCCAACACCATCATTCACCTGCATGTGAGCTGATTAAAAATCCCCTGGCTTATGGAAGGCACAGTTTATCCTTTGATTTCTTGACTGCTGTTTTCTTGAGTGTTGACTGCGGATCGAAGTAAAATGCAATCCTTGACCACTGTGATCTCTTCTCTCATTACGATGATGTTGTTTATTGGTGCCATTGTATTTTTGTTTTCTTTGCATTGAGATGCAATCCACCAGATACTCTGTGGTCATTGATTTTCATCAGTGAGTTCCACAAGTCCTCTTCCTTTCAGCGAGCATGTTTGTGTCATCTGCAGATCACAAGCTATTGAGTCTTCCTTCAATACTGATATCATGTTCCTCTTCACATAATGCAGCTTCGCAGATTATTTGCTCCGCATGCAGATTTAATCAGTATGGTGAAAGGCGACACCTCTGACATAGAGCTTTCTTGATTTTAAACCACTCAACATCTCTTTGTTCAATTTGGATGACTACCTCTTAGTCTATGTACAGGTTCCACATACGCATAATTAAGAGTCCTTAGAAGTCTCATTCTTCTCAATGTTTTTCATAACTTCTTATGATCCACACAGTCAAGTGCCTTGGGCAAAATCAATAAAACACAAGAAGATATCTTTATAATACTCTCTGCCTTCAGCCAAGATCCATCAGACATCCACAGTGATGTCCTTTATGCTCTGCGCTCTTCTGAATCCAACTTGCATTTCTGGCCACTTCCTATGAAGACACTCCTGAGACCTTCAACAAAATTTTATTTTCATTTGATATTGTTAGATAATTTCCACATTTTCTTGGGTTACCTTTCTTTGGACCGGGCACAAATATGAATCTCTTCCAGTTGGTTGGCCAGATTACTGTCTTCCCAGTCTCTTGGTGTAAACTGAGCACCTCAATTTTGAGTCGGTTTATTGAAAATCCCAACGGATATTCCATCAAGTCCTGGATCGTTGTTTCTCACCAATGTTTTCAGCACAGTTTGGACTTCTTCCTTCCCTACCATCGTTCTTGATCATTTATATGTTCTGACCTTCCCTACCATCGTTCTTGATCATATGTATGTCCTGATATGGTGAATGTTGAACAAACACTTCATTTACAGTGACTTTGTGTTCCTTCCATCTCCTTTCGATGCCTCCAATTTGTTTGCTATTTTCCCATATAATCCTCCGATATTCCAACTGAAGGCTTACATTATTTTCCTCAGTGATCCCCTTGAAAAATGCTGAGCATGTTTTTCCCTTTAGGGCTGTCAAACTTCAGGTCTTGCACATTGCATAATAATAATTTACTTTGTCATCTCTCGAACAGCCCCTTGAAAGTTGCTATTCAACTCATTATGTCGTCATTTCACCCGGTTGCTTTAACTTATCCACATGTTCAAGAAAAAGTTCCAGAGTCCTTTGGAGATCCACTTCAATCTTTTCTTTGTTTCCTGTCTTTTAAATGGCCTTTTGCTTTCTTGGGGTATGAAGCTGTTGATGTCCTCCCACAAATCATATAGTCTTCAATTATTAGTGTTCAATGCATCTAATTTATTCTTGAGATTATCTCTAAAAGTCTTACTTTGTTTTAATTTTCTTAAGCTTTCGTTTGAATTTGAAAATTAGAAATTGATGTTTGGATCTACAGTCAGTCCTTGACCTTGTTTGGTCTGATAATATTAAATGTTTTCATCATCTCTTTCCACAGATGTAGTGAACTTGACTCGAGTGTACGCCATCTGATGAAGTCCACATATACAGTTACAATGTATGTTGCTGAAGAAAAGGTGTTTGTAGCAAATGAGTTTTTGGTCTTGCAAAATTCCATCATGCAAAATTCTTTGTTCTATTAAACTGGCATTCCATGATGCTCATCTTCCAGAAAAAATCCCTGAAGACAAATGGGTGCATAAGCAAATGTGGTGAAGAAAGCTGATGGTGCCTAGCTCTTAAAATATATAGCATCAAGGGTCTTAAAGGCTTGACGATAAACAAGCAGCTATCTAGCTGAGAAGCAATCAAGCCCACACGGAGGAGGCACACCAGCCTGTGTGATCACGAGGTGTTGAAGGGATCAGGGTCCAGACATCAAAGAAGGAAAATTCATATAATTGTGTGCTCACCTTCCCGATATGATCACTGAGGACAAATAGGGACATAAGCAAGTGTGGTGAGGAAGGCTGATGGTGTCTGGCTATCAAAAGATATAGTGTCTGGAGTCTTAAAGGCTTGAAGGTAAACAATCGGCCCTCTATCACAAAAGCATCAAAGCCCACATGGAAGAGGCACACCAGCCTATGTGATCACGAGGTGTTGACAGGATCAGGTATCAAGCATCAAGGAACAAAAATCACATCACTGTGAATGAGGAGTGCAGAGTGGGGACCCAAAGGCCATTTGTGGGCAACTGGCCATCCGTTATAGAAGGGTCGCGGGGACGAGACCAGTCAGTCAGGGTGCAACATAGCAAGGATGAAACATACAACTTTCCTCTAGTTCTTAAATGCTTCCTCCCCCCAACTATCATGATCCCAATTCTACCTTATAATTCTGTTTAGACCAGAGGATGTACATTGGTACAGATGGGAACTGGAAACACAGGGAATCCAGGACAGATGATCTCTTCAGGACTAGTGGTGAGAATTGTGATACTGGGAGGGTGGAGGGAGGGTGGGTTGGAAAGGGGGAACCAATTACAAGGACCTACAAATAACCTCCTCTCTGGAAGTGGCACAACAGAAAAGTGGGTGAAGGGAGACGTTGGATAGTGTAAGATATGACAAAATAATCATGAGTTTTAAATTATCAAGGGTTCATGAGGGGGGGGAACTTAGGGAGGAGAAAAAATGAGGAGCTGATGCCAGGCCCCCAAGGGGAAAGCAGATGTTTTGAGAATGGTGATGCCAACAAATGGGCAGATATGATTGACTCAATGGATGTATGTACGGATTGTGATAAGCATTGTACGAGCCCCCAATAAAATGATTTTAAAAGTTTCTTATCATGCAATCTCTTTGTTGTGTTGCCAATATTAAATTTTCCAACTCTAAGTCCTTCCTTTGTTTCCAACTTTATTATTTCAATCTCTGGTAATTATCAATATATCTTGGCTGGATGTTTGACCTATTTTAGAATGCAGAAGATAATAGAATAATTTCTTCATCACTGGCTTTAGTGGTTGGTGTATAAATTGGGAAAATAATTGCATTACCTGGTCTTTCTTATTAGAGTATTCTATAACTGATAGCATTTTACTTCAGGATAGATATTGAAATGCTCATTTTTATGACGAATGTGACACCATTTTCTTCAGTTTTCATTCCAGGCATAGTAAACTATATGATTGTGTTATTTGAAATGGCCAACGTTAGTCCTAAAGGTTTGGTGACCCACGACGAAAGAAAAATTATAAACCAAGAAATCTGGATTGCTGTGTGAGAGGTTTTATAGGATTGTTCATTTTACACTAGAAAATGTGATTAAATATGTTCACACTGCCTCTCAGAGAAGGTTGGAGGCTTACCATCAAATTAAAAGTGATCCTGACTGGGGTCTTAAAGGCTTGAAGGCAAATAAGCGGCCATCTAGCTCAGAAGCAACAAAGCCCACAGAGAAGAAGCACACGGCCTAAGCGAATACAAGGTGTTGAATGGACCATGTAGCAGATACAAAGGAACAAAAACAATCATTGTGTGATCACCTTCCTCACATAATGGCTGAAGACGAAAGTGTGCATAAGCAAGTGTGGTGAAGAAGGCAGATGGTGCCAGGCTACTGAGAGATATAGCGTCTGGGGACTTAAAGGCTTGAAAGCAAACAAGCGGCCATCTAGCCCAGAAGCAACCGAGCCCACACGGAAGCAGCACACCAACATAGGTGACCATGAAGGACAGAGGAGACCAGGTCTCCAACATCAAAGGTGGGGTGGTGGTGAGAATCACATCACCGTGAAAGAGGGGGAGTGCATGATGGGGACCCAATGCCCACCTGTAGACAGCTGGACACCCCTTCCAGAGGGGTAGTGAGGAGGAGATGGGCCACTCAGGGTTCAGTGTAGCAACAATGAAACTCAAAACTTTCCTCTAGTTCCTGAACGCTTCCTCCCCTCCCAATCATCATGACCCCAATCCTACCTTGCCTTGCGGACCTGGTTATACCAGAGGATGTACAGCGGTGCAGTGGGGATCTGGAGGCACAGGGAATCTAGGACAGACGAACCCCTCAACACCAGTGGTGGGAGTGGCGACACCAGGAGGGAAGGGCATGTAGAAAGGGAGAACCGATCTCGGAGATCTATGTGTAACCTCCTCTCTGGGAGATTGTCAAGGGGGAGGCGGGTGAGGGGAGACGCCGGGGAGTGTAAGATAAGATATAATAATTATTTATAAACTATCAAGGGACCAGGGGTGGGATCAGGGAGGGAGGGGAATGGGGGAAAAAAAAGGGAAACCGAGCTGATTCCAGGAACCCAATTGGAAGGTGAATTATGAGAGTGACGGGTGCAACGAATGTATAAGGGTGCTTTGCTCATTTGATGTATGTACAGATTGTGATAAGAGCCTTATGAGCCCCAATAAAAAGATTTTTAAAAATGCTCCAAAATATAGCAACAGTTTTCAAATAATAATCAACATGATTGAATGCAAAAAAAAAAAGTGATCCTGAAAAGAATGAGTATAGGCCAACACATGAGAGTCACAGAGCTAGTGCCACTCCATTTAGACTGTTACATTTCTTAAGGCCCGGGGTTCCTTTGATACGTGGCAAAATGTTCTTAGCTGGTAGATTGTAACAAAATGCCACAAATTTGCTGACTTAAAACATCATTCATTCACAGTTCCGGAAGCAAGAACTCCTAAGCCAGTTTCACTGGCCCTCCTTCTGGAAACCCTAGGGCAGAATTGTTTTCTTGCCCTTTCCATCTTCTAGAGTGGCATCCTTTACTCATGCCTCTTCCTCTATCATCCAAGTCAACGGTATGAGAGCTCCCCTCTTGGCTTCCTTCCCATGGCCAGATGCTTCTGTATGTCTGCGTCAAATCCCCTTCTTATAAATCATACATGTACATGTATGTGTAATAGGATAATATACATGTAGGATAATATGTCCATCACAAAATCCTTAATTATCACTTCAGAAAAGGCCTTTTTGCCATAGAAGGTAACAATGATCATTTCCAGACATTCAGATTTCTTTGGGAGGTAGTGTTATTCAGCCTATCGCAGTTGTTAATCCAGGCCTTGGGACAAACTGTCCAGTTGATTCATAGGTCCTAGAGTCAAACATCAAACATTCTCATTCAAGGTTTCGAAAGAGAAACCCTCTAAAACCGAAGCCTAAACATAGCCACAAAACACACACACACACACACACACACACACAAGCGCACACGCGCATTTTAAAGAGAGAACAGGAGATAAGCCTCTTCAAGAAAGATAACCCACAGCTGTGGAAGGCCTGTCACTTAGCAAGAGCTGTGAGCCAATCAGATGCTCTGTCACAAGGGAAAGCAGGAAAAAACGCTGCCTAATTGGATTGGCTACCTTAATGGGCCAGAAGTCAACAAGTCAGAATGAAAAATATACTCAATTCGGCCACCTGGAATTGGTTGTAAAAAGGAAGCAATAAAATAGGTCAATTTTCTGAGACTCTAAGATAGTCCATACCCAAATGGACCACATGCTTCTGTCTTTATGCGACTCTTTGTCACTTTGCGACTGTCCCCCTAAACCACTCACAGTAGGTGAAGCTATCTTGTTTTCAAAGGGTTAAAACCAAGTAAGTGAATTTATTCATTTTAAGCCTTCTTTCCAACTACTACTAGTCAAATAAATTTGTTTTGTGACTCTGACTACCCGTGCCGGTTCTCCACTTGCTGCGACATGGATCAACCTGTTTAATATGTTAACACTGTTTCGATCTATAGTTCCACTCAACGGCATCTGGATTCCTCATTTTCTCACACCACCCCACACTTCGTACAGCCACCACACTGCATGTAATGCCTCTGATATGCCTTGAACTGGGTAATTGTTTTAGTCGTGAATTAAACATTTGTGATCCAAGTGGCCCTCCCAATTATAAAATGTGCCTTGAGTCGTTGAAATGGTCAAGCAGAGATAAATACCCCTGGGAATGGCTTCATTCTCAGGACCCTTCTGCTGGTTCTGACCTGCCATTCTTAGTTTGCTCTTTCAGGAAATATTCATTAAGCATCCGCTATTCAAGCTTTCTCTGCCCATACCTGCCCCTATAGCTGGCTGCCGCAGAGGTGGGAAGAGACATCCTCACATTTCCCAGAACCCAGATTCTGGATTTTAATTATACTTGGAATGACAACTGACAATAACAACATAAGAGCTTTATTGAGTGCCCTGGCTATGGATTAAATAGTCACTCCTCACTCACTCACTCACTCACTCACTCACTCACTCACTCACTCAACTCTCTCACTGCCATCATGTGGAATCTGACTCATCGAGACCCTAATGAGCCCATGTGGTTTCTGAGCCTGTAACTCTTTACGGGAGTAGAAAGCCTCGTCTTGCTCCTGAGGAGTAGCTGGTGGTTTGAACTGCTGACCTGGGGATTAGCAGCCCATCACATAGCCAACCAGTAGTGTCAACTCACTGCCATTGAGTCAATGATGACTCACGGCGACCCTCTGTGGGTTTCCAAGACTGTAACTGGTTAGGGAGTAGAAAACCCAGTCTTTCTCTCATAAAGCTTCTGGCGGTTTCAAACTGCTGACCAATGGATTTCAGTCCAATGTGTAACACTACGTAACCGCCACCAGGGCTCCTTTGCCCCCCAATTCATGTCCACTCAGAATCACAGATCTCAAAGTAGAATCATCCCAAATGTTCAATAGAGCCTAAATCCAGTGATGAATGACTTCTCTAAAAAATAATTTTAAAAAAGGATTTGGAGATTTACGCACAGAGACACAGAAGTAAGGTCGCCATGGGAAGATAGAGACCAAGGTTGGAATTGTTGTACCAAACTCTAAGGAGGGTGGAGACCACTAGAGGATAGAAAACAAGACATGGGAGGGGCTTCCCCTAGATCAGTGTTTCTCAATCTGTGGGTCGTGACCCCTTTGGGGGGTCGAACGACCCTTTCACGGAGGTCACCTAAGACAATTGGAAAACAAGTATTTCCCATGGTATTAGGAACCAAGACACCACTCCTCTATCGATCTCCAGGCAGGCCTGCCCACACGCAGATACACCCACCTATGAGTGCCCATCATGAAGTGTTACCCATGCTACACCATGCTTCAGTACAAAATGTAATTTATTAGTAATTAGAAATAAATGTTTCACAATATATAATTATATATTGGCTTTGTGATTAATCACTATGCTTTAATGATGCTCAATTTGTAACAATGAAAATACATCCTGCATATCAGATTGATATAGTTAAAGTTTATTGAACCAACCTGGCCCATAAACACATGTGGGGTCAATTGAAGGGGGAGAGATAAATGGCTCGGTGAGCCTCGCCTTTCTAGTTCTTGGATCTCTTGCTTTGTGATGGTTGCACTAGGATGCAGCTGCCATAGCAGTTCCCTGCTTCAGCTGGCAAGGCTCACTTCCTGCAAGAGATCCCCAAGGTGAAGCCCCATGGACCTACCCCGATGCAGCCCTGGGTGCTGGAGCACCCGTGTAGAGACCCCTACCAGAGCTGAGATGCTTACACGTTCACTGATTCGGCTTTCCTCCTGCAGTCAGCATCATTACGTGTGTTTTGTGAGATGGAGGAGGACTTTGTGGATTGGTGTTGGACGTATGGGTTAATGTTGGACTTGTGGGCTTGGGCAGCACTGGGTTGGGATGTTTTCTTGATGTGCACTTACCCTTTATATAAAACTCTCTCTTATACATGAGTTTCTGTGGTTTTGTTTCTCTAAAGTACCCAGATTAACACAAGATATTTACATGACGATTCAAAATAGTAGCAAAATTAGATTTATGGAGTAGCAATGAAAATACTTCTGGTTGAGGGCCACCACAACATGAGGAACTGTATTAAAGGGTCACGGCATGAGGAAGGTTGAGAAACACTGCCCCCGAGCCTCCAGAGGGAATATGGCCCAACTACCACCTTGACTTTGGACTTCTGGCCTCCCAAAGTAGGAGAGAAGCAATTCTGGTGTTTTAAGTAACCAAATTTGTCGGCATTTGTTTTGGTAGCTTTTGAGTACCATACATGTGTACCAATGAGTTAACCTCCTCTCTCCATTTTTAAAAAGGCTTACGGTGGTTCGGTGATGGAATTCTCATTTTCTGTGCAGGCGACCCAAGTTTGACTTGCTGTTAGGGAGGGCTGTGTGTGCCTCTGATGCTGAATGTGCTTCAACAGGGTTTTTAATATGAAGCCAAACTAGGGCAAAAGGACTGGCAACCTCCTTCTGAAAACTGTTGTTTTTGTTGTGAGGTGCCGTCACATCAGTTCTGACTCACAGGGATCCTGGGTACAACACAAGACACTGCCTGGTCTAGCACACAGCCACGACTCACAATTGCCGCTGTGTTCAATCCCACCATTGCAGCTGCTGTGTCAATCCTGTGTCCGGGTCTTTCACTGCCCCTCTAGTTTACCAAGTAGGATGCTCTTTTCCAGGGACTGATATCTCTGGATAACTTTTCCAAAGTATGTGAGATGAAGCCTCCCTCTCTTTGCTTCTAAGGATCGTTCTGGCTGTACTTCTTCTGAGACAGACCTGGTTATCCTTTTGGCAGCCCACGGTACTTTGAATATTTGGGGGAGTCACCATGATTCAAATGCAGAGATTCTTCATTCTTCCTTGTTCAATGTTCAACTTTCAAATTCATATGAGGCAATTAAAAGTAACATGGCTTGGGGTCAGCCACACCTTAATCCTCAAAGTAACACCCTCGCTTTTTAGCACTTTAAAGTGGTCTTGTGCAGCAGATTTAGCTAACGCAATGCAAAATTTGATCTCTTGACTACTGGTTCCATCAACATTGAGGGTGGATGCAAGAAAAAGGAAATCCTTGACAACTTCAATCTTTTTGCCATTTATCATGATATTACTTGTTCCAGTTGTGAGGATGTAATCGACATCCCGCTATAATTCACACAGAAGGCTGCCGTCCTCTGAATCACTTGTCCCAATGTGTGCATGTCACTATGAGTTGGACCAACTTGATGGATGCTATCAAGAACGGAAACTCCTTATCAAGAAGAAGGACCAGGGTCACAAGGTGAGG
The DNA here is from genome assembly GCF_050624435.1 of Tenrec ecaudatus. Lineage (NCBI taxonomy): Eukaryota > Metazoa > Chordata > Mammalia > Afrosoricida > Tenrecidae > Tenrec > Tenrec ecaudatus. The sequence goes on along the minus strand of NC_134543.1, from coordinate 114,446,928 downwards.
GGAAGAGAAAAGCGCGAAAATTTGCGCAAAGCCACACGCTGTAAAGCCAAGGAGACTAGATTTCTAGACCACTGACATTTTTTCTTGCTTTCCTTTCTCCTTTGGTCTGAACGCTTTGGTTCATCTAACACAACTGCCTGAGATTCCATTTCATTCTCCTCAAAGAGATGGAAGATGAAGTCCCTCCACCTCTGGAATAACCCTTCCCAGTATAAAGACCTTACATGAAACATATTCCCAGGATAATTTTCTAGTTTGCATAAGGTTTTGAAAACTGGCAGTCTACTCTGCCTGAGTAATGTTGACTTTTTCCTACCATCCCTCACAGAGTCTCTTTCATTTTCTTCCCTAGCTGACTTGTTAGTGGAGTTCCCACGTAGATATCTACTTATAAAATCAGCACCCAGATGATCACATGAAACACTGGAAGGAATCATGTTAAGTGAGGTAAGCCAAACTCAAAAGGACAGGTATAACATGAGTCCCCTGAGGTAAGTACAATCAGCACGCGAGGAAGAGAAGAATAAACAGCTATCTCGCAATAAAGGGGTAGAAGCATAGATAGATGGAGAGAGGGAAAGCCACACCTAGGGAGGTACATGAGAGTCCAAGAAGGGGAAGCGGGGCAGGTGGAGGGAGAAGTGGGGTGGGGAGAAACTGAGTTGATGGCACGGGGGGGAACAGGGCACTAACCCACCCAGGGGGGAGAGTATTGGTTGTGCCCCACAGAACTGGAACATGCATACAGACCCCACCATGACACGCCAAACCAGGAGGGTAACGTAACACACAGAGGAATCCACAAAGAGACTGGACCTACGCCGGCCCCAGTGAGAATTAGCCCGACCCCCACCCTGGAAGGGAGTTCCACAGAAAATGAAAATCCATCGTCTGGTGTGGGAAAGGAACTGACACCACATCACACCCAGAAGGAAGCTGAAGCAAAGGAAGGAGGAAGAACGGAGTGGAGCACACCTGGGCCCACCAAGCACAGAGGACGATAGCCCAGCTCAGAGGGCCCAATGTACAGAGAGGACCATACAGCCAGCCCCACGGCGAGATGCGACATCCTGCACTGACCCATGGCCCGTGTAGGGACAGCACAGGAAGCACAGTGTGGGATGTGCAACTGAGCTGACCCCACCACACTGAGGCAAGCACTGGGGGCATGCAATGGAGCAGGTGGGGAAGCAGAGCAAGGAGGTCCCGAGGGAGTATAAAGGATGAACTATGGGGTCAGGACATGGCACCCCATCAGACTCATCCGGAAAACACTCCTAAGGGTCAACAAACAGACAACTAACAGGCTTTTTTTTCCTTTTCTTTTCTTTCTGTCTTTTTCTTTGTTTTTTTTTCTCTTCTTTTAAATTTTTCTGTCAGTGGGTTTTTCGTTTGTTACCTTGTCAGTATTGCTTCCGTCATTGCCATGTTCTTATGTGCCATTTTGGTGCTGTCAAAGCCATCCGCAATTTTTATGCACCTATTCCTATTCCTATGCACCTATTCCTATTCCTTATCTAGGTCCGCCTAGATAAGATAGGCTAGACAAACAATGTAAGAAGAAAATAACGGGCCCAAAGGGTCCCGAGGGACATGAGAGTGTGGGAGGTTGGGGAAGGGAGGAGGTGTTGGACAACCCAGGGACAAGGGAACACGGAGTGTTTCAAAACCAGTGGCAGGGAGGGGATGGGAGGACTGGTAGGGAGTGACCAAGGGCAAGGTAACTGAGAGGAATTACTGAAACTAGAACGAAGGCTGGACATGGTAGTGGGACAGGAGGAAAGCATAAGGAAAGAGAGGAAAGGTGTAGGAGGCAAAGGGAATACATAGAAGCCTAAATACAGACATGTACATATATAAATATATTTATGATTGGGGGAATAGACCTATGTGCATATATTTATAGGTTTAGTAGTAGGATAGCAGGTGAACATTGGGCCTCCTTGTGCGCATTCCCTTAATACAAGAGCACCTTGCTCAGCTAAACAGTCATTTCATGATACCCACCTTCCTGACATGATCGCTGAAGACAGACGTGTGCATAAGCAAATGTGATGAAGAAAGCTGATGGTGCCCGGCTATGAAAAGCTATAGCGTTTGGGGTCTTAAAGGCTTGAAGGCAAACAAGCGGCCATCTAGCTCAGAAACAACAAAGCCCACAGAGAAGACGCACACAAGCCTGTGTAACACGAGGTGTTAAAGGAATCAGGTAGCAGACACCAAAGCACAAAAACCATCATTGTATGATCTCCTTCCCTACATAAATGCCAAAGACGAATGTGTGCATAAGTAAGTGTGGTAAAGAAGACTGATGGTGCCCGGTTATCGAGAGATATAGTGCCTGGGGTCTTAAAGGCTTGAAAGTAAACAAGCGGCCATCTAGCACAGAAGCAACAAAGTCCACATGGAAGCAGCACGCCAACAGGTGCGATCATGAAGGGCCGAGGGGACCAGGTTTCAAGCACCAAAGGTGGTGGGTGGGGCAGGGGGTGTATCATATCATCGTGAATGAGGGGAGCACATGATGGGGACCCAATGCGCATCTGTAGACAAATGGACATTCCTTGCAGAGGGGTAGTCGGGAGGAGATGAGTCATTTAGGGTTCAGTGTTGCAATAATGAAACTCACAACCTTCCTCTAGTTCTTAAATGCTTCCTCCCCCCAACTATCATGATCCCAATTCTACCTTGCAAATCTGGTTATACCAGAGGATGCACAGTGATACAGATGAGATCTGGAAACACAGGGAACCCAGGACAAAAGAACCCCTCAGGACTAGTGGTGAGAGTGGTGATACCGGGAGGGAAAGGAGGTGAAAAGGGGAAACCGATCACAAGGATCTACATATAGACTCCTCTCTGGGAGATGGGCAACAGAAAAGTGCTTGCAGGGAGATGCCGGGCAGTGTAAAATAAGATAAAATAATAATTTATAAATTATTAAGGGTTCATGAGGGAATGGGTAGCGGGGATGGAGGGAGAAGGGAAAAAGGAAAATGAGGAGCTGATTCCAGGAACCCAAGTGGAAAACGAATTTTGAGAATGATGAGGGCAACAAATATATGTGTGCTTTACATAATTGATGTATGTGTGGATGTGATAAGAGTTGTATGAGCCCCAATAAAATGGTTTTTTAAAAGTCAGCACCCCTTCTTTTTTCTGCCAATATATCTCCAGATGTATTCAAGCTAAAAACTGTGTTTATAGAAAACTTACCACTTGAGTTGAATTGAGCAAACAGTGAATGAGCCCTCTCGTTCCATAACTGATTGTATATTTGGGCAAAGACTTCAAGCTGAGCATCTATTTTGATATCAGTTAAACTCAATACTATCAATCCCATGTACAAACACAACTTGCCTATCCAGGCCAGGTCTCAATAATTAAAAGTGAAAGAGGCGGCTGACCCACTACAGCAGTGGTTCTCAACCTTCCTAATGCCATGACACAGTTAATGTTGTGGCGATCTCCCCCCCCCCCAACTATAAATTATTTTTTATTGCTACTTCATATCTGTAATTTTGCTGCTGTTATGAATCGGGCGACCCCTGTGAAAGGGCCATTCGACCCCCAAAGGGGTCGCGACCCACAGCTTGAGAACCGCTGCACTAAAGGCTGATACACCAGCCAATTGAAGGTTATCAGCTGATATGACTTTTATTGTTCAGTTCATAGGAACATCTAGATGTATTCCTGAGCAATACATAGAAGCAAAAATGCCAACATTGGGAAGTAAATAGAAATGGAGCAAAGTAGTACCTTGGCAGTACCCATACACAGAGGCTAGATAGGGAATTTAACATGACAAGACTCAAAGTCCTACGGGCACAAAGAACTAGCCGAGACATGTGAATGCCACCAGCATGTCATTTAGGCAGATAACTAGAGAGAGCCAAGGCTTGTAGAAATCAGGTCAATCTTACCTAAACAGAAGGGAGTAAATAGTAAGAGCAATTGCAATTTAGAGAGGAAATCAACGACAGCCGCTGGGAAGATGGAATCAAGACAAATTAATTCCAACAGAGCATAAAATTCTCTGGAGTCCAATATGGCAACAGGAATAGAGAAGGTAATAGGAACTTGAATATTCATGGGGCACGTCATAGGTGTGTTATCTGGGTACCTTAGAGAAACAAATCCACAGCAACTCATGCATAAAAGAGAGTTTTATATAAAGGGTAAGTGCACATCAAGAAAATATCCCAGCCCAGTGTTGTCCAAGCCCACAAGTCCAACAATAGCCCATATATCTGACACCAATCCACAAAGTCCTCCTCCATCTCACAAAACACACACTATGATGCCGAATGCAAAAAGAAAGCCTAGTCAATGAGCATGTAAGCACCTCAGCGCTGGCAGGGGTCTCCACATGGCTGCTCCAGCACCCAGGGCTGCATCGGGGTAGGTCCATGTGGCTTCTCCTTGGGGATGTCTTGCAGGAAGTGAGCCTTGCCAGCTGAAGCAGGGAACTGGCTAAGGCAGCTGCACCCTTTATTGTGACCATCACAAAGCAAGAGACCCGAAAACTAGAAAGGCGAGGCTCACCAAGCCATTACCTCTCCTCCCTTCAATTAACCCCACATGTGTTTATCGACCAGGTTGGCACAGTAGGCGTCTGGCACGGTGCTAAGCACTTGAAATATATTATGCTGTCTATTCATAGGTTCATTTTAGGGTTGAGACTCAGATTTAAATACTTGTTCATGTAAATGTAGCTGAGAAGCAAACTCAAACCCAGGTCTGCTCATGTTAAGAACCCAAGATCTTTCTACTACATTGGTGTTTCTCAAAGTGCACGCTGGAGACCACCCACATGCTAGTCACCTGCTTGTCCAATTTTAGACCCAGAAATCCCAAATGGGGTTCCCCTTAAGTGATTCTATGCATGCTAAAGTCCTAGGACCACTTCAGTCACCATGCTGATCTTTGAGAAAGACCGGTCATCTGGTAAAATTACAGAGGCTCCTGACTCATAGAGAAAGTCTGGTGCAAGGTGGGCACCCTCACATCAAGACCCGTGAGGATTTTAAATATCACTTCCCTCAAGCAGATTGATGGTTCTGCGTTCTTCCTGGGACTAAACCCATAAATAAATTAAATGAAAGTTCCTAGTTACCCCAAAGCCCCATATCATTACTTTCCACTAGACTGCAATGCATAGAGACCCTACAAGACAAAGTAGAATTGTCTTGGGGTTCCAAAGCTGACTTTTTAAAATCATTTTATTGGGGGCTCATACAACTCTTATCACAATCCATGCATACATCCATTGTGTAAAGCACATTTATACATTCGTTGGCCTCATCATTCTCAAAACATTTGCTATCCACTTAAGCCCCTGGCATCGGCTCCTCATTTTCCCCCCTCCTTCCCCACTCCCTACTCCCTCATGAACCCTAGATAATTTATAAATTATTATTTTGTCATATCTTATACTGTTCGAAGTCTCCCTTCACCCACTTTTCTGTTGTCCGTGCCTCAGGGAGGAGGTCACATGTAGATCATTGTCATCGGTTACCACTTTCTACCCCACCTTCCCTCCACCCTCCCGGTATCTCCACTCTCACCACTGGTCCTGAAGGGATCATCAGCTCTGTATGCCCTGTGTTTCCAGTTCCTATCTGTACCAGTGTACATCCTCTAGCCTAACCAAATTTGTAGGTAGAATTGGGCTCATGATAGTGGGGTGGGGAGGAGTCGGGTGGGGGGAGGAAGCATTTAGGAACTAGAAGAAAGTTGAATGTTTCATTGTTGCTACCCTGAACCCTGACTGGTTCATCTCCTCCCTGCAACCCTTCTGTAAGGGGATGTCCAGTTGCCTACAGATGGGCTTTGGGTCCCCATCCCGCACTCCCACTCATTCACAATGATATGATTGTTTGTTCTTTGGGGCCTGATAACTGATCCCTTTGACCTCATGATCACACAGGCTGATGAGCTTCTTCCATGTGGGCTTTGTTGCTTCTGAGCTGGATGGTCACTTGTTTACCTTCAAGCCTTTAAGACCCGAGACGCTGTATCTTTTGATGGCCGGGCACCATCAGCTTTCTTGGCTATTAGTCTTTTACAAAAGCATATTGTCACATCAGTTTCCCATTGAGCAACTGTGTATTCAAACCAGTAGCCTCCCACTTAGCAGTCAAGAGCTTCACCACTGCACCAACAAGGATCTTACTCAAAGAGATTTTTTAAACTCCAGGGTTATTTTCCATAGGACAGAGATGAATCCAGTAGCCTCACCCATGAACATTACTTTGGGTTTCACCCTAGAACTTCTATTCCCAGTTAAAGTAGGCAGCCATCCCAAATGATCAGAGTTACGGCAATAATGAGGACATCGGCTATGGGGTTGGATGCCTAATTCCTGATACTGAGTGTCAGTTCTTTCCTTTTCTGTGTGAGCCTCTCTGTGTTTCTGAACTTTCCTGGGCCTCTGCTCCCTGATCTATGATCCTACCAATCATTGTCATTGACACTGACATTAACATTGACTGAGGGCCTCCGATATGCCAAGCTATTGTCTGGTACTTTTACATGTGTTTCTTCATGTGAGCCTAGATGAGATAGGCTTTATTTTTATCCCTATTTTACAGGTGAGAAAACTAAAGCACAAAGAGGTTGATTAACATTATCATGGTCACTAAATTGCTAAAGCTCAGATTCTGATCGAGAAAACTGGATCTCCAGAGCCATACTTTCCTTCAAGACACTGTTCTTCCTCACTGGTCACAACATGTGCTACCTTCCCCTCTGCTGATGATGCCCGTCAGTGGACGGAGCCTTGGATGAAAATTCAAATGTTGCCATGAGCAAAGGTGTCTCACCAGCTGAGAGGAAAGGAAGAGGGGGATCCCAGGAAATTGCATCCCAGGAAATTGCATCAGATTCTGCTCTGAGAGAATGGGTGAGCATGATCCCAGATGGAATAGCCAAATGGACAGAGTAGCCCAGCCCTGCAGATCCAGCAATGCACGTGCATGAATGTCGTCTCTGACTTCCCATCAGTCCAGAAACCATCGGTTCATTTTGTGAGGGGCTGATTTGGAATCATAAAAAGAAGAAGGAGAAGGAGGAGAAGGAGGAGGAGGAGGAGGAAGAGAAGGAGAAAAAGGAAGGAAGGAAGGAGGGAGGGAGGGAGGGAGGGAGGGAAGGGAGGGAGGGAGGGAAGGAAGGAAGGAAGGAAGAGAAAGAAAAAGAAAGAAAGAAAGAAAGAAAGAAAGAAAGAAAGAAAGAAAGAAAGAAAGAAAGAAAGAAAGAAAGAAAGAAAGAAAGGGAAAAACTGCCTTTGGAACAGAGATGAATCAATAAGAAGGTAGCTGTCATGAGTTCCTATATATAAAAAGAGCGATCACAGCAGAGCGGGGCACGCTGGCTGGTTGTCTTCAGTGACTGAAGTAGCTACAACTGACCAACAAGGTAAATCAAATCTGCTGCCAATACATTCTTTTGCTGTCCAGATAAAACGGCAGACTAAGCTGGTGAACTTTCACCCTTCACCGCGCTCTTCAAGCCAAAGTACAAATTAAAAAAAATCAATAACCGCAATCGATGGGAAAATATTTTTAGTCTCTAACTGAACGATATGTTTTGACAAGGCCAAAGAGGAGCACAAAAGAATGGCAAAAGATAGAAGACAGAAAATTAGGAATTTTCTTTATTGGGTGATGTGGAATCACCCATCACTCTCTTACACACACCCCCGCCACCCCTGTCTGACATGTGTCTAGATTATCTCACAGCAAGGAAATAAAGTGCACGGAGATGAATTTATAAAATGGCATGATTCACCGCCAAGCACCTTAAAACCTATTATTGCTACCATTTTCCATTGCCATTTCCAAGAAAGCAATCTAGAGAAATGCCCACGTTTAAAACAGAGGCGGAGGGAAGAGCGTTCCCCACAGTGGACTGAGCGGACTAGGGAACAGAGCTTCTCCGCCCCTCCCCAACCTGCAACACTAAACACATCAGAAAGTGTTTCAAATCCATCCAATTTGCCTCCACTCTCTCTCAAAATAACCATTGTTTTTCATAACTCTATACCCGTGAGGTCCTTTCATAACTGAGCAAATTAAACACATATTACCTTGTCTTCCAGCCCCTTAAGCAGTAATTTATTTTTGTACATTGACCCTAGACTGCTATATTTCCAAAAATTATTTCACAGTTTTCCTCTATTGAATAAAGGTGATAAATAGAAGAGCCTGCATAAACGAAACAGAAGTAGTCCAGCTCTTGTTCCCTTGCTTTGTCCAAGAGAATCTTAAACATGCAGTCTTCTCACCAACTGATTAACGTTTTTGCTTCTTTAGGGCTGTAACAATTAACAACTAAATTTATGGTGCTTAAAAATCTATATAAATCCAGCAGACTGATAGACTGATAGTTGGAATGGTAGCAAGCTATCTTTTATTTAGTAGTACATTTCCTTCTCCCCTCCCCAATATCAATGTCCTGTGATGTGACTGAATTTGTATCTCACGATTCGTTCTTTGCTACAATTCCTTAACTTTTACCCCACCTGACATGTAAACGTATACTTTTCTTTTTTTAATGTATACTTTTTATATAAATATATATCCACGCTGCTGGCTGCATATAGGTGATAGCAGCCAATTCAACCCACAAGCGATTCCACTGAATCAGTCAGTTCAGGAGAAAGAGTTGCCAAACCAACTGCTTGGCATCATATATGTTGGCAGTCAAAGCAGCCATTCAAACAATTTGATCGGCCAATTATTTACACTGTGGCGAAACTGCTCTGCTGTTCAGATTGACATAGACTCGCTAACAACAATGATTCTGGCAGCCTGGAAAGAGTTGGACACTTGAGTTCTTGGGGCACTGCCTAAGGTTCCATTACCAGCCCAAACACTGAGCTTGCTCTTGAACCCAATAGAAGGAGCCGTTTTTTCTTTTTAATCATTTTATCATTTTAAATCATTTTATTGGGGGCTCATACAACTCTTACACAATCCATCCATTTGTACATTTGTTGCCATCATCATTCTCAAAACACTTGCTTTCTACTTGAGCCCTTGGTATCAGCTCCTCATTTTCCCCTTCTCTCCCTGCTCCTCCCTCCCCCATGAATCCTTGATAATTTATAAATTATTATTATTTTGTCATATCTTACACCATCCGATGTCGCCCTTCACCCACTTCTCCACTATCTGTCCCCCAGGGAGGAAGTTATATGTAGATCCTTGTAATCTGTTCCCCCTTTCTCCCTCACCCTATCTCCACCCTCCCGATATCACCACTCTTACCACTGGTCCTGAAGGGTTCATCTGCGCTGGATTCCCTGTGTTTCCAATTCCTATCTGTATCAGTGTCCATCCTCCACTCCAGCTGGATTTGTAAGGTAGAATTGGGATCATGATAGTAGGGGGGAGGAAGCATTCAAGAACAGGAGGAAAGTTGTATTTTTCATCATTGCTACACTGCACCCTGACAGCTGCTCTTCTCCCTGTGGCCGTTCCGCAAGGGGATGTCTAATTTTTTTTCATTCTGCGGTTGTTTGTGTTTTGCCTTGATTTTTTTAAGTTTTTATGTATATGAAATACAGGATAGATAAACCTATAGACACAACACCGAATTAGTCATTTCAACACCGCAGGGAAGGTGGGTGGGAAATGAGGCCCTAACCACAATGCCTACCTGGAAGAAGAAAGTGTGGGTCCAGAGGTTGTGGGTGGCGATGGTTGCACAACTCTTTTTTTTTTAAACATTTTATTAGGGACTCATACAACTCTTATCACAATCTACACATATACATACATCAATTGTATAAAGCACATCTGTACATTATTTGCCCTAATCATTTTTTTTAACAATTTATTGGGGCTCATACAATTCTTATCACAGTTCATACATATACATACATCAATTGTATAAAGCACATCTGTACAGTCTTTTCCCTAATCATTTTTTCTCCTCTTTTCTTTTTTTACGTTTTATTAGGGACTCATACAACTCTTATCACAATCCATCCATATACATACATCAATTGTATAAAGCACATCCATACATTCCCTGCCCCAATCATTCTCAAGGCATTTGCTCTCCACTTAAGCCCCTTGCATCAGGTCCTCTTTTTTGGTTGCACAACTCTTGTGAATATGGCTCAACCATTGAAATGGATGACCTGTGAATTGTCTGTGGGTGTTCTATTTCTGCCTTCACTTTGAAGGCTCCCACAGCTGCTGAGTCCATTTTGACTCCTGGTGACTACAGGACAGGGTAGAACTTGCCCATGGGGGTTCCCCTAGCGGTAAATCCACAGGGAAACAGACTACCACACCTTGCTGCCAGAGTGCGTAGGTGGGTTTGCAGCTCTGGTCTTTTTGATAGCAGCCTAGTGCGCCCAGTCTCTGGTCCATCGAGGCTCCTGCAGACTCCCCTGCCTGCTCTAATTTACTCACACTTATCTCACAATGGTGATAAGAACATTTCATTTCTTTGGCTCTCATAGAAAAAATGATAAAATACTAGCTTGACTTTCATAAGCATTTACTGTCTGCCAAGCTGAGCATTTTTTTACTAACCTGATCTCATTTCTCTGCAACAAACCCCTAACGTGAGCAATGTTATGCCCACACTACAGTAAACATCTTTCGAGAACTGAAGTACAGCCACTGCTGACAATCAGTGCATTAACCCCTTTTTGTCAGATTCAGATATTTCTACCACTATAGAATTCAGGTGATAGGAATATGACCTAGATGGAATGGAGTTAATCAGATTGTCTATAAATTGTGCCTGGGATGGCCAGAAAATCATACTTACTGAGTCTTGAGTTCACAAACCATACATCCATATTTAAATGTGCCTGTAGGCACTTTTAATGTATGAAGTCCTCTGTTGCTATTATGTTGCTAACTGCCATAGAGTTGACTTGACTCATGATGGCCCTATGTTCAGCAGAATACAGTGGTGCCCCAGGATACATCAGATGCACGATCATCGGTATCCTCAAGTCTACGGTCACTTGGACGGTGTTTTGAATGCCTTTCAATTTAGGAGGCTCATCTTCCAGTAAAAAAAATCAGATAATATGCTGTTATGATCAATAGCGGTTTCAAAAGTAGATATCAAAGCCTTTCTCCCTAGACTGTCAACTCCAGTGAAGTCTATCCACCATGGCTGAGCCTGCTAGAATTTGGGATGCTAGTCCCTTTGCTCCCAGCATCATGGCATCCACAAGCAAGCATTAAAGTACAAGCCAACTGATGGGTAGTGAACTCCCTAGACACGAAGGCCCCTCGTGTCTAAGGGGGAAATAGAGAGCTTGCGTTATCTTTTAACCTCCATGATGTTTTAATTCTGGCTTTCCATGAATTTGTGTACCTTTTATGCCTCATATAAAGGTGCTGTTTATTAAGTATTTTTAATTGTGGGATATTTAGGTTGATACAGTTTATTAACATATTCTCAACAGGCCCCTTTGTTTAAAAAGACTACACAGTGAAACAAGAATGCACGTTAAGCAGAAACATCCTGTGTGCCCGTCACAAGGCCAAAATCAGACTAAAATATATCTTTTCCACAAGGACTCATGTGCTAAGAATTTTCAGAGATAATTTCACAATATCGAATTGCCATTTTTCACTCATTTCCCCCAAATGGTTGTCAATAAAATGTCATGCTTCAGGTGGTCTTTTTTATGTCTTTTTTCATGTAAACGTGCCAAAAGGACTTTGGACCTGCGCTCCCTCTTTTTAAAATTCCCTCGAAATCCTTTCATGGTGGTGGGTTGTTGAAGCGCTCGTGAGTGGGTAATTATGATGTTGAAAGCTTTCAACATGCCCAGGGAAGTGTGATGTCGACTGGAATTAGCTAACGAAAACATGTCAAGTTGCTGCCAACAGATCCGTCACAAAAAATCTATTATTTGCAGCTGGGAAGTTACCAAGAGTGGAAAGCCAGGGTGGTCCTCTCAAACTCCGATTAGATAGTCTGAAACTCCATCACTTGCACGTAAAACTGAGTGTATGCGTGAATCACAGAATGTTTCTCTAAGAAGGGGGAGACGGGGCGGAATTAGGCTCCGTGGTCATTCAGTGGTGTCGCTGGGGAGCGCAGGGGATGGGAAGGATGTCGGTAACACTGTCAGACAGAGTGATGCCACAATGACTCGTACAAATTTTGTGTAGTGTCTCCATGGGAATTTGTTATTTTTTTATAAAAACATTCCATTTTAACAACAAAATCTTTTATTTCCCCATAAGGCGAGCTTACACTATCCCTTTAAGATGCAAGCTCTATGCTAGTTTACTCTTTATTTGTTCTTTTTTTTTTACATTTTATTATGGGCTCATACAACTCTTATCACAATCCAGACATATACATACATCAATTGTATAAAGCACATCCGTGTATTCTTCTCCCTAATCACTCTCAAAGCATTTGCTCTCCACTTAAGCCCTTTGCATCAGGCCCTCTTTTTTTCCCCCTCCCTCATGAGCCCTTGATAATTTATAGATTATTATTTTGTCATATCTTGCCCTATCCAGCATCTCCCTTCACCCCCTTCTCTGTTGTCCGTCCCCCAGGGAGGAGGTCACATATAGATCCTTGTAATCAGTTCCCCCTTTCCAACCCACTCACCCTCTACTCTCCCAGTATCGCCCTCACACCCCTGGTCCTGAAGGAATCATCCACCCTGGATTCCCTGTGCCTCCAGCTCCTATCTGCACCAGGGTACAACCTCTGCTCTATCCAGACTTGCAAGGTAGAATTCGGATCATGGTAGTTGGGGGGGAGGAAGCATCCAGGATCTGGAGGAAAGCTGTATTCTTCATTGGTGCTACATCGCACCCTGACAGACTCATCTCCTCCCCTAGACCCCTCTGTGAGGGGGTCTCCAGTGGCTGACAAATGGGCTTTGAGTCTCCATTCTGCACTTCCCCCTTCACTCACTATGGTAAGATTTACTTTTTTTAAACCTTCAATTGTGCTCTGGTCAGAGCTGTTATTACTACCCAGTTACAAGTATGTTTTCAATCACACAGTTTTGTCCGCTCACATATCTGCCATTGTACTTGCTGCTGCTGCTATTTTTGTGGCTGCTGATTTTGTCAGACGTTTTAGCTGCAATATAGGAGTGCTCGTTGTAAACTTCTATGAACAATGTTTACCAAATTAGTATTAATGAAAGGAAACAGAGAAAACAAAGTTTAAAGGCTTCCACTCAATAACTAATAATTTTAACTAACATTGTTGTAATTCACTGTAGAAAGATTTCACAAAACTGTTTTATTGTTAGAATTCATATGACCTAAAAAAGATGGCAGCGAAACAACTTATAACTGCATGCCATATTATGCTATGATTAAGACTGATTAAGAAATATTACTAAGGATTCTGTCTGGTCTGGTAAATGAGAAAATCCAAGAGGGGAGAGGTGTCAACATGAGTGACCGTATGTGATGACAACTGTAGTGATGGAAAACTTTTTTATTTCAACGGGGCTACATTTTCCATCACAAAATTGATTTAGCCAGCTTATCTCTTGCCCCAAAACTCCAAAGCTTGTTTTGAATTAATAAAACAACACTAATAGTAATCAAACAGCTAACTTATTTAAGTTGTTCAATGCAAAAATGCTGATCTGATATGCAAACGCCCACCAAATGCCCAATAAAAAAGTCTAAAAAATAAAACTACTAATATGTATCAACTGTTATTATGTACAAAGCACTTTGCTATAGGCTTTACATTATCTGGTCATTTAATCCTCACCAAAAAACTATGGGTTTGCTACCATTATACTCCCCATTTTTTTAAAAATAAGTCATGTTTATTAAATCTACATGAACAAGCATTAGACATGAGAATAATGAAGTTCAAGACTATCATTGCACTCCGCCAAGGGCACATACCTAGTAAGTGGTAAAGCTAAGGTTCTAATGGTCTTTTGGTTCTTTTTTCCCCACATGGTATTTGTATTTACATTTATTTAGTTGGTTCTTTTTTTTCCACGTGGTATTTGTATTTACATTTATTTAGGGAGGGACAATCATGATTTCCATAATGATTATACAGTTCTTCAGTCTCTCCAACAATGTAAAAGTGTTCTTTTCTCCACGTGCCTTTTAATATATATATATATATTTATTTTCTGTTTTATTGAATTTTGCCAAAAGTGTCAGTGTGAGGTGATTTCTCATGGTTGTTTAAATTTGTATTTTTCTTTTTTTTTCTTAATAAATCTTTTTATTGGGGCTCATACAATTCTTATCACAATCCGTACACACATCAATTGAGCAAAGCACCCCCATACATTAATTGCACTCGTCATTCTCAAAATTCACCTTCCACTTGGGTTCCTGGAATCAGCTCAGTTTCCCTTTTTGCCCCCCTCCTCTCCCTCCCCACTCCCCCCTTCCCCCTGGTCCCTTAATAGTTTATAAATAATTATTATATCTTATCTTACACTGCCCGGCGTCTCCCCTCACCCACCTCCCCATTGCCCATCTCCCAGAGAGGAGGTTACACATAGATCTCCGAGATCGGTTCTCCCTTTCTACACCCCCTTCCATCCTGGTGTCGCCACTCCTACCGCAGGTGTATACTCCCCATTTTTAAAGAAGTGGACTGAGATTTCATTGATCTACCAAAAGGCATGCAGCTAGCAGGTGATCTGGCCAGGACTCACTTATTTAAGTATCCTCAGTTAAGAAGTCCTTGTGGTGCGATAAATAGTAAAGTGTTCAGCTGCTAACTGCGAGGTTGGGGGTTCAACCCCACCAGCTAGTATATGGGGAAAGATGCCAGCGCCCCCATATGCTCTAGTCCAGTTCCACTCTATCCTATTGGAACACGACAAGTCTGAATAGACTCTACTGTAACCACTTTGGGCTGTTTTTGTTTGTTTGTTTTTAATTATGCATCAGGCACAGAGCAGGATATGGAAATTCATATGAACAAGCAGATTAACGCGTATGCTTATGAAACATAAATCAGACTCAAACCCAAGTCTTATTTCAAAACCCTTGTTCTAAACCACCACATCAATCCATTCCTAGCTGTGTATTGATGGTTAACTTCATTCAGGCCCATAAAGTATATGATTTCTCTTAAGCCTCAAGACAGTCCAGTGAATGGCAGAGTCAGAGTCTGAATATGAGGATAAATCTCACAAACGTTCTCAGTGGCAATCAAAACTCACAGAAAACCACCCAATGCTGGTACTCACTTCTCAGAGTCTTCTCTCCCCCTCCCCACCCTCCCACCCAGAGGAATTTATTCCTTCAAGCCCAAAGTGTGAAAAATTCTTCTTGTCTTGTGCCATACAAACCTGCTTCTTTCTCTTTATTTTATTTATTTATTTTTTATGTCTTCAAGGAGCACATGATTCCCTTACTCAAAAATGTCTGTTGAACCTTTCAGTGGTCTACCCAGAAATGTCTCACTACCAATCCTTCCACCTTGTGTGTCTGGCTCCCTTTCCTGCCATCGCTCTCCTGCTCCTCAGTATGAACCTCCTTCTCAGGAACATCCTCCCGCCTCCCCCACCCCAGACCTTCACCTGCTAAAATCACTTCCTTCCGTCTCAAGATCTTTTGTCCATGAAGCTCTCCTCACCTTGTCCAGACTATCCCCATCTCACTCACTCAATACATGCAACATTGAGCACCCATTTTGTGGACCTAAGACACACAATCAAACCAAACCCCGTCGAGCCAATTCTGACCTACAGCAACGCAATAGAATGGAATAAGGTTTCCCAGGCTGTAAGTCTTTATGGAAGGAGATGAGACAGTCACGCCTGTGTCTCATAGAGCAAATGAATCAACAACCTTCCAGTTGGCGGCCAAGTACCTTACCACTGTGCCATTGGGGATCTAGAAGAGGATAGAAGCCCAGACTCTGCTCACAAAGAGAGATCAATCCATCAAAAACATACAAGAGACATACAATAACAAGAACATATGAAAACAGTGAGGCACCCAAGGGCGAGCTAGTGAATGACTATCGGGGACAGGGGTCAGACAGGATAGGGTTCCTGACGAATCAATAGGAGTAACTGAGGCAGTTGCATAAGAAGAAGAATATAAGGCAGGGTGATCAAGAACTGACGTTTATAAATAATATATCATTCCTTATCTATTCTGCTCCCTTCACAATGTTACTTTGAGACTCAAGGATAATGGAAAGGCATTAATCAGAGAATTTAAGTATAGAAAACTTAACATGTACTGTTACCATGGATAGGTTTTGCCCCTCCAATTAAATCCTAAGTTGTTGAGAGAGAGAGAGAATGACAAAGAAAGTTGACACTCCAACTAGCTATCAGACTGTTCTCCTACCTAAACCTTCCAATGCTTTTCCACAGGGGAGATCTAAACTTCAGATTTCTTTCCATGACCTACAAGGACATAATAAACTGACTCTGTCTATATTTCCCTCTTTCGCTCACTGAATTCCATCAACCTTGTCCTTTCTGGTTCTTGAGCTACCAAGCTGGTTTCCCTCTGAAAGCCTTGGTACCTGTGTTGCCACTACCTGGAAACTCACCCATGGACCTGTGAGTCTATCAACTTTTCAGGTCAAAAGTCATTCCCCAGAAAGACCTTTCTGTTCCCTCAACCTCAACTCACTCATTAGTCTATAATTTTATTTTATACCCATCATACCACTTATAATGAACAGAAGTGACCTACTAGACTCTCCGTTCCATGTTCCGATCCTCGATCAGGATCTGACAAAGAAGGTTCAATATTTGTTGAATGAGGACATTTCTAATGTAATTATAGACAACACAGACTGAATCAAATTGTGTTTCAAGTCAGTTTTGTATTTGAAAGGTACCACCACCTTCACTCCTCCTACAATAATTAGATGATTCTTCAAAATTAGACTGGGTGAGTTTTTTCATTCCAGCCCCTATCATAGGTATGGTATTAGCTGGGTGGGTGGGACTATTTCATGCCAGCCCCAAAGGTCATTAGTACCAATGATGAGATCCTCTGCACTAGACCAGTGTCCTTGAGAGCAGGTTCTTTGTTTGGGTTTGTCTCTCTCACACTCAGCAAAGAATGGGACACACTAAACTTTTTTGACACCTAGGGGTAGTGTCATGCTCCAACTCCCACCCTAAAGGAGAGCTGCATCCCTGACTTCCCCGAAGCCTCATTCAGATTGAGAAGCGAGTGTTCCTAGTGGCAGCTGGACCACAGCAAAGAGCTAAAGGGGCAACTTTCCAAAACCCATTTGTCAGAAACTGCTCTTGGAAAGAAAGCCCGCCACACTTAAAGGTCCATGTAGATGTCGATGGATTATTTATTGAGTTGATTAACTCAACTGTGCTTACTCTTTCTTACACTAGACAGGTTGTCTGAGTCTTAGTGATTCTTTGCCTCGGAAACTTTTGCAAAATCCCAAACTGTTGGAAGACAATGGCTTTGCCCTTCTATAGAAATATCCAGTTTGATGCTGCACCAAGCCTCAGAGGGTAACCAGAGGGACCAGCAAGGACATCCAGAGGGAATTCCAAGCAGAGGCTCAATCTCAGTGAGGGACCATCGCAGGGAGACAGCACAATCACAGTTGGGCTTCACTTATGTAAGGGCATCCACCAAGTTAGATACCCCAAATGTGGCCGCAAAGCATAAGGCCAACTTCAAGCTTTCATCTGGGTTTCTTGGGGGTGGTGGGTGGGGGCGGGTAATGTTTGAGGCTGAATTTCAGGGCATTCCTTCAAGATAAAGACTCTGAGACTGGGTGGTTTTTATTTAAGGAAAATTGAAATATGGAAACTTTCCTTCAAACTTAGAAGTGTGGGCTACCTGCTACAAAGGGCTTCAGTCATTGGTGCAAACTGACCTATGAATGACTTTAGCTTTCCCTTATATTTTTACAAAAGAAGGACGGGTCAGTATAGGCTCCCACTGGCTTTTTTTATGAAAAAATAAGGCCTGTGGATGCACACAAATGCCCAAAGCCTAAGATTCAGAAAGGCTGGCTTTGACTCCTGGAGCTATGCCGTCTTGGGCAGCTCGCTACCTCACTATGGGCCAAATCAATAAGATGCAGATAACATCTCGGCTCAGTGCTGGGCAAAAGATGAAAGAAAATCAAGTGCATGAAAATGCTATGTTAACTGAAGCATCTGAATATTAACACTTTCTTTACATGGAGGGCAGGAAAGCCCTCCCCCTTCCCCGCACCCCTCCCACCCCACACCCCCGAGTAGCTTCTCCTTATTTCTCTGGCTCTGGTTATAAAACCAGTTCATTGTGAGCCATCCAGATGCCTGCTCATCAGTGTACATGTCTGACATTATGCCAAAGGCAAAATCCCTTCTCTATTCTGTGGCTCTTGCAGGAAGTCTGCCTGTTCATTCCAGTCACCCTCCTCCCCACGCTGCTGATCCCCTGGATTCGGGGTGGTTTGTGTTCTTGGGTTTTCCTTAAACTCTCAGAGGATCAGTCAGAGAGCAAACTAGAAGGTCCGTCATTCAAACACTACTTGGTGTTCCCTCCTAACGGGCGGAGTGAGATAACATGGCAGGAAACAGCTATTGTTCTGAGTAGCAAAAGTAGGAATTACTGAAAGGGACATTCACAGGGTTTTTTTGTCACTGCAAAAAGTAGGGCCCCAAGTCCACAATGGTCCCCAAGGGCCTCATATGTCACACTTACTACATGGACGCTACGTACAGTCTACTCCCCCGAACCTTGAAATCTGCTAAGGGTTTTCATTTGGATAAACAGAAACAAAAAGCGAAGTAGAGCCCCCCCCCCATGCTATAATACAAAAATCAAATCCACTGCCAATGAGTCCATTCAGACTCATATAGGATGAACTTAGGACTGAACCATGGGGGTTTTGAGAGTACAATCTTTTTAAGCAGTTTTATTGGCATATAACACGTATCATACAGGTCAACAATCCAATCACATTAAGAAGAACTGTACAACATCACCATAATCAATTTTAGAATGTTTTCTTTATCCTGGTAATCATCATTATTAGCTCCCCAATTCCCCTCACCGCCTCCCCTGCCGTGCCCCCATCGGCCACACGTGGATCACGCCTCTGATGAATCCCTTGTATCATAGTTGAAGAACGCAAGCAAAGAACCCAGTTAGTAGACATGGAGCATTGTAAAGTCGATTGTGGAACACCTAGCTTGGTCAAAGTGTGGCATCTTATCATTTGATCTCCCCTCTGACCTGCTTTTGAAGCTGTTTGGGTTCAAATTCACATGGAAGCAGCACACCATCAATCGTCACCGAAGGATTGCGAAGCACATAATCCAAAATTGAAGGGCGGGATGAGGATCCGAGCCTGAAGTCTGAGACTCTGGTTTGCAGAAGGCTATGGATGACAGTGGGCGCCCAGGAGTCACTGGAGGAACTGTACAGGAAATAAACCTCTGTGAACTCCCTCTAGCCACAATTGAGGGATGGGAGGAAAGTGGTCACTAAGCAGAGTGCAATGGTAAGTGGAGTATGGAAGGTCAAAGGCAGCAGCCTGACTTGAACAGTTAAAACTTGTCAGCAGAGTCTCCCTAGGATGCATGCTGGACCTGATCTGGTTACCCAAATCTTATGTTTGTGGAGGGTGTATTGTTTTGCTTGGTTTTTGATTGTACATATTTGGGGGTATCTCAGGTGTCTTATGTCATTGGGGTTACCCTCTTGAAGTTGCGGTATATATGTTTTCATTTAGGGGACTATGAAAACCAGGACTGAAGAACCCATAGAGGCAGCAAGTGAAATAGGGGTTTGTGGGGAAGGTCATGGGGGTGGTGCAGGGTGAAGGAGTAAGGACATCAAAGGGTGCAGATAGAGAAATATTTGGAAACTGATTGTGGCAGCAAATGTACAATTTGGCTGGATGTGATTGAACTATGGAATGGTTTGATCTATGTATTAATCCTAATTAATTAAAACATAGTGAAGGGGCAATACATGTGGCTTTTCCCCCTAGGGAATCCCCTCTGACCATGGACCAGGGGTGTGAATAGCCTGTCATGCAGAATGCATTGCAAAGTAGATGGTTGCAGTTTGGTTAAAATTTGGCGCCTTATAATTTGACTGTCAGTCTTTACGGGAGCAGACAGCCTCGTCTTTCTGCCGCAGAGCAGTCAGTAGGTTTGTACCGCCAACCTTCTGGTTAGCAGCCCAACACCCCACTAAGTCACCAGTACTCCAATACTGGAAGGTACAAAAGGGTATGGAGGTCAGAAGGGGGAGAGCCCAGTTCCTACACAATGGGTCAGAGGGTGCCTGCTGATGGAGGGCAGAATTGAGCTGGGCGTGGAGGATTTATATGACAGACACACAGAGAAAAGGGCATTCTGTGCAGATAGAGCAGTAAAATCAAATACACAGGCATGGGAAATAAAAATAAATGGGTGGGAGGAGTTGAGTCATATCAAAAATCTAAAATGTCAAGCAGTAAATCACACTTAGGATATGTGACAGAGATAGTTAGCTACCCACAAAATATCCCTGATTAAGGACTTAGTCCCCTTTCACAGTGTAAAATTGTGCCAAGAAGGCAAAGACTAACATCACTATGTCCCCCAGTGCCCCTGCATCCACAAGGTGGGGGTGTCTTATGACTAACATAATTAGAGCAGACATGTCCCTTCCTACTGAGAAACTACAGAAGCGAATGTACGCCATATTCACCTCTTTCTGCTCTCTCGTGGTTGTTGTCTTTGTCTTTCTTCTCTCATCCGCCAACTGGATGTCAGTGTTCAGGGTGGGCTTGGAGGGCTCACATTGAAGATGGCAGAGTCACTGGCAGTCCAAATTCTTGGATGACTTCATGGACCTCCCCCTTCCTCTAACCTTGGCTTCTCTTGGAAGCTACATTATCAACAAAGAAACCTCTGGCATGCTAAGCCACAAAAACAGGGGTTTCTTGGTCTACAGTTGACCTACCTTACAGAGCACCAAATATACAAAGAATTAGTGGGAAAGGGAAGGAAGAGGCTAGCATTTGGAGCTAGAATCGAGTGGTCTTCGAACATCGTGTGAGAAGTACAGGGAACATTGTGGAAACCACGTGCTAGGAAACATAATGAGATGTTTGTTTCAGAGAGAGTGTAATAATCATAGAGAAAGATGTGTGAGAGGTGAAGAGACATAAGGGGAAGATGTCCTTTAGAGATCACGCCAATGCTCAACAGAAAGTCATCAGGTGTCACACAAACATAAAAACGAAGGATCAAAGGATGTAGACAGAAGGAGCCTTAAAAAACAGCAGTGATCCATTTGGGCAATGGATTACATGAGCAGGTAATGTCCAGCTCACCCTTGATTGCCATGAGTAAAGGATTGCAATAAATTATCAACTGAAGAAAGTTGAGTAGAAAACAATAAATCCCATATAATAGTGAGTTTGCAGAATTTTGCAAATGCATGGAAAAAAGGAGGAAGAACTCCCAAATGTCTCCTTTGCTTATTTCTGGATTTGACCATTCCAGGCATGGAATTGTCAAGCAGTAAAAAGGTAAGCACGGGCCTCTTTGCCCTTCCTTATGAATCTGTGGTGAGCAATGCCACCACGTGCCTCACGCCTTTGAGGTCAGGCTCAGCGACAGTTAGTTGAAGTAGCTTCAGATTTGTCTAGGAAAGGAGGTTGGGGATGGAATCTAGACTGGTGGCAGGTAGTCTCGACTCCAGAAAAATGAGAAGTTTGGGCTTCGTCAGCTGGGTAATAAAGAGTCAACCTTATTATTTTTTTTTTAGCAGAAGTGTGAAAAAAAAAGTGTGGTGTAAGCGAGGTGTTATTTTACAAAGATTTAACCGCCAGTTGGAGCATGGGTCAGAATTTGCTGTAGCCTCGGTTAGAATAGTTAACGATGGTTGTACTTCAGGCCCGGGTTTGAAGTGCTATGTTGAGAGATGGCGAATAGATAGTCCATATCTAGAAATAGATAGTCAAGAGACAGTGGAATATAAGAAAGTTACGACCAAAGAACTCTAAACCCAAGAGACTGATTGTGGTCATCCGGAAGTTTGCAAGCCCAGAGGGAAAAAAAAACTAGGGGCCCTCACTTTACCTTTGCACAGTGCTATAAAATAAACATGCAGAGATTTTTCAGAGTAAACATCAATTTCAAAAGGAAATCTGTGTGGGCAGCAAGGTCAGCCAAGGACATGAGCCTTGCTGGGGGGTGGGGCTGGGGGTAATTGTTGTATTGCAGTTTTTAGGGATGGTGTTATGGGCATTTGGATGTAGACAAGAATGAGATAGGAAAAAGAGGAAGACTGAGGATGAAAGATAAAGGAGATGAGTGACATGCTTCTTCCAGAAAATAAAAGAGAGATGCTGAGCAAGACAGAAAAGCTAAGACACCCTCTTCCTGAGACTGAGAGGTGGGGAGAGTCTGAATTCAAGCCAAGTGGAGGCTGGGAGCTCATGTGCCATTGCATAATCTCCGTGTCTGCTGTAAAAAGACTATGGAGGTTGCCTGCTTAGTAAAGAGGAAGTGAACACGAGGCAGGAAAGAATAAGTAAGAGCAAGCCAAAAAGCAATGCTATAAAATCATAGAAACCTGAATCAAACAAAAATATCACAATGGGAAGGTGGCTCGGCATGTCCTCCATCTCGGTCTATACACATCTTACCACCATATTTCCATCTCTCCAGCACTTCTCTGAAGAAATGTATGCTCTGCAATGCACATAAGGTCAAATGGCAGCCCCTTGCTATTAGGGCTAAAACAGGAAGCCGGGGGAATCTGAGACGCAAATGGACAGTTTTTATAATCCTCAAGGGATCATGTTCTTTGCATTTCAGAAACTACAAGAAGCATGAAGGGACAAAGTCAGGGCTATATAGGGTGAATGGGGTTAGGATTCCCAACAAATATCTCCTAGGACAACCTTGCTACCCTTGACTAATGAACCGGTCAGAATGAGGAATATGAGCATTGTCATTGCGGCGGGGTGGGGGAAGGGAGCTCCTTGGCACAATTTTCCTGGCTGGTCTCTCATCGATGCAGTTGTCAATGTTCGTAAAACGTTTTCAGTGTGATCCTCATGCTTGGTCTCTGGCTTTTGAGACAATCTGGAAAACTCCACAGCAGCCACCCTAACCTTCCAAGCTGACTTCTTGGCCTTGACTTTCGCAGACCCAGCAGATGCCATCAGAAGTCATGGTTTGGCCTGACTCTGCCTTTGGAAACACTCCAAAAGGTGTCATAATGAAAAGAAAAGGAAACGTGTCCGCTCCTTGAAGAGAAATGTTTTGAAAGATGGTGGTGTGCAGAAGGAACGCCCGCCCGCATGTGGGAACAGGGATGCTTGAAGCAACACCCTGTGACTTACTCTTTTATCGGAAACCGCAGTGTGCAAAAGGTCTGGGAACCATGTAAGCTGAATAAAGGGTCAACTGTGTGACTGGACTGTGGGTCAGGATCCTGGACTCCGATGCTCGCTCTTCCCGTGGACGTCATGGAGTCCGCTCTCTGGCCGTTGGGGCTAAAATGGGAAGGTGGAGGGATTCCAAGAGACATGGGAGGGTGGAGGGGCTGAGCAATTGGAAGTGCAATCTGCTTTCAAACCCCACACACAACCTTTGCGACCATGGGTAACTGTCTCACATACAAGTTCTTGAGTGAGGACATGACAGAAAGTGCCTCCTCACGGAAACCACAGGCAAGTCCTTAGGAGAGCCGGATTCCCAGGAGAGGATCCTGACACAGAGCACAGCATCCAACACTGTGGGAAGTGCTTCTCCTCTACTTTCCAGAACCTTCCAGAGGAACTCGTGAGGAACCAGGACGGTGGTGACACAAGGAGATAAAGATTGTGTTATTGTTGCTGCTGCTGCTGCGGTGTGGGGGTGGTTGGTAGGTACCCTCCGGTGGATTTCAACTCAAAGCAACTCTACATCAAATAGAAAGAAGCCCTGCCCAGCACTGCGCCATCCTTAGTCTTTCCTGTATGAGCCCCCTCTTGCAGCCCTTGTGTCTATCATCTCACTGAGGATGCTCTCCTCTTCACTGACACTATACTGTACCAAGCACAAGGTCCTTTCCCGAGACGAGTCCCTCCTGATCACCTGTCCGAAGGACGTGAGATGAATGGTTGCCACCTCGCTTCTAAGGATCACTCTGGCTATTCCTTCCAAGGCAGGTGTGTCCGTTCTTCTGGAAGTCTATCATAAATCCAATATTGCTCACCAGCATCACCATGGAAACATATCAATTCTGCTCCAGTCTTCTTCATTGATCGTCTAGCTTTCGACTGTACATGAGTTGATTGAAAATACCATGGTTTGAATCACTCACGCCCTAGACCTCAAAGCGGCATATACGCCCACGCTCTTTAAGATCTGGTTTTTTTTTCTTTAAGATCTTTTGCAGCAGATTTGCCTAAAGCGACACATCCTTTGAATTCTTCACAGCTGTTTTCCATGAAAACTGTCATGACTGGGAATATACTCAGGAAAAGATTATTAAAATGGTGAAGAAAAAGAAAGCCCTCGATAGACTCACAAGTAGAGAGGTAAGGAAGGGTCCGAGTTGGTGATCTGAAACTGATGGAGGCCCAGGAGAGTCTCTGAAGGGACCTGTGAGATCCTCACATCACAGCTTCACTAGATCTCTGATATAATGACAGCTACATCGAGGCGACATGCTATGCTAAACTCACACTATGAATACTATTAACAGCAAGCGTTAGCGTTCTCATTTGCCAGGATCTTTAAGGGCATTATCTCATTAAATCCGTACCCTAAGGAAGGAAAGAGAGATTTAGAAAGATTAAAATCACGGCGCTAAGCAGTAGAGGGGAGTCAGCATTTGAGGCACATCTCTGTAGAGCCAGAGCCCGGGCTTCCCGGCACTGTGCTTTTCTGGGGGGTGATTGCAAGAAGGATGCCCAGCAAAGCCAAAAGGTGATGGCTTTCCGGGTAATTATGTGATAACTCAAGAGCCTCCTTGCCAGGGGCATCCGCAACTCGGGTTACCCAGCTATAGACCTAAAAGCAGTTTCTAAATCAGCGACAACTAAAAAGGCAAATCGATCGCAATGCCTGTGTTTGGTAGAATACCTCTATGGGCATCAAAGGCAGCCCAGATGAAAAGGAGGCAGTTTGTAAAGGGTTTCCAGACACGCCGACAGCTCCCACCTAGCCAGTCCGGACCCGCTTCAAGGTGACTCCATTTATCACCCTCCTCAAGCGAGCCTGGGGAAGACCATCCAACAGCATCACATCCTGGAGACGCTGCATTCCCAGGTCACCGTCTTTAATATTGGTTGTGGCTGGGAGTTATTTGGAGTGTGGGACCCCCCTGTATCAGTTGGGACTGGAGAAAAACGGGAGAGACAGGGTGAGGTTCAAGATGACATTTCCCAGGTGCTGCTTCTAAGAGTGTTCTCTCCGCCTTCCTGCTCCTCCTGCAGGATTACTGTGCCTAAAGACAAGGCCGCTCTGTAGGAGCAGGGCAAAGTGAGGGGCATGAGCAGGCACTTCGTCCCTATGAAGAGACTATGAATATTACTTGCCATGGTCTACACATGAATCAGTATGTATATGTTGCTACCTACATAGGTAGCAAACCTCAAACTCACTACCAACGAGTTAGTGTCACCTCACAGACACAAAAGGACATAGTAGAATTATCCTATCAGGTTTCTGGTTCAGTAAAGCTATGCAGAAGAAAACTGTCTCATTGTTGTCTCTCAGGGTGGCTGGGGGATTCAAACAGCCAACCTTTGGGTTAGCAGTCCAAAGCTTAACCCACTGTGCCACGAAGGGCCCTTTGGGATGATCATTATAATAGGTTGAAAGAAAGCAACAAGTCTCTTACATCTTTATGTAGAGTGTCTCTGTGTCTAGTATATATATGGGTAAAACACCCACAATTATTTAAAAGTAGCCTTTTTCCTTCGAATTTATTTAAATATCCCCATGAGGAAAGAATCTGTGCCTAATCCGTCCCTCTCTCAACACCTGTCACACAGTAGGTGCTGAATCCATTTTAGCTACATGAGAAGCTTATTGCTCCCAGAATCCATCTATTACTGTGCCCCTCCCCTGTTCTTTTGATTTTTTAACGAGAAATCAAAGGGTGATGACCAAATTTCAGGTCTGAATCGCCTAGAATCTAATCTACCACAGTCTCTTATGGCCCTGCGAGTTATTCCAATGAGGAATCCTGTCCTTATTTTTAGAAGCATAGTAAAGAGCCATCCCAAACAGTGCCGCCTTTGGCAGCAATCAAACTGGAACTACATTGTTGGGTGCCCTTGAGTCCAGTCCAACTCATAGTGATCCTATGGCCAGCAGAGCAAACCCGGCCCCGCCCTGCACCAGCCTCACCGTTGTCTTACCTTTGAGTCCCTTGTTGCAGCCACTGGGTCAGTCCATCTGTTGGAGGGTCTTCCTCTTCAAAGGAAAGTAGCCTTTGTGTAAATAGACCTTTCGAAAGAATCATTACAACCGGGGGCTGAAGAGATCATACAGGTTATGTAGTCCAATCCTCCTCTTCCCCCCCCCCCCACCACTTCTAGTTTTACATAGGGCCTAGGAAGTGTAGAGGTTACAGAAACAGAAGTCCTGCCTGTGGTCACACAGCTGACCGGTGGCAAGACCACAGTGAGAAGCTTAGATCTCTCTGTGCGCGCAGGCACACTCTCTCTCTTTCTGTGTCTCTCTGTAATTTTGAACTCTCCTAATCCTAAACCTTCTAGACCTTCTCCTACCTTCACCCCCATCCTGGGTTCTCCTACTACACCTGCTCACGGGGCTCACCTCTCTCCATTGTCAGCAAACAGTTGTTTGCAGGACTACTATGTGTTGAATGTCTGCCTCTCTATCAGGATGAAATACCATCAATGCGGGACAGTAAATAAGCCCGTGGCATGAATGCATAAGTGAATGATTTCCTCCCCAATACATCTTCCATTATGCTACAGAGCCTTCATTGATGCAGATATCTAATGTATCTTTTTTGTTCCTGTCTATCTAGAAAATGGATCAAAAACTTCTATAGGCCCCCCACTATCATGGTCCTAATTCTACCTTGCAAGTCTGGCTAGACCAGAGGATGTGCACTGGTACAGATAGGAACCAGAAAAACAGGGAATCCAGGGCGGATGATCCCTTCAGGACCAGTGGTGTGAGTGGCGATACTGGGAGGGTAGAGGAAGGGTGGGGTGGAAAGGGGGAACCATTGACAAGGGTCTACATGTGACCTCCTCCCTGGGGGACGGACAACAGAAAAGGGGGTGAAGGGAGACATCGGACAGGACAAGATATGACAAATAATAATTTATAAATTATCAAGGGCTCATGAGGGAGGGGGTAGAGGGGAGGGAGGGGAAAATGAGGAGCTGATGTCAGGGCCTTAAGTGGAGAGCAAATGTTTTGAGAATGATGAGAGCAGTGAATGTATAAGTGTGCTTTACACAATTGATGTATGTATGGATTGTGATAAGAGTTGTATGAGCCCCTAATTAAGTGATTTTAAAAACTTCTATAGGTTAAAATAAATGCTTTTTTTAAAAATCAGTGAAAAAAATAAAAATAAATCAGAGTATCTAGACAGGGTTTTGCTAGTTATTTTTGCAGCTCCATCATCCTCCGGGTCTAGGGCAACATTTTCGTGATCTTTTAGCCCTAGCCCAACAGTTCTCAACCTGTGGGCCGCGACCCCTTTGGGGTCAACGACCCTCTCACAGTGGTCACACCATTCATAACAGTAGCAAAATGAAAGTGATGAAGCAGCAACTAAACTAATTTTATGGTTGGGGTGTCACCACAACATGAGGAACTGTATGAAAGGGTCGAGGCATGAGGAAAGTAGGGAACCACCGGTTTAGCCCATTGCCTAGTAGGTAGTAGAGATGGCTTATAGTCCGAAGCCAAACTCACAGACAGCAAAGTCAATGCCAACCCACAGCATCCCTGTAGGACAGGACAGAACTGCTCCATAGAGTTTAAAAACAAACCCACAAAACTCACTACCATCCAATCAGTTCCAATTGGACCCTGTCCTGTAGGGTTACCATGAGTCAGCGTCCACTCCATGGCATAAAAGATAAAGAAATTAATGAACTAGGTATACCGTACTTGCGAACTTACTGGTTAATCATCTGTACGATAAACTCAGAGGTGCACCTCCCTTTTGGTTTTTTTCTTTTTTCCAAGTGGGACCTTTGTCGTCCTCTGGACAGAGCTACGCTCTGAGAACCAGGCCGCGGTTGGCGGTGCAGCAGGTGAAGCACAAAGTGGTAAGAAGAGGTGGGGGACTCTTCTGCCTTCGAAGGTGAAAACCAGTTGGGGGTCACCAGAGGGACAAGAGCACCATCCGCCGTCAGCAGCAGCAGCAGGAACACCGGAGCCAAGCTGTCCTGCTGTCTGTCTGGAAACCCAGCTTGCCAGCTGAGCAGCAGCCGAAGAGAAGCGACCCACCACCGCTCCTCAGAGCTACCATGCCGTCACAAGGGCAGCATCAGCCGCCCCCACACAGCCAGGCTGGCCTGACCTCAGCGCCCTTCAAACACAACGAGCGTTCTGAGGTTCAGAGAGACCCATTGTAGCCACCCACGTGGCAGCCTTAGGTCAAGTCCACGAAAGCAAGGGTTAACATACTGGGCCGTGCACTGAAAGCCCCGTCGGCATTATGTTAAACCCCTTTTATATAAAAGGAAAAATCCGACTGCGGGGCAGAAAATCCCTACCCTTGGCGATCGATGTTCCCTGCCACTAGGGCATCTAGTAATTTCTGGTGCCGTCTCCTGTAGCCTGTACTTCAATGACAGGTCACAGCAGGCCGGGGCCAGACAGCCTCCAGGCTCCGCATGGCAAACCACCAGCCCCGCCAAGAGGTTGAGTGCTGGGGGTGAGATGCAGACGGCAGAAAGGGAGGTGACTGTGGGTCACCCCGAGGCTGTGATAAGCCATCCGGGTCCTCAGTCATAGACTGGGAGTTCAAAGGGCTGGCAGACTGTTGGGCCCTGATCTCATCTCAAGGTGAGAGTCACCTCTGACCTTGGGGCAGGCAGCAAGGTCGCTGCCCATCCATCTCAGAGCAGTCTGCTCTACCCATTTTACAGCCAGTGAACATTCCCTATTGATTTATTGATCGCTGTCTGCCTGCCCAGGGAGCTCGAAGCAGAGCCGCGTGCTCTCTCAGTCTCTCTCATGCATAACCATCCTGCTTTCGCTTCTTTTGATGGGAGGTGTGTTAGCAGCCCAGGGGGCAGCAGGAATTAGGGCAGGCAGGAGCCCAATTTACTGGCCATGCGTGTGCCCTGTTCCAATTGGTCGGTAGGGTCTAATTTTCTTTTAGTCCCAAATTCTGAAAAAAAAACAAACTCGTGGCTCCCTTGTTCAGATCGAGAGCTGCCCCCCTCCTGCAATCCAACACTGAATCAGCAGCGTGTTGGGAAGACATAGCCTTTTGTTTGATAGGCTTTCGCTGTCCTAGCTCATCACAGGCAAGTATCTTATTTCCTAAAACAGGGGTGTCTTCTCACCCTTGACTTTTGAATAAGCAATGTTCAAGTGCTTCAGATCATTTATAATTCAATTTAGAGTCGTTCCGATGGCTGTGGTTTCTCTTCTGGAATTTTTTTTTTCCAGCACGCTCGTGCTTACTGGAATTTCATGAATGAGCTTTCAGAAGCCATGAAATCCGTGTGGTCCTTAAGCTTCTTGAATCTGCAGAGCAAGGTTCGGGAAAGTGCACATGAAGCGAATCCCTCCCTTCGAGGGAGAGGCATAAAGTGCAAAATTCTTATGAATGCCATACATCTACCAGGTATAAGGTGCAGCCATCAAATTCATTGCCATAGCAGTTAGCGCGTCTTCTAAGGAGACTGCCCAGCTATGCCTAGCAGTGATTCCTTCTCAGCCACCTCAGACGGGATCTACAAATCACACCTCCAGACCCCTCGGATCGTCACTCCCTTTGGAGTTGTCTGTGAGGGGACTCATTTATCTCCTTATATTAATTAGATGGAAAGATGACTGTGTAAGATATTGTGTTGATCTGGTCACTGGAGGCTAAAGTTACATTTCAGACTCAAATATATTTTCTCAAAAAAATTGTTTGGCTTGAAATAAACAAATAATTCTTACAAAAGCAGAATCAAAAAATAGATCAAGACACAGGGGAATGGCTCCCTCTGATGCCTGTTATCCATCCTCGGAGTTCTACAAAGGTTGGAAAGTGCATCGGGTGATTCAGCCCCTAGTAGCTACCCACCCCATCCCTAAGAAGCCCTTCCCATTGTACTTGGCACGGTCAGTTGTCACCGAGACCTAAAGGAAGCTAAGCTTCTTCCCTGTTCCCATCTGCTGATTTAATCATATGGGTATGGTATAGACTGTAAGTGTTTTTCAGTCCCTCGACTTCAAGATCTGAATGAGGAACAAAATAAAAATTAAAAACAAAATTAAAGAAATGCAGACGTAAACAGGTTACCATGTTTTACCTATCAATCAGCAAATGCATTTGATGGCAGTTCGTTAAAATATGATAAAATAAGCATGCTGTAGGTAATGTAAGCTGACAAAACAATTCTGAAAGAGTTGGACAGTCTTCAAAAATGTATACGTCCTTTGGTCTAATCTAAAGAAGAAATTCTAAATGATGAGAATAATAGTATGCTTAAAGAGGGTCACAGTAGTGCTCCCTGAAAATATAAAATCAAATCAAAGGAGCCATCCAAATTTCCAAAGTATGGGTCTGATTAAGTAACTTGTGGCAGAGGCATTCAGTATAATGAGCCATTCTGAAGTCTGGATGGCTATGAAGAATCTCTAGTAAGAAGGAATTTCATAAATATTATGTGGAAGGGACACTCAAATATTATCAACATATTAAAAGCTAAGTAGAGGGAAAGGGGCACTGAGAAAACACACTGGAAAGAAATATTCTAAATTTTAGTAATGGTGTCAGGTTGAGATTATGAAGTTATACGGTTTTTCCTCTGAACCAAATGTTCTTTCAACTTACATTGACCTTGAAAACACTGTGCTAAGTGAAATAAGCCTGTTCCAAAAGGACGAATATGATATACTCTCACTTATATTATCTAGAAGAGGCAAAGGTATCGAGACCCAGGTTTATTAGTGGTTACAAGGGCAGGAGAGTATTGGGGAAAGGGAAGTTATTCTTCAGGGGGCGCGGAGTCTCTGTTAAGGGTGATAGAAAGTTACGTAAATAGGGAGTGGTGGTGATCTCATAAAGTGACATAAGTAACTATTGTCTGAACTTTTCATGTAAAAATGCTGAGATGATAGAATTCTTATATCTATCTATCGATATACATATATATAATTTACCACAATTTTTTTCAAAACTTGTGAAAATGAAACAATATCCTTCCCTCAAAATCATTTGGATTGGTCTTCAATGAGTACTAAAATTTTAGTACTTTGATTTCCTTAACTGAGAAGTCAACTGTGGAACCGAGATAAAAAAAAAACTAGGTTATTTTCTTTGGTAAAATGCTTTAGAAAGTACTGGGGGGGGGGGGGGTTGGAGGGGAGTTTCAGCAGTAGAAATCCAGCAAATAACCATTGGTAAAGGAATGACTGGATATTTGGGGGGATTGCATGGTTGGAGAAAGAGGGTTTTTTTCTTGTCATAAGCTTTGTATTAGACACCCAGAATTGGTATTGCTTGGTTGAAACAAAAATCAAATATTACTAATCTTCATATTTTATTATATTCCTTCAAACAAATAAACTCACTTGCTTTTAATCCAAGGAACATAAAAAGTAATGCTAGAACATGAGACAAATGAACAAACTCCCCGGCGTCACCCAGTTACAATCCTAAATGCTCCTTGGAGAATAATTATTTTATTATCTTCAACTTTCTTATGCTGGACTGGCCACTTTATAAAATAGCCTCTTTGTTTAGTCACCTACAATGATACCAGTCTAGGTGTCAGTCACCTCTGTGGTAGCTGACTGTACAAATTTCCTTCTGAAAGAACTACTGACCAATGACACGAGACCCTGAGGGGGGCGTGGTGGGATGACAGGCTAAACCAGTCCATTGACCTGTATCTATCTGGCAACTGGGGTGAAAGAGCAAACAAAGCTGAACTGCTCGCACGGATGTCCCAGCAAGAGAACAAAGGTTGAACCTCGGCGTACTTTTAACAAGGTTAAGTAAATAGTCCAGCAGAATTTTCTACCTGGGACTCTCTTATGATGGAGAGTCAGTTGTGATATCTGAGCATTGTGCAAAAAAGTTGCCCATAAAAATAGCCAGAAGTCTCAAAGGATGCTTGTACACACACATTTTTGTATACTGCAAATAGATCCATGTTTACAAAAGAGCATACGGAAGGAAAAGTTATGAAAATCTTTTAGCCATAACCCCAAACCCTTGAGGGACTGAGTCACTGGACTTCAGGGCTTGAGACCCCTGTCTTGGGGAAATAGCTAGGTCAATTGGCATAGCATTGCCCATAAAGACCATGTGCTACGTCCCACATTGGTGGGAAGTAACTGGGGTCTCAGTAGCTTGCAAGTGACCTCCAAGATGCAGCTATTAGTCTCTCCCTGTGCAGAGCAGAGCACACAGGAGAACATTAAAGACTCAAAGAAACAACTAACCCAATGGACTGATAGACCACAGGAACCACCGCTGCAACTAGCCCGAACCCAGAAGAAAGAGATGGTGTCTGGCTACTACTGCCAACTCCTCTCATTGGCATCCCAGAAGAAGGTCCTAGACAGAATGGAAGAATATGTAGAACACCATTCAAATGCACATAAAGACCAGATTTACTGATCTGATAGAGACTGGCAGAGCCCTCAAGACGATGGCTTTTTCAAGCTTGGAAGCAAACTCAGCTCCAGGAATCACCTTTCAGCCAAACAATAGACAGGTCGTTCAATAAGCAACACCGTGATAGATACATTGCCCAGAGCAATCAAGCGTATGAAGCCAGAAGGGTAGCATTTGCTCAAAGACAAAGTTCAGAAAGGAGGCAGGAATAAGAAAGATGGAAATGGTGAACCAAGAAAGGAAGCATGAGACATGTGCTCTGACATTCAGTTACAACCAAGGTCATGAAAACAAAATAGATTGTTGAAATGGAAACTAATTTGCTCGGTAAATTTTCACACAAGCCACGATTAAAAAAAATGTAATGGCCAGAAGTTGAATTAAATATCCTTCTTTCCTGAAAAAAAAAAAAAGAAAAATTCTCCTTATAGTATGTAAGGGCAAATCCTCAACTTAACAGAGGCATGTCCTTGAACTTATTCTCTATGCAACCAAATTGAGCAAGTTCCACAATATACTAAGGAACAACAACAACAAAAACTCCCTTGCATCAAGTTGATTCTGATGTCCTGTAACCACCCTACAAGGCAGGGCAGAGCTACCCTGGTGACATTTCAGAGACTGTAACTCTTTCCTGAAGCAGAATGCCCGGTCCTTGTCCCGCAGAGCAGCTGGTGGTTTCAAGTTGCTGACCTTGTGGTAGCAGCCTACACATAGCCACCGTACCACCATGGGTGGAGGGGGGGAGGGGTGGTGCAGGGGTGTGCAAAGAAGAAGAGGCACAATCCTGGTCTCTGAGGACTTCGCAGCACACCGGAATAAAAACCACACCCCACACACTTAGCAGCCTGTACACGATGTGATGCTTTCCCATGCAGTGCTGCCGTTGACATGCCGGCTGGGCTGTGAGCTCTTGTCGGGAGACTTTAGCAGTCCGTGAGTGGACAGAGACGGTCAGACAGGGAAAGGATGTGATTAAAACCAAATGGGTCACCTTTCTCCTTCCTTATTCGTGTCAGGCAAACATCCCAACAGCAAAGAGAAGATGGGCACAGAATGTGGCCAGCTCACAAAGTTGAAGAAGTCCTTAAGCATTAGCGTAGAGATCATAGCATGCTATTCTCTTGTGAAAGGTAGAAACACATTGCCCTGTTAGCAACCACAATATACCCTTAGGGTTCCAGGTAGGAGTACGACTGAGAAGTAAAGTCCCTTGGAATCTTCGGGCCCTGAAGGGAAGGTACCTGCCTGTATTGGGGAGTACTTTGTGCTCACGCCTCTTGCTTCCAGCACCATCAGTCCTGTCCTGAGGTCAAGAGAACCCAGAATTGTCCAGAGGACGTTAGAACTAAGGAGGAACTCTGGAGCTGATCTGCCAGCTGTAACTGTGGGGCCATATTTCTCTTAGTAAGTAGTCCAGTGTTTACTTGCCCATCAGGTAAGGAGAGTCCTTTGCCACTTTTATTCTGTTCAAAACAGTCTCCTGCGCTGCTTTTTCAAACTTGCTATCCAAATTAAGCTCATGGAAAAATCATATTATGTTAGAGCTGGAACAGGTCTGTGAGATAATTTTGTCTAGTCTCCTGTGTTCATAAATAAAAAACTAAAGCCCACAAAGAGATCATACTCTGTCTAACACCACTTTGCCAAATTCCAAATTCTTTGCCAGTACCTAGCTTTGTAGTCACATGTACCCACTTCTACCTGAAAATCTAGAGCCACAAATGGCACACTTAGAAGTCACTTGCCTTCACTGTCACTTTGTCATTTTCAGAAAGACCTATACTTTAACTATCGTTTGTTGTGAGACGAAGAACTCAATTTGGTCTTTTTCTTTGGTTCCTGGAAGATAGCTCTTGGAATTTCCCAAGTATAATCTCTCCTTGCTTACCAACGATCTTAATATCTAATATTTTACACTATAACAATAATCAAAGACCTACTGACTTTGTTTTTCTTTTTCTGTTCTTGCTTAAACTATGTCTGTCTGGCAGCAATGAATGCCAAGATTCAAGGCAAGAGCAACACTGACTGTGATGGAGACAGCTGGGTGTCAACCTGGCTAGGCCATGATTCTTAGTGGGTGGGCAGGTATGGAATGATGCAATTTGCATTATGAGTGATGTGACATAGTCATGTAATGAAGTAGCAGTCAACTTCCATATGTGATCTACTGTGAATCTCCTCCATTTTTCCCTAACACCAATTTTTGTATAACACTACACCATGTTGATAAATGAGGAGAGAATATAATCGACCTGCCTTTGTTTTTCCCAAACAGCCACGAAACACTTGGAAATGTATCCAAATGAGTGGAAGACACAATGACCACACCTAGTCTGCTAAGCTCAGGATGGAGGCATGGGGGAGGCATTGCATTCATGCATATTCAATGAATCAATTAATCATGACTCGGAAATGAGGCTTCGATTATCATTTCAATGAGACTGGTAAAAGGCAGTGAATAGGGACCTAGGTGGGGCTTCCTGGGTTAATGAAAGTACTTGTTTTCTGAAAGGTGGCCTTTTCCTGAATTCGATGGAAGTGGTACACCAGCACCCCTCCCAGTCTCTGCCCTAGGACAGGGGCAAGTGACGTCTCTGCACGTGTATCCTTTATAATTACAATAAATAGGTCACTGTACTTATGAACACTAACAACGAAGTTGGTGACACATTTCAAGCAATTAACAAACCCACTGGGACAATACGACAACAGGGATGGGTCTTTGCTCCCTGGGCAGTTTGAAAAACAGAGTCTAACGTACAAGCTCTGACCTCGATCCAGTAGCTAGGTCATAGAAGGAGTGTGCAGGAAGTCTATCTGGAGACTTATGAACTATGACCTGTGACCTCTCACCCAGATCTGGATATCTGGGCATCAGAGAAATGCTATATACGCAGTCATCTGATGGAAAGTATCTGTATAACTTGGGACCCAGGTCTGGGTAAGTGGAGTCAGAGAGTGTGCCACTTGAGTGACCGGTAATAAGGAGGTCAGGCAAAGGTGAGGACTGGATGCATTTCCAGGTGGGAATCAGATTCCTGCTCATCCTTAACATAGAGCTAGCAATAAAGGTGGGATTTGCCCACTGTGCTTTGTCTTTATGTTTGCTCTTTCTGTATAGTGTATCTGTACTTTGAAGAAAATACAACTAGCTAAAGTGTTTCTTGCTCATTTCTGCAATGCAGAGATGAAATTGGGGCCAACAGCAAACACAACGTTAGGCACTTAGCCAACAACTACATGAAAACATGCTTAGCATCATCAGTCATCAAAACCAAACAGAGGTACCATTTCACTCTCACTGAACAACAACAAAAACAAAAAGAAATCACTGTCATCCAGTCAATTCCGACTAGGATGACTACATTTAACAAACAAAACAAAACAATAAAAGCAGAAAATAACAAATACTGGTTAGGATTCAGGGAAATTGGAACCCTTGCCCATTGCTGGTGGGAATAAATGGTACAGCAGTTGTGGAAAACAGTGTGGCACTTCAAAAAAACTTGAAATCTTAAACCAAAAATATCTCCTGAAATTATCTGAAAACCAAACAATAGTTTAACTTCATGAGTTTTAAAAAAAAGGGTGGGGAGGTCTGCCTTGCCCAGTATGCCCTTTTTAAGAACTCTCTCTGCGGGATCAAATTGACTATAGCAATTCAAAAAGAAGTAAAAAACTTAGAAGGTAATGGATTTATAATGATGAAGGAGAAACTAAGAAAAGGGGAGTCAGAATGGTTGCACACCTCACAGAGCATAATTCATATCAAAAATGGTGCGTGTCAACGTTGTCGCATTAGCGTGTATTTTGCTGGGTATAGTCTCAACAACAGTCAAATCAATAATTAGAGGGAAAAACAACAAATGTCTACACTAATATTGTCTTAAAATTATTTCACCAACATTGGTATTGAAATGCCTCCATTTTATAAAACAAAATTAGAACCAGTTTTTTTTTTTTAATTTTTCCATCTGGTCCTCTGGGATTGGTTGCCACATGGGTGGGTGCCTATGAGAGTTTAGGATTATTTTAAAAGTCCCAAAGCATTAACAAAATGGATTTCCTATCAGAAACACATTGTTTGTTTTGTTTTGTTTTCAACTTTTTATTTTTTATTTTAAACATTTTATTAGGGACTCATACAACTCTTATCACAATCCATACATATACATGCGTCAATTGTATAAAGCACATCCGCACATTCCCTGTCCCAATCATTTCAAAGCATTTGCTCTCCACTTAAGCCCTTTGCATCAGGTCCTCTTTTTTTCCCCCTCCCTCCCCGCTCCCCCCTCTTTCATGAGCCCTTGATAATTTATAGATTGTTATTTTGTCATATCTTGCCCTATCTGGCATCTTCCTTCACCCCCTTCTCTTTTGTCCATCCCCCAGACATTGTTTCATGTTGCCTGATTACGAAATTTTGTTCAACCAAAGTCACTAAATTGTGCTCAATGACCACTACTGAACTTCCTGATAAGAAGCACAATAGATGGGTCCTGACAAAAATAGAGGGGAAATGTGGAACAGAACTTCAAATTCTTGGAAAATCCAGCCTTACTGGACCTATTGGAGAAAGAGGTGAAGTCCCCAAAACTGTGGCCTTGAGTGGCTCGTCAAAGCTTGAATGAAAACTCTCTCTTGAAGTCACCTTTGAACAAAATAATCATTTAGCACAAAAAAAAAAGTAGAGTGTCACCCTGGGCATTGCACTTAAAAAATAATGAAAAACTTACATAAATAGCAGAGTCAAAAATTAATTCAAAGCATAGGCAAGAGAGTTGAGAGGCAAAGAGTTAAAACAAATGTTAAGTGAAACAACTAGAACAAAATGACAATAACGTTGCCAGAACATGACAAATGCAGCCAGTGTCACTGACCATCGTGTCTAGAAATGATATCATGGGGGCAGGTTTTATTAAATATATTTTCACAGAAAATTAAATTAATTGTTTTAATGTAGATTTTTTTTAAACTTTAGATTCCTCGCTACCCAACACACCTGAAAGGTGATACTTGCAAGCTTCCAACATGTGCTGGGGGCTGCCAACTCATCACGACACGCCATTGGTTCTTGCCACCTTTCTGCCAGACTGCTCCACTACGCACTCCCCATCCCCTGCCCCTCTCTAGCCTGCCACTTGCTGATACCAATTGCCAGGAAGCGAAGGTGTCTGCGAGCTCTGAAAATTGGGTCACAGGGACAGCCAGCTCCACACTGGTCCCAGTCATGCTGACGGCAAGACTGATCAATCAATACCTCCGGTGACACTTTTCAGAACTCATTGGAAATGACACCCACAATATATTGAGGGCAGCTCTAGTGGGGTGAGAAAAAGCACACCGCACCAATGTGTTTTTTGTAGATAAACTAGGCTCCAGTTAACTTTCTTGGTTAAGAACAGTGCATCAATATTTTAAATCTTTTTCCCAACCCATCCCAAAGGCTTTGTACAAAGAGGAGATGACATCTTTAGGTCGCTTTGCAAGCTGGGATTTGCCTGAGCCCCTGAGACTCATGGAAAATGGTCATGCTTCTTTCAATGCAATGGGCTCTTTCAAAACTCTAGACTTTTATTACAGTACATTTATACCCCCCCAAAAAAAGGTTTTTTTTTCCAGAACCAAAAACTTAAAATAGCCAGACTGCTGTTTTAAGTACATTGAGGAGTTGACCTTTGCCTCCCCCATATGACGCCAGGGCTTTGTTTGGTTTGGAAAAGGGGAAAAGAGGAGTGTGTGGTTACCTAAGTCAACCCAGAGGGTTGGCAATGCCACTGAAACAAAACCCAAGTAGGAAACTCATGACTACGTGTTAACAAGATTACATAAAAAGCCCTGGTGGCACTGTAGGTCAGGCATTGGGCTGCTAACTGCAAGGTCAGCTGTTCAAACCCACCAGGTTCTCCATGGGAGAAAGAGGAGGCTGTCTGCTCCCGTAAATGTTTAGTCTTGAAAACTCTGGACAGGGCTGCTATGAGGCACAACGGACTCAAAGGCCATGGGTGAGGGGAGGAAAAGGAGGCCTGGTGGTGGGATAGTTCAGTGACCCACAGCAAACTGAGAAGGAGGCAAGAACCCACCAAGCAAGAACAATCTGGCGATATTCTTCTGGAACAATTGTTGTGACTAGGTGCTGCTGAGCTGGCTCTCAACTCATGCTGACGCTGTGGGTCAGCGAACACAATACTGCCTGGCCGGGCCATAAGTTCACAACTGTCATTACACTGAGCTCGGAGCTGCAGGCACTGTGTCAATCCATCTCCCTGAGGGTCTTCCCTCCCCACCCCCCACTTTTTTTTTTTTGACTGAGTCTGCTTTTGTAAGCATGCTACCCTTCTGCAGGCATTGGTCAACCCCGATAAGGTGCACAGCCTCACCATGCTCACTGCTGAGGAGCATTCTGGCTGTACTTCTTCCGGCACAGATTTGCTTGCTCTTTGGAAGTCTGTGGCACCGTAAATATTCTTTTCCAGCCCCATAATCCAAATGCATTGGTTTTTCAGACTCACTACAGCCTAGGAAGCCCCATGGGGTAGTCTGTGAGTTGGAATCCACTCTATGACACACAACAACAGTGAGATTTTAGCCAGAAGTGTTGTCAGCATGTCTTTGTAAGAAGCAGCCCACTTAGGCCCCAAAAGTTGAGGTTAGAAAAAGACATTGAGACTGGGGCATGAGAGGACTCTTCTGACACGGAAGGGCTCAGGAAGAAAAGATGACAGAAGGGAGAAGATAGAATCAGATCCCATTGACCACTGTTTGGATAAAAACCCCAGATAATAACAGCTCCTAACACAGGTTCGCCACCTGAACATGCATCAGAATCACCTGGAAGAAGTCTGGGGTCCAGGACGTTACACTTGCAGCAAGCTTTTAAGGAATGCAATTGCTGCTATTCCTCTGAGAACTACATTTTGGAAATCACTGGCTGAGCGTGCTTTTAAATGACCCTCAAACCAAGTAAACCCAACAGTCTACATAGCACTAGAATTTTTTAATATCCTGGTACTCATCAAGGTAGATATGATAAAACATCTCTTTAATGAAGCCAATTTCCAAAAATGTTAGAGGGTTTTTTATTTATTTTGTTACTTTCTTCCTGGCACTAGGAAGGTACAAAGGTAAACATGGAATTTACTTCTCTGACGATGACAATTTTACAAATAAAACAGGTATCTGAATAATTCTTGGCTGTTCAAGTCCTCTTATGGTTCAAGGAGCAATCCCTGGGGCCTTGGGTCTCCAGGTCAACGGAGTTGATCTGATGCTGGTCAGTCTCAGGATTTGGGGCAATCAATGATCCATTCCATTCGGTTGAGCACACACTCCAAACCTAACACGTGACCATCTCTGGATCTGGCTGTCATGCAACCAGGGTGAGCAAAGTGCTAAATTATGAAGCAAATTGACTGGTTCCTGTGATAGTCTCCTGCAGCCAACGAAGCTCATTACCAAAAACTGCCCAAAAAGCAAGGTTCCTCAAAATAAAACAATTAGAAAAAATAATCTCCACCTTCCTCACAGGAGCTCCGGAATATTTTCTGAGGAACTGTGAATTTCCTTTTCAGGATGCCAAATGAAAGCAAATATATAAATCCAAGAATACTAAAATTAAAATAGAGTAATCCTTCTCCAGCCATGAGTGCCCCTGTAAATAGAATCCTAGTATCTGTGGATTTCTTTCTTTGTAGTTTTTCAGCAACCAGAAGAATTTCACTTTCAGCAAGAGTGAGATTTATGAGTCTCTCCAACTGGGGATAATTAGAAAAAGAGAAAGTGGTGTAGGAAACAAGAAAAGGGACCCAAAAAGGCAACAGGACACGAGCTGGAGTTTTTCTGTTTTTGTTTCTCCTCTCTCCACCAGGAGTAAGAAGGGAAACCCTGGTCTTAGAACGGAACTCTTTCAACCACTGTGTCTGTCTGTTTCTTGTAGGTTCTTCCTCTGTTTGCTGACCCTCTACTTAACCAAGCATGATAGCCTTCCGCAGGGATCAATCAATCCCTCCTGATAACATGTCCAAAGTAAGTAAGATAAAATCTCACCCTTTTTTCTTCCAAGGCACATTCGGACAATATCTTTTTCTAAGTAGATGTGCTCCTTCTTCTGGTAGTTCGTGGTATCTTTAATATTTTTATTTAATAAATAAATGTTTAATAATAACACCCTATCTCCTAGACACTTATTCTTCTTTAGGCTTCCCTAGTCAGTGTCCAGTTTCCCCATGCATATAAGGAAAATACAATTTGGGTCAGAGGTACCCAAGTCCTCAAAGTAATGCCTTTGCTTTTTAGCTCTTTAAAGAGGTCTTTTGAGGCGTATTTGTCCAATGCAATATATGGTTTGATTTCTTGACTGCCACTTCCATGATGGTTGACTGTAGAACCAAGCAAAATTAAACACTTCACAGTGTCGATATTTTCTCTATTTATAATGATGTTGTCTATCGGTCCAGCTGTGAGGATTTGGGGTTTCTTTAGGTTAAGGTGTGATCCAAACTGATGGCCATACTCTTTGATCTTCCGCAGGAAATGCTTCAAGCCCTCTTAATTTTCAACAGACAAGTTGTGTCTCCTATAGGTTATAAGTAATCAATGAGTCTTCCCTCACCCTGACATCTTGTTCTTCTTCATACAGTCCAACTTCTCAGATGTTTTTGATCAGCTGTGAATAAGGATTGTGAAATGGTACAACCCCAACACACACCTTTCCTGATATTAAACTGCACAACATCCCCTTGGCCTAGTCAAACAACCGATGATAGGAGCACCATGAAATGTTCTGGCATTCCCATCCTTCACAACATCATGCACAATTGGTTGTGATGCACACAGTAGAATGCTTTCGCTTAGTCAATAAATTTCAGGCAAACATCTTTCCGGTGTTCTTTCAGGCAAAATCCATCTGGCCATGGGCAGTGATAGTCTATATCCTACATCCTCTTCTGAATCCAGATTGAATTCCTAGCAGTACTCTGTCAGCTGTAACCACTTTTTAATATCCTCAGGAAAATTGTACTTCTGTGCAATATTAATGGCATTATGTGATAATTTCTATATTTATTGGTCCACTTCGCTTTATAATGAGTCACATATGAATCTCTTTCCACTCTGTTGGCCCAATTTCATGGCATACACAAGTGAGCAGTGTTGTATACTTGCAGAAACATCTCAGTTAGTACTCCATTAATACCAAGAGCTTGATTTTTGCCAATACTTTCAGTACAGTGTTGCCTTCTCATTTCCATACCATACTTCTTGGTCATATGCTAATTCCTGAAAG
The DNA here is from genome assembly GCF_050624435.1 of Tenrec ecaudatus. Taxonomy (NCBI): domain Eukaryota; kingdom Metazoa; phylum Chordata; class Mammalia; order Afrosoricida; family Tenrecidae; genus Tenrec; species Tenrec ecaudatus. The sequence goes on along the minus strand of NC_134543.1, from coordinate 114,404,901 downwards.
GGTTGAACATCTCAACCAGTTTGTTTTTGTTTCTGTGTGATTTTTGATACAATGACTGTGTAATGCTTCCATTTTCTTTTGATGCTTTCTGTGTCACTCATTTCTTTTAACCATAGTAATCTTTAGTGTTGCTACTGGAGGATTTTCTTTTCTTCAAATCCTTCAGCTTAAGAAATGCCGAGCATGTGACTCCATTTTGATTTTCTAATTACAAATCTTGAGTTGCCCTTTGAAATCCTCTGTCCAGCTCTTCCAGTTCATCCTTTACTTTGGTGGTGTTAGCTACTCTACATTGAAGAGCAAGTTTGAGAGTCCCTTCTGACATCAATGTTGTCCTTGTCTCTCTTTGCTGTCTTCTTAATGATGTGTGCCTCTCTTTGTGTATAGAGTCATCATTTTCATCCCAACTCTCATGGTCTTTTGCTCAGCCGTGTTACATATATCAAGTCTCTTCTTGAACTCTTGCTTGATATGTAGGTGGAATATACTCAAGGTTGACTTTGGCTATCTTAAGCATTTTTAATTTTCTTTAATTTCAAGGTGAACTTGCGGATGAGCAATTGGTGGTTTGTTTAACAGTCAGTCTCTGGTCTGGTTTCTGATGAATAATATTGAATTTCTCCATCAAATCTTTCCATAGATGTAGTCAATTTGATCACTATGTGTTTCATCCATTGAAGTCCCCATGCATAGTTCCTGATATTGTTGATAGAAAGGTATTTTGAGTAAATAACTTGTTGATTTTGTTGTGAAATCATTCCAGTGAAGGATTTGTTGATTTTTGTGCAGTTCTGTCATTCAATCTCTGGGGACATTTCTATCCTCAAGGCCTTGTTTTCCAACTCCTAATCCTTCTTCTTCACTTCCAACATTCACATTCTAATAATCAGTAAATATCATTGAATTCTAATTGCATATTTAATCAATTTTAGACTGCAGACATAGGTAAAAATTATTCATACTCTTTCATCTTTGTTGGTTGTAAATTTGAATAATAGTTGTATCAAATGGTCTGACAGCAATGTGCTTTGAGCTAGATCTTGAGATGTTCTTTTAGATGATGAATGTCACACCATTTCTCCTCAAGTGTTCAATCCTGGTGAACTAGATCATATACTGTCTAATTCAAAAAGGGACCAAGACAGTCCATTTCAGCTCTCTGTTGCCTAGAACATTAATCTCTGTGTGTTGCATTTCATTTTTTGACCGCTTCAAATCTTCCTTGATTCATCTTTCTTCCACATCCAAAATACTTACAACTGTTTCTTTACATTTTGAATCACGACACACAAGGTCCTAAAATTGTTAATCCATCTACTTCATTCAGGTTGACTCCACTTTGAGGAAGCAACTCTTCCCCAGTCATATTTTGAGTGCCTTTGAAATTGATGGTCTCAACTTCCAGCCCTGTATCAGTTAATATTCCAGTGGTACCCATAAGGTTCTCCCTTGCTACTTTTTGTAAATATATCACTATGTCTTTCTTCCAAGTCGATCTTGGTCTGGAAGCTCAGCGGAAATCTGACCGTCATGTGAACCTACTGGCATGTGAAATATCAGTGGCACACCTTCCACCATCAGAGCAACAGGCAAGTGGTGACGCCCAGGGTTCTAATGGCTGGCTTTTCAGGACTAGAACAACAAGCTTCTTTTCCAAGATGCCTCTGGGTGTATTTAACCTCCACGCGGTGTGCTTAACCATTTATACCGCCCAATGACTCCAGTGGTGGGCAATAAAAAATACCCATTGCCATCAAGTCCACTTTGATCATGACAACTCCGTGTAATACAGAATAGAGTGCTATTCCTTAGGGTTTTCGGCTGCTGATGGTTTTGTTTGTTTGTTTTTATTTTTATTTTGTTTTGTTTTTCAGAAGAAGATCACTGTCCTTTCTTCCACGGTGCTGATGGGTGGATACAAACAGCCAACCTACAGGCCTAAACTGCACCACCCAGGGACCTTAGAGAGTAAAACCTCAAACTCATTGTCATCTCATCAATTTCAACTGATAACAACTCCCCAAAACAGCATAGAACTTCCCAGTAGGCTCCCCAAGCTTGACTGTTTACATGAAGGTTTACAGGAGAAGGCTGCTACACCTTCGTCTTATAGGAAGGCAGATGGGATGACACCACAGACTTGCTGCTAGTAGCTGAGTACTGAGTCATGGCCCCGTCGGGAATTTCTTCCCCTTAGAGAACAGAGGCTGAGAAACAGCCAATCAGCAAGAGGACTGGGTGAAATAGAATTTCCCCAAAGACTTTAGAGATTTGCTTGCTGGTTAGCCTTTGTTGCCCTTCTTTTTCCCATTTAACATTCAAATCACTCTGCATTTCTAAATCCAGGAAGGACTAAGGCATGAGAAGCAGGGGTCCTAAACAGTAGATATTTGAATAATGGGCAAGACGCAAAGAACTGTCCTTTGCCATGTATGTTACTTGGAAAAGTGAGAGGGAAATGAATTCATTTTTTATCATTAATAAAAGAAAAGAGAAAATCCTAAAATATTTTTAGCAAGCAAAAAGTATCAAACAGAAATTAACTGAGACAGATTATTTATAACCAACTAAGGAGTGATACGCCATTATGTTCCTCCTATTTTGTATAGTAATTTTTAGGCTATACTTTGTTTCATAAAATTATCTTAGTGGGTCTACCCACATCTTCAGCTCTCCAATTCTTTTTTTCTGTAAGATCTCCCAGTCCTCAGCCTAGGAGCCTCCTATTAGGGAGCTTTCAAAGACCTCAATCCTTAAGGATTAAGAACTAACTCCTATGCTGCAGATACAAGTCAATAAATTCAAATGGATCAGTAGAACTATGGATGACACCCGATGAGGCAGTTCAAAGAACCAGGAAAAGAGCATTCAAACTAGTCGGACCTGCTTAAAGAGCTGAAAATCTCCTAATGGGGCAGATTCCTAAACACAAAACTAAACCAGATGAGGGAAGCAATGAGAAAGGGCCCAAAGTGCTTCAGCCTCACAACTTGTGTGAGGCTGAGGAGAAAGAAGATTCTAGAAGTTTTCAAACTGGAAGGCATTCTGAATTGTGTTGACGCATTCATTTAGCAGTATAGTTTGAGGAGCTGCCCAGATAAGTTTATACGGCACTAAGGCATTCTCTTTGTTAACAGCGGTTATTATTTCAGTGTAAAGATAGTTCATAAATGATTTAACTTGCTGTTAGGTGCCATCAAATTGGTTCTGACTCATAGCTTGCTGGGTCTTACTCAGAAGCTCCCCTGAACCTCAGCTCCACATGCCTCCACCTAGATATAATCAAGGACCAAACCAAACTCATCGCCATCGAGTCAATTCTGACACATTGTAGGTATCTGCCCTGTCATTTCCAACTCAGAGTGTCCCAGTGCACTACAGAACTAAACCTCTGCTGGTCCTGCACCATCCTCACAATTGTTCATATGCCTGAGCCCATTGTTGCTGCCGCGGATCAATCCATCTCCTTGAGGGCCTTCCACCAAGCATGATGTCCTTTCCTGGGAACTGGTGTCTCCTGATAACATGTCCAAAGTATGTGAGATAAAGTTTCGACATCCTTGTTTCGGACTGGCCTTCTGACTGCACTTCTTGCAAAGAGGGTCTGTTAGCTTTTTTGGCATGGTAAACGAACCATGATACTTGCAATATTCTTCACCAGTAACATAATTCAAATCCATCAATTCTTCTTCAGTTTTCCATATTCAATGTCCAACTTTCCCATGCATATGAGGGGAATGAAAATACCATGGCTTGAGTCAGGCACACCTTCGTCCTCAAAGAAACACCCTTGCTTTAAAGATTTAAAGATACCTTCTGCAGATTTACCCAATGCAATTTGTTGTTTGATCTCTTGACAGCTGCTTCCATGAGCATTGATTGTGGGTCCATGCAAGACAAAATCCTTGACAGCTTCGATCTTTGCTCCATTGAGCATGATGTTACCTATCCGTTGAGTTGTGAGGATTTAGTTTTGTTTACATTGAGTTCTAGTCTATACGGAAGGATGCAATTCTCAATCTTCATCAAGTACTTCACTTTGAGCAAGCAAGGTTGTGTCTCTGCCTATGGTGAGTTGTTAATGAGTCTTCCTCTGATCTTAATGCTACGCCAGTTTCTCTGATGATTTGCTCAGCATACAGATTGAATAAGTGTGGTGAGAGGATACAACCCTGCCACACACCTTTCCTGATTCTAAACCATGGAGAATCCCCTTGTTTGGTTTGCATAGCTGCCTCCTGAGCCATGTACAGGTTCCACTTGAGCACAATGAAGTGTTCTGGAATCCCCACTCTCCTCAGGGCTATCCATAGTTTGTTATGCTCCACACAGTTGGATACCTTTGCATAGTCAGTGAAACACAAACATCTCTCTGACATTCTGTGTTTTCACCCAAAATCCACCTGTTATCAGCAATGAGGTGCCTTATTCCCCATCCTCTTCTGAATCCAGCCAGAATCTCCGGAAGTTCCCTATCAAAGTAGCTGCCTTCCAAAATTTTTGGCATAAATGAATGAGTGTTTCCAGTACTTCATCGGCTTGTTGAAATCCTTCAATTGGTCGTCCATCCATTCCTGGAGCCTTGTTTTTGGTGAATTCCTTCAGAGCAGCGTGGACTTTTTCCTCCAGCGCTATTCATTAGTTCTTGATCGCATGCTGCCTCTTGGACTGCTGACTCTCGAGTAGTTCCTTGTGGTACAAGGGACTGTGGGTTTTTCCCATCTTCTTTTGATGCTTCCTGCATCGCTCAATAGCTTGTCCATGGAATCTTTCAGTGTTGCAGCGCAAGGCTTGGGTGTTTTCCTTAGTTCTTTGCATTTCGAGTATATTAAATGTGTTCTCTTTTGCTTTTCTAGCTCTAGGTCTTTGCACATTTTTTAAAAATAATCTCCTATTTTACTGAGTCTTCTGGAGCCACCTGTGACATGTTCTGGTCAACTCTTTGGGTTCATCCTTTCTTCTATGATTAAGAATGAGTTTCAGGGTGGCTTCTGACACCCACTTGGATCTTTTCTTTTAGAAGACCTTTTGCTTTCTTCATTTAGGGCTACTGTGTGGTCAGCAGTTCAAACAACCAGCTGCTCTGAGGCAGAAAGCTGCAGTTTTCTATTCCCATGTAACTATTCTAAGAAAAGGCTGCAGTTTTCTATCCCCATTTCAACTCTCACTGTGAGTTGTGGTTATAACTCACAGAGGAAGTTCTCCTTTGCTCTATAGGACAAGCTTTGATGCTCTCTCACAGCTCATCCGGGTCTTCTGCCATTAGTATTCAGCGTATCAAGTCTGTTCTTAAGATATTCAGGTAATGATACGATCGCCGAGGACAAACAGGTGCATAAGCAAATGTGGCGAAGAAAGCTGATGGTGCCCAGCTATCAAAAGAGATAGTGTCTGGGGTCTTAAAGGCCTGAGGGTGAACAAGCGGCCATCTTGCTCAGAAGCAACAAAGCCCACATGGAAGAAGCACACCAGCCTGTGCGATCACGAGGTGTCGAAAGGATCAGGGATAAGGCATCATCATCAAAAAAAAAAATCTTACCATAGTGAATGAAGGGGGAAGTGCAGAGTGGAGACCCAAAGCCCATTTGTCGGCCACTGGAGACCCCCTCACAGAGGGGTCTAGGGGAGGAGATGAGTCAGTCAGGGTGCGATGTAGCACCAATGAAGAATACAGCTTTCCCCCAGATCCTGGATGCTTCCTCCCCCTCCCCCTCCCCCTCCCCCACCCCCCCAATACCATGATCCGAATTCTACCTTGCAAGACTGGATAGAGCAGAGGTTGTACACTGGTGCATATAGGAGCTGGAGGCACAGAGAATCCAGGGTGGATGATACCTTCAGAACAAGGGGGTGAGGGGCAATACTGGGAGAGTAGAGGGTAAGTGGGTTGGAAAGGGGGAACTGATTACAAGGATCTACATGTGACCTCCTTCCTGGGGGACGGACAACAGAGAAGGGGGTGAAGGGAGACGCCAGCCAGATAGGGCAAGATATCACAAAATAATAATCTATAAATTATCAAGGGCTCATGAGGGAGGGGGGAACGAGGAGGGAGGGGGTAAAAAGAGGACCTGATGCAAAGGGCTTAAGTGGAGAGCAAATGCTTTAAAAATGATTAGGGCAAAGAATGTACGGATGTGCTTTATATAATTGATGTATGGATATGTATGGATTGTGATAAGAGTTGTATGAGCCCCTAATAAAATGTTTTTCAAAAAAAGATATTCATGTAATACAGGTGGGGTATACTCAATGCCATACTTTGGCTCTCATAGCCTTGCTTTAATTTTTTCCCTTCAACTAGAACTCACATATGAGCAATTGATGGTCTTTTCCACGGTTGGCGCCTGGCCTGGTTTGAGCTGCCGATACTGGACTTCTCCATTGTCTCGTCCTACAGATGGAGTCAATGAGATTCCACACATAAGAACACTCATGAGCCTCGTGTGGGGTTTAAAGGGCTTTGTTGGTAGTACACAGCAACACTGCGAGTTGGAACCTACCCTGGACGCCACCTAACACCAGCAGCAACATGAATCAGAATCAATTTGATGGGAGTGAATTTGATTTTTTTAATTGTCTATAGTTGAAGGGAAGTGAGAATTGAGATGTGTGCATTTCACTAAAAATATGGAAAGTGGTAAGATTTAAACTTATCTCCTACTAGCAACTAGCTCCCTGGCTTCAGGGAGAACAACAATGAGCCGTGAGCCCAGGGGGTTTGGAGCCTCTTTTTGGAGCTTCAAGGAAGCCTCCATGTTTCAGGACAGCAAGAAAAAGTAGAATCATTACCATGCATAGAAACAGTACAGAGAGTTCCTAGTCTTTTATTATTATTATTATTATTGTTGTTGTTGTTGTATTGGGTGGCGGCTCTTCCAGCTCTCGTCACAATCCACACACACATCTATTTTGTCAAACACATCTTGATATATGTTGTTATCATCTTTTTCAAAGTTCCTAGACTTAAAGGAGTCATTAAAAGGGGGAAGGGAGCCCCCAACAAAATGATTTTTTAAAAGGGGGGAAGAGAGAGTAAACTCTCATAGGCACCCACCCATGTGGCAACCAATTCCAGAGGACCAGATGGAAAAATTAATATCTCATCAGAAACACATGTTGAACAATGGCAGAGTCCACCTGCCACTCTGCTATGGCGCAACATCGAGTGCCCTAAAAGGTAGATGTTATCAAAGAAAGGGAAACATGGCAGATGATGTTTCTGCCAACTCAACAAAACAGAGGCTCAAAATAGTAATTAAGTCATATTGAGGGGGGGCTTTAAAAATTGTATTTCTGGCCCATCTGCTTTATGAACTAGCACAGAAGCTGAGGCAGTTAGTTTTTTGTGCCAAGCTGACTGATAAACACATATGGGGTTAATTGAAGGGCGGAGGGATAAATGGCTCACTGAGCTTCACCTTTCTAGTTCTTGGGTCTCTTGCTTTGTGATGGTCAGAGCAGGGCGTGCAGCTGCCTTAGTAAGTTCCCTGCTTCAGCTTGAAAGGCTGACTTCCTGCAAGACATCCCCAAGGAGAAGCTACATGGACCTACCCTAATGCAGCCCTGGGTGCTGGATCAGCTGTGTGGAGACCCCTGCCAGCGCTGAGATGCTTCCACATTCACTGCCTTACCTTTTCTCCTGCAGTTGGCATCATTGCATGTGTTTGTGAGATGGAGGAGGACTTTGTGTATTGGTGTTAGACATATGGGTTAATGGGTTAATGTTGGGCTTGTGGGCTTGGGCACCACAGGGTTGGGATGTTTTCTTGATGTGCACTTACCCTTTATATAAAACTCTCTCTTATACATGAGTTTCTGTAGATTTGTTTCTCTAAGGTACCCAGACTAACAAAGAAGCTGTCTACAGCTAGCATCAACTATCTTAGGCTTCTTCCTCTGGCCATACATCACATTCACAAAGAGATTGTATGAGTGGCTTTGAATCAGTCACAGAAGTCCCTTTGTAACTGGCCTCAAATCTCCCCTTGACTCCAGCACGGTGGCCTTGCTAAAAGTGAAGTCCTTTCCCCCATGGGTATCTCCCCCCCAGAACTATTAAGACACATGGAGTTGAGACCCAAAGCCACTCACTCTCCAAGAATGTGGTCATTAGAGCAATACCATCCGTCACCTTTGGGTGGTAATTAGAAAAGGGAAGTCAATAGCAATAGTACATAACACTACTTTACCAAGATTTAAACAAGTTGTAATATTGTGGAACATCTATTGATGAGTCCAAATGTGCCACAGGCTATTGAGCACAAGAAGGGCTTTGATGGGAGGCTTTTCATTATTAATTTGATGGGGTGAGGTTTATAGACAGCCCAGCATACATTTTCATTTGTTATGTGAGCCCCAACCCCCAGCCATCAAGTCTAATCAGCATCTTGTAAAGGTGGCAACCAAGAAAGGGGTAAAATGCCCCAGGGAGCTGGGCCTGGGCCTTGCAAACTCCTGCAAGGAAGAGAGCTAAGGCTTGTCGACTTGCCAGGCTCCTTACCAAGTACATGAAATCTTGTAGGAAAATAAGCTGGTGGCCCTTTCTGAAAATAATTTCTGAGCTGAGAATCAGAAAGCCTGGGTTTCGGTACTCCTCTGCTCATCAGGAGCTCTTGGTTTTTGCCTTTAGACAAGTCACTCTCCCCCCTTGGGGCTGGAGTCACCTGTAAAATGACAATCTGTTACACTGATTATCAGGCCCAATATGCTATGATATTTTTCTTTGTAGACTTTTCTCATCCAACCTCATGGTTTAAATATTCTCTCTAGACTGGTAATTACTATGTTTATCTCCATCCTCAATGTCTCCCCTGCACCCCAGACTGATAAATTGATTTATTGGCAAATCTACTTGTATATCTAAAAGACGTCTCAAATTTCATATATGGGAAACTGATCTCTTGACTTCCCCCTACAGTCTTCTCCTCCCCGGGACCCCTGATCCCAGCCTTCCCATGACGGTAAATGCCAACTGCTTTCTGCCGGTGTGTCAAGCCAACAACCAGCGGGTCTCCTTTGAATCCTCTTTCTCTGTCTGGTATTGCAAATGGAATCCTTTGATGAAATTTGTGAGTTCCAGTTTTGAAATGTCCCCATAATCTGATAGCTTCCAAGTAAGAGTCCAGGAACAGTGTCTATCCTCTCTCCATTTTAAGCGGTGGCCCCTCCTCCACTCTGAGCCACACACAGGCTGCCATTTAAACACGAGCAAGAAGTGCTTTCTAGAAGGTAAGTCACACCAGGGCCACTTCTCTGCACCTGCTGCAGATATTTTTGCGATGCTCTCTTCACCTTCTTCAAGGCTCTGCTCACATTGACCTTCTCAGAGAGAGGCCTTTCCTGATCTTCCAACTTAAAATCATGTGTGTATTTGTTTTCTCTGCTGTGTAATAACATGTTACCGCTTCGATGGCACCAAACGAAAAGCAGTTATTTTCTCACAGCTCCAGTGGGTCAGGAGTCCAGAGTTGGAGTTGAACTTGGCTCCACGTTCAAGGTTAGCGAGGCTGCCTGCCAGGTGTCCACCTCCTGTTGGGAAGCTTGACTGGGGGAAGAATCCACTCCTAAATGTATGCAGGTTTTTGGCAAAATGCATTTCCTGGGAGTCCGTGACTGAGGTTCCCTGAGGGTTTGGTTAACTGGTGGCTGTGGACTGCTCTCATTGCCAACAGGTATCCCTTGTGCGCATCCTTGATACAGACCCTCTCATAGAGGTAGTTCATAGCACAGCTGCTCACTTCTGGAAAACCAGCAAGCGATTTCCCGTTAACGTGTGGTGACTCTTTCTAGGATTTTTTTTTGTTTGTTTGATTAAGTCTAGGATAATCTCCCTTTTTAAATTAACTCAACATCAACCAACTGGAGGCATAAGGACACCATCAAAAACCCTCATCCCTGCTATGTCAGAGAGCCTGATCAGGGGAAAGGCATCCCATAATATCCACAGTCGCCATTCACATTAAAGTGGTGGGGCCATGGAGTTGTGCAAGGGGTTAACCAAGGGAGAGGCATTTTGAGGGCCATCTTAGAATTCTACCTACCACCCAGATCTTTACCCCACCCCCTTCCTGTTCCCCTGGCCCCTAACACACGTATGATTTGTTTGTTTGGTTCCTTCGAGTAGAATGTAAGATTTCTGAGAGCAAGGATTACCTATCATTCAGTTATTTCTCTAATACCTACAACTGTGTCTGGTATATAATCCATGTTCAATAACTATCTGTTGAATGAATAAATGAATTTACACACCAAGCTCGTTGACCCTTTCTCAGCCCAAGCAATTCAATATTTGGTCTTTCACAATCTGCTGTTCCTCTACTGGGCTCCAGTCTCACACACAGCAGCTTCTGTGACTCTTTGCCGAACACTTACTCATATCCAGCCACTTGAACATGTCTCAGTGAATCCCCCACCATGCCCCAAACACAAACCTGCTGCCTTCGAGTCAGTTCCATGGACTCCTAGCGAGCCTGCAGGATAGAGTCCAACCAACCGTCCCTTGGGGTTTCCAAGGTAGAAGGCCTTCAGAAATAGACTGCCACACCTTTCTCCCCTAAAGCGGCTGCCAGGTTCCAACTGCTGGCCTTCCAGTTAGCAACCAAGCACTTTAACCACTGCGCCACCAGTGCTGCTAATCTGCACCGGGATCATCTCCAAATCAGAGGATCTGGTCTGAGCCTGGCTGGGATGTGTGACTTTCAGGCATACTTGTGTATTTCTAGGCATCTGTAATGTAAGCTCTACATTTCTAGAGCCTACACTGTAACGAACACCTCCACCCTAAAGTACTAAACACTACTTCCCTTTTGCCTCCTTCTTTTAATCAGTAATAAAACAGCTCACCCTTAGCTGACCACACAGCTTCCTTTGGTTGTGGCCACAGACGAGGGGCAAGCAGAAAGAACATGTGAAGTGGCACACACCACTTCATCTGCTTAAAGAAAAGGTCACTTGCCCCAAACTACTGTATTTTTGTTAAGACTAGAACATAGATATGCAAGAGAGCCAGTTTCCACACCCATCCCAGGGCCCTGTTCCTGGAGATAGCAAATCCTCAACAGGTCTGTCTATTGATAGAAGCCAAGGGATTCGTGAACTCCAATGGAAACATTTCATCTTTATTTTCAGTAACTTCTCGCTGGAATTTGACACACTTTAATTTTTACTGTAGGCTACAACCTCAGCAGTTTTCTCCAGGGACCTTGTCACCATTAGAAATCACAGACGTTTGTGTGCCACATTATTTGTATAGGTATGACACAATAATCCTTTATGTGCATCACTGTTTTGAATAAAGGTACCTATTGGATATGCTGCTGGATCTTGTTAATTATTAATAATATAATTAATAATAAAATATAACTGGTTTTATTTTTAATGTTGTACGGATTACATTTTAATGTCATTTGGTTCCTTTGAATTCCTCCTATGTATTTTTTATCTACTTAAAACCATTGGTCTATCAGCATTATTCACCACATTGGCAGGAAAAAATTATAAGAAACACATGATAATATTAATAGATGCGGAAAAAGCATTCCACAACATCCAACACACATTCCTGCTTAAGACACTTAAGAAGATAGGAATAGAAGGAAAATTCCTCAATATGATACAAGCCACATATGAAAAACCTACAGCTAATGTGGTAGTTAATAGCGAAAAGACGAAAACAATTCCACTGAAAAAGGGGACCAGACAAGGATGCCCCTTGTCCCCACTCCTATTTAACATCCTACTGGAGGTCCTAGCTAACAACATAAGACAAAGGAAAGATATTAAAGGTATTCAACTGGGGAAGGAATAGGTGAAATTATCATTATTTTCTGATGATATGATTCTATATATATTGAAGATCCCTTAAACTTCACAAGTGGAGTGTTGGAAGCAATAGAGGAATATGGCAGAGTGGCAGGACACAATATCAACAAACAGAAGTCTTTTGGACTGCTCTACACATCAGACAAGACCACAGAAGAGACAATTTAAAGGTAGTACCCTTAACAATTGCCAAGCACAAATTGAAATACCTAGGGATATACCTTACTAAAAAAAACCAAAATATTTGCATGAGGAAAATTATAAAACACTACTTCAAGAAATCAAGAGTGACCTCAACAAATGGAAGAATATCCCTTGCTCATGGATTGGCAGACTGAATATCGTAAAGATGTCAGTTCTGCCCAAGGCACTATATAAGTTCAATGCTATCCCAAGACGAATACCACCGTCCTTCTTCAAAAAAATTGGAAAAACAGATTACCAACTTCATATGGAGGGGGAAGAAGCCCAGAATTAGCAGAGAACCCCTCATCAAGAAGAAGAACACAGTAGGAGGGTTTGCTCCACCTGATTTTAGCACGTACTGTATGTACTATACGGCCACAGTAGTCAAACAGTGTGGTACTGGCATGATGACAGATACTCAGACCAATGGAAAAGAGCCAAAGACCCAGAAATAAAAACATCAGCATACAGGCAACTGATCTTCGATAAGGGCCCCAAAATATCAAGTAGGAAGCAGATGCCCTCTTAAATTCGTGGTGCCAGAAAAAAAATGGACATCTACCTGCAGAAAAATGAAGCAAGACCCTTACCTCACTCCACGCACAAGAATAAACTCAAGGTGGATCACAGACCTTGATATAAAACCTGAAACAATTAGAGCCATTAATGAGGGAATTGGGACCAACCTGAGAACCCTGGCACAGGGAATACATAGGCTATCAGAAATAGGGAAGGATACAAATACAGAGGAGTCACAAATAGACAAGTGGGATATACTGAAGGTAAGACACCTGTGTACATCGAAAGAATTCACCAAGAGAGTAATAAGAGAGTCCACCGACTGGGAAAACATCGTTATCAATGACACATCAGACAAAGGCCTTATTACTAAAATCTACAATACTTTGCAAGCTTTCAATAAGAGAAAAACTAATTGTCCACTGAGGAGGTGGGCAAAGGACCTGAACAGAAGTTTCACAGAGTCTGAAATCCGAATGGCCAACAAACATATGAGAAAATGTTCCCGTTCATTGGCCATAAGAGAAATGCAAATCAAAACAACTATGAGATACCACCTAACACCCTCAAAGACAGCCCAATTCAAAAAATCAGAAAGCAACAAGTGTTGGAGGGGCTGTGGTGAGATAGGAACTCTCATGCACTGCTGGTTGACCTGTAGGTATGTATAGCCCCTATGGAAATCGATTTGGTGATTTCTCAAACAGATGGAAACTGAGTTACCAAACGACCCAGCAATCCCTCTACTGGGCATATACCCAGAAGAGGCAAGAAACAAACCACAGTCAGACATCTGTGCTCCAATGTTCATTATGGCACAGTTCACAATTGCAAGGAGTTGGAAACAACCCAAATTTTCATCAACAGATGATTGGATTAAGAAACTGTAGCACAATGGAGTACTATGCATCGCTAAAAAGCAGTGATGAACGCATGAAGCATATTGACACATGGGAAGAACTGGAGGAAATTATGCTAAGTGAAGTAAACCAAGCACAAAAGGACAAATATAACATTAGTCCGCTGAGGTAAGTTTATATATATCTATATGTAGATATATAGATATAGATATATAGAGATATATCAATATATATATATATATATATAAACAGAAAGGTAAGTGCAAAAGGGGCACAGAGAAAAAGCTCCAGCGGTGAGGTCCAGGTAGTATGGCAGGGGCCAGACCTAATCTAGGGGTTCATATGGTAGCCAACGAAAATGGGGGTGGAGGGAGGAAAGGGGAAAGGAAAAAAAAGATGTGTGATGGGAGAATATGGCCCTGACCAATCCAAGGGGAGGGTATTGTTTGTGTCTCCACAGGGAAAGAGGGACCAGATATAAAGCCACTGCCAGACGAATGCAGTGTGCTGGCAAGGAGTGGGGAGCCAGCGGAGGGGCCTGAGGGCTTAGCCCCCATACCAGCCATGTGGACAACTGCCCCTCACCCCAGAAGAATTTACTTGAGAGGAGAGCACTGAAGCTGCAGCTAGGGGAGAGGGGCATGTTCGATCAGAGCAAATGGGAGCAAAGAAGGAGAAGGAAGAGAGAGTGGAGCACATCCTGGCCCATCAGGCCTGGAGGATGATATCCCCGCACTGAACAGCCAATGCACAGAGTGGGCAATGTGGCTGATCCCACTATGAGACACACCATCCCTTGATGGCCCAGGGCCCTCTGGGGACAACACTGGAGACTCAGGACCGGGATCTGGCCCAGACTGACCCTGTGACACTGAGGCAATGCACTAAAAGCATACGGCAGAGCAATCATGGGAGCAGAGCAGGGAGCCTCTGAGGGAGTGCAAAGGACAGACTCTGGGGCCAGAGCATGGTACCCCATTGGACGTGACTGAAGGACATGCCTAGAGATAAAAAAAAAACCATACCTTGATCTATTTACAGATTTTTCTTTCTTTAAAAAATTTTTAATTAATTTATTCTTCTATGGGTAATTGGTTTCCTTTTTTGTTGTCATGGCTGTGTTCTCATCACCTATCTTGCTATGACTTGATTTTTGGTGCATATTATTATCTCTACAGATCTGTCTACATAAGAAAGACTGGATGAATAGACTGGAGGAGAAAACAATGGAACCAATGGTTCCGGGGGGACACAGGAGAGGTGGGGGGGGGAGGAAGTGGTGCTGACCAACCCAGGGACAGGGGAGCAATAAATCATTCAAAATCAGTAGCAAAGAAGATGTGAGTGGCCTGGTAGGAATTCAGCAAGGGCAAGGTAACCAAGAGAAATTATTGAAACCCAAATGAAGGCTGAGCATGATAGTGGGACAAGAGGAAAGTAAAAGGAAATAGAGGAAAGAACTAGGTGACAAAGGGTATTTATACAGGTCCAAAGACTGGAATGTACATATGTAAATATATTTATCTGAGTGTAGGGAAACAGATCTATGTGCATATATTTATAGGATAAGTACTAAGACAGCAGATGGACATTGGGCCTCCACTCAAGCACTTACTCAATGCAAGAACACTTTGCTTTATTAAATTGGCATTCCAGGATGCACACCTTCCCTACACGATTGCTGAAGAAAAATGTGTGCATAAGTAAATGTGGTGAAGAAATCTGATGGTGCCTGGCTATCAAAATATATAGCATCTGGGGTCTTTAAGTCTTGAAGATAAACAAGCGGCCATGTAGCTGAGAAGCATTAAAGCCCACATGGAAGAAGAATACCAGTCTATCTGACCATGAGGTGTAGAAGGGACCAATTATCAGACATCAAAGAACTAAAAATAATATCAGTGGGTGCCCACTTTCCTGATACGATCAATGAAGACAAATGTGTGCAAAAGCAAATGTGGTGAAGAAAGCTGATGATGCCCAGCTATCAAAAGATATTGCGTCTGGGGTCTTAAAGGCTCGAAGATAAACAAGTGGCCATCTAGCTCAGAAGCAACAAAGCCCACATGGAAGAAACACACCAGCCTGTGTGACCACGAGCTGTCGAAGGGATCAGGTATCAAGCATCAAGGAACAAAAAATCGTATCATTGAAAATGTGGGTGAGTGTAGAGTGGAGACTCAAAGCCCATTGGCAGCCAACCGGACACCCCTTACTGAAGGGTTGTGGGGAGGGGATGAGCCAGTCAGGGTGCAGGGAAGCAATGATGAAACGTATAATTTTCCTCTAGTTCTTAAATGTTTCCTACCCCCCCAATATCATGATCCCAATTCTACTGTACAAATCTGGCTAGAACAGAGGATGTACATTGGTACAGAGAGCAACTGGAAACACAGGGAATCCAGGACAGATGACTCCTTCAGGACCAGTGGTGAGAGTGGTGATGACTGGAGGGTGTAGAAATGTGGGGTAGAAAGGGGGAACTGATTACAAGAATCTACGTATAGCCTCCTCCCTGGGGGAAGAACAGCAGAGAAGAAGGCGGGGGGAGACATCGGACAGTGTAATATATGACAAAATAATAATAATTTATGAATGATGAAGGGTTAATGAGGTGGGGGCAGTAGGGAGGGAGGGGGGAAATGAGCAGCAGATATTAAGGGCTCAAGTGGAAGGCAAATGTTTTGAGAATGATGATGGCAACAAATGTACATATGTTCTTGACACAATGAATGGATGGATGGTTTGTGATAAGAATTGTATGAGCCCCCAATAAAGTAATTTTAAAACAATATTTATTATTATTTATTTTTATTTATAATAAAATAATAATAAACAATAAAAACATTGATCTACGATGGAGTCCATTGATACCGCCAGATTGCCAAAGAGTGCCATGGCCTAAAATGTTTTTAAAACCCTGTTCTCGGAGATGGTAAGGTACCCAGATGACATGAAAGGGGTTCCAAATGACCTTGTAAGGCCGAGCTTCACGCCAGTCCTTGGAGACTCTCTTACTTCCCTGCTATTTCCAGAAAAAGAAATCAACATTAACTTGCTAACATCTTGGTGTTGTGGTTCAGTCGCTGAGCCTATGCTCTAACTAACACCATCTCCCTGAAGTCAAGCCAGAGTTTTGGGGTGCTATAGGCTATCCAAAGCTTTGGAGAAGAAGGGCTTTATCATATTCAGACGGCCCTGTTACAACTGCTCAGTTTCTTGTTCAGGCCTGGAGAGCTTCTGGAAGATAGGTAACCAGGGTTCTGGATCCTTTCGGGGCTTCTTGGTACTAAAGCAATCATTTTGAAGGTCTGGCTCCAGCATTACCCATCAGACGTTTCATTAGCTCCCCTCAATGGAAGCAGAGTAATCTTCCTGTCTACACAGAACCTACCAAACCCCACATTCTTCCTGGTCTGAAAAGGATACCTCTAGTAAACATCCCTCCCCTTTAACTTGTTCCACTATTGCCTCCCAAATTAATCACTTGCCTCCATCTCCCTTCCATGCCTGAAACGATCCTCATAAATCTCCTCAATGAGTGTAGGCATTTACAAACACAATCCTGGTTGGAGCTGCCCAGAGAGATCTCTTTTTTTAAAACATTTTATTAGGGGCTCATACAACTCTTATCACAATCCATACATATGTCAATTGTGTAAAGCGCATCTGTATATTCTTTACCCTCATCACTCTCAAAGCATTGGCTCTCCACTTAAGCCCTTTGCATCAGGTCCTCTTTTTTCCCCTCTCTCCCCCTTTTTGCCATATCCACCACATTCTTCACACACACACAAAGATAGATGGAGAGGAAGAGAACACAACAGCTAGGCTACCATCTTGGCGTAGGGTGCATAAAAACTATAGCAGAGAGGAAAATTACTCTGTCAATCCATGATCTTGCCATAGTATATACTGCACTCGTCCAAAGATAATGTCATAGGAGTCAGGTTTGAGGGGCTGTGAGAACAGAGAGGAAATGGAACACACAGACTGTAGGGAGTTTACGAAACTACAATGAAACCAGACCGTGAACAAATTCTGTAGAGAAGGGCCATGATGAAAGGACAGACCAATCAAAGTTGACTACAAGATTGACGTCCAAATGAGTGTACGAATGGTAAAGGGGAGATGGAAGCATAAGAAAGGAAGTCAGTTTACGTTAGAAGACAGTAACTCTCAGGTAAATTGAGTTTGAGGTTTGGCTGAAAATGCAAGTAGAAATTCCAAGAGGTATGGAAGGAGAGCGCTGAAATTCGTATTGTGGCAGAGATGTTGAGAGAGGCCGAGGAATGAAGGGGCTCAGTGAGACAGAGAATTAGAAAGGAAAAAGTCAGAGGACACGTCAGGTCCCTGAAAAGCTCACAGTTGGGGAACAGAAGAAACTATCAAAAGAGATAGGGAAGAAGTTATTGGAAAAGGATGACAACATTTAGGGTAGTTCAGTGTCACAGATAACAGAGGAAGGACAGGACTTGCCAGCAAAATGCAGAGAAACCCCAAGAAGAACTGCAAAAAGGCCAGTGGATTTTGCCAGATGGCTGATTCGTAGATAACTTACTGGCTGATTAGTAGATAACTTACTGATAATGAGCATCCATATATGTAAGACTTCCCAAGGTACAGACATTACCAGTCTCGTTATGGCGACAGACTGCCAAGACTATTTTCAGGGCAATACTGGAGCAACAATCTTCCCTTAACACCGTTTCTTTTTTAAAAAAAATTTTTCTGGCCAACTCACTACAAAAGATAGAAAGAAATGTGTCTGCTTGCTATTTACAATTATAAAAAGTCCTTGGTTTGAAGAAATACCTATATCCCAGAAGGCGTCACTCAAAGATAAATGGGCTTGGAATTACTGAATGTATTTCATTGGATCAATAGACTAGAGAATACTCATTTTCATTGCACTTATCTGGAAACTACATGTATTATATATAGCAATTCTTGATGTATGAAGCATTTTCCCCAAAATTGTTGAAACGAAGATGCTTCCCTCCATTTTCATCCTATATTGGAGGAATAATGTAAGTCCTATTTAGGGCACTAGCTAGTGCTTTCCTCTACCGTTTAAATGCACACCCACAATGAAATCAATAGATAAAATATAGAATTCATCTCACAGATGAATGATGCCTAATGGACCCTCGATTTTAAATCTGAGACATGTGCCCAAATTGAAAAGCCGAATTAAAAATATATTTTTTAAGATGAAGAATAAGCTCTTTTCCAAGACAGAGACAAACAAGGCTGTATGTCCTTGGACAAAGGAAAAATTATGCAATTAACAATACCCTCCTAACTTTTCCAGTGAGTATGAATAAAACATTGACAGTATTTGTACAGATTAAATATTGAGGTCCTGGATCCAGGCACTTACCACAAATAATGAGAATCTGTACACTTATTAAATGATTTGTGAAAATCAGAAAAAGCAACAGGAAGAAATTCAGGAAGCATCCTTTCCCTTCCCTTCACCCCAAAAGAAAAGGAAAACCACAAATGGAAGCTATGTCCAATTCGCCTAAATATGGTTATTCAAAACATTCCTATGGTTGCCTTAGGTTGTCAATCTCCCTCCAGATACGTGGCAGCCCTGCAAAGCAGTCTTGCCTTGGGTTTTCATGTTCAGTTTTAATTAAAACAAACAGTGCAGCAGGCTGATGGGATTAGACCCTCACTGGTACATGATACTGGGGAGATTCCAATCCCAAACAAAGTTTGCTGTTGTCGTCTGATGCTGTGGAGTGCATTTTGATGCATATCGATCCCCTATGGCCCAAGAGAATGGTCTCATAAGGTGTTCTAGGCTATACTCTTGAAGGAAACGGATCACGAGGTGTTTTCACCAACAGAGTCACGGGGTGCATCCTAGCTGTCGACCTTTCAGTTAGCTGGGCATTTAACCATACTAGCTTTACAAACGTGAAATGAGGGGATGTTGACCAATGCCTTATCATAGGACCTGTAGAGAGTATTAATTCTGTCACTGCAATTGGCACACTGTTAGATTTCTAAAAGCTATGCCACCACGAATTCAAATACCAGCATTGTGGGTTTCTACAGCGCTTCTGCACTCGAACAGGGGCCCTGAGCCAAAAAGAAGTGGTCAAGGTCGAGCAGTTGAAGGGGCAGCACATGATGAAGAATCTTTAGTACTGACGGAACAGGTCCCTGCTGCACCACAGGCAGTGGTGAAAACCATACCTCCCGAAACTGACAAAATAACTACTGAAATGTTTTGTTTTGTTTAATCATTTTACTGGAGGCTCATACAACTCGTACCACAATCCATACATACATCAATTGTGTAAAGAACATTTGTGCATTAGTTGCCTTCATCATTCTCAAAACATTTGCTCTCCATGTAAGCCCTTGGTATCAGCTCCTCATTTTCCCCCTCCCTCCTCACTCCCTCCTCCCTCATGAACCCTTGCTAATTTATAAATTATCATTATTATTTTGTCATGTCTTACACTGACGGACATCTCTCTCCACCCACTTTTCTGTTGTCCATCCCCCAGGGAGGAGGTTATATGTAGATCCTGTAATGGGTTCCCCCTTTCTACCCCACTTTCCCTCCACCCTCCAGGTATCGCCACTCTCAGCACTGGTCCTGAAGGGATCATCTGTCCTGGATTCCCTGTGTTTTCAGTTCCCACCTGTACCAGTGTACATCCTCTGGTCTAACCAAATTTGTAGGTAGAATTGGGATCATGATAGTAGGGTGGGAGGAAGCATTTAGGAACTAGAGGAAAGTTGTATGCTTCATCATTGTTACATTGCACCCTGACTGGCTCGTCTCCTCCCCGTGAAGGTAAGGGGATGTCCAGTTGCCTACAGATGGGCTTTGGGTCCCCACCCCTCACTCCCCCTCATTCACAATGATATGATTTTTTGTTCTTTGATGCCTGATACCTGATCCCTTCGACACCTCATGATCGCACTGGTTGGTGCGCTTCTTCCATGTGGGCTCCATTGCTTCTGAGCTTGATGGCCGCTTGTTTACCTTCAAGCCTTTAAGACCCCAGACGCTATATCTTTTGAAAGCCAGACGCCATCAGCTTTCTTCACCACATTTGCTTATGCACCTGCTTTGTCTTCTGCAATCATGTCGGGAAGGTGAGCATCATGAAATGGCCAGTTTAATAGAACAAAGTGTTCTTGCACTGAGGGAGTAATTGAGTGGAGACCCAATATCCATCTGCTACCTTAATACTAAACCTATAAATATATGCACATAGATCTATTTCCCCATCCTCATATATAAATATATTTACATATGTACATGCCTTTATTTAGACCTCAATAAATGCCCTTTGCCTCCGAGTTCTTTCCTTTATTTCCTTTTACTTTCCTCTTGTCCCACTATTATGCTCAGCCTTCATTTGGGTTTCAGTAATTCCTCTCGTTTACATTACCCTTGATCATGCCCTATCAGGCCTCCAGCACCCTCCTTACTACCGATTTGGATCACTTGTTGTTCCCTTGTCCCTGTGTTTAACACCACTTCCTAACAATGCTGGAAGCACTTATCTCTGGCAGTATAGTTAGAAGATAGCACTGGACTAACCGAATGCAAGAAAGCCTCATACGTGCCCATTCCAAAAGAAGGAAATCTGACAGAAAGCAGAAACTATCAAACAGTGTCATTAATATCATATACAAGCAAATATTCACTAAAAGTTTGAGACTGACTACAATACATCAACAGAAAACTGCCGGAAAGCCAAGCCAGAATCGAAAGAGGAAATAGATTGAGAGATATTACTGCTGGTGTCAGATGGATTTTGACTGAAAGCAGATCGTACAAGAAAGATGTACAGTTACAAGAAAGATGCGTTTTATTGACTATGCAAATGGATTCAATTATGTGGATCATAACTAAATTGGGTAACATTTCAAAGATGGCGAATTCCGGCGATGCCTGAATCCATGGGTGGTCCTGGTCCACATATCTGACTGTACAGTTTTTCCCCTAAAGTTGAATTTATAAGTTAGGCACACATATAAGAGGTCAACAACAATAAGTAACAATAAATTAAGACAATTCTGACAATGCTGTCATAAAAGCTATGTGAATGTGCTCCTCGCGGCCTCGACATGAGAATGACATCCTTATTACGTCAAGAACGTTCACTGTTTCCCTTACAGGAAGTCTCCTGTGACTGCTCTCTGATATAGCCAAATGGGCGGCATCACTGCTCTTGTGTTATGGGGCCGCGATTAAGTGAAGTAAGGGCTCCTTGAACACCCGCCCTGCGACTCCAAAGCCAGTTGATGTGCTCACCTAGAGGGCTCCTGAAAACCACCTGGAGACGGTAGGCAACGAGATGATCCTGGAACCACAGACAGCAAATCCACAAGTCATACAGGACTGCCAAGAACACACACATCTGTCTTGGAGGAAGTATAACCAGGATGCTCCTTACAACCCAGGGTGGCAATACTTCTCTCCTATTAGGGAGATGTTATCAGGAGCGACCTGTCTCTAGAGAAGGAGGCATGTTGGGTACAGCAGAATGAGATGGCCTGACATAGTCTCTGCAATAGGGAATTCAAGCATGGCTCTCCACGTGAGGATTGCACTGGGCCAGGCGATTTTCATTCTGTTACACATAGGGTCACTTTAAGTCGACACTTAACAACAATGCCTAACAACGACAATGCAAGTATTTCTCTGCTCCTTTACACAATACTGTGATTTCTCACTTTTCTAAAATTAGCGTGTTACTTCTTAAGTATAAATCTTAAAAATTAGATAGACACTCACAATCTTTTAAGACCATTATTCATTGCATTGGGATGTGTAGCATGCACTTTGTGAACTATGCTACCTATTTTATACTAATTAACTGAGCTATCCCATAAGACTCTTGTCCTAAACCTTCAAACCCAGAAACCCAATTTATCAAGGTGTCTGGTATGTCTAAGAAGCATAAGTAACTATGTTCTCTGGGTAGTTTTTTATATATGAATATTCATGTATGAACACATATACCCTGTATGTAAATATGGCCACAGTTACATTTTTCTGTGCACACTACCCTTATAGCCGTACCTATATACATATATCCCTAAAGACATATTTGTGAAATCACATATACATTTTTGTTATTGGTTTTGTTGCAAAATTATATTTTCCCCTAATCGTCATTTTCTCATGTGCATTTCTTCATGACATTATTTGGTCTAGCTATGTGGTGCATGTCAGTCCTGATGGAGTAGTGGTTATGCCTTGGGCTGCTAACTGCAAGGTCAGCAGTTTGAAACCAGCAGTGGCTCCAGGAGAGAGACAGGGCTTTCTACTCCCATAAAGAGTTACCGTCTCAATGACCCACAGGCAGGTCTATGAATAAGCATAGCAACCCTATTGGACCAGTAAGTTCTTAAGTTCTTGACTAAGTAAGTTTTTCCCCTCTCAAAAAGGCTTTCCTCTCCACCCACCCTAGTTGATCTTTGGGTGTATATATACTGTTGTCTTCTTTTTTTTAATCATTTTTTAAATCACAATCCATGCATACAACCATTGTGTCAAGCACATTCGTACATGTGTTGCCATCATCATTCTCAAAACATTTGCTTTCTGCTTAAGCCCTTGGTATCAGCTCCTCATCTTTTCCCCTCCCTCCCCACCCCTCTCCCTCATGAACCCTTGATAATTTATAAATTATTATTATTTTGTCATATCTTTCACTGTCTGATGTCTCCCTTCACCCACTTTTCTGTTGTCCATCCCCCAGGGAGGAGGTTATATGTAGATCCTTGTAATCAGTTCCCCTTCTACCCCACCTTCCCTCCAGCCTCTCAGTATCACCACTCTCACCACTGAAGGGATCATCCGCCCTGGATTCCCTGTGTTTCCGGTTCCTATCTGTACCAGTGTACATCCTCTGGTCCAGCCAGACCTGTAAAGTAGAATTGGGATCATGACAGTGGAGTGAGAGGAAGCATTTAGGAACTAGAGGAAAGCCGTATGCCCCATTGTAGCCATTCTGCACCGACTGGCCCGTCCCCCTGCCCTGCGGCACCCTGCGACCCCTCCATAAGGGGATGTCTTTTCTTATTAAAATACGATCATAACTACATATATTTCCTGTGTCTCACTCCTGAAAGGAAAATGTAGAGCAGACTCTAGTGATTCTCGATTCCTGTCTGGACAGGAATCAAGATCATTGGGTCTGAAAGAGCCACGGGCTCACATCTGTATTTCCCAAAGAGGAAATTAATCCTCATTCACATAAACTTCCACACTCTGTTTATCCACTTCCTCTTGCCAGGTAGGTTCATGCCTTACTGCTCAGCGTCATCTGCCTCTAGGGAACTGCTCTCGAACCACCTGCTAGTTGAGCTCTCCCCGCTTTTAACCAACATCCCTGAGCTTGCACCATGGAATGATCTTTAGACCCGGACTCGCATCCTGTCCTAATGAGCTACTTCATAAGGCCTTCTCTTGCCGTCCTGGCAGGTCACACAAAGCAGTCCTCACTGTCCTGTTATAATCATGTGACATACAAACAGGTGCTCAGGTTGATCTTGAATGAATAAAATAAATCCCTTTTCAGGCTTGGATTAATAAATCTTTTCCATGGGTAACTTCCTCCCCCCCCCTTTTTTTTTCAATTTCCCAGGTACAAGGAAACATAGGAGTAGCTCACCTTCTCGTCCATTTTTCATCCCAACAAAGAAAAAATCAAGGTCCTAGAGCAGGTAGGAGGCCAGTTTCTTTGTGACCTGCAGCCCTGCAGTAGCTGCCTTGAATCATAGCTGGCTGTATGGATTTTTAGTTGTGAATCTACAATGTACAGTCTCATCTCTCAGAAACCTGATATTGATCTCTGTCTCTCTGGGTCTACACACAATGGACTGCCTGAATTCAGGGATTTTTTTAAAGCAATAAGTTCAGTAAATTAAATGGATTAGCTATTCTTTCCTATATTGTGCCAAATAACAAGTTTGGCTTAGTCTTTTGGTTTCTGTCTATTGTCTGGTAACACAGATACCTGAAATACAGAACGGTATATGAAGAACCCGTATTTTGTGATTCAGTTACTGTGACACAAACAAGCCCTAGATTCAGGGGACACAGAAACAAGCTTTAGACTCAGTCAACCCCCCCACTGATCTTTCCCAATCTTGTTTTCCCCCATCCACTGATACAGGAATGGATATGAAATGGGGAGGGGAGGGATGGTGTCCTCTTCTTCATTCATGTAGTGCTTCTGAGAACTTAATGATCACATTTCTAATACCAATTAGAGGGAGGTCTCCACCACTGACACACATCTCCCCACACCCACAGCAAATGAACCAGTGAAGACCCTTGGGAACTGAAAAGGGGGAAAGACCAGTCCCAACAAACAAAAACAAGAACCAACCGTCGATGCTGATTCATAGCAACCCTGCAAGATCAGGTAGAACAGCTCCTGTGAGTTTGTGAGACTCTATCTCTTTATGGGAGTAGAAAGCCCGGCCTTTCTCCTGAGGAGCGGCTGTTGGTTTCAAGATGCTAACCTTCTGGTTACCAAGCCTACCCATAACCACGCCCCCACCGGGCTCCTAAAGCACAGTCAGTAAGACCTAGCAATGAACCTGTGCATTGTACCGAAATGTCCAGGGTTTTTCCCACCTGACTATCTAAGGCAGCGGTTCTCAATCTGTGGGTCGCGACCCCTTTGGGAGGATCAAACGACCCTTTCATAAAGGCCGCCCGATTCATAACCGTAGCAAAATGACAGTGAGGAAGTAGCAACGGAAATAATGTTATGGTTTGGGGGGGGGACCCCACAACGTGAGGAACTGTACGAAAGGGTGGCGGGGGCATGAGGCAGGCTGAGAACCGCTGCTCTAAGGGGTACTGGTGGTTAGTAATGGAAGACTGGCTACTCTTTCTCCCTTCTGCTTTCATAAGGCTCTGGCCACTTCAAAACGGAAATGGAGGTTGATCGTGGATCCTTAAGAGGATTTTTAAAAGAAAGTAAGCACTATGTCCCCCCCTCTATTGTGTGCTTTCCCTAGAAATCCTCCATGAAAGGTTTTCATTGTCCAGGGTAGCCTTTCAGATGTCGCGCCTGTTCTAAGTGTATTTGCATTAAGATGCAGCTGATGGTCTCACATCTCCCCGAACGGTGCCCTCTCGCTATTAGTACATTCGCAAGCCTTGCCTTTGACCGCAAAACGAGAGGAGTCCAAGTAGATGAAAAGGACCACATCCATTTGCTCCTAGCCAGGCCCCTGAAGAGCCTCTTAGGAGACCCCGGGTCACAAATATGTTCAGCTTTTTCATTTACAGCTACCTTTTTGAAGGCAAGGATGGGCCTGTACAATGGAGCGAGACTAAAAACTGTCTTTTCCACCGCCCCTTCCAGAATTCTCCCTTCAAACCCTTTTTTATCTGCCAGCCACCAGGCTGGCTCTCTATGTATGTGAGTTGTTCCCGAATGTGTTTTGGCTACACGTCTGTTTCCCCAGGGATGGGGGATGGGGTGTGTAAATGTGGCAGTCAGTCTACTGAGAGTGGTGCGCCGAGGATAGAACTCGATACTCTTGTTTTATAGAATTGCCTGTGCTTTCACAGAAACTTTGTATTGACTTTGAAACCTTGGCAGGACTAACTGCTGGTTTCCATGACAACCGTGCATCTAGCTTTCCCCGGCACGCTGGCGATACTAGACGGAGCAAGGCCACATGTGACTGTGTTCAGTTATGCATCAGTTGCAGCGATGGAAATTTAAAGGGGAAAAATCACATTCCTCCCACACCTTGAGAATTGAGCTTCCTGTGTAACTGACCCTGGGAGACAGGCAGGATGCTGTGGCCAAAGAATGGGAAAATACACACCGTTGGATCTTTTCCAGGGCGCCTTCAGGCTGTGAAGATTCAGCGTGCCTGTCTCTCACGTCACATTGTGTGTTTCAGTAAGCCCTGACTCCTAGGTGCAAAATAAGTGAGCAGTCCTTAATTTTGCCTCTTTCTCCAAGGCTCTTTCCCCCACCCCCCTTCCTAGAATAGGGTAACCCTAAAAAACACATTCAATATGAGAATGAGAATCCTTATCTAAGCGATCCTCACTTCCAGTCATCCTCATGGAAATACTTGCCCTGAATAATCGTACTCTTTGTGAAAAGATAACTTAATGACAACATAAAACAGACCCCAGGAAGATTATTCTGCTGGAGGGATTTGACTGTTGATTTCTGTCCTCCGTGTACAGGAAGTGTTACCAGCGGTCAAAGCAGGCAGACCTGGGTTCCATCCTGGTTCTGTCATTTTCAACTATGAGATCTTTGCCATACTATTTAACACATGATTGTCTTTCTTTCTCTATCAATTGAGGATAATGACATTTCAAAGGACTGTTGGGGTTAATATAACATTGATGAAGGGTTTCACATTTTCCCTAGTGGAGAAAGTACTATCTTTATTAAGTATGATTGCCTTCATTACACTTTAATTCAGGACAAGGAGCCACTTTTATATTGTTTCCGGCTGATATGATAAAATGTTACGTTCAAACTAATCACGCCTATACTTTGATTTTAAAGGACCTAATGATGTGGGACCCTTCCCCTTCATCCGTCAGTTTGTCGTACTGTGGTGGCTTGCTTGTTGCTAACATTCATATACTAACAGCGTTGCCTATGATGAACAGATTTCAGCAAAGCTTCCAGACTAAGAGAAGGCTCCAGGGAAGGAAGAGGCTGTCTACTTCTGGAAAATTGGCCACTGAAAACCTGATGAATAGCTACAGAGCACTGACTGATATAGTCCTGAGATATGAGCTCCTCTGTTTGGAAGACGCTATGAATACAATGAGGGAAGAGCCACCCATTCAAAGAAGAGTTGACCTTAATGACATGGATGGAGCAAGGCATTCAGGACCTTAACTTGCCGATGGTGCACCATTCAAAATAAAAAGGGACAGTTGAAAACACCCATTTATAATTAGAACATGCAACGTATAAAAAAATTAAAAACTCACTGCCTGCCATCCATCGAGTCGATTCTAACTCAGAGCAACCCTATGGTGACCCTACAGGACAGAGTAGAACTGTCCCTGTGGGATTCTGAGATTGTAACTCTTTTTTTTTTTAAATCATTTTATTGGGGGCTCGTACCATTCTTATCACAATCCATGTATGCATCCATTGTGTCAAACACATATGTACATTTGTTGCCATCATCAATCTCAGAACATTTGCCTTCTACTTGAGCCCTTAATATCTGCTGCTCATTTCCCCCTCCCTCCCCACTCCCCCACCTCATGAACCCTTCAGATTTCATAAATTATTATTATTTTGTCATATCTTACACTGTCCGATGTCTCCCCCCGCCCTCTTCCCTGTTGTCCATCCCCGAGGGAGGAGGCCATACGTAGATTCTTGTTATAAGTTCCCCCTTTCTACCCCACATTCTCTCTACCCTCCAGACATCGCCACTCTCACCACTGGTCTTGAAGGGGTCATTTGTCCTGGATTCCCTGTTTCCAGTTCCTATCTGTACCAATGTACATCCTCTGTTCTAGCCAGATTTGTAAGGTAGAATTGGGATCATGATAGTGGGGGGCGGGGGAGAAGCATTTAAGAACTAGAGAAAAGTTATATGTTTCATCGTTGCTACCCTTGCACCCTGACTGGCTCATCTCCTCCCCACAACCCTTCAGTAAGGGGGTGTCCAGTTGCCTATTGATGGGCTTTGAGTCTCCACTCTGCACTCACCCTCATTTACAATGATATGATTTTAACTCTTTAAGGGAGCAGAAAGCCTCATTTGTCTCCTATCAAGCATCTGGTGGTTTGGAACTGTTGACCTTGTAGGTAGTAGCCTAACTTGTAACCTCCTGTGGCACCAGGGTTGCTGGGGAAAACAGGAGTCATCAAAAATGAAATAAAACTTTAAAAGATCAATACCCTAGGCATTAATGAGCTAAAATGAACTAGTGTTGGCCAATTTGATCCAGACGATCATATGGCTTATTATGCTAAGAATTTCAAATCCAAAGAAATCGTGTCCTATTCATCATCAAAAAGAGCATTTCAAGATATATCTTGAAGTGCCATGCTTTCTGTGATAGACCTTGATTACTTTCCAACTCATTTAGAGACTCAAGAAATAGATTTGACACGTTAAATTGTAATGACTAAAGCCTAGACAGGGTCTGGGATGGCATCAAGAATACCATACATGAAGAAAATAAAAAGTCTTTAAGAAGACAGGAAAGGAAGAGAATTTTTACACTAGATGTCAGAAGAGACTCTGAAATAGCATAAGACAACGCATTATAATAAAATGTGCACAGATCTGGAGTTAGAAAACCAAAAGGGAAGAATGAGCTCTCCATACGTCAAGCTGAAATAAGTGAAGAAAAATTCAAACCTAGAGCTACAACACTGAGGAATTCTACAGGCAAAATACCGAACGAGGCAGCAAGCGCCAGACCTAATCAGTTTGAGTTCTAGTTGATAAACTTAGGCCACAGAATGCCTGCTGGATGCCCTATGCCTACCGAGTCCTAATGATTAGACAGTATGAATCCCTCCTCAACTCCCAATTCTGCTTTCTCAGTTGCCCTATGACATCCTAAAGACTTTTCTGCCTGTGCCTGGAGCATTTGAGTGTCCTGATCCTACTGAGAGAGTCACTGTGTTAGGGTTCTCTAGAGAAACAAAACCAGGGCACTTATGATTATATGTATGTGTGTGTGTATATATATATATATATATATAATAAACAGCTACTTAGTCCACAGAGCAGTACAGAGGGCTCAGTTCAACTCAATTCCATGAGATAGTTAATATACTGACTGTCCTTCAATTCACAAGGGCTGTTGGTTGCAAGTCAAGGGAGCAGACAGTTGAGTTTTCTGTAGAGCAATACAGGCAATCCAGCCACAGGCAACCAACAAGCAGGACAGGTCACCAACAGTCAATGAGATCACAGGGTCCAACAGCCCCCAGCTCAAGTGATGTACATACCAGCAGTGTGGCGAAGCAGGTCTTGAAGGAACCTCAACCTATAGAAACACAGTCCACAGGTTCGGCGTCCCACAGGCAATGTAGCTCACAAGTTGAGGCAGAGAACTAGCTAAGGCAGCCACACTCCAGTCCGATCATCAGAGAGCAAGAGAGAGACAGGTGAGGCTCCCCGAGCCATTTATCTCTTTGCCCTTCAATTAAACTGCAATCGTATTAATCCCACATGTGTCTGTTGGCCAGGTTGGCACAATAAACCTACCTATCAGTCACCAACTACATTTCTATCAACCGAAAAGGGTAACTGAGAAATTTTAATAAATTTGTAAAGGTGTGGTGAATTTCAAGGAAATTCTCCAGAGGAGGTGCAATACCAAGGCCATAGCTATTAACATCTCAAGGCTGAATGAACAGGAGAGGCATTTATTTCCATAATAGAAGTAATAATGGTAGCATTTAAATTGCTCCTCCTGGGAGCTTGGTTTTCGGGGGAAGAAAGTAACAACCGCCAACCTGTAGTAGTACTACTTGAGATTCTCTCTTCCTCCCCACACCCTCAGCTCCTGCTAGTGTCTTTCATTGACCGAATCCAAGTACAAAGATCAGTCCTTCCTTTGGAGTAAAATTCAGGAGTAACAAAAGGTGACAACCTGACCTGGAAAGGCAAATGGAGAATATTCAGTACAAACCTTTTAGGAAAACCTCTGATTGTTAATCCTCCCATAAGAAAATCATTTACAAGTAAAGCAGTGTTTCAGAATTCAAATCAAGTATACAAGCAACAAAGCAGATATACTCGGGGACATTTTGTGCCGCTCTCCCCCGCCCCCTACCCCCCAACAATTTATGAGTAACCTTACCTAATGTAATGCTGGAATCAACGTACATTGACCTGTGGTGATATTCCCTTAAAGCTCAAGGCCAATTACTCAAATAGAATGGAGGAGATTAAAGAAGGTGGATGAGGCCACAGTAGGAACGGTGATGAAATTGAGGAACCATATCAATAAATTGCTGAAAGTTGAAAACCAGAAGCCAAGGAGAAAGGTGCTCCCAACCTTGAAAGGAGAACTCAAGTAGTCTGCCAAATCTCCAGGAAACATAGATGAATCTGGCAACTCAAAGGATGTCCAGGATTAAGAAAAGCCAAATAGGCAAGGCTTTCAAGACAAAGGTCTGGATTGACAAACCAGCTCCATGAACAATGATCAAATAGTTTCAGGGTTGGGAGGACTGACTCCATTTTATATTGCTAATCAGCCCTTTTATCACAGTATAAATCAAGTGATGTGTAAAACAGCCATGTCTCTAAAGGATGTCATGGGAGATAATATTTGCTATCAATTTTCGAGTGCCTACCATGTCTCCTAAGAGTCTCTGTGTGGTGCAGACAGGTAAGCACTTGACTACCATCCAAAAGGCCAGCAGTAGAACTTACCCAGAGGTGCCTCAGAAGACAGACCTGGTAGTCTCCTTCCAAAGAGCAGCTCTACCCTGCACACATGAGGTGAAATGAATTCTAAGACAATTAGCAACAACAACCAGGCTTCGTTTGCTATATCGGACACATAATATGCATGATCTCACTTGGTCCACACAAACATCACACAAAATTATCCTAATTTTATAGAGGATCACTCAGGGTCAGAAAGATTCAGTAACATGTTCAATGATGTTCCGGGGGGTGGGGTATGGGCAGGGGAGTTTACCTTGAGATTCAAACCTAGCTTTGTTAACTTCAAGCCTTTTCTATGACACTTTCAACAATCTGCATAAAAGAATAGACTTTCTATTACTTTCCTATAACCTTTGTGTGACACTTTTCTCCCTCTCAAATTTAAATTGGAAGAACATCTCTTTTATAATAAAAATGATCATGATCATTTCTGGTCCTTTTGAATATGGTTAACTAATGCCTACAGTCAAAGACAGTTATAATAATTTACTAGTTGGGCTTTTACTCATATAACTACCCCCCAAGGTTATTCATTTCCTCAATTACTATCCCCTTGTGTCTGCATCAATTAAACATTTCAAACAACAACGACAACAAAATACATCGCGATTGAATCAATTCCAGCTCATAGAGACCCTATAGGGCAGGATAGAACTGCCCTATAGGCTTCCGAAAGCTATACATCTGTATGGAAACTGACGGCCACATCTTTCTCCCATGGGGTGTTTGGAGGATTCAAACGACCCACCTTTCAGTCAACCACCACCCCGCCAGTTTTCCTTAAGTGAACAAATTATCACATGCAAATGTAGAGAGACAGGAAATGTTCTTTCATCTGGAGAGAATTTAAACCATTCTCTTTGCACCTAGATCTCTCTATTTCTCCCTACAAAGTGTGTAGGAAACAAGCATGTCTTCCAGGAAATTCTGGATCAGTATCCCAACACCCTGTCTTTGTCTAATTTCATACACAAGCTCTAGAAAGTACTTAGAAGAGCAACACATATATTGTTAGACCCAGGAAACAGACTGATATGGCTCTGAATGCAGCCAATTCATTAGGGAAAATTACACAAGGAAAATAGAGTAAAACCCACCTCTATGAATCACCAAGAAATACACAGACCTTTTCTGGAGAGAAATGAGAACTCTACGCATAGGCAAAAAGGTTTAAAGGAGAAATTAGAGGCAGCGTTCATGTTAAGAGAGCCAAACCAATGTTATCTTTCATTCTTTCTTGGAACTAAGGTTAACTGATTGCACCATAAAACTAATCAGCTTGCTGTGTGTGAAATGATTGACAAGCGGGGCCAATCATGCACCTTGAAAAGAGAATCCACGGCCATACATCTATATAGCTTACGTTTCATTTGTATCTAACTCCAAATCCATGTACACCTTTTCCCTGCACACTCCCAACATACCTCAAACTACCCTGGGGGCTTCAGGCTTACTCTAGAGCACTGAAAGTGATGAGATCTCTCATTAAAAAAAAAATTTTTTTTTCACTTCTCTAATTTTGGAAATATATTTATTCCTGAAAAGGCAACCATGTAAATGAGAACCAAGGAGACATTTTGAAAGAAAAAAAAAAAGTGAACTTAGACTCAACAAGAAAAGTCTATTTTTTATACTCTGGTTTCTCTTCAAATCGTATAAATCTTTCGCCTTTTACTAAAGATTTCCGTGGAAGGAAACAAATACGAGTCTTGAAACCAATTTTTTGAGGTCTTGTGTAAACAAGAAAAAAAAAAAAAAGAAAAGTCTATTTTTTTTCCACTTAGAACCATGATTAAATTGCCAAAACACTATCTCTCTATAAAGGACTTCTCGCTTTTGTGAACATATTGATTAAGCTATACCATGTTCATGGTAAGAAGTAACCTTGCTCAATTGATTAAAGAATCAACAACCTATAATATGGGCTCCCAAACACTTGCCCAAGTAGGTAGTCACAAAGTTCCGAACTTTCAGGACATGCTCAGTTGTTGAGATATTGCACATATCCGTCTCATAGCCTTGGATCACATCCACCTGATGACGAGATATTCTACCATGCATCTCGCTAACCAAGACTGCATCCTGCGATCAAGCCCCGCTATCTTCTTCACTTCTCGTACAATTTCTTTCCCTGAATTACACTACGGTCTTTGCCTTTAGCTAAAATAAAGAGACATGATTTTTTTAAAACCTACAAATGTATAGAATCTATCCTTTCTCATAAGGTCATTGAGGGCATTCTCTATTTAATCACTCGGTAGCCTCTAGGTGTGAGCAAGAATGAGAACTAGTTTTGATAACCTAAATGTTAAAAAAAACAAAACTTTTCTCTGTCTAAACCAGCATGTTCCGTCCTCACGCCCTCAACACTTTCTCTGCACAATGAACATGTAACTGATGAGGGATCTCTTATCTTTGGTGCTAAGAAGCTCAGTTTCAATGCCAGGGGAGGGAAGGACAGAATTTCTAAGGATTGTGTGCATGGGTGTGTCATTTAACCTGATTTTCATTTTTCTATTGTATTCAAATATGAAATCATTCTACTTTGTCATTTAATTTTATTGTATGTCTGTGTGCAAGTATCTTCAGTATCTAGGGCAGCTGTAACAAAAATTAAAAGCAGGTGGCTTTAAAATACAGATATTTATTTTCTCACGGTCCAACTCCAGCGTGTGCTCAAAGACAATCGCATTCGTGAGTTTACAGGAGCATCTGCAGTGCGTCTTTGGCTTCATCTGGTGTCTTCCCCTGTGCACCTTGATGTCGATTCTGCTCTTCTGACAACCCAGAAGTGGTTATGTTTCAGACCCACCCTGCTCTGACCAGGTTCTCATTAACGTAACAAGGGAAACATTTCTTTAAAAATATATATCAATATTTAATTCACCGATCATACAATTCACTAGTTCATTTCCCTCCAGACAGAATGACATCCAGACATAGAAGGTC
This sequence comes from Tenrec ecaudatus, assembly GCF_050624435.1. NCBI lineage: Eukaryota > Metazoa > Chordata > Mammalia > Afrosoricida > Tenrecidae > Tenrec > Tenrec ecaudatus. Next base: position 114,371,134 of record NC_134543.1, on the reverse strand, counting down.
AGAGTTTCAATACAGATTTTTCACTCACTGTCACTGAGTCGATATTGACACAATAGGACAACGTAGAGCTGCCCTCGTGGGCTTCCAAGGCTGTAACTTTTTACAAGCCTAGAAAACCTCCTCTTTTCTCCATCAATACACATTGGTGGGACAGTGGCAGAGGCAGGAGGGGGGAAGGCACAATTCCATCCATAACACTAAATGACTTGAAATCTCTATGAAAATGTAGTAAAAAAATAAACAGGAAGGAAAGAAAAATGAACAAATACCTATCCAACACCTTTAGTATAAAGACAAGTGTTCTGGGCTAATTCCAGGAGAATTGTAGTTCTGGTTTTCCACAGCCAGTCCACATAATCCTGAAAGCATGACTGCCCTGGAAAGCAGAGTCATGAAACAGCTCTTGCTATGTTGTATATCTTTTGGTTGGGAAGGCATGTGCCAAGCTTCATGGGCAGAAACCTTCATTCCGCAGCATTTACGAAGCACATACTATTTGTAATGCAAGTACTCCAAAGACTGAGAGTACCATAGAGCAGTTCAGGAAGGAATCTTGCTGGCTCGGTGGTTAAAATCACCAGCTGCTAGCCAAAAGGTTGATGGTTTGAATCCATCAGCTGCTCCGCGGGCAGTCTGCTTCTATAAAGATTAACAACCTTGGCGGCCCTACGGGCCACTTTTACTTCATTGGATCAAGTTCAGTGTCAGAATCAATTGAACTGCATTGAAGTTGGCTTTGGTTTAAAGTGGTTGAGAACACAAACTCTGACTCCAGACTGCCTGGTCCCAGTCCTGGGTCCAACACGACAAAGCCTGTGACGTCGGGCGAGTTATTTCTCTTCTCTGTGATTCATTTCAATAAGAGGATACACGACAGTACCTATCTCCTAGTGTTGCTATGGAGTCAAGAGAAAAGATATGCGGACGACAACCTCTGGAGAAAGCAGATCCTTTGTGGCGAATGTCAAGTGCCATTGACTCATGTATACATAGCAGCCCTGTGTACGACAGAGTGAAACACTGCTCCGTTCTGCACCATCCTCACACATGCTCTGTTGGAGCCGGCTGCCGCAGCCCCTAGGTCAGTGCATCCCTGTCATCAAAGATTCCCCTCTCTTTGTTGGTATTGTTGTTGTGATTGAGAGCAATAAAAAAGAAAAGACAATGCCTGGTGTCAAGATGTTCTCTATGTAGCCGAGAGTCAAAGATAGAAACCAGACGGCTGTTTCCTTTTGCTTCGTTCATATAATGAGGGTGAGGCAAAGATGCGCCAGCAGTCCAGGCAGGGTGCAGAGGGCATTAGGCGCGTTCCTGTGTGTGACACCAGATCTCGTCATCCTCAAAGTGTACACTACCCTTTCATTCGTAGTTCTGTTATTTTCTACGTGAATCATGCATCCAAGCGAGTGATTTGCCTCGAATTCCCCTCCAGCAGTGGGCGGTGGTGATTCTTTCATTGACATTCAATCTAAGTGCCCCTATGTAATAGCAACAATTACAGTATTTCGTCCTCGACATTTACGTTGGCTGACGTTGGCCCACGAACTACAACTGTCTTCCATTGCGGTCTCTTTTTAATTTTCCTGAGTGAAGATCACAATCCCAGCACGCATGTGAGCACACCCACGTACAAGTGTTCATGTGTGCACCAAGGACGTGTCTGGACGCCATAACTGAATCTCCTGTTTCTCAGGCAACCCAATTTTTCCCCCATCGTTTCAATCGATTGTGCAGTAAGTAATCAACCCGCCTGATCCTGTAGTCACTCAACCTGGTCATTGAGGCAGTGGCGATCACCAGATCAGCTAAGAGACATCTACCCTGCTCTGCTCATTTATAAATGGCAAAAGTCTCCCATATTAAAAAGTAATAATTGTCCACAACCCCTGCCCCTAGACGGACTGTTGTGCTTTAGCCACAACCCTTTTTCAAGCCATTCATACAATTTGGACCTAATTACCCAGTTCACTGACATCATCACTTTTTGAAACAAGCATATGGGAGATGCAATCACACCTGGGAATGGAGATGCGACTTCGATGGAGACTCTCCTGTGAAATAAGGCCATTGGAAAGGGACCCCTCTGAGGGAGCAAGGCTCTTTGGTTCCTGCATACAGAGAGGGAGTCTGATGGCGTTTAATTTCCCGATTCATCATTCTACGGGCTCTGCAGCAGCGATGCCTAGTTAGCTACAGCTTTGTGTCCTGCAGGGTGGTGGGTGCAGCTGGGCGACAGCCGGCTGCTGGTTCGGGTTGATTGTGTGGCCTGGCCTGAAGAGCCTCCTGGGACCAGCAGTGTTCTGCAAATTAAAGTCGGCCTGGCCTGAAGGTCAACAGCCATCCACGGCAGTCACTGGCCGTCCCAGCCCACTGCCCTTGAGAAATTGGTGCACTGCAAAACATATTTGCTCTGATACGGAAAGAAAGTGATTCTTCACCTAATTACATCTCTGAAACAGATAGATTGGGCCTCTTTGGAGAGGGGGGAAGGGGGCAAAAGCAAGAAGGAACGGGCTGCTTATGTTCATTAAATCTTTCCCCCAAAACATTTGAGGAAGCTACGTAGCTACAATAAGATCGCGAACGTGTCTGTGTGTGAGCCGGGCATACTGTATAAATGAGGGCAAGAGAGAAAGAGATGAGGTTGGTGGGGGAGAGGATGAGTGTGCACCCCTCTGTCATTGTTAGGTGCTGCTTAGTTGGTTCTGCCTCACAATGCCCCCTTGTGCAAGAGAACAAAGCACAGCCTGGCCCTGCACTAGTCTCACCATAGCTGCTAAACTTGACCCCCTGGTGGAAGCCATTGTGTCAATTTATCCCATTGAGGGTCTTCTTTTTTTGTCGACCCTCCACTTTAGCAAGCATGATGTCTTTCTCTGAGACAGGTCCCTCCTGAAAATGGGTCCAAAGGACACGAAACAAAGCCTCGCCATCCTGGTATGCAAGGAGCATTTACTTGTCTGTACTTCGCATCTTATAGAAATGCGCCCATGGAGCCCCAGCTACAAATAGCTACGCAAAAAGGCCTCCGCTCAGTCCCTGCTGAAACAACAATCACTCTTGACCATCCCAGGGCCTCCGCACTGCTGCTCCCTGATCTTCCTCCTTTCTTGTCCAGGCTTCTACTCTGTTGCAGAGAGATGTAAAGTTTAGCTGGGTGCTTTGCTTTAGCTGCTTTGATCAATTAAATCAGTGCTTGGTGGAACCGGGAAGAAAGGTCTGGAAAATTTAAAAAGCTATATTTTATTTTCTTTTTAAATCATTTTCTAGGGGGCTCGTACAACTCTTACCACAATCCATCCATCCATCCCTTGTGTCAAGCAGTTGGTACATTTGTTGCCATCATCATTTTCAAAACATTTTCTTTCTACTTGAGCCCTTGGTATCTGTTCCTCATTTTCCTCCTCCTTTCCCCTCCCACCCTCATGAAGCCTCGATAATTTATAAACTATTATTATTTTTCATGTCTTGTACTGTCCGATGTCTCCCTTTACCCCTTGTCTGTTGCCCATTCCCCTGGGAGGGGGTTATAGGGAGGCATGACACAGCTTCAGAACTATACACCCCAAGTGTGATAACCCACAGCAGCCAGGACAACTCGCTTCAAGTTGATCCGTGCCAAACTTGGGCCACAGACTTCCAGAGCCTTCCCCCGCTCTTCCTTCCCTCAGACGGTGTCCAGAGTGAGCTTCCTCATTCTTCCAATATTCCTCTGACCCCCATCTTCACTCTCCTCAATCCCCCCATGTTGTCCTTTTAGGCCAATCACTCGCATTAAAATTTATCACAGTTCTCTGGGGGCTGCGTGATGTTTATCTGAAAATGAGTCAACAGAGCAGAAATGAAACTTGGGCTAGAATTATAGACCTTGATCAGGAAGGGGATCACGCAGGCCTTTCTGACACCTTTCAACAGCCTCCTCTGCTTAGGGCCCCCCATTTCTCTGCACCGCGCGGGGCTTCCCGGATCGGTCCTTCAGGGCAGAAGATCTTTCTTGCACACTCAGTGGGGTGAATGAGGCGTTATCTTGAGCGTGATGTTTGGTGCAACAGTCCCGAGAGGACCCGGCCCTGGTGAAATAAGGCCAATGAAAGAGGAGGAAGGTAGATGAGGAAATAATCATTTCTAAATTATCAAGGTTCCTGAGGGAGGGGGAAAATGAGGCACTGAGGCCAGGGGCTTAAGTGGAGAGCACATGTTTTGAGGATGATGAGGGCAACGAATGTACAAATGTGCTTTACATAACTGGTGCATGTAAGGATTGTGATAAGAGTTCTATGAGCCCCTAATAAAATGATTTTCTTTAAAACAGTAAAAGAAAAGGCAGGGAGGGAGAGCAGCGTCCACCCCCAGCTCTGAACCAGGAGGTTGTTCATTACCCTCTGTTTACCACACTGGAAGGCACTGGAGCCTACCTCCAAGAGGCTCTGAAATCCTCAGATTAAAGGGATTGTACAGTTTAAGAACAAAGCGATACAAAGCCCTCACATACAGTTTAAAACATCATTACCGTCCTGATTTCTGGTCTTTCCGAGAGCACCACGGCTTTCCCAGCTATTTTCTCTCCATTTGAAAGCCATCTTAGCTGGATTGTTCATTTATTTCCAAGATCACGCAGTCGGTTACAAGGTTAAAATTCAAATGGGCAGGGGAGAGGCAAACAGAAGAAAGCTGATGGTAAGAAAAACGGACCCCTTGACCTTTAGTAAGTGTTTTGTTTGCAGAGCTCACAGGCCATTCCAGCTAATGGTGAAAACAAACAGAGGTGGGGAATGGGCGCCTTCACTTGCAGCCCCTCAGGATCCCAAGAGTCTGTCCAAATCATTCGCCCTGGTCCAGGGTTCTGGAAACCCAGCCTCCTCCCGTGAGCCAGACGATAAGCGATGTTCTATTCTTGGTTGAATGGATGCTCATCTCATCGGAGATTCATACATTTGAATTTGTAGAAAAGAATCAAAATCTGATTCAAACAACACACCAGCTTCAGATTCAGCTCTGAAAACTTCACGGGAAGACAAGAAGGTAGGGAGGCATACAGGAAAGACAGGAGGAAGGAAAGAAAATGGGACGTTGTGCTATGTGCATCCACTCTGAGTCCACGACCTTAAATAGACATTATCCGTTCTTGGCTACCCTGTTCTGTTGGTGGGTCCATTTCTAGCACAGTTCAAAATTATGTTCCGTTATTTTTTAAAGGAAAGAAAAAGGCTGGCTTTTCTAGAGTCTGCCCTTCACTGTGGTGAAGAGATGATTTTCAGTCTTTAGATAGCTAAGGGCACTTCATAATAGAATCCAGCGCCTTTCACCTCTAAATCACTGATTTGAATCCAACCCAGGTCACCATTGACAGAATGTCATTAGCTCTCGGTGCTGTCTGCTGGCCCATGTGGAAGGAGTTGATCGGCCCTATCCTGTTCCATGGGGACAGTTGTCCACCTCACCCCGTGGTCCGTTTCAAATGAGAAGCCAGGGAGTTCATGGATCTGGAGTTCGATTTCCAGCCCCTGCCCCTCACACGGCGAGGTGGTACACTCTGGGTCAGAGTAGAGGGCTGGGACGGCCAAGTGTGAAGCTGGGGCTCGAACTCCCTCGTCACTTTCCGGAGCATCAATCCATCTCATTGTCCTCCATTCATTTCAACTAGGGATTCAAAAAACAACAATAATGACCATAGTTTCGCCCAGAATCTGTTTCCAATTTTCCTAGCAGGACGGGCTCCCGGTCATGAATGCAGCTTATATCCACTCTCAATTTGCCTTTCTAATTAGAAAATTGCACCACCAGAACAAAACCATATGAACCCAAATGTTATTGAATTGCATTTTCTCCTTGCTTCGATGTGCTAGATTTTGCTGCCCAGAAAAAGCTGAAATCAATCAGAGCTGCAGCACAATTCTGAAACGTCTACCAGGCAACAAAGACACACAAGTTGGACATGCACAGCGATACCGCACAACTTATACCGTCTAACCCAGAAATGAACTGCATGAGAAAACTGAGGGTCCCCAGAGGAGAGACATAACATGGCTACGTCTAATGAAGATGTCTCCTGACTGACCTCACGGGCTCCTTCCCCAGAGTCCTGTCACTTCATGAAGCAGGGTGTAGTGCACTTCCTGCAGACCCGACACACTCCGCCATGGGAGCGGGTGGGGGGTGGCAGTGTGTATGCAGGCTGGAGTGCGGGTTGGAGAGAGGGAGTTTAACAATAAAAGAAAGTGAAACTTTTCCAGCTGAGCGTCTAAGAGAGCCTGACATTGTGAGACATGAAGGAGCAAGCATGAATGAATGAATGAATGAATGAATGAAGGAGCCCAGCTGTGCAAGAAGAGGAACACCCGGAGACAATGATGTGAGCGGAAGGAGAGAAGTGTCTAAAGTACCCTGGGCTGCTCAAAGGACAAACTGACGCGTCTTGGAAGAAGTACAGCCAGAGTGCTCCTTCGAAGCAAGGATGGTGAGACTTCATCTTACACACTTTGGGTACGTGGTAAGAACAGTCCAGTCCCTGGGGAAGGACTTCATATTTAGTAGACGGGCAACCAAAGGGAGAAAAGTTCTCAAGGAAATCAATGGACACCCTGAGTACAACAAGGGGCTCAAGCCCAGGAACAATTCTGTGATGGTGCTGGACCGAGCATGTTCCTGCTATTGTGCATAAAGTCATCATAGGTCAGAACCAACTCCATTGCCCCTAACATCGACAAGCAGAGTTAGGAGGTCTTCCCAGAGCCAAGGGGAGATGGGTGAGAGAGGAAAGTCAATGGCATACAAATGCACTCGGGAGCAAGTTGTTGCTGAGAACAGCTGGGGCTCTGTTCTACTGGGGACTTCTTGGAAACAGTGATAGCATGCCTTAGCGTTGTCCCAACCAAGAGATAGGAGGCTGGGGCGTCTGTCCATCCATACCCATCCACTTCTTACTGAGAAACACACAAGTGGGAGGATGGAAGGTGACAAAAGTGACTCCGTGGCCTCCACAAAGACTCCACAGATGCCGTCCCCCACTCCCCCTCCCCTGCTCACCCCTCCAACCCCCACCAATGCCCTCTACCCAGCAATGGGCTGCAGGAGTTGGACTAGGAAGCCACCGACTTGACAAATTGTGAGTGTCCAGGGAGTTTGGGCAAGGCACCAATGGCTCTTGCTATGCAGGTTTATCATCGTGCTTACAAACATGCCTTACACTTAGGAGATCGTAAGTGATAAATAGCAGAGATGGGTCATAGAAGAACTGCATCAGGCGAGTGATTGCCGGGTGCTCAATCCAGGGAGGCTATAGGGGGTGCACTGTTCCCCACGGCCTGTCTCGGCTCTAGCCAGCACCTCGAAGTACCCCAGCCCTGCTCCCTTTGCACCTCTCTACTCTGCTGCCCCTCCTTGTGCTGCACCTTCCGGAATGCCTCCTCTACGCAATATCTTCCTTCAAAAGATGCCCCCGTTGGGAGCCTCAAAACACTTCCCCCTCCCCCGGTCTCAGCCTCCCCCGGCCCCACCCAGAACTGGAGTTTCTTCCTCAAATTCCATCGGCCAAGTATTTTCCCATTTTTCCCTCCCATCCTCAGCATCCCTGGTAATAAGTTGGAATTTCTTTCTTCATGGCGGCACACCATGGTTGCTGAAGAAATCTAGTGAATAAATAAATCACGGCATTACTAAATCCATATGCTACAAGTGCTTATAGGAGATCAAGCCCGGCACTGAGAATTTTACAGTAACATTCCGTTCAATTCCGGGAAAAAAATTAGGCAGACCCCAAAGCCCCCCTGGAATCAGCTGAGTTCAAATGATGTTTGCCATTAAGAATAGAACTAAAGCCCCCTGGAATAGTCCTGCCCGAGCACTGCTCACTTCCCAGAATCTTCCCTGCCCTCACCCCTGCCGATTTCCCTCCACGAAACCTCTCAGGAAGATACACAGTGTAGCCAGATTGCTGAAGTGCCCAGCTGCACAGGCATTAAAATAAGGTGCAGGGAGGAAAATGTGTCTCAGAAGATGTCAGTGAAAACGGCTCATTGTTTCTGTTTTCCTGGCTGGGCTAGAAGGAAAGTCACGTAGGATTAGCTCTAAGAACTTTAAAAATGATCTTTTCACCGCTTTTTATTATGATTATTATTAGGAAGAGCTGCTTAACAATTAAGAAATGCCTACTGTGTGCAATGGAGCCATTCCAGGTGTTTTCCACATGGTTTCACTCTAGCCGAATAAAAGCATTCTAAGTGTTAATATTCATAACAATAATGCATCAAAACAAGCAGTAACATCATTCGGGCTGTTTTCCTGGATCGCGTTAGCCACTATACGCTGCTCCTTCGCTCGAGCTTCACAACACCCTCTGAGATGTTGCGGCTGCTGTCATTGTTCGGTGCCATTGAGCCAGTCCCAGCCCTGAGGGACCCCTCTATCCAATGGGACCAAGCACCACCCAGTCCTGAGCCACTCTCACTGTTGTGTTGGAGCCCATGGTTACAGTCACGGGGCCACTCCATCACATGGAGGGCCTTCACCTTGTTCACTTTTACCAAGTGTGATATACTATGAGATAAGCACGACTATTACCCCCGGTTTACTCATGAGCCAGCTGAGACTTTGAAGGTTGTGCGATTCACCTGTAGTCACACAGCTTGCTGGGCTCAGCTGAGCCTGCAAACCGACCATCCATTCGGTTTCTTCTGTTGTATGTGGGGGCCTCTATGAATCAAACCGGACTCAATGGCACCTAACAATAACAGCAGGATCTGCTCGGGTGGTTGTGAGCTTTGGGTAAGGTCAGGTCATCTAGTGGCTAGCACTATACCCGCCGCATGTTCTTCAGCCTGAAATCTCCCTCACATGCGGATACCGGTGTAATGTAGTAGGCAGATAAAGTTTGCCTTCTGGGATGCCAACACCAAGGTGTTAGAGGCACATACACCCCCAAAGCTCTTCCTCCATCATTAAACCATGCATCTGGCACGGTGGTTATACATTGGCCTGTGACCCACAAGGTCTATAGTTTGACACCACAAGCCGTCCCATGAAAAAGAGACGGGGCTTTCTACTCCAGTTAATGGTTAGTCTCAGAAACCCACAGAGGCAGTTCCTCCCTGTCCTCTAGGGTCACTGTGAGTCAGCATCAACCCAATGGCTTTGCACTGGGTTGTTGTTGGTGGTGGTGCTGGTGGTGGTGGTGGTGGTGGTGGTGGTGGTGGTGGTGGTGGTGGTGGTGGTGGTGGTTTTCTGACATTCATGAATACCCAATGTTTTGAGATGATGTTTGCAAGAAGTTCACTCCTGGTCTTCACTGTTACTTTTGCAATCGTACTAGGACCAAGAATCAATGGGATGAAAACTTTTCCTCCACTTCTAATACCATAGCTTTCTATTGGGGCAGACAGGGGTCCACCGAATCAGTGTGGCACCCAGCGCAGGGCTTGCATTAGCAGCAAGGGGAGGAGGGACATGAAGTAAGACACAGGAGAAAGAGTAGAGACACATTCATTTTGCCCATCTTGGGAACAGATGCCTGTGACTGCATTGTGTTGGTCCCTGAGAGAGCCGAGACTAATCAATAGAGCCCATGAATGCCCTAAGGTAAGAGGGAAGCAAACAAACAAACAAGCAAAAAATCAACTGAAGTAGCATTATTGGGTCAAAATTTAAAAATCAAAATGTCCCAGCTTCTGACTTAGGCTCATCGGGTCATTGCTAGCCCACAACCTCAGTCACCTGAACCATTCATCATTCAGGACTGAAAATAAGGAGGTCCAAGGAGCCTCAACACGTAATTTCGAATTTGCATTTTCTCAGGGAAATGGCATGTTTAGAGGAAAGTTCCCAAGCCAGCCCATAAAGGCCACCTCGTCCATCTTGTCCAACGTGCAGTATAGCAAAGCATGATCCAAGCCTTTGTTCAGGATGATGAAGACAACACTTGGCTGACCTCCCCCCTAGGGGAGATTCCCTCACCGAGCAAGGTGTAGGCCCAGGGAACAGGTTTGGGGTGGTCCTGATGGAAGGAAGATGGAGCTGGGCGCTGTGGTGTAGGGTTCTGGGGGTAGAACTGTAGGTCCATCCGCAGCACCTCTCTGGCTAGCAGACACTGGACTCCCGTGAGCAGGCACCCCAGGACTCCTCAAAGGATCTCAGAATTGGGAGTCTGACAAATGCTGCTTGGTGGTTACTCACTGCAGCTCTGACCCTGCTGGAAGCGCTTGCGTGGCATGTGACTCGGGGTAGAACGCCAGCCGGTGAACCGGTAGGAGCATAATTTATACTGTAAAAGGAAAACGATATTATGAACCTGATCATATTTTACGCCTGCATTGTACTTCCCATTTCATGTAACAGTTTGGAATCGCTGGAACTCAATCCCCACAGCAAAGCGCTCCGCTGCTAACAGAAAGGTTGAGAGTTCAAATCCACCAGCGGTTCCCCAGAAGAAAAAAACCTGGCGATCTGTCCCCATAAAGATCACAGCCTAGTACACCTGAGGGGTCCATTCCACTACATCCAAGAGGGTCAACTATGAGTCAGGGGCGGTACGTAACCACAGTAACGCTGGGTTATGAGGATGCGTACGCATATAATGCCCTTTTGGTAGAGACTCGTGCCGTGAAATGACTTCCTCACATCCAGAGTGCGTGATGAAATTACCCTCAGCCTTGGCGTCGGTCTTCTGACTCTGCTCAATAGGGGTGTAGGTCATAGCTCCCTTGGCTTGCTGGTCAGGGCGACCAGAGTCCTCGTAGGAGCCCCATCAGCATCCGAGTGTGGTCACCCCCGCTGCACCCCGCATAGCAAAGAAAGACCGCTTCAATTGGGGGGAGGGGTCTTTTCTGACTTCCAATTCTGATAACTGACATCACTTCCTGTTTGCTCCTTCACCCCCAAGGGCCACCCAGCTTGTCATCGGAGCACCCGCAGGCCGCTCTTCTAAAGCTTCAGAAAAGGGCCACCTTGTTAGCCCTAGACCACCCCCACCCGACCCCCGATGATGTCCGAACCAGGAAAGCCGACCAGAGCGCATGCCCATTTCCCTTTCCCAGTCTTCCCACGGCCCTGTCTCAGGGTGGGATGGTTCAGGAGCCGAGGCAGGAGGCAGAAAAGTGGGGTTTTTTTTCTGGGCTTCTTTCTAGCCTGGCTCTGGGCTGAGCAAGGTCTGCGATCGATCGTCATTCCGGTCCACGCTGCCCAGCCCCATCTCCCCCCGCAGCGGTGGTCCTGTCTCAAAGCAAAGCCCCCTGGATCTGTTTGACCTTAACTTTCCCACCAGCCTCTGACCAGTACCACGCTTAGTCACACGTTTACAGAGGAGGGAAATGGGAAGCCCGATGTCTGTCTGCTCCATCAAACTGCAGTCACCAAAAAAAAGTCTATTCGGAACAAAGATGTTCTCTGTACCCTTCAGCCGGCGCAGGGCCCTGGAAGAGAAAGGTAAACACATCTCCGAGAGAGCAAGCACCAGAGCCGCAGAGCGTCGGTCCACATGAAGGCCACGCCACTTCCAGCTTCGGATGAGAACATCTAACAAGGGGGCAGGGATTTTTTTTTTTTTCTGGGCTAAACATGAAAAGAAAGGCAGCAGGGTGCTGGTTAATTCTTCGAATGAGACAGACATAAGTGGTGTGGGCGGGGCTGTAAGGTGTAAAAGAGGAAGTGAGACGCATTAGAACCAACAGTGCATAATGGATTATCAACAGCTCTGCGGCTTTGATGGGGAAAGGCTTTTATACAGGCGCTGTATTGATAGGTATTTCAACCAGCAGTAAAAAAAAAAAAATCCCTTCTTGACATTCATCTATAGGGAAAAATATCCATGTACTCTTGGCTATAGGACCAATTAGTCTGGGAACGCAGTGGGGAGGGGGGACGGAATATAAATGCAGGATGCATCCGCACTTGATTACCTAATGAAATGTCCATTGATTCCTATAGATTAATGTGAGAAGAACAGCAGCTGCTGAGTGGCGAACACCTCTAGCTCAGCAGCTGTGTGTGTGTGTGTGTGTGTGTGTGTGTGTGTGTGTGTGTGTGTGTAGGGAGGGGGGTGGGCACACCCGCTCCCAGGTCCTGGGCCATGGAGTGTGTGTGTGTGTGTGTGTGTGTGTGTGTGTGTGTGTGTGTGTATTAGAGTGGGACTGGTTATGTTGAACACAATCGGGGAGAAGGGTCCAGCTCTTTAGAGGACAGGGTCATGTGTGTCCCTAGACAATAGGACTTGAGCTCAGCCACTTGCAAGGACTAGGACTGAGTGCTCCCTGGCTCTTACCTCTCCCCTCACCCCACCCGCATTTGACTTTGCTGGGAGGGAGGGAGAGCTCACGGGTCACCTAGTTTGGGTCAATTAATTCCTTGCAGTCTCTAACCAACTAGAGCAGATGCGGCACCCACAGATGGCTGACTACTGACTCACTGGTGCCCGTTCTCTGCCCCTCTCCACCCAAGGCGGACATCCTGCCCACTGGCCAAGCCAGCATCACACCTGGTGTAAGAGCAGCAAGCCAAGTGACACACGTGCCAAGCTAATGGGACCCAATCCCTTCCCCTCCTGAATCGGGCAGATATTAAAACCACGTCTACAAAGCAAGGATCATTTGAGCGCTTTCTTCACTACCAAGTAAACCGATCTCCCACGGCACCAAGGACCTCCCGGGTCAATTTCATCCACGCCACCCGGCAAAAGGCTATATTCATTTCGTTAGTGTGTCTGTGAGCCAGCTAATACACAACAATTCTTACTGACAGAAAATGGCAGAGAAGCCTGGGGACAGAAGAGCCCTGTGTGTGCAGGCTATTGCAGAGAAAGAGCAAGTCCGCTGCCTTGATGGGGCTCAGGAAGAATTCTGAGGCTCCCAGGATGCCAGCAGGGGTGACCCCAGGGCAGTACACAGAGAAAAGCTGGCGGGAAGCAGCGCTGCCCAGGAATCTTCTCACTAGAGATCCATCCCCCTGCTCTAGCAGGAGAATTCAGCACCCAGTGACCATGAGCCCCACCTAAGCCTCTGGGGGGAGAAGTGGCAACATCGGGGCTCAGTCACTTCCTCTTCATTTCCTCAGCTTCACTCTTCATTAAAGACCCTCGGAAAGGGGCCCTTCGTTAAAGAGTTAAGAAAACAGACACCATGAGCAGAACCCCTTAGCGATGCTGCTGGTCGTGTCTTTCGCATTTAGCGGGAATCCTATGTGTTTAATCGCCAAATACATTCAGCATCTACTGGCTTGCTCAGCTCACTGTCATGAATTGGGTTTTAAATATAGTTACAAACAGAGCCCTGAACTGAAATTTTCTAAACGATATAAAATCCAGGCCAATGGAAGGTGTTCCCAGAGACAAAGTAGAGCTGCCTGGAGCACTCAGTAGGCTGCAACTGATCACCCCCCACTGGGGTCTCTTTTCCAGCTGGCCCTGACTTCGGTTGGCAGCAGAAGGCTTGGCCACTGTGCCACCAGGCTCCTCTATACAAGGGGGCTTCAAAAATGTGTGTGTGTGTGGGGGGGATTCCATTGTCTTCTCACTCAAATTAGCCTCAAACTTTTCCAGAAAATGAACTCACTGCCATCAAGTCCTTTCCAACACACAGAGAGCCTAGAGGACAGGGTCACACTGCCCTGGGGCATTTCTGAGACAGTACATTCTCACAGGCGTGGAGAGCGCCTGACGGTTTCCAATGCCTGGCCTCGTGGTGAGTAGCCCAATGCACAAACATTACACCACCAGGGCTCCTGGCTTTATAAGCAATAGGTGCCAGAATTCTGTGCTCACCAAATCAGATAGATAGATGATTGATTGATAGATGATAGATAGATAGATAGACAGACAGACAGACAGACAGACAGATAGATAGATAGATAGAAAAACAGATCATTTTAAAGGTACATAGCAAACAGATAAAATAGCAACAACAAAAAATCAGGAGTAATTGACGCTCCTCATTCCTCCCTTGCTAAGACCAAGCCTTCCAGACTTCTGAATCTCCTTCACCTGCCAGCACCCTAGAAGTCTGTGCTTTAGAGTACAGGCCCAGTGCTCTTTTTTATTGAGAAGCTGCAGAACTCTAACCGGTGGTTCAATAAATTGTATTACATCCCCCTCACACTGAATGCCCTACACGCTTTGGCTTTCCATGTGTAATTGCAGGCTGTTAGTAGCCCTGAGCTGTGCCCGTTACTGGCCACACTCTTGCTGAGCGGTCAATTTTTCCCCTGCCATTTCCTTTGCTCACACCATGCTGACCACGTTGGCCAGAGGCGGCTCGAGGTTTATAGTACAGCATTGATTTTTCTTTTCTCTCAATACTGACAGAATCATAGATCCAAGGCAAATAAAGAAATGCATTCTGGGGTGATGAAATGTCTTTCATTCAGGCTGGATTGAATCAAAGCCCATCACAGAATTGTGGAGCCCCGAAACGCTGGGGAAGCTCATGCTTCGAATTGTGAAAAAAAATAAATTTTATGTTTTCTCCACTTTCCTTGGGCTCGTAAATCCCTGGGGACATGGACGGTCCAGCCAGAGACTCAAGTCGGGCAATGGGGCTGTTCCAAAGAGCAGCCGTTAAAACTTTCATTAATTAGGGCATTGCTTGTAATTGTGTTTTGAAGGATCATCATTTATTAGCTTAAGTAATGCCCAGAGTCTTCCGAAGAACTGTCCTGCTATAAAAATATTGACCGGAGGCTCAGGCTAGTCTAAGAATTGCAAGATAGCAATTCACACAGACTTGTGGAATTTAAGCACATTGCCTATTACCAAGGGGCAGCAGTGACTGACTCCAATAAATTGAAGAAATTTTCCCTCCACAAATAACTCACATTGACACTCGGTGGTGTGTAAATATGACCTTTACTAATTAATTTGGTGATATTCATACCTTGTTTATAGACATTAATCCAGGTTTGATCTTTAGCACACTGAAGAGTACACGTTCACGGAGACAGCTGTTATTCCCTGGAAGGATTCCTGGAGTGGGAAGTCAGGAGCCGGGGATCTTCATTCCCCCTCTTCCATCAACAGCAAGTCATTAATCTTGAACCCATTACTACACTTCTCTTCCCCTCTGCTTCCTCATCTGCATAACAGAGAGGGTGGGATCTACCGCCACTATAGGGGCAGTGGTGGTTTATGTGTTACCATAATGCTAGAAATTCTGGTGGCTGCTACTGTCAAGACCAGTAGTTCGAATCCACCAGCCACTCCATGGAAGAAGGATGTGAGGCTCTGTACAGAGTCAGTATGAGCTGCAACCAACTTGATGGCAGAGGGTGGCTAGGAAGATGCTGAAGTCTATACTATCAGTATTTCAAACACCAGCGAAGTCACCATGGTGGATAAGTTTCATCAGATCTTCCAGACGAAGACTAGGAAGAAAGACCGGGTGAAAATCAGCTAATGGGAAACCTACAAATCACAACAGGATATTGCTCAGTCTAGTGCTAAAAGATGAACCCCCTTTGTTGGGAGGCAAATAAAACACACGTTGACTGCAAATGGACTCAATCATGCCAATAATTGGGATGATGGGGTAGGACCAAGCAATGGTTCTTCTGTTAACCATGGGGTCACCATGAGCTGTGACTGAAGCAACAGCAACAAACAGCAAGGATCTACTTTGCATAGTTTGCATGACTGAGTAAGATCCGGTGAAATGTGCGGTGCACAGGTCAAATACAGGCATGAGGGATTAAGTATTTGTCATGTGTAGGCACTGAGGCGGGCACTATAGATCCAAAAAGTGCCACCTCACTGCCATCACATCAATTCTGCTTTGTAGCCACCCTATAGGACAAGGTAGACTTGTCCCGTGTGGGCAGGTCCCCTAGGATGCCCCCAAATCACACATTTTATTCTTCATCTGACATACCAAACTAAGGTCCTAAAAGCCCTAAATATTCCAAGTACAGCCAATTGGTTTGACTTGTTAAAGCTATGTGACAATATACCAACTAGTGCAAAGACACCTTTGATTTCTGGTGCTCTTAAAGATTAGATCTATCTCTAGCTCTACTACATTTAAGTTTTGAGAAAGGAGAAAGCATCTCTTGTTTTTAATTCAGGTGTCTGGTGCAAAACAGGTCCTTAGTGCTGGTCAACAAACCCATCAGCATCCCAAACAGGAAGACAAGTTCCCTTCCAGGTTCTTCCATGAGCAAACTGCAAAGGAACCTGTTTTCTCTTGTGAATGGCCAAAGCTAAGAGCTAGGTAGTCAGAACATACTGGGACACTTTGATTCACAGTGTCCCAGTAGTGCAATGGTTAAACGCTCAATTGCTAACCAGAAAAGTCAGTAGTTCATCTTGACCAGTCTCTCCAGAGGAGAAAAGAACTAGTGATCCGCTCCCACAAAGACCTCAAATTATGAAACCTTACGGAGCAATTGTACTCTGTCCTACAGGGTCACTTTAAGCTAGAATCTACTTGATGGCTCCTAATGGCAGCAAGGACAGCCAAAAGCCAGGGCAGCCAGAAAGAGGAAGACCTTCAATGAGATGGATTGACCCAGTGGCTGCATCAATGGGCTCAAACATAAGAAAATTAGGAGGATGGCACAGGAACGGGCAATGTTTCATTCTGCTGTACACAGGATGGCCACGTGTCAGAATTGACTCAACCACACCTAACAGCGACAACTACGATGATGGCAACAGGGCTATCTAAAATGTGTAATTCAAAGGCTCTTTCCTAGAACCCAGGAGAAAATCTCTGCAGTTTGCTGGGCTTTGGAAAATGTGAACACAGGAAAGCAGGGGAGAAGAGAGAACTCCACAGGTCGGAAATGTCTCACGTCTTTCCCCTGCAGCCAGGAGGGTCTTCCACGTGGCCTGGAGAAGAAAGCTCGGCTGTTCGTCTTTGCATCTCATTGATCTTCTCGCTCGAATTATCCGTTAGGAAGAATGGCCTATTTCTTTCCAGTGGTTTGATGTTTTATTTCATCCCAAGAGACGATCTCTTTCATTGTTTAGTGACATTTAAGTAGGTTTAAGTGGCCCTTACCATGTTTCTGCACTTGGCCACAGTTGGATCACCCTTTTGAACTTCGCCCTGGCTTTCCACCTATGACATAATAACTGAACGAGACCACAAGTGGAAATGCTTCCAAAGTGCTAATACATACAAAAGGTACTCCTGCTAGGTTTTATTTCAAGACAATTTATAAAAGCCATTCCTCAAACAAGGTACATATGTCTATTTAGCATTACTCTTCATTCTAGAAGGTCTTGATGAGTCAGAATTGACTATGGCAGTGAGACTGTTGTTGATTTTGAAAGTCTACTATTCTTAGATCACTTATGTAAAGGGAGTATTGTGATTACTTGGGGCAGGAAATACTCTGCTCAGTTCTCTCTTTGGTCCCCGGTAATATGCACCCAATAAGCATCTTGTCAGGAATGAAGCTCTTACCCTCCTGGACACCCATCCCTGGGGAAAGCGAGATTCAGCGGACGGGGCCCAGGACAGAGCGTAAGTACATCCAATGCAAAGGGTTCACAGAGGACAGGTTTCATTTAGGATGAAAAGCACAAGCCAGAAAATGCTTCCTGGGCAAATCAGAGTGGTGTTCTGGAGGAAGACCAGGAAGGGTGAAGAGACGACAGAAATTGAAGACAAGGACATACCACACCCAGACTCTGCGTCAAGAAGCATTTCCAAGGTGTCAATAGGGTCATTCTCTTGTGTCGGCCTTCCATTCCCTAAATTGCCACTGAGCTATGTGAAGGAACTTCCAAAAACATTACCGTCCTGGGAGGGAACACAGTCCAGGCAGGAGGAGGGAGGGAGGGAATGAAGTGGGAAGAAGAAGCGAAAAGCCAAACGTTTTGTGATTTCTCTCTAGTTCAGCTTAGCAGGAATTCAGGAGTGGGTCTCTCTCGCCCTTCTGCATGGGTGGTCACTCGGCCACAGGTCCGAACTCCAGGGATCCCTGTAAGTTTTCACAGACTGAACTCTGCTCAGCAAGCTCTTGGGATTTTAACCATGACCCTACCAATAGTGGCTACCCCAGGTCCACTGACTTCAAGGTTCAGCTGAGTTCACCCTCCGCCTCACAGGCTAGAGCAGCGGTTCTCAACCTTCCTCATGCTGCGACCCTTTAACACAGTTCCTCATGTTGTGGTGACCCCCAACCATGAAATTTATTTTCATTGCTACTTTATAACTGTCATTTTGCTACTGTTATGACTCTTCATGTCAATATCTGATATGCAGATATTTTCATTGTTACAAGTTGAACATCATGAAAGCATCGTGATGTATCACAAAAGCAATGTCATTCTATATTGTTAAATGTTTATTTCTAATGACAAACAAATGAAATTTTGTCTTGAAGCGTGGTGGAGCATGGGTAAGTCTTCACGCTGGGTGCTCACAGGTGGGCGTATCTGCAGGTGGGTGGACTCACCTGGAGGCAGATGGAGGAGCAGGGTCTCAGTTCCTAAGACCATGGGAAATAGGTGTTTTCGGACGGTCTTGAGCGACCCCTGTAAAAGGGTCATTCGACACCCCCAAAGGGGTCACGAGCGACAGGTTGAGAACCGCTAGACTCAAGAACAGAGACGGCCCTGAGTCAGTGGGAGATGGTCAGCTATGGTAATGAAAGAAAGGCCCCTGAGAGGCAACCAGGAGGGCGAAGAAAATCCACCTGGAAAGCTCCCCCAGCCAACTCCTGGGAGGCAGTCTGACCGTAACGTTTATCATTCACCTTGATTCAGATCAATTCTGAATTGCAGGAACATTGCCTGTTTGAAGAGATAGGTGAGCCCGCCAATATATTCTTGCTTTATCTTCCTCACTGGATAAATTAGTAAATTTAACAACTACATTAAAAAAATTTAAAAAACCTTCAGGGACTTGGTGAGGAAAAACCTTGCTGGGGTAAACCATGTGGGTCAAAATAGGACGAACTGAAAAGTTCGGGGTTGTTGGTGTGTGTGTGTGTGTGTGTGTGTGTGTGTGTGTGTTCACGCAGATAGGGAATTTTCCAACTTTACAGAAGATTTCAAGGGTCCCTGATGGTACAGCAGGCTGGGTGTAGGACTGACAATGGAAAGGTTGATGGATCACACTGGTGGCCTCAAGAGAGGAGGCTGATGAGGTTCCCGTCAAGTTTTATAGTCCAGGGATCCTAAAGAAACCGTACGACTCTGCCATCTAGGGTCACTCTGAGTTGGAAGTAACTCCATGGGCAGTGGATTTTTTTTAACAGAAAGTGTTAAGCCACGTAAAAATTAACCATGCTATGCCTATTAGGGGTCGGGAAAGCAATGGGCTACACGGACAGGGAATGAAAGCTTAGTGTGTATATATTTAAAGCAAAACCCACTGCCGCTGAGTTGGCTCCAACTCCTAGTGAGCCTACAGGACAAAGCAGAACTGCTCCCCAGCCTTTCCGAGGGTGTAAGTCTCTAACTGAAGCAGATTGTCTCATCTTCTCCCACTGAGCAGGCCGTGGGCCCGAACTGCTGACCTTTCAGAGAGTAGCTGAACACACCCCACTGTGTAGCGGGGGTCTTACTAATATAATTACTGAACCTTAGATTTGTGGAACAAGATGGACATAACATTTTAATTACACAGTATTGTTCTCGTGTCGGTTAAATTCAGGATGAGGAATAATAGTCACCCGACGTTGGCAAAAGCGTGAACCCTGGTTTGGGTAGATTCCATGTGAATCCTTAACAGGTTTGACCCTTTCCCTTGGACCTAAGGGTAGGCATTTCAGGGGGGAAAACATCTGGTGCCTTCCGCTGGAACCCAGTGTTCTACACCCAGGTGACACCCAGCCGTCTGTGGAAGTGAATTGTTCACCACTGGATCCCTAACGCCTAGAGTCTTATCTGGACAAGAAATCGCTGATCTGATGAATGAGTGGATGCTGTCATGAGCAAACGAACAAGCACAAACTCTGTTTCTGGTGGCCTCCCATGAGACCCTTGTGGCGGCATCACATCCATGATACTTCATGCTGGACAGCACCCTCCAGGGCAGTCCGGCGCTTTCTCTGCCGGGCGCACACTTCGAGCTGGCCACACCAGCTGACCGCTATCCTCAGAGCCCCCCACCCTTCAGAGGGCAAGCGTCACTCTCTCTCGCTCGCTCGCTCGCTCTGTGCTGGGTTCCCTTTTGGGGGGTGAACATTATTGTCTTAGAAGACATCGATCTGCTCTATTCATTTTTGACCCCGGCTGAACCAAATGCCCACAAAGCCGGTGGCTCAGAACCACGGGAATGTCTAACCTGGTCGTGCTGGAGATCAGGAGGTTGGCACGGGCCTCACTAGGCAAACATCAAAGCGCTGCCACGACTATATCCCTTCCTGGAGACACTAAGAGAGGATGTTCCTGGGCTTTTGCCAGTTCTCCGGATCGTAGCTTCCTTCATGTATTTGCCGAGCCCGCAACATTGCATCTCTGCGCACTTTTCTTTTTTTTTTTTTACATTTTATTAGGGACTCATACAACTCTTATCACAATCCAGACATATACATACATCAATTGTATAAAGATGCACAGATGCATTCTTTGCCCTCATCATTTTCAAAGCATTTGCTCTCCACTTAAAGCCCTTTGCATCAGGTCCTCTTTTTTTCCCTCCCTTCCTACTCCCCCCTCCCTCATGAGCCCTTGATAATTTATAAATTACTATTTTGTCATATCTTGCCCTGTCTGGCATCTCCCTTCACCCCCTTTTCTGTTGTCCATCCCCCAGGGAGGAGGTCACATGTAGATCCTTGTAATCAGTTCCCCCTTTCCAACCCATTCACCCTCTACTCTCCCAGTGTCGCCCCTCACACCTCTGGTCCTGAAGGTATCATCCACCCTGGATTCCCTGTGCCTCCAGCTCCCATCTGCACCAGTGTACAACTTCTGCCCTATCCAGTCCTGCAAGGTAGAATTCGGATCATGGTATTGGGGGGAGGAAGCATTTAGGATCTGGGGGAAAGCTGTATTCTTCATCGGTGCTACATCACTTTAGACCATGGCCAAGAAAGCAGGGGTATGTTGCCCAATAAGCTTACTTATCCTTACTTATTCATCTGTAGTGAACAATTTCACGTGCGCTTCATGACGAGGCGATCAAAAACGTATGAAATTGTTCGCTGCAGATTAGTAACTACACACAAATAAGCCCACACTTGCCTTGCTTCCAGGGTACTAAGACCCTGGAAGAGACTGGAGCTTTGAAAGCAGCCTTTTAGTTTGTGGGAAGGTGCTGTGGGGCTGGGAGAGAGAAAGCGGTCAGCTGAAGTTAGAAGCAGAATCTTTGACACGGTGAAAAGCAAGAAATTGTTTCACTGCAGATTAGTAACCAGCAAAAGGGAGCTCATGCTGATCTTGCACGAAATGTTCTCTGCTTTTAAGACTGCAAGTAATTAAAATCCAAACAAACTCTTTGCCATCGAGTTGATTCCCGTGCGTGGCAAATCTAAAAGATAAGGTAGAACTGCCCCTAAGGGTTTCTGAAACTGAAAATCTTTATGGGGGCAGAAAGCGGCAGCCTTCTCCTCTGAAGCTGGTGGTCTTAAACTGCTGCCCTTGCAGTTGGTAACCCAAGGCATAAACCCCATGGCACCAGCACTCCTAATATTAAATTGGACTCCCCCAAATAACCAAAAACAGTGTCTCCATTTCAAGGTCTTTAACTCACTAATATCTACACAGTTTGGGCCGTGAGGTGTAGACTCCTGGAGGGGCCGTTATCCTGCTGACCACATAGAGCAGTAATTAATTTTGTCTTCCTTCTTACTTGATTCATTTAAACTAAAAGGTCCCTGTCAGGGAGGACTTTGTTTTGTTGGCTACAGCATCTGCAGCACCTCCAACAGTGCCTAGAACATGTGAGCATTTAGGAAATATTTTGGAATGAATGAATCAGTGACGGGTCCATCCAAGCATGGAAGATGTTTGGTTGATCTGTTCTTTGCTCCACAATTTTTATTCAACCACAGAGTATTTGTGATCCATTTCAATCCTTCCCACTGTAAATCCTTGCAAGCTTGCTGTAATAATTCAGAAGTCTCCTGGAACTAAAACCTGGAAAGATCGTGTTTGTTAATGTTTGCATGTCTCATATCTATTTATTAGCCCTCCGTGAAATTGCTATTATAGAATTCATTAGAATCAAGCTTTCCTGGTATTTCTCTTCCTTTACCAATTTCTTGCTACATGGAATAAAATTGGTTTAAGCAAGATTGCATGTACATTTCAAGAGAGAGAGGGATTTATGTCTATATTCATTTCTTTTCCAATTAAAGAAATTAAGCCCCTTTGGTCCAAAGCAAGAAGAATTAATAAATGGCGGTGCTTTCAGCTCACTGAAGGTAGTGTAGTATCCATATAATACAAAAGAGTATCTGTATAATAAAAAAGATTTCAGAGCCAATGAGACCTAGGTTTCAGTCCTGGCTCTACCACTTTCTAATTGTGTGTGTCTTGATTTAATCACCTTAATTACCAGCCTCAGCAGCCACATCCACAGAAATGAACACCGTGACAGCAGCATGGGACCTGTCAACTAGGACGAGAGGAGGAGATATGTGAAAAGCACACATAATAGTAACGGTCAGTTCCTTTGCCCTCCCCATGATGAGCTCAGATCCTGAAAGGCTGGAGGGTGGGAGAAGAGAGGCTGAGAAGAGGCAGAGAAGAAAACAAAGACATTTGGGCAGAACTGATGGAGGACAGCCTCCTGATAGCAAAGGCTGTTATTTCAGATTTCTTTTTTAATCACCTGGATAGATATGTGGGTTGGGTAGGATTTGGCTATCAGACTGCCATTCAAATCAAATCAAATATGCTAAGTTTCTCGGACTCTGCGGAAAATGATGCTCATGGCATCCCCTCTGCAAGGAGACCTCAGGACAATCATCTACCACAGCAAAGGAAAGACGAAAATGAGTCAATGCTTGTATAAGATTCGTTGCATGACACTGCACATGATTTTGGTTCCGGTCTAGCCCACTGGGAATTAAGTGCTCTCCAATAGAGAGTTGAAGCATATGGCCTTCCCAACACATTTTTAAAAATCATTTTATTAAGGGCTCATACAACACTTTTCACAATCCGCACATACATCATTTGTGTCCAGCACATTCGTACATATGTTGCCATCATCAGTCTCAAAACACCTGCTATCTACTTGAGCCCTTGGTATCAGCTCCTCATTTCTCCCTCCCTCCATGCTACCCCCCTGAACCCTTGATAATTTATAAATAATTATTATCTTATATCTTACACCATCCAACGTCTCCCTCACCCACTTCTTGGCTGTCCATCCCCCAGGGAGGAGGTTATATGTCATCTGTTTCCCCTTTCTCCCTCACCTTCCTTCTTCCCTTCCGTTATCACCACTCTCACCACTGGTCCTGAGGGGTTCATCTGTCCTTGATTCTCTGTATTTCCAGTTCCTATCTGTGTCAGTGTACATCCTCTAGTCCAGCTGGATATGTAAGGTAGAATTGGGATCATAATAGTTGGGGGGGTGGAGGAAACATTTAAGAACTAGAGGAAAATTGTATATTTCGTTGTGGCTACACTATACTCTGACTGGCTCATCTCCTCCCTGCAGTCCTTCTGCAAGGAGATGTCCAATTTCCCCCAGATGGGCCCTACGTTCCCACTCTGCACTCCTCCTCATTCACAATGCTATGATTTTTTTTTGCCTTTGATGCCTGATACCTGATCCCTTCAACACCTTGTCATTTCACAAACTGGTGTGCTTCTTCCATGTGGGCTTTGTTGTTTCTCAGTTAGATGGCCTCTTGTTTATCTTCCAGCCTATGGGGCCCCAGATTCTATATATTTTGACCACTGGCCACCATCAGCCTTCCCCACTGTAACTGCCCATGAACCCGCTTTGTCTTCAGCGTTCATGTTGGGGTAGGCTGGTGTGTTTCTTCCATGTGGGTTCATAGCTAGATGGCCACCTGATTGTCTTCAAGCTTTTAAGACCTCAGATGCTATATCATTTGATAGCTGGGCACCATCAGCTTTCTTCATCACTTTTGCTTATGCACCCACTTTGTCCTCAGTGATCAAGTCGGGACAGGCTGGTGTGCTTTCTCCATGTGGGTGTTGTTGTCTCTTAGCTACATGGCTGCTTGTTTATCTTCAGGTCTTTAAGACTTCAGGTGCTATATCTCTTGGTAGCTAGGCACCATCAGCTTTCTTCACCACATTTGCTTGTGCATCCATTGTCTTCAGCGATTGTTCCAGGCAGGTGAGCATCTCAGACTTCTGAATTGTTAGAACAAAGTGTTCTTGTGTTGAGGGAGTACTTATGCAGGGGCCTACTGCCCATCTGTTTTCTAAATACTCAACCTATAAATATATGTACGTAGATCTATTTCCCCCTCGTCATATATAAATATATTTACATCTTTATATGCTTGTATTTAAATCTCTATAACTACTCTTTGCCTCCTAGTTCTTTCCTCTATTTCTTTGTACTTTCTTCTTGTCCCACTATCATGTTCTGCCTTCATTTGAGTTTTAGGAATTCCTCTCAGTTACACTGCCCTTGATCCAGCCCTGCCAGATCTCCCATGCCCTCCTTGACACTGATTTTGGATCACTTGTTGTTCCCTTATCCCTGGGCTTGTTAACACCCTCTTCTTCTCCCCTGCCTCCCCTACCCTCAAGTCCCCCCAGAACTGTCATCCCATTGTTCTCTCTTCTGGCTTGTTTGTTCCACCCAACCCTTCCAGATAGACATGCTATGCACCATCACAGACTGAGTGCAATGAAGCAACAACAGAAAGTAAAGCAATAGCTACAACAACAATACACAAACACGCAGACACACATAAATGTATTTTTTAAGCCACTCTAATGGCTTGGGTGTCGCTGTGCTGTTGAAGGCTATGTCACTGGCATTTCAAATACCAGCGGGGATCCAAAATAAATAAATAAAAGATAAAAACAGACTCTGAAGAAGGAATAGGCTGTCCAGTTCAGAGGAATTAGACACTGAAAAACCTCTGGAAAGCATTGAAAACCTAATGATTAGAAGCAGAACCTTGTCAGAGGCAGTGCCGGAAGATGAGATGCTCAGGTTAGGAGGCCCTCAAATGATGACTGAGAACGAGCTGCCTTCTCAACGTAGAGTTGACCGTAAAGACACAGAGGGAGTACAACCGGCAGGAGTCTTCAGGATCTTCATTTGCTGATGGGCATGATTCAAAATGTGAAGAAACAGTTGCAAGCATCGATAAATGATTAGCGCTTGGTATGAACAAAGTATGAATCTAGGAAAACTGGAAGTCGTCGAAAATGAAATGGAATACATAAAGATAGGTACTCTGGGAATTAATGAACTGAAATGGGGTGGCACTGGCCATTTTTAATCAGAAAATCATGTGGTTTCCTTTGCTGGGAATGACACAATCAAAAGAAATGACATTGCATTCACTGTCAAAAAGGACATTTCAAGATCTGTGTTGAAGTACAATACTGCCTGTGATAGGATAATGTCTATCCATCTGCAGAGAAATCAACTCAAACCAACTATTATTCAAATTTATCTTCCAACCCCTAAAGCTGACGAATTCGACCAACGTCTTCAGTCTGAAATTGATCAACCATGCAATCCAGATGTATTAATAACACATCTTGTTGCCTCAAATGTTAAATTTGTTTCTGGGCATGTTTGACCTGCTGACTCTTGGTACCAGTTTCCCCCTATTGGCTCCAGTTTTTTGAGATCCAGCACATATGCCACACTCTGCTTGCCCCTTAAAAATAATTGGGATATTTTAATGTAGGGGTAGCCGACCTGAGGCAGAGAAAGTGCACACGGGCTTTATTTAAAGTAGCTTGTGTTTTTATTAAATATTTCGCTCAAGTTATACTTCACATCACGTTATTTGATCCAAAGATATATTGGAACGGTGCAAATTACATGAACTTGGAATTTTCACCAAGTCTCGCTTTTCATCTGAATACTTCTCGTATTTAAAACAAAGATGATAAATTAATTCAGTGGCTGTGTAATTATTGGGGATGGAAATGCAAAAGTTGGAAACAAAGAGGAAGGCATGGTAGTTGGAAAGTATGGTCTTGGGGATATAAATGAAGCTGGAGATAGCATGACAGAATTTTCCAAGACCAACCACTTCCTTCATCAAAAATAATTTTTCAACAACACTGACTATACACATAGACTTCTCCAAATGGAATACACAGACATCAAATTGACTTCATCTGTAGGAAGAGACAATGAAGACGTTCCATATCAGCAGCTAAAACCAGGCCAGGGAGCAGACCATCAATTGCTCATCTATAAGTTCAGGTTGAAGCTAAAGAGCATGAAAACAAGTTCACACGAGCAAAAAGACAACTTAAGTGTATCCCATCTGAATTTCCAAAACAGGTTTGATGCATTAAACACTGATGAGAGAGACCTGATGAGCTGTGGGCTGATGTTAAGAATATCATATATGAAGAAAGTAAAAGTCATTAAAAAGACAAGAAAGAAAGAACAGATCCAAGTGGATTTCAGAAAACTCTCTGAAACTTGCTTTTAATCAAAGAGTAGCTAAAGAAAATGGAAGAAAGGATGAAGTCAAAGAGCTGAACAGAAAATGTCAAAGGGCAGCTTGAGAAGACAAAGTAAAATATGATACTGAAATGTGCAAAGACCTTGAATTAGAAAACCAAAAAGGGAAAAATACACCCAGCATATTTTAAAATTAAAGCACTAATGAAAAATGCAAACATCAAGTTGAAATCCTAAAAGATTCTATGAGCAAAATATTGAACCATGCAGGATGCATCAAAAGAAGATGGAAAGAATAAAGAGTCACATCTGTGTACCAAAAGAACTAGGCGAAATTCAACCGTTTAAAGAAGTAGCATATGATCAAGAACCAATGGTACTGGAAGAAGTCCACGCTAGATTGAAAGCTTCAGCCAAAAACAAGGCTCCAGGAATTTATAGAATACCGATTGAAACACTTCAACAAACTGATAAAGCACTGGAAACATTAACTCAACTATGCCAAGAAATCTGTAAGACAGCTACTTAGCCAACTGGAAGAGATCCACATTTGTATGCATTCCATGGAAAGGTGACCCAACAGAATGTTCAAATTATAGAACAATCTCATTGTTGTCACATGCAAGTAAAAAAATGCTGAAGATCATCCAACAAAAGTTGCAGCAGTACGTGAAGGATGCTGCCAGAAGTTGGGGGCAGATTCAGGAGAGGAGGTGGTACACAGAATATTGTTGCTGATGTCAGATGTATCTTGACTGAAAGCAGAGACTATCAGAGCTGTGTTTCCTTTTTTGGTTGGCTATGCAAAGGCATTCAACTATGTGGATCATAACAGCTATGGAGAGCCTTGAGAAGAATAGGAATTTCAGAACATGTCATTGTGTTCATTCGGAAGCTGTATGTGGATCAAGGGGCAGTTGTGCAAACAGACGAGGGAACACTGTGTGGCTTAGAACCAGGTAAGGTGTGTGTCAGGTTGTATCCTCTCACTAAACTTTTCAGTCTGGTGAGCAAATGATGAGAGAAGCTGGATTATATGAAGAAGAATGCGGCATCAGGATCAGTATGGTGAGACTTCATATTACGTATTTTTGAAGGCTTAAAAACCAGCAATATGCAGATGACAAAGCCTTGCTTACAGAAAGTAAGGAAGACATGAAGCACTTGCTGATAAAGATAAAGGATTGCAGCCTTCAGTATGGATTATGACTCAGTGTCAAGAAAACCACTTTGGGGGTCACCCTCTTGAAGTTGTGCCATATGTTTTTCAGTATATGAAACCCAGAATTGATGAACCTATAGGGACAGCAAGTAGAATAAGGGTTTTGGATGGGGGGGTGTACACTGTATGGTGGGAGTGGTAAAAGGGAGACAATGTCAAGCAGTCCAGGAAGAAAAGGAATGTTTGGAAACTGATTGTGGTAGCAATTTTGCAATACTGCTTAGCATGACTGAACTATGGGATGATATGATATTTGTATTAACTCCCAAATAATGTTCATTTGTTTGGAAAAGCAAGAAAACCAAAATCTGAGGACAAATAGACAAGAGCATGATAAACAGAGAAAAAGTTTGAAGTTGTTAAGGGCTTCATCTTGCTTGGACCCACAATCAAGGCTCATGGAAGCAGCAGTCAAGAGATCAAATGACACACTGCATTAGCTAAATCAGCTGCACAAGACCTACTTAGAGTAATGAAAAGCAAAAATGTTACTTTTTTAAATCTTTTTATTGGGGCTCATAAGGCTCTTATCACAGTCTGTACATACGTCAATTGAGCAAAGCACCCTTATACATTCGTTGCACTCGTCATTCTCATAATTCACCTTCCACTTGGGTTCCTGGAATCAGCTCGGTTTCCCTTTTTTTCCCCCGTCCCCCTCCCTCCCCGATCCCACCCCTGGTCCCTTGATAGTTTATAAATAATTATTATATCTTATCTTACACTCCCCGGCGTCTCCCCTCACCCGTCTCCCCATTGCCCCTCTCCCAGAGAGGAGGTTACACAGATCTCCGAGTTCGGTTCTCCCTTTCTACACCCCCTTCCCTCCTGGTGTCGCCACTCCCACAGCTGGTGTTGAGGGGTTTGTCTGTCCTAGATTCCCTGTGCCTCCAGATCCTCACTGCACCGCTGTACATCCTCTGGTATAACCAGGTCCACAAGGCAAGGTAGAATTGGGGTCAT
Organism: Tenrec ecaudatus; assembly: GCF_050624435.1. NCBI lineage: Eukaryota > Metazoa > Chordata > Mammalia > Afrosoricida > Tenrecidae > Tenrec > Tenrec ecaudatus. Next base: position 114,342,478 of record NC_134543.1, on the reverse strand, counting down.
GATGATTCGGAGGGGAGGAAGCGTTCAGGAACTAGAGGAAGGTTTTGAGTTTCATTGTTGCTACACTGAACCCTGAGTGGCCCATCTCCTCCACACTACCCCTCTGGAAGGGGTGTCCAGCTGTCTACAGATGGGCATTGGGTCCCCATCACGCACTCCCCCTCTTTCACGGTGATGTGATTCTCACCACCACCCCACCTTTGTTGTTGGAGACCTGGTCTCCTCTGTCCTTCACAGTCACCTATGTTGGTGTGCTGCTTCCGTGTGGGCTCGGTTGCTTCTGGGCTAGATGGCCGCTTGTTTGCTTTCAAGCCTTTAAGTCCCCAGATGCTATATCTCTCAGTAGCCAGGCACCATCAGCCTTCTTCACCACACTTGCTTATGCACACTTTCGTCTTCAGCGATTATGTGAGGAAGGTGATCACACAATGATTGTTTTTGTTCCTTTGTATCTGCTACATGGTCCATTCAACACCTTGTATTCGCTTAGGCCGTGTGCTTCTTCTCTGTGGGCGCAAAAATGTTACTTTTAGGACTAAGGTGCACCTGACTCAAGCCATGGTATAATCAATTGCTTCATTAAAAACAAACAAACAAACATACTCACTGCCATTGAGTGGATGTCAACTCAAAGGGACCCTATAGAACAGAGTAGCACTTCCCTGTTAGTTTCTGAGACTACATCTGTCTATAGAGATAGAAAACCCTGTCTTTATCTGCGGGGTGGTTTGTGGTTTTGAACTGGCAACCTTTTGTATCAGAGTCCAAGGTGTATCCACTATGCCACCAGGGTTCCAATTGCTTCATATGCATGTGACATTTGGACACTGAATACGGGAGATGAAAGAAACTTGGATGTGTATGGACTATAGTGTCTTAGAAGCTGTACAACCAGAATACTCCTTAGAGGCAAGGATGGTGAAAATTCATATTTTGGAAATATTAACAGGAGAGAGCAGTCCCTGGGGAAGGATATTATACTTATTATAGCGGAGGGGAAGTGACAAAGAGCAAGGCCATCAAGGAGACTGATTCACACAGTGGCTGAAGCAACGGATTGGAAATTGTAAGGATGGTGCAGGACAGTTATGTTATACATGGGTTGCTGTGAGTCAGAACTGACTTGAGAGCACCTACCAATAAGAGCACATTATCTTGTGTGATGTTTCATTACCATGTGATTATCTTCTCCATCCACAATGCACTATCCATTCCTTCTAGGCAAGGAGTGAAATTTGAACATTGACTAAGGATGACTGAGGAGGAATCAATGCATTTGGCGTATGGTGCTGGAGAAGAATATTCAAAGTGCCACGAACTGTTGAAAAACAAACCAATCTGCCCTGGAAGAAGTATGGCCAGAGGGGTCCTTAGAGGAAAGTATGGCAAGATCTTTTACATGTTTTTGGACACTTTGTTGAGAGAGCCATCCCCAAAGAAGGACATCATGTATGCTAAAGTAGACGGGGCAGTGAAGAAGATGGCAGCCCTCAACAAGATGGATCAACTCAGCAGCTGCAACAATGGGCTCAAAACATGGGAACAATTGTGGGGATGGTGCGGGAGCAGGCAGCATTTTGTTCTGTAGGGCATAAGGTCACTGTGGGTCAGAATAAACTCATCAGCACCTAACAACAACAGCCCAGGAGTTCTGGTAGCAATATTGGGTAAGCATTAAACTACTATCCCTTAAGGTCAGTAGTTTGAATCCGTCAGACCTGCGTACCCACCACCCTCTATAGCAGTCATTTCCAACCTTCTGAATGCCACGACCCTTTCATACAATTCCTCATGTTATGGTGACCCCCCCAACCATAAAATTATTTTCATTGCTACTTCATCACTGTAATTTTGCTACTATTATGAATTAGGCGACCATTGTGAAAGGGTCGTTTGACCCCCAAAGGGGTCACGACCCACAGGTTGAGAACTGCTGCTCTAGAGCAAAGGTTGAGGCTGTCTTTCCCTGTAAGACTTCACAGGCTCTGAAACACTATACGGCGTCACTGTGCATCATAATGGAATCAATGACAGTCGGTTTGTTCTTTTTCATTTACCCATGGGTAGGATGGAAGCCATTCAATAGCAACAAACAACAATATCTTAATCTTATTCCCCTTTTAAGAACCAGCTCAGGTTCTTCTAATAAGCCTTTTGTGATCCTTCCCAGGGTATGATACTTCCATTCTCTGATTTTATCACATTCATTATCTGTAATACAGATTCTCAAAACTGGTTCATCATCAGCCTACCTCTGGATCACATGCCCCCCAAAATATGCTATATGAGGACGTACCAAAAATGGGGTGAGGGGGAGGAACTTCACTAGGCAGAGCTTTCATAGGATGCATTTTCCCCACTAGGCATGCATGAAGCAACTCGCTCTGAGTTAGTGCAACCAGTGGTATCACCTGGAAAGGTTCTCTCTGGTCACAGCAAACTTTTCCATAAAACTAGTTTTGCTTGAACCTCATTTTTTGTGATGGTCTTTTTAAGAGAACAGTTTTCAGCTGTGAAATTTTGTTTCCTGCTCAGGAAAAATGCCTGAGACACTGTTGTGATGTTGAACACAGCTTACTAGGACAGCGCTATGGGAAAATACGCAAGTGTATGCGTGGTTTCCTCATTTTAAAAAGGTGTGATGTCCATTGATGACAAACCTCATTCGGACACCCATCAACTCCCCAAATGGACAAAAATGTCTACAAAAACCTTGCACTTGTGCTCAGAGACGGACAACGATGATGACCAAGGAAGGGATGGGGAGTTACATGGACTATCTTGGAGCTCAGTTCTGAGAATTTTAAGATTATTTGGGAATGAAGAGGGTTGCTGCAAACTTTGGGCTTCAGGTTCTGACTGACCAAGAAAAAGAATGTCCAGTGGAAACCTGCTGTGCTTTGAAAGAACAGCTCCAAAGCGACCCAGACTTTTTTCTCAAGGTCATTACTGGTGACTATTAAATGTTGCTATTCTTATGGCCCCGAAAGAGACTATCAAGCAAGTCAGTGGAAGTCGCCATCATCACCTCACCCCAAAAAAAGCTCATCAAGTGAAATCAAAGACAAAGATGATGCTCATTTGTTTTTTTGATGTGAGGGGTATAGTGAATTTGGAGTTCATTTCACCAGCTCAGACTGTTAATCAAGCTTTCTATTTAGAGGGACTAAAAAACATTGTTTAACAGTGTGTGACAAAGAAGGCCTCATTTGTGGCAGACAGGAAACTGGTCTTGCTCACACTGCCATCTCAATGCACCAGTTTTTGGCAAAAAACAGCCTACCTCTCTTGCCTGACACACCTTACTCACCTGAACTTGCTCTGTGCGACTTCTTTTTGTTTCTGAGGATGCAGAAGAACATGAAAGAACAGTGACTTGACGATGTAGAAGAGGTGAAGAAAAAAACAAGGGAGATGCCGCCAGCCATCCAAACAGATGAGTTTGAAAAAATGTTTCCAAGAATGGAATCACAGATTTGACAAATGTATTCAGTGAAATGGAGAGTACTTTGAAGGTGATAGGTTGTTTTGTCAAAAAAAATTAAATACATATCTTTGAAAAAATATCTGGTTGGGGGGGGCCATACCCCCTCATAAATACAAACCCTTATATCTGTGATTATAATATCAATCTTAATGGTTTTTGTTATATTGATGAGTTAGCATGAGCATAAGGTGTCTCAGGTAGATCTGCTTTGAAACATAAAAGAGCAGACTAAGCAAGCAAGCAAATGAGCAGAGATGAGAGAGATAGGTGCCACACCACTTGAGATATCCGTGGAACCAAGAAAACAAAGTTGAGACAAAAGCCTTCTTTTGTAGCCAGTGTCCTGCGTTCAGACTTCTAGATTCTTAAACTGAGATAAAACAAATTTGTTAAAATCACTCACTTGTAATATTTTGTCATCGCAGCACTAGCTAACTAAGACAGACTCGACAACACCTAACAACAGATTTATCTATGCAAATCTCAGGTATAGGTAAAGGTGCCATTTTGTTCCCTGCTCAGGGATCCAGCCTAATAAAGACCCTGCTATCTTATATCTTAACCGGCTGGAAGATATTACCTCCTTGATTTTCACACAAATGGAGGATAATGCCAATCTGATAACGGCAATTAAAGAATTCAGTCCAGAAGTGATATATATATAGATAGATCTATATATAGAGATATATATATATATCTTACTCTCTCTTTCGATCCACTGATCAAAGAGCGGAGGAAGTGTAATCTCAAGAGGCTAAAAGAAGAGAAGGGCATTGTAGGATGGTCTTTTACCACGTTGCAAGTTCTTTTTAAAAATATATAGGGTCAAAAAAATAAAAAATATATAGGGTCCCAGGAACATCTCTTAGGCCTACTAAATGCACCCCTCTGGGGGTTGGTCTCAAAATTCACACTTTGAAGTGTGGGGCTCAAAATTCTCACTGACTCAACCTGAGTCCCTGGAGTCCCACTGGTGGAACTTCGGACAAAACAACACAAAGAAACTAAGACAAGGTCATGTGAATGGAATCATACACTGTGTGGCCTTCGGTGCCTGGTTTGTTTCACTTGCCATGATGTTTTCAAGGTTCATTTCTGTTGTATTATCATGCTTTCATTCCTTTTTGTGGCTGAATAATACCTCACTTTATGGAAATAGCACATTTTGTTCATCCATTCATCAGCTGACACGTATTTGGGTTGTTGCTTCTTCCTGATGGCTATTATAAATAAAGATGCTATTAACATGCATGCACCCACTTTTGTGTAAACATCTGTTTTCCATTCTCTTCTGTGAACATATATCTTCAATTCTACCCTAAGAGAAGAATGTGGGGTCATATTGGCAACTCTGTGTCTCATAGAAATTAAGTTCTATTTCTGTAAAATGTGAGTCCTATCTGGTGAATCCCAGGAGGCCGTTGTGAGAATCAAATAGAAAAAAGCACTTTGTAAACACCAATAAACCGTAGATATGATCATCACGCCACACCAGCACAGACCTTATGCATAAGAGATTCTCAACAACGATGTGTGTGCCGATTGGATTGTGTAATTAACACACAGCGAGGAGAGAAACGGATCATTAAGTGGTATGAAATCTAGAGCAGGGTCCCAAACAAGCAGTAGTAGCAAGCTGCTCCGTGACTACCATGCATCTGCATTTGATTTCTTTTCCTGAAGCAGACGAAGAATGGGTTCTTGAAATAAAATGAAATTGACCTGGTGTCTTGAAAGGCTTTCCGTATTGACAATCTATTTCTTTAGACAGGCTCTGGAGTGAACTGCTTGTCCTGATAACAAGGATGTGCACCAGGGACCAGTGATGTTTGGGGAAAGCTTTTCCACCTCAGCTCCTTGGGACACAGGCTCTGCCAAGCCTCATTTTCTTTCAGGAGTTCAATGTGGAGTCACACCCCTCCCCACCAACCCTAAAGAGGAAGCAGCATTTTTTTCAATAAACTGCAAATTGGCAGCCATTCATAGAAGACGTGTCACTACCATTTCAGCAGTGTGTTCATTCAGGTGTTCTGTCTAAATGGAGACTTTTAGGCACTAATAATAATTAACTACTTTCTTAGCAATGAAAAAAGTCTTAAATGCCTATTTACTTAATGGTCCCCTAGGGTGTCTTTGTTTTGAATGGGATAAAAAAAAAATAACCTCAGCTGCAAAATAAGCAGGTGATTCTAATCAATAAAGCCAGAGGACTCTATTGATTACAAGAACTTCATTCTTTAGTCATTAACCCTGTGAATTCTCAACCAAAGCTGGGGAAGACTATTTCTGCCTGTGACCACATAGAAAAGGCTCATTGACAAACCGGATCTCACTCCACTTTTGATGCCTTCTCCTTAGCCTACAGGGCCTATTTTGGGGAATCTAATCCACAGGCTGCCTGGGTCAAAAAATAACTCTCATGACCCTCTCTCTGTAGGGTGTGTGCTTGGAGTTGTGCTTTGTTTTGGCTTTTATTCCTATTCCTTGCGATGAATTTGATGATAATTCGTTAAACATAGGCTGGGAATTTCTTCTGCAGGGGCAGGAAACTTCCACTCCTATTTGGTGATGACCAATATGTCTGCATTTCAAAGACATATTGTGGAGAGGATTTTCTTAGTGAGAAGCAGTCATTTCAGCAGTATGATCTACAGGAGGTACAACAGGCTAAGTGAGGCTGCATCCCCCACTCTGGTTGGAGTCAGCCACTTTAAGCACTTCACTATGCCTCCTCAGTTAACCGAGCACGGTTTCCAATCATGGCTTTCCTCAAAACCCTGCAGTGCTCCATAACAAGAGATAGCCAAGTACAGACCCAGCACCACCAAGGACCACAGATTCAGACCCAAGTTCTCTCACTAAACTAGCCAAGTCATTTCCTCAGCAGGCCCTAGCTCCTTGCCTGTAAAGCAATGAGTTTGGGTTACATCCAAGGTCACCAAACTGCAGCTCACCAGTCAGTCATGTACAGCTCTTTTGATGCATACATGTGGCTTGGAAATAGAACTGAACATTTTAAAAGGATAGTATTCAGATAAGAGCAATTTCATTTGTTTGTAAAGATGTCTGTAATTGCTCTCAAGGAATTTTTTAATTGTTCTAAGGGACAGGATTGGCTCTTTTGTCTCCAAAGTTGGCGGACCCCTGGGCTAGATTTATGCTTCTCAAATGATAGGAGATATGCATCATATTGGAATCATAAAACGCAGGTTCTGATTCAGAAGGTCTGCAGGCAGGTCCAGGATTCTAACCAGGTGACACTCAAACTGCTGGCTCATAATGTACTTTGAGAAACAAAAACGAGATCACACCGAAGTAACCGCCTTGTACGCTGTCTGTGATCTTTCTATTTCTGTGCATATCAAACAGTTTTTACCTTATGATACAGATTTTTATGTTGCCCCCTCATTCATGCTTGGCAATGGAAGAATAATTGTGTCTTGGATTGTTTAATACCATCCGACTCTCAATGTCTTCTCTGTGTTCCATAAGCAGCACGATGTTTGGTATCTAATCTATGCTCCTTTAAAATGTGTGAATTATTAAATGAATAAGGAGATGGGTGCTCTTTCTTTCTATGAACATTCCACTTAGGGTCATAGAGCAGCAAAGATGGTTTGACATCGTCCGATGTCACAGCCTCCAGACGCACATTGTCCAAGGTTGCAAAGCTACCTTATGGCATGGTCAGGGCTAGTATTCTACCTCCTTCCCCCTTGTATTTCCTTATCATCACTCAGTCATATTTCTTTCTTTTTAAATCATTTTATTGGGGGCTACTCAGTCATATTCCATTGAGAGTTCAGCAGAGAAAATATAAGGGGATTCTTTCTAGTTAAACCATGAGAGGTGAACGATCCCACTTCTCACCAAAAGAAGGTAACAAGGAGACTTAGGAAGGAAGTTGGATAAAATTTAAGAAAATTGAGTGGTCTGTATGCTCTCAAGCCTCCTTCTTAATGAGGGAGAGAAAGATCGCTTGATGGGACACCTAGAGAATATTTAGATTGACAACTTGACATTCCTGATATTAGCTTCTGGATATGAGTAAATAGCCTGGCTGGGGTGAGCATATTGACAAGCCTCCCATTTCTTCAGTCCTGGTGTACCTCATTTCATCTCAGCTTGATGGATAGGACCTGTCTCTTTGTGACTGCTGTCTGATAAAGAATATTTGCTTAATTCTACTGTGCACACAAAGATCGTGGGAACAATGACTGCTATGGTAAGGATAATAAAAAAGAATTCATGGCCATCAAGTCCATTCTTCCTTACAGAGACCTGCCCGGGTACCACAGCCCTGGGCGTTTCTGAGACAGTAACTCTTTAGGGCAGTGGAAAGCCTCCTCTTTCTTCCATGGAGCAGCTGGTGGGTTTCAGGTGTTGACCTCACGGTTAGAAGCATAATGTGTAACCCATTACACTAACAGGGTTCCTAAAAAATCATAATAATTATCTTCATATATTACTCATTTAACACACTTTACAGCATATTTACAATGGGCCATGAAATTCAGGGTATAGGAAAGTGAACTGATAATAAGGCTGGAGATGTACGTACGCACAGATCACAGGTGCCTTAGTCTGAAGAGCTAGATGGGAATCCAGGCAGAATTTTAAGCACTGGAGTCCTGTGCTTAGAGAGGAGTACTGAGTCAAGATCTCTGGCAAAAATGGATACAAGGGCAGGGACTTTGGAGATCAAGGATAGGAGCCTGATACAGGAAAAACACAATGAGAGGTGTGAAAGCTTGTACTCAGATGATGCTAATTTGACTAGGAAGACAGGAATTTCACAAAAGATTCCAAGTTATTACCTGTGAAAAACAAAGCAACATACAATAGGAAAACTTTTTTAAAATCTGGACAAGAAGTAAAACACAAATAAGAGTAGGAAGCCAAGATAAAAGTGGAGAGAGCCACTTGCAAACCATAAGGTCCCGCCTCGTTGTCATAGATATCAAATTTGTCTCTGACCTTATAGGAAACCAAAGAGAAAATGGAGATGGTGTTAGTTCTTAGAGACCAACATCATAAGATGCCTAAAAGCAGTTCTTGAAAAGAAAGAAATCCTTTCTAAGCACTAGGTGAGAATAAATGTCATGTGAGATTTCCTGTAAGTGCTTAAAGAAGATGTAGTCTCAGTGTCCTGAGAAGCACCCTTACCTTAAGGAGGGGTGACTTTATTCAGGAGATAAACACATAATAAGCATCCAGAGACCTGGTGAAGGTGTATACACAGTCGAGAAGGGAAGATGCATCCCAACGGACCCCACCCAGAGATCTGAAATAGCGGCCATTTCTCGGTGAGAACTTCTGCCCAAATTCCCAACCAACCCAGGTGCTTCTCTTGTAGCTCTTGCACTGCCTTCGCCATTTGATCATTGGCCATGAGGGTAGCCTCGTTTTCTCTGACTGCTTTCTCTTTCATGCTCGGCCATTTCTGAAAGCTGGTAGACAGTTGCCTTTCTTATCTTTACATGAGAGTTTTCCTTATTTAAAACAGCAGAGGAACGTGTATCTGCTCTTCTACATGGTATCTGTGATCTTTATATTTAGAAAAGTGGATTACTGAAGATGCGGTTTATGTTACTCTGGATTGACCAGAGAAACAAATGCAGAGACACTCAGATGTGTTCAAGAGAGAGCTTTATCTCAAAAATCAATTATATATTGAGGAAACATCCCAGCCCAGTCCAGATCAAGTCCATAAGTCCTATATTAGCCCATATGTCCGATACTAGTCAATAAACTCCTCTTCAGACTCATGCAGCACATGCAATGATGTCAAATGCAATGCAGGAAGAACACAAGCCAATGGCATGAAAAGTCTTGTGGATCCAGTAGTGGTAGAAGCATCTCGGCACTGGTGGGATGCTCCTCCAGCTCTCTGAGTATGTCTTCTCAACAAGGAAGGGAAGCAGGAAGAGTGTGTGTCTCTCCTCCAGGGAGAAAGAGAGGAAATTCCCAGAATCCTCACAAGAACACACCCACAAGGCGCCATCATCAGGTTGTGACCTGATTGACAGGCTAGACTCCACCCCTACATTTATTTATCAAGTTGACATAAAATTATGTAACTGCCATACAGTTAGATTAAAATTTAGAACCCTGCTACTTGATTTCCCTTATGATCCATTTAAATTTGTTCTAGTGTTTAATATTTTTGCTTTTTTATTGAGGATTTTACCTGTTTTGCTTTTATTTTGTTCCATATAGATTTTATATGTCTCTTTTATATATATAGATCTTTTATGTATATTCCACCTCTACACACACACACACATTGCTCTTCCTAGGAATAAAGCCATCATCGTGTCAAAGTGAAGATTGAACTTATATTAACCCTTCCTTTGTTGGTGTTCCCGGCAGAAGAAACTACAGCACAAGCAGTAGCGAAAATGAAGACAAAGCACCCAAAGCTGTGCAGCTCTCATCTTAAATTTCTGGTCATCGTTTAGGATCATCAGGACTGGAGGGAGGTCACCCATTCCCGCAGTCACGGTGGCAGAGACAACTTAAAGGCGCTTTCCACAGAGGAGCTTGTTGATTGCTGTCAGATTGGTCCAACTGTGGAGGCCTAATGGACAAAGAACAACATGGCGCCCAGCCTGCATTCCACATGTGAGCAAGGCGAGTCACATCCCTGGTTCATGGTCAGAGGGGATTCACCATGGTATTTGTCCTTCGGTTTGATTTTATCTTTTTAACTGAAGCAACTTTAAAATGGGTTAAATAGGAGTTCAGATGATAAGATATTATCATTTAACCGAACTATGCCATAATTGACTTCTCATTATTTTGATGATAAAATATTCACAAAGTGCCTACTTGCTCATCAGTATGCTACATGCTGTATGGCCTCTAGAAAATTGTCCTGATGACTACGATTCTGCAATTCTCTGATAACAGGTAAACCCAGGTCTTTTGCTGAACAGGTTCTGGCTCACCTGGAAGGGGAAGAAATAACGTCCTCCAGATGGGGCTCTATGGGGAACTTGGAACTGAGTAGTCCTTCTGCGTATTGAAGCTTCATTTACAAGTGGAAAGGTTCTATTGATGATGAGAATAACAACCATGCACTGTACTAAGTGCTGTGTGTACTCACTTAATCCTCCACAAAGCCATGTAAGACAGCCACTCTTCCCCTCCCACATCCACCCCCATGACCACTGTAAAATTAAGTCTCGGAGAGTTTATAGAACTTAGTCCTTGCCACCTGGATCTTAAGAGGCAAACCTGGATTCAAACATAACTTAGCAAAAAAGAAACAAACATAACTTAGCCCAAATCCTGAGCTCTAAAACACTCATGCTCTACCGTCTCAACCTAGAACTTGCAGCGTCCATGGTCATGGTTGACTCCTGTAAAATGAAAGTGCACGTGGAATGCTGCTAGGGACATTAGAGTTATGACAGTTGCCAGTGTTTGATGGAGTGGTGCTGACTAAAATCAAGAGCTCAGGAGCCAGACAATTAGGCTTTCCATCCCAGCCCCTCCACTCATGGCCTTGTGACGTTGGGCAAGGTACTTGACCTTCATCAATCTCAGTTTACTCTTTCATCTAGGCACCTAATTATGGTACCGAAACCAAAGAGTTGTGGTGGAGAGTGTGACATTAGCAGATTGAAAACAAATCGTACAATGCTTGATTCACAATAAATGTTTGGTAAATTGTATATTTTATTTTTTACTATAATAATTATTATTATCACTGTGCAACATCTAGGAGACAGGGGCTTCATCTTAAACCAATACTGGCATGGATAATATAGTTTTGTTTCACCTTTTATTTGTGACACTGAACACCACATTACGTTGCATAAATGTCTCAAACGTAAATCTCCAATGCAAAATATACAGGTATATAAAAATAGAGAGAGAAAGAATTAGGTTACATAGCAAAGGAAAGTAACTATAATAAAATGGTTTGGGAGGGGGCTCTTTTCTGATGACACATTTTTGTACATATCCTGTAGCATTAGAAAGGACCAAACCAAAGGACATATTTCTCTATTCCTGTGAAAGTAGTTGTGAGTCTGGAATACACTTACTCTAGAAGAATCTATAATTCAAGGCAGGCAGCTATCCAAGATAAACAACTCACCAAAAAAAGCTTTGCGTTTCAGTGTGCAAGAGATTCGATGTGCATGGTATTATAAGGTTGCCATAGAAAAGGGGCGGCGTGGAATTGCAGCGACCAGGACAATCTTCTAGAGGCCATGCAGCATTTAGCATACTGATATGGGCAAGTAGGAACTTTGTAGATATTTTATTATCATAATAATGAGCATTCAGAACTACCTACTTGTAGTTTAACCTCCTGAATTCTTGCCTCAAAGTCTTTCCTATCGTAATCTCACCTGCTAAGTGTAAATTTCACCTCTGAAAAAAGGGAAAAGGATATGAAGGTGTTCTAACATTTAAAACATTCCCAAAACCCCATTTTCTACCTGAGGCGCTCTGACCTGGTCATTCTAAATTAAGTGTTAGAGCAAGTTTGTTCCCTGTGGCCTGTCATTTGTCTTTACCGTTTGCTGCTTAATTGATTCACGCCTGTTGGTACGCGCTTGAGTATTTAGATTCTTTGCATTTTAGGGGTGGGGGAGGCAGGATAGCTGATCCAATTATAGGAGCCCACAGAAAAGCACAGACAGCTTCGAAGGAGGCCACATCAGGAGAAGGGTTCGGAATAACTGGATTGGTGGTCTTGAAGAGCTGGCTAATACACCTCAAGGAGTCATTAAAGGAGGAAGGAGAAAGAAAGAGCATGATAAAGATGCATCTTAGTCCCAAATGTGCTCATCACAAGAAGCCTGCTTTTTCCACATGGACCAGACCCAACTGCCATTCCTTTTGAAGTAGTGATGAGAGCTATAGACGCAGATAAGATCCTTACCTGGAAAACCATTAACAAAAACTCTTAACCAGAGGTGGGCAGGGGCATCTGACCACGCATTTATCTTTTCAGCTAAATGCAGGTGCTCAGGAAGCAATTCTGTCCAAGGGTTATCTTCAAGCAAAATATATACATGCTGCTCTTAAACTATATTCATGGTACAAGATGTTCATCTGTGTGGCAAAGCCCACAAGCAAAACAGAACCCTTTTACAGAAAAGCTGGCCTGCCCATAAATCAATGGCAGAACCTCTCTAACGAGTTAAAATATATTTTATTCAGAATGCAAACAAAATCAACAAAGGTAAGATTATGGCATATTCGTTGCATTGCAAAACTCATCAAGTTCTTTTTATTAAGTAAATTCTTATTTGCAAGTTTTCAAGAGTTGACTTTAAAAATAAATAATACATCTAAAAATTAGATTAAAGATATAGCATCTGAGGTCTTAAAGGCTTGAATATAAACAACCAGCCATCTAGCTGAGAAGCAACAAAGCCCACATGGAAGCAGCGCACAAGCCTGTGTGATCATGAGGTGTTGTTGGGATCAGATATATGGCATCAAAGACGCAGAACAAAAAGATTATATCAATGTGAATGAGGGAGAAGGCAGAGAAACAATTCCGAGATGAAAAGAACAGGGACCATGGGGGGGGCAGGAAAAGGGGGGAATGCAGGAGAAGGTGAAGTGGGAGAAAGGAAGGAGGGTGGGGAAACCAACCCAGGGACAAGGGAACAGCAAGTGAACTAAATCAATGGAGAGAAGGGCATGGGATATCTAGTGGGGCTTAATCAAGGGCAATGTAGCAGTGAGGAATTACTAAACCTGAATGAAGGCTGAACATGATGGTGGGACAAGGGGACAGTAAAAGGATACAAAGGAAAGAACCAGGAGGCAAAGGACATTTTTAGAGGCCTAAATACAGGCATGTACATATGTAAATACATATATAATGAGAGGGGAATAGAACTATGTACTCATATATTTATGTTAAGAATTAACATTGCAGATGGACATTGGGCCTCAGCTCAAGTACTCCCTTAACACAAGAACACTTTGTTCTAACAACCTGGCATTCTGTGATGCTCACCTTCCCAACACATTTGCTGAAGACAAAATGGGTGCATAAGCAAATGTGGTGAAGAAAGCTGTTGGTTCTTGGCTATCAAAAGATATAGCATTTGAGGTCTTAAAGACTTGAAGATAAACAAGTAGCCATCTAGCTGAGAAGCATCAAAACCCACATGGAAGGAGCACACCAGCCTGTGTGATCATGAGGTGTCAATGGGATCAGGTATCAGGCATCCAAGACCCAGAACAGAACCATACCCCAGGTGAAGGGGGTGGGGCATAAAGGGAGACCCAATGCCCATCTGTAGACAATTGGACTCCCCTCACAGAGGGGTCACAGGGAATTGATGAGCCAGTCAGGGTGCAGTACAGCACCAATGAAACACACAACTTTTCTCTAGTTCAGGGGTCCTCAAACGTTTTAAACAGGGGGACAGTTAACTGTCCCTCAGACCTTTGGAGTGCTGGACTATAGTTTTAGGTTTTTTTTTTTAAAAAACCTATGAACAACAACAAAAAAAACTATGAAGTAAAAAAAACAAAACGGGAGCACTAACCATTTGCATTATCACTGAGCACTGGCTATTTGCGTTATCACTGTGATACAACCCCCCTAGAAAGCACCCCCAACCAACTAACCAACTTTTTAAAAAAAAGACCTCCTAACTTCAGGGTAAAAGGCCCCCCTTAACCACAAAAGAGACCCTAGTAACTGCAAAATAAAATTTAAAAATAGACTTCCTAACTTCAAAGAAAAAAAAATAAATCCTAACTTGTTCTTACCTAGGTCCTCAGGCAGCCGCAGGTTCTTCACAGGCAAGCTCGTGTCTCCTCCGATCGTATCCAAAACTGAGCGGAGGAGTAGAGACAGTGAGAAGGAGGGAGAGTGCGATGCACATTCCACACATGCGCACTGCAGGCCAGGACGAAGTTGCTTGTTAGCAGGACCGGCAGCAGTGGCAAAAACATCCGGCGGGCTGGATAAATGTCCTCCGCAGGCCGCATGTGGCCCGTGGGCAGGAGTTCTTTGGTGCTTCCCCCCACTACCATGACCGCAAATCTACCTTACAAATTGGATTAGACCAGAGCATGCACACTGCTATATATAAGAGCTCGCAATACAGGGAATCCAGGATAGATAAACCCCTCAGGGCCAACAATGAGAGTAGAGATACCAGGAGGATTAGGGGAGGGTGGGGGGAGAAAGGGGAAATTGATCACAAGATCAAACTAGAACCCCCTCCCAGGAGGATAAATAACAGAAAAATGGGTGAGGAGCAATGGAGGAGGATGTAAGATATGAAAACAATAATTATAACTTATCAGGGGATCATGAGGGAGGGTGGGTGGGGAGGGCGGGGGAAGAAAGGGGTAGCCAATATCAGGGGCTCAAGTGGGAAGAGAATGCTTTGAAAATGATGGTGGCGGCGTGTGTGCAAATGCACTTGACACACTGGATGAATGTATGGATTGTGATAAGAGATGTAAGAGACCCCCCCCCCAATAAAAGTATTGAAGAAGAAAGAAAGAAAAGACAAAGCAAATTAGAATGAGAAGTATGGATGTTCAAGTTCTAGTCCCAGATGTTTTCAGGCCTTGGCTGAATCATTCTTCTCCTAAAATCAGTAAGTTGAGTTTAGGACTTTATAGAAGTAGAAGTAAACTAATGTTGAACAGCAAAGGTATCAAATAGCTGTAAGTAGGCCCATAGCAAAACCACAAAGTATTAAGGACGAGTAAAACAGCAAGTAATCGATACCAGCTTGAGAAGAACAAGGATCACAGAAGACCTGGACTTCAGTAATTTGTTGCCCAAAGTCATCAAGGAAATGAAGGATTATGTTCTAGCTGGTGTGGAAAGTTTCTTTAAATCTGTACAGGAGATGACAGCAATCTCATTACAGGTGCAGGTGAGCGGTCTATTCTAAGGCTTGAGTATTTCATTCATGTTTTTCCACCCTTGAGAGAGTCCTGTTGGAATGTAACATCAAACTCAACGATGCAACTTCAGAAGCCGAACGTCTGTAAGTGAAGAAAGTATTTTTCCTTATAAGCATCTCTTATTTTGACACGGAGGATCAACTGCACGGCAGCTCCAAAATTTCAAGGTTAATACCTCCAAGCCACATCACAAGACATATCCAGACATTCAACTGAAACATGGGGGCAGACCTTTGGATCCTGATTATCTTTATTATCAACTTGCTATTAGGCAGAATTGACCTGATGGCAATAGATTTGGGGGGATCCGTGTGAAACACTAATACAAAGAGCATTAATAAGTCTGCTCTTTTCTCAATGACGTCCTGATCCACTAGGAAAGAGAGCACGCTGAGGCTGAAAAGTCTTCTGACTGAGGCACTCGCTGTTATGAGACTTCAAAGAATGCAGCCTTATGTAAAAAGATTGAGAAGATCTCCCAAAAGGAGCTACACTTTCAGTGGTCTACCTGGAGCCTTTTGACTTGGCCTATGGAGCAAAGCTATTGCTTGACCTGAGACTCCCCAAGCACTTAACAACCATCCTTAATCATTCGCCCAGAATGTTGGAAGCTCTTCCTAGGCTGGCTTGTTACATTGTCAAAGCACCTGAAGTCTTTCTGAGAAGACTTCCAAGAATTTCTAGTCAGAGAACCAACTAGGAACCAGGACAAGCTTCCCAGAATAAGTGGGTTTTGAACAGACTCCTAAAAAAATAATAAGTCTAGTGATTGCTCATATATCTGTTGGAGGTCAGAGACAGTGGGAGAGAAATGGCATTCCAGGCGCAGAGAGAAATGGTAGGAATGAGTCAAAATGGAAATATATATCTTCTCTGGCATGCCAAAGGGACAGGATAACCCTCAGAAGTAGGGAATATGGTGGGGGATTCACCAATTTCATAAGGTTTCTTTGTCCCTTTGCCAAGTGAGGATATTCACCGACTCTGAATTCCTACCATAATGTTAGATTCATAAAAACAGATGATTTTTAAAAAGCCCTGTGTATTCATTTAATAACCTCAACAATGACATATATATATCACCTCTGTTTTGTGGTGTCAGAGTATAAGCAATTCATGCTTTACTAAAATTAACTGGAAGATAGAACTTTTGGTTACTTGTGCATGTTGTGAAAAGACATTGATTGAATTCCCTTTGAGTAATATTGTGTTCGTCTGGGTACATTAGAGAAACAAATCCACAGAAACTCATGTATAAGAGAGAGTTTTGTATAAAGGGTAAGTGCACATCAAGAAAACATCCCAACCCAGTGCCGCCCAAGCCCACAAGTCAAACATTAACCCACATGTCCAACACCAGTCCACAAAGTTCTCCTCCATCTCACAAAACACACACTATGACACCAACTGCAGGAGAAAAGCCAAGTCAGTGAATGTGTAAGCATCTCAGCGCTGGTAGGGGTCTCCACATGGCTGCTCCAGCACCCAGGGCTGCATCGGTGTAGGTCCATGTTGTTTCTTCTTGGGGATGTCTTGTAGGAAGTGAGCCTTGCCAGCTGAAGCAGGGAACTGGCTAAGGCAGCTGCACCCTGATCTGATCATCAGAAAGCAAGAGACCTGAGAATTAGAAAGGCAAGGCTCACTGAGCCATTTATCCCTCCGCCCTTCAATTAACCCCACATGTGTTTATCGGCCAGGTTGGCACAATGACCTAACTACATCAAACATCGTCCTATGATTATATATAAAGATGATGTTTAACTAATGAGTGACAGTATAATGAATCCAACAAGGCACCGGAAATGTAAAAGTCCAGAAGAGATCCCTGTCGTTGCAGGGATAAGGGCAAAAGGGAGAAAGAGGCTGTCCTTTCTTAACCATCATCCACTTTATAAAGTTGCTGAAGAAATCGTCACTCATATTTGAATCCTCATGCTCCATCCTGGGGGGCATCCATTCTTTTCAATCAACCACCCAGCTTGCTGTGCAGGGAATAGGAGAAATTGTCAGAAATAGCATTTACTATTTGACATTTTCTACCTGCATAGCAAAGAAAGAAAGAGAATACATTAATAGTTAAAGGATAAATAAAAAAGAATTAAGTATCCATCCTCCCCACATGCTGCTAAGTATATAAAGACTAGGCTGATCCAACTTTACTTTCAGTGACCTCCATGCTTAAAATTAACTATGCAAATAACTTAAGCTGACAAGAATTCTGCAACAGCTTGCTCAATGCCTAGCACTCAGATTCAGAGGGAAACCCAGCTCACAGTTCAGGGAGAGTCTTTGCCCAGATCATTGGAATTCAAACTTCCTCAGTCCTTCCTCTGCAGTAGACCAGCCCTCCTGCTGATGCACAACTTAGACTCTATTGAGTTAGTTTGCATTCATTGACCCCATCTCCTCCAATCCATTCCATTAAGTCAATGGATACTTACTCAGTACTTCTGTGTTAGGCACTGCTCTAGATTCTAAGGATTTGGTAGGGGAGAAAATACAAAAGTGCTGTTCGTGTAAAGTTTTATTCTAGTGGGTGAAGCGGCACTGTAAAGGACTAAGACATTACGTAATATGAAGGGTAATATAAATGTAATAGAGATGAATTAAACAGAATGAGCTAGAGGGCAATGGGTGGTGAAATGAGCCCCAGCTCTTTTAAGTCAGGTGATCCAGAAGGCTCAAATAAGGAAACGTTTGAGCAGAGCTCTAAATGAAATGGGTGAGGGAGCCACACTGCTATCTAGGGGAAGATCAAGCAGGAAGAGGAGACTGCAAGGACTGCAAGTGCGCTGGCTGTGAGGTGATGCTTGGAGTGTATAAGTAAACACCAAGGAGAGTCTTACAGCAGAAGCACAGTTTGCGAAGGGGAAGCAGTAAGAGACCAAGTCTGAGTAGCAGAAGTGAGATGAAATGGCCTGTGGATCACGTAGGGCTTTCTGGACCATGGTAGAACCCCAACTTTTTTAAGAGGCAGCTGCTGCAAGATTTTGAACAGAAGTGTAGCATCCTCTGTCCTGTGATTTGAAAAGGTCGTTGTAGAGAAGGCAGCTTGCAAGGGCAACATGGGGCCCATCGAGAAGGGAGCTCAGCCACTCCTGAGCCTCCTGAAGGAGCAGATATGAGCCACAGAGCCTCTTACCCCAGCACCACTGCTTTCCTTGTTCCAGAAGATCGTTCTAAAATATTCACCTTAGAACTTACAGAAGAATTTGCTTTTAATGTGCTTCTCCCTCAAGGTTATTGCTCAAGCATTAAGGCAGAAGAAGTCAAATCCGTGCCCGCAGAGAAGCAGCTTCCTCATCATACTCCAGTTTCCTAGGCAAGGAGCTACCCGATCTCTTTGGACACCACCCAAGTTACAGTAGACACTACATCGTGCATGTAGATAGCATAGATCTCATTTCAAATGAATTTCTGTAAAAGAAGTATAAGTAAGAAACTTAACTCGGAAAAGTTACCACTGGTCTTAATTCTGCCATCAGCTCATCCTGTATCTTTGGAAAAGTCACCTCCTCTGGGTCTGAGTGTCTTCAGCTGAAAAAGAGATCAGACTCCCCCATCATGTATTCATTCCACCCACCTTTATGCAGCAGGTCCCGTCCTACACACTGCCATGAAAAGATGAGTATGAGTTGGTCTTTATTTGGCTGCTTTGGGGAATGGTCCCTCAACTCAGGAAGATGACGCTGATAATTAACTTTCAAGGTGACAGTTACAATAAGGGAGAAGCTCTGGGGAGGCCGGGAGAAGGAGTCGTGTCTAAGGAGCTCTAGAATGCTAGACCTCTGCAGCTATTCTGGAGAGTTACACTCAATCTCCTTGAGAAAGCCTGCTCCATGGTTAAAAAAAAAAAAAAAAAAGACCCCCAACTTTGGCTTGGCTGAGCCCGTTCTCCAAGAAACGTTCACCTCACTTTTACCAACCAATAGAAAAGAGTCATCGGAAAAATCGGGCCTTTCTGCTACATTAGAAAAGCAGGCATCCACCCCAGTTTCTGTTTGAGAAACACACACCGCTGAAGAATTATCTTCAGGTGGTTCAACAGTCAAGCAGGGTGTCCTCCAGGTACGTGGTCCTCGGCTTACCGGTCCTAGGCGATCAGAGGAAGAGAGGCCTGCCAGCAATGACGTCTGCCTCAACGCTTCATTCATTAGTTAACCCTCTCAGTGACAGTTGGCCCAAGTGAAGTACAGAGGGCCTCTGATCAGCGCAGCTTTCTTCTTGCATCCAAATATCCTTTCTCAGGTAAATGTCGAGAGTTGTCAGGTACCTAAGCATCAACCTCGACCCTTGCTCTTCCAAAGTCCTGAGCTGGGGCTTTCTGCCCAAGTGTTACTCTGCCCCCGTGGTCTAGCAGTAGCAGCTGCCTCCGATCCCAATTTGTGTTGGTTGGGTATGAATCTCACTTCCCAAAGTCACTTTACAAACAAGAGAGACATCACTCTAGCCCAAGAGCTCGGTGGCTCCCACCTCATAGCTTCCGTTATTCTCACTGAAAATTTGAGGGTAGGGGCAGGGGCGCGGAGCACATTAGATAATGTGCCGGCCTTTCTTCCTCATCTTTTCCTCCTCTTCCTTCATAATCTCTTCCGAACCACAAACATAATCAGGGTAGATTGTGTTTAATCAATAATCAATACAATAATCAAAGTATGTGCTAATGCTCACTGATACAGATCTGTAAGCAAGGACAGAAATCCAGTAGTTATGGACAATCCAGCTCTACATCAAGTTTCTCTCCTCAAACAAATACAGAAGAACCACTTCTCTGAAGAATCCTAGTTACTAGGTCCTCCTTCTGTTCCATAAAGAATTGCACAAACAAAGCTAAAAGTCTGTAACTTAAAGTCTAACTATAGACAGAAAATATTCTCCATCATCAGTACACTAGCTCTTGTGTGAGAAGTTACTGGTCTAGCATGGACCAGGGCATGACAAAGGGCATCTATATCAGGTCACAGCCAGGAAATTTTAGCATTCTAATATTTGAAATGGACTTCAAGAAACAAATCTTTTCTTTGTCAGTAAGCAAGCGTTCCGATATGAACGGAGAAGGCCCAATCCCCAGGGTCCAAGGAGCTTGCTGTCATCACTCGTCTTCCCCGGGTCCTATGATGCATGTCCTGGCAGGAAGCGCAGTTCTGTTAGCCACCATCCACTCTCTCTGCGGTGGCCCATGGAGGTCCTTTCCACGGCACTGTGGCTACAGAGTCCAACGGGACAGAGACAGATGTACAGAGGAGATATGCGGAGTCTGCCTGGTCTCAGGTCAGTCCAGCTGAGGGAGTCCCAGAGAGACACACAAAAACTTCCATGGGAATGAATTGTTCCCAAACTTCCCAGATTTTGAAAAAAGTAAAATTTAGACATTCTATTCTGCACACATGTACAGAAAAAGAATCCACTGAGTGCTCAAGGCCGTTTCCAGTACGGATCCTTGGCCAACTCTGCCCAGCCCATCATTGTCACACCCCTCAAGTGACCATTACTTGCTGCTTGAAAGAAAAATGGCTTTCTCAAACCATCCCCCACCTACCCATCTGCTGTCAGAAAGGTCATTATGATGGAAGATATGTCTCCAGAATTGCACAGGATAAGACAAAATACAGTCGCGCTACCAAAAGGCAATCGTGTGTGTGCATAACAGAATATGAAGTCCCTGCTCTCTGATCACGGTAGTACGCCTTGGGTCCTTATGCACATGTGTGCAAAGTGAAAAGAGATAGAACATACAGACATTGCTTCGTCCTTCACGTACATGCACACGCTTGATTTTAAGTGTCAGGGTCATAAAGTCATGTTTTAGCCCGTATTTCCTTGTACCCTTCATTGTCCTGGGTGTTGAACTTTGGCTTCAACATGCTATCATTCTTGAAAGGTAGGGGAGACAGAGCTGGCCATAACACTCAGTCACTTGGAGCACGCAACACACTTTACAGAGGTGCTAGTTTATTATGCTGAAGCTGTAAAGCCACGGCGACAAAAGGCGACCCGCAGTCACCTTGCTTTATTCTTCCGTTAACAACTTATCAACAGTGGTTAAATATAAAAGCAAACTTTGATTTTCCCATCGGAGCTCTGTGAAATGGATGCTACAGTGCATTTAACATGGTGACCAGAAATATTGAAATTTGACAGCTGAGGGGGTAAAGGTCCCAAATTTATACATCGAGGTGTTTGGTCCTGTCATCATCCCAGCAGCTTGCTCAGAATAACCCCTTCTGCTTACTGAACCTTTGAGAAAGAGAGACTTGAAGTCATACATCTTGGCAGACGTCCTGAGAGGCTGCTCCCACCAGGAAGCAAGCCGTCCTAAGCGTCGCTAACCGAATTCCAGGGAAATGCAAGGATATCGTGCAACCTTGATGTCTGTATAGAAAAAGCTCCTACCATTTAGGGCCCCCACTCAAAAAACATCAACTGGCAAGCTTGCCCTTTGCTCTTACTTTTATATGTACCTCTCATCTGACATTACCTTCGACAGAAATTCTATTTGCCAGTACCATAGAACTACTGAAGAACTTACTTTTCTAAATGGCTAGGAAACTACCTCACACAAGAAAATAATGAATATTCATCATAAACACTCTCTTTTATCTCACCACCTTTTTATTGCCAAACTCCCCTACCAGATGGCAGCATCCTGTGTCATACCCCACCTTCATGTTCTCCGTCCACATGCAAGGCCTTACCTCGTCGTTGTAAGGCAAAATGAGGCAGGGTAGCTTCAACACTGCCTACCTCTGCTTCCAGAGTTTTCAGAAGAACATAAAAATAAGTAAATATACTTATGATTACAAGGGGAAATAGATCTATGTGCATATATTTATAGGTTTAATAGCACGGTAGCAGATGGACATTGGGCCTCCACTCACATATTCCCTCAATACAAAAACACTTTGCTCAACTAAATGGTCATTCCGGGATACCCACCTTCCCGACACGATCGCTGAAGACAAACATGTGCATAAGCAAATGTGGTGAAGAAAGCTGATGGTGCCCAGCTATCAAAAGTTATAGTGGCTGGGGTCTTGAAGGTAAACGAGCGGCCATCTAGCTCAGAAGCAACAAAACCCACATGGAAGAAGCACACCAGCCTGTGTGATCACAATGTGTTGAAGGGATCAGGTAGCAGACACCAAAGAACAAAAATCATCATTGTGTGCTCACCTTCCCCATATAAATGCTGAAGACAAATGTTCACGTAAGCAAGTGTGGTGAAGAAGGCTGATGGTGCCCGGCTATCAAGATATATAGCATCTGGGGTCTTAAAGGCTTGAAGGTAAACAAGCGGCCATCTAGCCCAGAAGCAACAAAGCCCACATGGAAGAAGCACACCAACCTGTGTGATCACGAGGAGTAGAAAGGACCAGGTATTAAGCACCAAAGAACAAAAAATCATATCATCATGAATGAGGAGGAGTGCCGGATGGGGACCCAATGCCCATCTGTGGACAACTGGACATCCCTTACAGAGGGGTAGTGGGGAGGAGATGAGTCATCAAGGTGCAGTGTAGCATCGATGAAACACACAACTTTCCTCTAGTTCTTAAATGCTTCCTTCCCCCCTCCCCCCACTATCATGATCCCAATTCTGCCTTACAAACCAGGTTAGACCAGAGGATGCACAGTGGTGCAGGTAGAAACTGGAAACACAGGGAGTCCAGGACGATGAATCCCTCAGGACCAGTGGTGAGAGTGGTGATACTGGGAGGGAGGAGGGCAGGGGGGTGAGAAAGGAGGAACCGATTACAAGGATCTACATATAACCTCCTCTCTTGGGGACGGACAACAGAAAAGTGGGTGAAGGGAGACATCGGGCAGTGTAAGATATAATAAAATAATAATTTATAAATTTTCAAGAGTTTGTGAGGGAGGGGGTAGTGAGAAGGGAGGGGGAAAAATAAAAACAAGGATCTGATTCTAGGAGCCCAAGCAGAAATTGAGTGTTTTAAGAATGATGAGGGTAACAAATGTGTAAGTGTGCTTTACACAATTGACGTATGTATGGATTGTGATGAGTTGTATGAGCCCCAATAAAATGATTTAAATAAATAAATAATAAAAATTGAACAGTTAGGAAATGAAACACAATTAAGTCTTGTTCATGCATGAAAGGTGCTTAAGAGCTGCCCTGTTCAAGATGCTGGGGGCATGGAACAGAGCTGCAAGGAGAGCAGAGCAATGAAGTCCCCAGGGAACACCAAAAATAGACTGTGGGGCCAGGGTGTGCCACCCGATCAGACTCAACTGGAAAACACTCCTAAGGGACAACAAATAGACTTTGAACTATTTATAAGTGTTTATTCTTTTTTTTTTGCTGCCTTTTTGTTATTGTTGTTGCTGTAGCTATTGTTTTATTTTCTATTGTTGCTTTTTTGTCTCCAATCTTGTGATTGTGAATATTGTTGTCACTGCATGTCTATCTGGATGGGATAGGTGGAATAAACAAGCTGGAAGAGAGAACAATGGGGCGACAGTTCGGTGTGGGGTGGACATGTGAGAGGGAGAAGCAGGAGAAAGGAAGTGGGTGTTAACAAACCCAGGGACAAGGGAAAAACAAGTAACAGAAAATCAATGACGATGAAAGTGTAGGAGGTCTGGTAGAGTTTGATCAAGGGCAATGTAACCGAAAGGAATTACTGAAACCCAAATGAAGGCTGAGCATGACAAGAGGAAATAATAGGAAATAGAGGAAAGAACTAGGAGGCAAAGGACATTTATAAAGATCTAAATACAGTCATATACATATGTAAATATATTTCTATATGATGATGGGGAAATAGATCTATGTGCCTATATTTTATAGGTTTAGCATCAAGGTAACAGACAGATATTGGGCCTCTGCTCAAGTACTCCCTCAACACAATAGCACTTTGTTCTATTAACCTGGCACTCCATGATACTCACCTTCCCAACACATTCACTGAAGACAAAGTGGGTGCATAAGTAAATGTGGGGAAGAAAGCTAATGGTGTCCAGTTATCAAAAGATATAGCACCTGGAGTCTTAAATGCTTGAAGATAAACAAGCAGCCATCTAGCTGAGGAACAACAAAGCCCACATGGGAAAAGCACAACAGCCTGAGTGATCATGAGGTGTCAATGGGATCAGGTATCAGGCATCAAAGACCCAGAGCAAAACATCATAATGTGAATGAGGTGGGCAGTGCAGAATGGAGACCCAAAGCCAATCTGTAAGCAATCAGACATCCCCTTACAGAAGGGTCGTGGGGAGAAGACGGGCCAGTCAGGGTGCGGTATAGCACCAATGACACATACAGCTTTCCTCTGGTTCTTTAATGTTTCCACCCCCCCACTTTCATGACCCTAATTCTACCTGACAAATCTGGCTAGACCAGAGCATGTACATGGGTACAGATAAGACCTGGAAACACATGGAATACAGGACAGATAAAGTCCTCGGGACCAATATTGAGAGTAGCCATACCAGGAGGTGAAGGGGAAGGTGGGGGGAGTAAGGGGGAACCATTCACAATGATCTACCTATAACCCCTTCCCAGGGGCTGGACAACAGACAAGGGGGTGGGTAGAGACATCAGACAATGCAAGACATGAAAAAATAATAATAATTTATAAATTATCAAGGGTTCATGAGGGAGGGAAGAAGTGGGAGAGAGGGGAAAAAATGAGGAGCTAATACCAAGGGCGCAAGTAGAAAGAAAATACGTTGAAAACGGTGATGGCAACATATGTTCAAAGGTGCTTGAAACAGTGGATGGATATATGGACTGTGATAAGAGTTGTATGAGCCCCAATAAAAATGATTTTTAAAAATAATTCTAGGAGCTGACATCAAGGGCTCAAGTAGAAAATGCTTTGAAAACAATGATGGCAGCATGCATGCAAATGTGCTTGACACAATGGATGAATGTATAGATTGTGATATGAGATGTAAAAGCCCCCAATAAAAGTATTTAATAATAATAAAAAGAGCTGCCCTGTTAATGCTGAGCTAGACAGAAAAGAAAAACCTGGAAATATTTTCTTCTGTCAATGGTTCAGACTTGAACATGTAGCAGGACCGCTCAGGTAGACTGTTAAAACATAACATTCTGGATTCCAAACTAGAGATTCTGATTTTGCATTTCCAACAAATTCCCAAGCAATGCTGCTACTCCAACTGCCGCTGCTGCTTCCGGGACCCCAGCTTGACAGTCACTGCTTGAAACCTTTGCTCTTTGAACCATGATTCCTAGATCGGATGCATCAGTGTCACCTGGGAATCTATGAAGCTGGGAACTTGTTATGTCAAGCTTCATTCCAAATCCACTAAGTAAGACTCCACTTTAGCAAGATGATCAGGAGAGTGATATAAATGTACCAAATGATCTAAATCCATGTAAGGTGAAATCATGGTTCTTTCGCCATCAAGAGCAAAAAGCAGTGATCAAGTTCAAAAGGGACGTGGAAACAGTAGTCCTGTGGAATAATAGACCACACAAATATCAGCCTCTACAACTTTGAGACTGGAAGAACTAGGTGGTGTCCAGCTACCACTACCAACTACTCTGAAAAGAATCACTTTACAAGAATCACTCATCCACATACTAGAAATACAATCAGGCACAAGAAGGGCAGCAAAAGAGAGGGTAAGATAGTTACCTTTAAAGACACAGAAGAGCAACAAAGACGGAGGTTCAAGAAGCCTGAGCACAGCTTAGTGGAATTATGAGACAACAAGAGAGAAAGGGACAGATAGGCTATTTCAATAAATAAGGACAGAATATTCCCCATTCTAATGAAAGACGTGTGTCTACAAATCCAAGAAGCCCAAAAAAACCCATGCAGGATATCCTAAACTCAAAGATATTATCAGAGTTTCAGACTCTGGCCTTCCCAAAATAAAGATTTACTTTGAGAGCCACACAATGGATTTTCCTCATAGAAATTCTTATGGAGAGTCTCCTGGGAGGGAGACTATGCCTTTCCAGCCAACATAGCTAGTCTAATGCTTTTCTCCACTGCTCATTGTGAAACAAGAGGATTTTTAAGCTAGAGATTGTCTTGCTTAAAAGGTGTAAGGTGTCTTGCTTGTAAGGTGAAGTGGGATAAAAAGGCGGAGCAGACTTAGAATAATAAAAGATACCAGGCTGACTGGTCACAGACAGGTGGGACCTCTAGGACTGTGGTCCTTCATGGTCATCAGGTCTGGACCGGACTCACCAATGTGGTAAAATAATCAACCACTAGAGAATTAAAGGGCAGCATTTACCCAAAGGTAACATCAATGGGCTATTCTTGCCTAATCAAAAACTAACTGGAAACAAGGCAAGCTCTTCTTTTTCAGGGCAAGGAATAAATGTGCTGTGGTTCTTCCAGTTGCTGAGAACCACGGAAGACGCTAACAGGGGGTCCTTTCTAGCAGTAATTCCCAGGGCAACTCTCAGAATCTAGTAAGATTCTAATAAGCCAGTCACTCTGTTCAGCACAGACAAAGGCATGAGCAAGCAGACATCAAGCTGACATGCTCAGAAGGTGCATAGGTGAACTTTAGCTGAGAACCATAGGATGATAGGAATCAATGCAGCCAAGAGGTCTTAGTCAGCAAATCCTCACAGGGAAGAAACAAATGGAGTGATGGAGCAAGGCAGTTTAACCAGGCCTCATCAGAGAGGTTGGGCTGGAGATCCTCTGTGGATGTGAACTGTCCGAAAAAAAAGACTAGGACAAGATGAGGACTCTGTTTCTTGGAAACATAATCTCCACCACAGACACTGTACCAAAAAGAGGTGGTCAACATTCAACCATCTCAAGAAGTAGCACACGAACCAATAGTAAGGAAGGAAGAAGTCCATGCTGGCATTATTGAACAACAAGGCGCCCTGCGTTGGCTAAACACAGCAATTCCAGAAAGATGTTTACCCATGTTTCATTGACTATGCAAAGGCATTCACTCGTGCAAATCGTAATAAACGATGGATGACATTGAGAAGAACGGGAATTCCAGAGCATCGCTGTGTTCCTGCGGAACTTGGACATCGACCAAGGCAGCAGTCTTCAGACAGATCCTGAGCGGTTTAAAATCAGGAAAGGTGTATGTTAGGGTTGTATCCTTTCACCATATTTATTCATGGTGAAGCTGGACTACAAGCTATAGAATCTAGAATCCAGATTTGGGGAAGGGCTCGTTGTTGATATGCAAATGAAACAGGACAGGAAGCACTTACTGATAACAACTGCAGGTTTCAGTACGGATGATACCTCAGTGTAAAGAAAGCAAAAATCTTCACAGCATGATGATAAAAAAGAACAGATTGAAGCTGTCAAGGATTTCATTGTACTTGGAGCCCATAATCAATGCCTAGAAAAGCAGCAGTCAAGAAACAAAAATGGTGTATTGCATTTGGAAAACACGCTGCAAAAAATTGTCTAAAATATTATAAGGAACAACGATGTCACTTTGGGGGGTGCTACTGTCCACCTCACCCAAGGGAGAGTATTTTCTATTACTTCATATGCACAAGAAAGCTGAACAAGGAATAAAGAAGACCAGAGAAGATTGTTGCATTTGAATTGTGGTTTTGGCAAAGAATAGTGAATAGATCATGGGCTCCCAGAAGGACAAGGAGATCTGTCTTTTAAGAAGGACAGCTGGAAGACTCGTTAGATGCAAAGATGGTGAAATTTTATCACACTTACTTTGTACATGTTCTCAGGAGGGACTGCACCCTGGAGAAGGAGCTGGTGCTTGATCAAGTGGAGGGACATCAAAAATAAATAAACAAACAGGAAAACTCTCACAATATGGATTGACACAGTGGCTCCGACAATAGACTCACACATCGGAACAATGGCGGTGACGGCATAGCAACTATGAGATTCAACAGCATCCAACAACAACCGGTTCCTCCGGACTGATGGAGGAGGGAGGCAGTGCCAACCTACACAAACACACATATCTCAAAAACTGCAGAGAAGATAGATAGACATGATCCCTTTGGCTGATCCCAGACCAAGAGGTGTCAGTTTATTTCCCTTAAAAATGACATTAATATGAAGTCCCCTGATCCTAGACAGGAGCATAGATTGAAAAGAGACAAATAAATAGATAGCTTATATGTCTGCCACGAAAAACTGCATAAAAGAGAAAACAGAAGAAAATCTATTTTTACCTCAAATCTAAAGATTTAATATTCCCTTCAAGTTTTTATAGTAGGACCTGGATGTGGTAGTTTATATGTGAAGCACATTCTTTATAGCTCTCTGATAGAATAAATGTGGTGGGATGGGGGGAAAGAAGGGGGTGGGGGGGAGCAGGGAACAAGCTAGACAAGTGACCACAATGCCCCTTCCTCATATTTTGTAAAAAGTATCTCTTCTGACACTCACAAAAGCCTCAAACTCTCTGTGATTTACTGGGAAAGCTGTGGAAGCCAAAGCTTTTGTGGGCCTTTCAGCCACCGCACGTTGGCTTGAGTTTTTCTTGGCATATCTGCGGGTATCAGATTCGTCACCCCTGATAGTCACAAAAGCACAGCCACATTATTTGAGGTTCTGAATTGATTGGACATCCCTCGTCTACCTCCATCTCATCCTCTTGTTGTCCACTAAATGTTGAAGAAAAGGGCAGTTTCCACGGCCATGAAACCTTGGTTCTCATATGAGAACAAGTTGGTTGATGTTTTAACATCAGCATCTGCCTGTTCCTGACAGGAAAGCCCATCTGTTTGGGCCTAGCCTTCCTGCCCCTAAAGGCACATCCCCCTGTTGATGCTCACACGTCATCACAGCTTATCTAGATCGCTATGGTTCCTCAAACCTTCAGGCAACATAAAGCACCAGTAAGCCACTCAAGAGCAAGTCTCTCACTAATGAATTTTAAAGTTCTTGGGCCAGCAAGGTCCTGCTATTTCCCTGTCAGGGTATGAAAAAAAATGTACATTTGTTTGGAGCTAACTGATGCATTCCTAAGTGCTGATTGCTTCCTGTTTTCACTCTGGCATAAACCAAAAGGCTTGCGCCCTCACCTCCCCCTTCTGTAGTCGCCTGAGCTCACCAATCCCGTGCAAAGGCAGCAATTTTTCATTATTGATAAAATGTAATGTCATAATGTCATGGCCTTTCAGGTCATCATCTTTGTAAGTCAGCAATGACATTATCACGTTTTGTAATGAAAACAAATGGTCATAATGCGTGCATGTCATTTTCATTGGCTCCTGCAGAATTCTAATTCGACCCCATCCACAGATGAGACTCGGTAGCAACTTCAAGACCGTCCACCTCCTCAGGTCTGCTCCAGGCTAATCGTCGAATCTGCATTAATCAAAGCTCATTAAGGGTACAAGGCCAGTTCCTCCATTTGACTAAATGGCTCGCTTTTAAAAGAAGAATTTGTGCAGAAGGTATTTGGACTGTTGAATTTTGGCGTGTCGATGCATTAAATAAATGTACGTGCTCTCCATTCATGAACTCTCAGTAACCCCTCTCTCTGTTCATGGCCGTGCTTCCCTCATCTGCCTAGTGATTTTGGAGTGCCGTGTTCTGCCTGTTTCACAGTCATCAGAAGACAGTAATTGCTTTAAACGATAAGAATCATTCACGGAGTACTTATTTCCATATATTAGCCTTCTGACTTCCCTCCTCCCTGGGAAAATGGAAATATTTCATCGTCTAAGCCCAGAACTAAAACAAGTGTTCTTTAGAAGGCGTTTTATTTTTTTCTTAAAAATTCACCAATAATGCACAGTAACAAACGAGGAGACTGGAACAAATGCTCACCCTAATCCTAAACCCACTAAGTCGAAACTGCCCTTATGAGACCGCAGTGAAAGGTTGAGCCCTTCACTGAGACGGCAGAAAAGGAGGTAAGGAAATACGTTATCATTCTTCTGGGATATGAACACATGTAATCTTCATCGCAATCCCCAGAGAGAAGAGGCGTACACGGCTTTTCACAGATGAGGAAACTGAGGCTCAGGTAGATGGCCTAACTACTGAGCTATCAAACCAGCACTCAAGCTTTGTAGATCTGACCCCCACGATTGTTGTTGTGTTGTGCGAAACTCCCAAAGCAAATACAAGCGGTCCCCATGGACAACCTTTATTTGTCCTTGAATGGTCAGCACATTGGCCTTCACTTGGCCCTACTAGCAATAATCCTTCATCGCATTGTGTTCCGTGGTTGCTTGTTTCGTTTTTTTAAAGTCCCCAGCCTTTTCTTCCGATAAAGCCAAGATTAAGAAGAATGTATGCACCTGGTCCAGTTGACCAACAAATCCTTAAAGATAGTTAGGAATGGGTTGTATTCACATCCGGGGACTGCATGAGCTCCCTTGCAGAAGGAAGAATGAAATCTTCCAGCCAGCCAGCGTCACAGACGATGAGTAGCTTTCGGAACGCAGAAACGCTTTCTCTCGCCATGAATCTCTCCACTGAGCCTGCCATTGGCACCACACTCTCAGCGCGGGGCTTGGTTTAATTGACTCAATGGCCTCAATAACATTTAGGTGCTTCCTAATTGGTGTTCTTTCCACATGTTTTCAGCAGATTTCGCTATCGTCATTGAACACTGAGCCAAATTCATTTCGTCACATTTGTAAACGAGCCGTCCTTTCGCTGAAACAATGCAACCATGGAAAAGCGTCTTCAATGGTATTGACATGGATGTGTTTCCCTTAGCCTCCTCTATGGCTCAGGGGAGGCACCGGTTGCTACTCCCGCTCCTTACTAACATTTCCACAAAGATGCTACCACTTCCAACGCACTGCCTATTGCATTGTTGCATTTGTCCTCACAAGTAAAGGAGCCAGATCACTCGATGGACCCAATTCATGAAGACACCGAGTGGCGAGCCGAGGTCTTCTCTGCCTCACCTGTCCCTGCTCTCTCCACTGGACTAAGAACTTTAGTGTAGCTAGGAGAAGCAAGTTCTTACAGTAGCGCATCGATAGTCAGCCTTCAATAACTCAAAGTGCTTCAAGACGTCTGGAAATGAAATTCTTGTGTTGGGGAAATTCTGGTGTAAAGGAGATACTTATTTCCAGAGAATATGGTTCACTGTGCGTTCGGTCCAATTCGTTGTAAGTACATGCTGGAGAAAGCAGGAAAACTTGGGGGTCTCTTCTTCATGCATTCATCCCTACATTCATTCAACCCCCTGAATCAGCCCCCTGAATCAACCCCCTGAATGAACCCCCTGAATCAACACTGTGCCAGGCACTGACGATATAATAAGAAGACTCACAGAGCTCAAGTGCAAGAGATGAGATGGACAGTAAGCAACTAGCAATGCAACAGATAATCTCCCAACCACTAATCGAAGTGACCACCATGGTGACAGTGGCGAGTGACAGTAAGACAACCATGCTCAAGGACGCTTAGAAGATCTTTCTGCTGACAGGACCTGTGGATTAAGAAATGAGGCATGAGTACACAGGAATCACACAGCAAAATATTAATGACCAGGGGCCTTTCCCCTCTTGCCTCCAGCCTGAGGGCTCCTTCCTGCTTTCTTTCCCTTGCTTTGTGAGCCAAACGCCATAGCTTCCAGAACATTTACTAGTTAAACCATAGGTCAGCATTTTTCTGGTTGAACGAATGCCTAGCCTCTTTGGAAACCCATGTCCGTGGAACTTTGACAGACTAGAGGCAGCCTGACGGATGTGCCTGATGCTTTCCTGCCAAGTACAGTTTAAATGATAGCTCGTCTGGCAATTGATAGATCGACCAGCCCTCTTCTCTGTTCTGCTCTTTATGCAACTCCGCTCACTAAGCCAGACAGACTAAGTCATCCCTAAGTCACGCAATATACATGCCGTTCCTTCGATGGCCTCTCTCCCTTCTATTGTGTGTCTGCACTTGGAGGCAAAAATGCAAACATGAAGGGTGTACTACACCTCGAAAAAAATATCCATTACAGCTTGGGAGCATTCCAGTGGTAGTCACTGTGTAATTTTTGCTCCTGGCTCTCATGTTTGAGGAGAGAAAATGTCAGTAACCAGGAGAAAGAATCAGAATGAGGCTTGTTCAGATAGGAAGTAAGTGACCTTGCATAGGTACCCTCCCCTGTGTCGTTGCAGGTAAACGACAGTCATTTCAGGTGTCTAGTCTAAAGCCTTGTTGGAACGTTATATTCAACATATTCTGTCATTATGTATCCAAGCAAGCTATACAAACCCTTCTGAAAGAATTTTGGAGAAGTTAATATCAGAAAGCGGTCATGGCCATCTAGTTGCTAGGAACTTCCCTCTTGCCTAAAGATTCTTGTCGTTCGTGATGAGGGGTGGATCTGGAGATGGGAGGTGAAAAGGCGTAATAAAATAAAATAAAGCGTTTGAGAAGATTTTCAGGATTTGGTACACAAACCTCATGGTGGGCATATATAGATAGCAGATTCTCCATTCCTTGATTAGAGGGAAGCTGCCAAGCTGGTCTGTAGTTCAAGAAAGAAAATTCACATCTTTCTTAGGGTAAAGTTACAGATAGATGGAATATTGTACTTAGGAATAAGCAACCATCTTGCAGGACCTCTGACGCTGAGTAACCAGAGGAAGAGGACATCGAAGTAGTCAGCTATAACCAATAATGTTGTATAACTTATCACCGTATAGCTCAGTGACAGTCCACAATAAGAATTTAATTTTTCATTTCTATATCTGTGGGCCTGCTAGGATTTGGCTGATCTGGGCTGGACTCGGATGCAGGTTGAGTTCATGTCTAATCCCTCGGCCTCTCATTCTCCTTGAATTAGCAGCTAGGCAAACATGTCCTTGTGGTAAAGTCAAGAATACAAAGACTTGAAGATCAACAAGTGGCCATCTAGTTCAGAAGCAACAATGCCCACATGGAAGAAACACACCAGCCTTTGTGACCACGAGCTGTCAAAGGGATCAGGTATCAGACATCAAGGAACAAAAGCATATCATTGAAAATGTGGGTGAGTGCAGAGTGGAGACTCAAAGCCCATTGGTAGCCAACCAGACACCCCCTTACTGAAGGGTTGTGGGGAGGAGAAAAACCAGTCAGGGTGCAGCAATGATGAAACATATCTTTCCTCTAGTTCTTAAATGCTTCCTTCCCACTATCATGATCGCAATTCTACCTTACAAATCTGGCTAGACCAGAGGATGTACATAGGTACAGATAGGAACTGGAAACAGAGGGAATCCAGGACAGATGACTCCTTCAGGACCAGTGGTGAGAGTAGCCATGCCTGGAGGGTGGAGGGAATGTGGGGTAGAAAGGTGGGACCTATTACAAGAATCTAGGTATAGCCTCCTCCCTGGGGGATGGACAGCAGAGAAGAAGGTGGGGGGAGACATCAGAGAGTGTAATATATGACAAAATAATAATAATTTATGAATGATGAAGGGTTCATGAAGTAGGGGGGAGCGGGGAGAGAAAGGGGAGTTAAATGAGCAGCAGATATTAAGGGCTCAAGTAGAAGGCAAATAAATGTTTTGAGAATGATGATGGCAACACATGTACATATGTTCTTGACACAATGGATGGATGGCTGGATTGTGATAAGAATTGTATGAGCCCCCAATAAAATGATTTAAAATTTTTAAAAAAGAATACAAAAGATCAAGCACATCCCCAGGAGACCATCTCTTATCTGTTCTTTAAGCCTGATCAAAGTAGGCTTAAATCCATGTACATGGAAAGAACACTTCACCCACCCTCAG
The DNA here is from genome assembly GCF_050624435.1 of Tenrec ecaudatus. Taxonomy (NCBI): domain Eukaryota; kingdom Metazoa; phylum Chordata; class Mammalia; order Afrosoricida; family Tenrecidae; genus Tenrec; species Tenrec ecaudatus. Next base: position 114,308,426 of record NC_134543.1, on the reverse strand, counting down.
GCCCAAGAAAGGCATTTGGCAAGGCTAAATGGTAACAGGGGAGGAATGCATATTCCTCTTCTCAGGTGAAAGAAGGGTGGGCGTGAATCTTTACTTACCTACAGTCTGGTTGCATAGTTATTAGTTGAGCTATAATCATAGCAATATCATTGCTGTCTTGAAGATGAGAATGCTGAGCTCCAAAGAAGTTAGATCACTTGCTGAAAGGACAAAGCTGGGATCTGCAGAGACGTGTTCCATTTTCTTTCTGTGCATTCCATCTGAAGTCCACGTGTGTAATCACCGTTCGTGTTGTTAAAAAGCGTATTTGCAAAGAAGAACTCACTGATATTACAAGATTTTATCGTGCAATCTCCAACTTCGTTGTAATCAAGTTTGTACTTCCCAACTATGGTTCTTTCCTCTTTGTATCCAACTTTTGCATTCCAATCATCAATAAGTATTGATGCTTTTACCTCCCATCTCCAGATCCATCCCTTGATTGCATGTTTGATCAATTTCCGGCTGAAGAAGTTGGTAGAATTCTTTAATTCCTTCATCACTAGCTTTAGTGGCTGGTGAATAAATTTGAAATATTCACTAGCTGGATTTTCTAAGATGTATGAAAATAGTATTCTATCACAGACAGCACTGTACTTCAAGAAAGATCTTGAAAAGTTCTTTTTGATGACTATGAATTCCTCCTGAATTGGTCGTTCCTGACATAGTAAACCAGATATTTGTCTAATTCACAATGGCCAGTACCAATCCATTCCAGCTTAACAATGTCTAGGATATCAATCTTTACACATTGCATTTCATTTTCAACAACTTCCAGTTTCCTAGAATCGTATTTCTTATGATCCGCATTCAGACTATTAATAGATGTTTGCAGCTGTTTCTCCTCAGTTTAAGTTGTGCCTCATTAGCAAAAGAGGTTTCTGAGATCTGAGTCTATCCATGTCTTTATGGCATATATATATATATATATATATAATCATAAGTGACCTGGTTGTTTCTCTAGATTTCCTTGCCTACACACACATTCATTTCATCTACTTAAAAAACTGATACACATATTCATTTCATCCACTTAAACATATTCATTGAGGGTCTTCTTCTTTTCCACGGCCCCACAACTTTACCGAGCACAATGAACTTGTCCTGGTCACCCATAATGTGTTGGGCTCTATAGTACCCCCCCTCCACAAGCTATCACTCACCTTTACTGGCTCTGTGGGTTGGGAAGTCCATTGCTGTTTACTATGTTCTGGCTCGTGATTCTGTTGTTATAGCTATTTTCTGGATCCAGGAGTTTCACTGTGCAGGAAACTCAGGTCCAGGGGACATGCTTCACTCCTGGGTCTTGCTGGTAATGAGATCCTCTCTCCTGCTCCTCAGAGGGTTCATTTTATGCACAGTAGGATTGCATTACACGGAATCCTGTTTATAATTACTCACAGGTGAATCCTATCAATATTTTACCCACCTTTTTACCATGCTCATGCAGGAAAAGGAAGTTTGGTGGGATTTAGAGACTTTGGCTAGATGTTAAATAATTCACTGCCCTTGCAGTTAGGTTTCATTAAGACAGATCTATTTCAAAATGACCCAATGCACAACAGAATAAAGCACATTCCTGTCCTCCACCCTCTTAACAATCATTGTTACAGTGGAGCCCATTGTGGAGCCCATTGAGTCCACTGTGGCAGCCACTGAATCAATCCCTCTCATTGAGGGTCTTCTTTTCCACCACGGCCCCTCCACTTTACCGAGCACAGCGAGCTTCTCCAGGGATTGGCATCCCCTGATAGCATGTCCAAAGTACATCCAATAAAATCGTGCCACCCTTGCATCCAGGAAGCATGCTGACCATACTTATTCCAGGATGTGTTTGTTTGTTCTCTTGAAAGACCATGGTACTTTAAATAGTCTACAACAGCACATAATTCCTATGCATGGACTCTTCTTCAATGTTTCTTATTTCTTGACAACTAAGGCCTACTAATCCCCATGATGCTACAAAACACAATGGAATCCCCCCACCCCCTCATTGTGTGAAGTAACAGTGTTTTCTGCTATGAGTTGCAAATCAGCTCTTAAAAGAATAGGATGGAGTTCAAGCCCTTTATTCAGGTCGCAGCCCTGATACAATTGAGAGGAAGTTTTCTCATGGGTGAGTACTGATCCCTATATATGAGGGGTAACTCCCCAAAATGAATTTTTTTCTTTTTTTAAATCATTTGATTGGGGGCTCATAAAACTCTTATCACAATCCAAACATACATCCATTGTGTCAAGCACATTTGTACATTTGTTGCCATCATCATTCTAAAACATTTTCTTTCTACTTGAGCCCTTGGTATCAGCTCCTTGATTTTTCCCTCACCCCCCCCCTGCCTCCCTCATGAACCCTTGATAATTTATAAATTATTATTATTATGTCATGTCTTACACTGTCTGATGTCTCCCTTCACCCACTTTTCTGTTGTCCATCCCCCAGGGAAGGGGTTATATGTAGATCCTTGTAATCGGTTCCCCCTTTTTTCCCCACCTTGCCCTTACCCCCCTGGTATTGCTGCTCTCATTATTGGTCCTCAGGGGGGTATCTGTCCTGGATTCCCTGTTTCCAGTTCTTAGTGGTACCAGTGTATATGCTCTAGTCTAGCCGGATTTGTAAGGTAGAATTGGGATCATGATTATGGTGGGGAGGAAGCATTAAAAACTAGAGGAAAGTTGTATGTTTCATCTGTGCTATACTGCACCCTGACTGGCCCATCTTCTCCTCATGACCCTTCTGTAAGGAGATGTTCAGTTGCCTACAGATGGGGCTTCACTCCGCACTCCCTCTCATTCGTATCCATATGAATTTTTGTTCTTTGATGTCTGATACCTGATCCCATAGACGCCTCGTGATCACACAGGCTGGTGTGTTTCTTCCATGTGGACTTTGTTGCTTCTCAGCTAGATGGCCGTTTGTTTGCCTTCAAGCCTTTAAGACTCCAGACGCTATCTTTTGATAGACGGGCACCATCAGCTTTCTTCACCACATTTACTTATACACCCACTTTGTCTTCAGCAATCATGTCGAGAAGTTGAGCATCATGGAATTCCAGTTTAGTAGAACAAGGTATTCTTGTATTGAGGGAGTACTTGAGTGGAGGCCCAATGTCCACCTGCTACCTTAACACTAAACCTACAAATATATTCACATAGATCTATTTCCCCATCATCATATATAAATATATTTACATATGTACATGCCTGTATTCAGATCTCTATAAATGCCCTTTTCCTCCTAGTTATTTCCTCTATTTCTTTTTACTTTCCTCTTGTCCCACTATCATGCTCGGCCTTCATTTGGGTTTCAGTTATTCCTCTCAGTTACATTGCCCTTGATCAAGCCCTACTAGGCTTCCTACACCCTCCTCACCATCGACTTTGGAACACTTGTTGTTCCATTGTTCCTGGATTTATTAACACCCACTTCCTTTCCCCCACCTTCCCCTCTCCCATGTTCCCCCCGGAACCATCAGTCCCATTGTTTTCTCCTCCAGATTGTTTATTCCACCTATCTTATCTAGATAGACCTGCAGAGATGATAATAATATGCACAAAAACAAGGCAGAACAAAACAAAGCAACAAAAGAAAACAAAACAATAACAGAAAAAAGACCCCCCAAAAAAGCCTGTAAATAGTTCAAGGTGTGTTTGTTGACCTTTAGGGGTATTTTCTGGTCAAATCTGATGGGGTGCCACTCCTTGGCCCCAAAGCCTATTTTGGTACTCCCTCGGCACTTCCTTGCTCTGCTCCCCTTGCTATTCTGTTGCATGCCCTTTGTGAAAAATGAAATTTTTTTCAAAGCTATGTAGTTCTTTTTTTAATTATTATTTTACAAAACAACCTTATCACCTTCAAAGTACTCCCCATCATACTTAAAACATTTGTCAAATCTGTGATTCCATTCTTGGAAACATTTTTCAAACACATCTGTTTGGATAGCTGACAGCACCTCCCATGTTTTTTTTAAATCTTCACCTCTTCTAGGTTGTCAAATCGCTGTCCTTTCATCTCCCCTCTTCATTCACGGAAACAAAAAGAAGTTGTATGGAGTGAAGTCGGATGAGTAGGTGTGTGGGGCAAGAGAGGCATGTTGTTTTTTGCCAAAAACCAGCACACTGAGATGGCTGTGTAAACAGCTGAATTGTTGTAGTGGCAAAACCAATTCCCCATCTGCCACAAATCAGCCCTTTTTTGCCACACACTGCTCTGCAATCTTTTCAGAATCTCTAAACAGAAAGCTTGACCTGGTGGAAAGAATTTCAAATGCATGAATTGACATTTTCATCCATTCGGGAAGTTGACAGACATCCAGAACGAGGCTTGTCCTCAATCAACATTTCACCTGGTTTAAAAAGAAAAAACCACTCCACTCGTGCCCCTGAGTTTTTCCCATAGCGCTGTCCTTGTCGGCTGTGTTCCACGTACTGGATTATACAGGTGGGCCCAATGTCATCCCAATGGTCCTTATAAGATAGAGGCAGCAGGATCAGATATGATGACAGAAGCAGAAGGTCAGAATCAGAGATGAAGATTTGGCGATGCTACATACGCTACTGGACTTAAATTAGACAGAGGAAGGGGCTATACAAGTCAAGGAATGCGGACAGTCTCTAGAAGCTGGAAAAGGCAAGGAAACAAATTCTCTCCTGGATGCTCTAGAGCAGCGGTCCTCAACCTGTGGGTCGCGACCCCTTTGGGGGATTGAATGACCCTTTCACAGGAGTCACCCGATTCATGACAGTAGCAAAATGACAGTGATGACATCGCAATGAAAATCATGTTATGGTTGGGGGGCGGGGGGCACCACCACATAAGGAACTGTATTAAAGGGTCACAACATGAGGAAGTTTGAGAACCACTGCTGTAGAGGAAGTACAACCCTACCAATAGCTTGATTTCATCCAGTAAAATCCATTTCAGACATTTCACCTCCAGAACTATAAGTTAATAAATGTATGTTGTTTTTCATTGTGGTAATTTTTATGGCGGCAATAAGAAACTCCTAGAGCCAACAGGACCTTTGTGACTGATTTAGCGCATATTAATTGGCAGAAGTAATGCTAGTTTCCAAGACTGTCATAAAAGGTGATTAGCCTTCAGCCTGGTCTCTCTCTATGCAAAGGCACTTTTGAAGGCTGAAGTGTTGTGTAAGAACATGGCTACTCAGAAGCCCGCCTAGAGCTACAGAGATATGTCCTCGAAGCCAATTCTTCTGGCCTCCAGCTAACACCACCAGACGTGTGAGTAAGCAACCTTCAGATCGTTCTGGCCCAAGCAACTCCCTGACAACCCCGGCATGAGACTTTGACTGAGAACCAATTTACTGGGTCTAATCAACACCCAGAACCAAAAGAGACAATAACAAAGTGACTCTGCTGTTAAGCATCATTAGGATGAAGGATATATTGATCATACATATTAGTAATAATATAACTATTGGTAATGAGAAATTCTCAGAACATAATGTTAGGTGGAAAAGTGGACTTCAGGTTAATTGTGGGTGTAGGCACGCATGCACATGCTCCTGGGGTCACGGGTATGCCTATGTGTGTGCTGAGTATGAAAATTACAATCTTCTTCTTTACATTTTCTTACATTTCTAACATTTATATAATAAATAAATACGTACTACATGCATTATCAAAAGAGAAAAGTATTTTATTCTGTAGATAAAATTTCTGTAAAATATGTCATGAATGTAAAAACATTAGTGTATCTGGTATGTGGGTGCAAGCCCACTGGCATGTGTGTGACTATTGGAGATAACATCAAGAGAACAGGCTTAGTCTGAGAGAGAACACAGACCTTTAACTGCTGCTTTTATTCCTCTTTCTGACAATAGAGGTATTTGCAACTACCCTATCATTTAGAGTCAAATAACTGATCTTTTTAGCCACTCCCAATTCATCTGTAATTGACTGCTATAAGTCAAGATGGATTCTGTTGGGGAGGGGGCAGATAAAAGATTGTCTCTAGCCTGTCCCAGAAAGAAAGCCAACCCTTGTAAATTGACTCTTTTCTCTGAGTTTCACGCCTAAAATGCATCCCTTTTTGCTGCATCTTAGGGACAAGCAGAGAGATGGGAAAGGAGATGGAGATGCCTGGAGCCAGGCATTCTACAGCACTCCATCAAGGTTCATCAGAACCCTGTGAAGTCCAATTCACCATGCCTGCTTTGCAGACCAGGCCTTTCAGGCACAGAACGACTAAGCCATTGACCCACGTCAAAGAGCTCAGCAGTTTCAGAGCAGAACTTCTAACTTCAAAGCTTTCTTACAATGGGTCCAGATGCACTTAGCATCTCTGCCTCAGTCTCTGAGTACCTGCTTACACAGAGTGGCGGGTTGGACACTATGTACTTATTTATGCCATGTCATTTGGAATGGTGCCTGTCACCCTGGAGAAGCGCTTTATTTGTCTTAACCGCTCTTGTCATCAAAGTCGCCCAGAGAGCAAAGGCAGGCACTGAGGGCACACAACTGTCCTTGCAGACCTCTGTCTCCATTTCAGGGTGGGGCAAACCACCTGCGGGAAAGAAGCAGGGCCCCGACAGACAGCCGTGGGCTGGCCCACCTGCGACACACCTTCTCCTTGGTCTTTGTCAAAGAGCGCAGTAGCTCCCACACCGCCCAAGGACCATCATTAAAAGTCAGCCGTTCTCCAAAGGAGTCGATGCTCGTGGCGCTGACAAGTGAGGGCCGCTTGCTTCTGTAAAATAAATGAGAAGGGAAATGGGGCCAGCAGTGGATCTGCCTTCTGTCTTTTGGCATTTCCTAAAAGGCCTCCTGAGCTTTCGTTGGCAAGCCTCGATATTGAGGGTCCTTTTAGCTGTTTAAGCCTTCCGCTTCTAACAGGGGTCAAAGGGCGGGAAAGATCTTCTCCAAAGGATGGAGAAGGAATCATTAAAAGGGGGGAGAAGGGAAGTGACAGAAGGTCAGCCTTTTTTTTCCGAATGGGTGCATCCCTGGGGGTCAGGCGCAGTTGCTGTGGGTCGCACAGAGGCACCTGGCTGCCTGAGACCTGCAGCAATTTGATTATAGCACTTCCCTGCGCACATGGCCCTGAGGAAGCTCAAAAGAGCAGCCAGCAGGGGGGTGGGGGGAGGCGGGGGAGGGTCGGAAAACAAACAATAGAAATCTGGCTGTGAGAAGTAAATTTCATGGATGGTATTACCTTAAAACAAAGATCGCGTTTCCATAAGCCAGAGAGGATGAACGAATGCAAGAAATCTTTAGGTTGTCTTTGGGTTTCGTACCCATCATAAATCTGACTTTTTCCAAAGGCATACCTACCCGAAAAATATCTTACCTTGCACAACTTCACGTGAGGACTAGCCGGAATGAAAATGGGCCTTTCTATGCACCCCGAGCACGCAAATGGTGCAGGTTTTCAATGATTTCCAGCCAACAAGTAATAACTGCATTTGCACCCACGCACCTATTCCTAACACCCCATCTGGTAACATTTCCACGTTCCAAGGAAAGAAATCAATAGCAATAATCTGTGAGGGACTCATAGGGTGGATATTTTTTTATCACACTGCCATATGAGGGGGAAAAAATTCCCCCTCTCGACTTAGAGCGAAAGATTGGTCTTTTTGTGTGCTCATGTGGAAATCTCCACCTTCTGACTGGGAGTAGAGAGGTCTGGGAGGAAAGGGAGATGTGTCCATTAAAACAAGGATGATAAAAATAGGCACACACGACAACTGCTAGTTTTCCAATGTCGGTTCCCTTTGAACAATCAAAACGATCAGCATTGCATAGGCTGAAAAATCTCCACTCTGCCGGTGCAGTCAAAATCATATTCTGATCTCACTCCTCCGGAAAGGCAGGCTAAAATGCATAGCGTCCCAACTTCTCATATGGAGGCTTTCCACACGCAGTGCAGAGAGGAGGTACCCTCCTGAACCCTGAAATGCAGAGCGCCGTCGCCGCTGAGTGTCTGTGGGAGAAGGAAATATGATTTTCTGCTAGAGCTCTTATTTATGGCAGACCTTGTCTGGAATCTGGTATTGAAGCTGCGCTTGATGAGTTGCCACCTTGAACTTTCCCACTCATCAATGCCGGCGCAGCGGCTGCCTGAGAGAACAGTGTGCCCACAGAGTCACTGCCCCGGCGGAAACCAGCACCCCAGCAAAGCTTGAACCAAAAAAGGGGGGCGCACCTCGAGTCTCAGATGTGAAGGCTTCAGAACATGTCCCCCGCCTCCTCCCCCAAAATGACAAATGGTGAATGACCATTTGAAAATTGAGATGTTGCAAGACCAGAGTTAAGGTCAAAAGCAGAAATCCCCCCCCCCTTTTTTTTAAATCCTCCCACAACGAGGGGATGAAAATGTGCAGGGGAAAAGGAAGGCTCATATGAAGCAGGAGGACAGGCTTCATATTTCTTCCCAGCAGGATGACAAACAAAAAAGTTGCCTTTATTTTTCTGTGCAAATAAACTTTTACTTTAGGAATTGTGGCAGCGGGCCCATCTCCCATAAAATAGGTTTTATCGGTTGTGGTGACAAGCTAAGGCAGGGAGGGGTTAGAGGCAAGGTAATTGCCATCTTTTCCATTATTTTTGTCAATATTTTTGTTATTTTGTGGAGAGATTGCAAGCAAAGTCTAGACAAATGCTATTAAGAAGGAGAGCCAAGAGAAAGGGCTTAATCCAATTCTTCGGCCATTCGTGTGGGAAGCCTGTATCACTGGAGTCTGTCAGGCGGAATCTTCAAACATACATCCAGGAGGTGTAAACCCCTGGTCTGTCTCCGGGTGAAAACTCCTGGCCTGTCCTCCAGTTCTACCCCCTGGGGACTGCCCTGAATGGTGGTGGGTTAATTTGTGTCCCCCAAGACTTTATATTCCTAATCCCTAGTGCTTATGGGCCTTGTTTGGAAATAAGACTTTTGAAGATATTATCTGCTACATTAACATGAAGTCATATCAGGGTAGGGGGTCTAATCCAATCTGAGCAGATAGGATATAAGAAAAGCCACAGAGATGTATAGAGGAGAATGGCCATGTGGCCTAAGAATTGTCGTAAATCCCCAAGTATAAGTTGACCCGAATATCAGCTTAGGCGCCTTATTTTACCACAAAAACTGCGTTAAAAGTGTGCTGGAAAACTCGACTTATACACGAGTGTCTACGGTATGTTGTAATCGCAAACCAAGGGAGTTGGGCCCTTAAACAACATCACGATCAATAGCGAAGGAATTAAAGTTAGGAAGGATTTCACTCTACTTGAATCAATGATCACCGCCCAATTTTCTGGTTAGTAACCAAGGTCTTGGAGCCCTGGTGGCTTAATGGGTTACAGGCTGGGCTGCTAATCACAAGGTCAGCAGTTTGAAACCACCATCTGCTCCACAGGAGAAAGATAAGGCTTTCTACTCCCATAAAGAAACCCACAGGGGTTGTTCCACTCTTTCCTACAGTGGGAATCGACTCAATGTCAGTGAATTGGGTTTGAGGTTTGAGCCAAACTCTTAACCCACAGCATTACCAGAGCTCCGTACAGAGAAAGGGTTATGCGTAAGTCCTGAGCCTTTTGCTCATCTATAAGATAGGGATAATAAAAGTGCCCATCACTTGAAGGCATTGTGAAAAATGTATAATAAATAAAGCATTTGTCCTGGTATCTGATGTAAAAGACCTCTAAAAATGTTCATCGTTGCTATAGCTCATGAGTGTGTTCATCGGAAAGCAAACTCAGCTTCAAAGTTTAGACGACAGAACTACTAATGAGAAAACAAAAAAGAGGGAAAGAATCCCTTGAAAATGAACTTCAGTGGATTCCTTTCCAATTAAAGACAGCCTCCTCAAGCCCAACTTATTTGCACATCATCATAAGTTGGGGGTCATATTTTTCTCAGTACTCTACATTTGGTTCCAACGGGCTTCGCGAACTTCTAGTTTGTGGTCCGGAGAGAATGATCCTGTGTACTTGCAGGATTCAAAGAAGTGATGAAAATGACTCCGTAAGTCTGGGCTAAATTTAACACTAATACTGGAGGCTCATGGTCTAAACATTATGTGAGTTTGGTCCTGATCCAACAAATCATTAAACCATAGAACTTAACCAAAGGGACTGCCAGAGGTCATCGCCCTCTGAATCCAAAGAAGTGGAGGTCCATTTTACTTCACTTAGCAACTTGGCAACTTGTTAAAAAAAAAAAAAAGGAGAAAGCTACATTTAAAAACTTATTTATACTTGAAGGAGATGTACTCTTTGGCACGTGTTGAAAAAATAAATAGAAATTCTGTTCCTCAAGAATGTAATTACCATAAATATAATTTTTTTCAATTCACTATAACGACTCTGTTTCTCTGGTCACTCTTGTAATGTGGTTTCAATACCAGGCTATTGTGGATGTATGCACTCTAATTCTAGTGAGAAACATCAGAGTGCCCAAGACCGTATTTGCCACAGGGGGGGCTGCGATCATTCCGCATGTGATGAATGCACTGGCACTCTGGCAGTCGTTCAGAGTCAGGTTTGAGGATAAATCCCTGTCCTCTCATTTGATTTAGTAAGGAAAAAGCCATGTCAAGTTGATCGCGGGTCCTTGAAACCCTGCTATCTGGCAATTAAACCTTATAAGTGGCTTTTATGTTCAACACCTGTTCTGAAGAAGCTTGTCCTCCATTGGAATCTCTGTTGCATTCCAATGTTGCCTTTTGCAGGGCCGCTGTCTGCTGAACCATTCCGAGGGCGCCTAACCTTCCCATCCCAGTCTGTTTGCCCTGGTTGTACAGCCTGCAGAGCTGGATACAGCAGCTCTGACATTAGGGACTTAGGAATATTTTAGCAAAAGAAGTCAAACATTTTGTGAGATGGGCCCTGTTGCATTGCATTTTAAGTGCTTGGACAGGAAGAACAAGAGAAGTTATTTTTGGTGAAATTCCTCAGAGACGTGGAAAAGCAAATGGTTAAATCTGACTCACAGCAAATCTCAATGAAGGCAATCTAATGGGAACCATGACTTTGGAGCCTAACAGTTTCAACTCCAAGATCGACCCATCGGTTCTAATCTGTTGGCTGGAGACCAAAGCCATGGCAGCAGCACTTTGACCTTGGAAGTCATTAAATCGTGTTTTGCTCTTATCCCTTTTGAATGAAAAGCACTCCAAACAAACAGCTTTCATTTCGTCCCCTTTCGCTTCACTTCGTCATTTAGCCAAATGCAAATTCTATTTATTTCCATGTGTGCACTTCTATAATCAACATTGATTAGCTTATAAGAGTTTCAGTTTTTCAGGGTCTTTAATTTAATTGTGTAATTGCAAATGTCTTAAACCAGAAACGCTTTTGTTAAACCATATTATGTGCAGTCTAGAGTATAATTATTTCCACTTGACTTAGGTGTCTGTCTCTTCTGAATGCTTAATTTGAAGGCAAAATTCTAACTATGCAGTTAAAGCAACTGGAAATTCCTGATTTTCAGATATATCATATCATAGTGTGTATGATGGCTATGGGTTGCTTATTTGAAATATATTCTTGAAATTCACTTTGCATGCCCATGTCATTGAGCATGAATAAGTAAATTCGAGTCACTGAAGCATGTGATTAAGACATCACTGAGGTATTTAGCCCAGCAGCAACCTGTCTGCACTCAAGTACTTACTGCGCATAGTGTGACTCTCCTGCTTTGGGATAAGGAATGGCTAGATGTGAAGACACTGAGTATATGGATCTTCTTTCCAGGAGTCTGACAGAAAAGGGGACAGGGGGAGATAGAGTCGTGCAGGGAAGAGAGCATAAGGTCCAACATAATTGGGCATTTGTTTTAAAGATGGAAGCGATGTGAACGTGTGTGAAGCTGAAATAAAGCGTCCGGTAGAGGTAGCAATGTTGTGGGTACAGCAGACAGACTAAGTCCCTGAGGAGGTGTGGGGTGGGACGAGGGACAAAAATCCCCAGAAAAGGGATAGAGAGATGAGTCTCTCCCGAGAGGAGAAATACTTTATCTGGCACAGTTTGTTTCTGGGCAGGAAGAAATTAAGGGAGTTAGAAAAAAACAGTTCTCTGTTTTTCTGATTACAGCATTGTCTCAAGTTAAACCCCCATAAATAGAGGAAATTGGGGAGGTCAACTTCTCTCTCTTTTCATCTGTGTGCTGCATCTCTGGACGCCCTAGCCAGCAGAGGGTTTCCTTGTCTCCTGTACTGATGGAACGGAATTCATTTGCAAATAGATTCATACACATAACTCCTTTTCTTATATCAAAAAAAAAGTTACATTCTCTGTTCGTAGGAGTTTTGCTCCCTTTTTGTTTTGTTTTTTGCATTTTTAAATTTTTGCACTTCCAAAATAGATGTGGCTGTGTTTTGCTTAAATGATAACAAGCCGTCTTTGATGTGTTTATTCGTCTCTCCCCAATCAGAGAAGAGTGAATAAAATCAGAGACACAAAGAGAAAAAATTACTCTAAAGAACTAATGGGTCATATGCACCTCAGTCTTGTGAGCGGAAGAACTATGCGGTGCCTGGAACCCACTGCTGACCTCTCAGGAAAGGGTTACAAGAGGAGGTCCTGGATAGAGTGGGAGAAAAATGTGAAATAAAACTCAAAGCCACTTAAAAAAATAAAAAACAACCTCACTGATCAGATAGAGACTGGTGGAACCCCGTAGGCACCCCTCAAGCCTAGAACTAAACTCAGCCCACCCCCAGCCTCAACTTTCAGCCAGGGAGATCCGCATTCTGTAGACCAATCAAGCATATGAAATCAATAGGGCGGCATTTGCCCAGAGATAAAGCTCAAAATGCAGGAAGAGCTGGAAATGGAAAGAGTACTGTTATATTGTAATAGCAATCAATGTCGAAAAACAAAATGTGTTTGAATTGTTGAATGGAAAGTTGTTTTCCACTGTAAACTTTCCCCCAAATCACAACTTAAAATTAATTAGGCATGTTTGTATAGGTGTGTACACACAAACGTGTATGCATACATGTGTGTGCATGTGTATGCACAAGAGGACTTCCAAAAGTTCATGAAACAAAGACAAAGCTCTAGATCCTACTAGGGGTCTCTAACCTAACGAGTGGACATCTAAGGGACTATTAGTCTCTCCATGTCTGGGAAGACAAGAGTGAAGAAAATTGAAGGCACACGGAAAAAATTAGTCCAACAGATTAATGGACCACACAAACATCAAGTGTCCCCAACTCTGGGACAAGAAGAACTGGGTGTCAACCGCTCCTACAAAGACCACGTTAGGAGGTTCTGGATAAAGTGAGAGAAAAATAGGGCAAAATAAAGTCATAAAGTAAGACCAGTTTTACTGGATGAATAAAGACTGGAAGAGCACCCAAGACTATGGCATTTAATCACCCTGTGGGTTTGAAAATAATCTCACCCCCCATGGCTCAATTTTCATCCAAACAATAGACAAATCTTTTTTTCAATCATTTTATTGGGGGCTCGTACAACTCTTATCACAATTTATACATACATCCATGTATCAAGCACACTTGTGCATTTGTTGCCATCATCATTCTCGAAACATTTGCTTTCTACTTGAGCCTTGGTATCAGCTCCTCATTTTTTTAAATCATTTTATTGGGGGCTCACACAACTCCTATCACAATCCATACACACATCAATTGTGTAAAGCACGTTTGTACATTCGTTGCCCTCATCATTCTCAAAACATTTGCTCTCCACCCAAGCCCCTGGCATCAGGTGAATAGACAAATCTTTAAGGAGAACAATCACACTAGTGAATTATGCCCACCTTCAACCAATCAATCAAAAGGGCACCTTTGACCCAAAGACAAAAGTTCAGAAGGGTTCGGAAAGGAGGAACGGAACCAGGCCGCACAGGGAGGGAGGAAGTGAAATAAGTGATGTTTCCCTGAAGGAATTGCAGTCAATAGGCTGAAACGCCAAAGATGCTCACTGCCATTAAGTCTATTCCCTATAGTTCAGAGAACTGCCTCTGTGAGTTCCCAGTAGTATAACTCTTTACCAGAGTAGAAAGCCCAGCCTGTCTCCCTCAGAGCAACTGGTGGTTCTGAACTTGGACCTTGCAGTTAGCAGCCCACCATGTAACCACTACACCACCAGGGCACCCGAGACAAACTACGTATAAAACATGTTGAAGGAAAGGCTAATCTATTCCATAAACTCTCACCCAATCCACAGTGAAAAGGTTCTTTTTATAAATTCATGGAAAAATAAAATTAAGGGATAATGGAATATTTCCATTTATTTTTTGGAACCTCTCGTAATGTATATATACATACACATAAATGTGTGTATGCATATATATGTCTATGCATCTCAATTAAATAATGATCACAGTGAGTAGGAACCATATATCTATGGTTTTTAAAACTCTTGGACTAAAACCAAACCAGAACTTGTCCTGAAAATGATCCCTTGAAAATCATAATTTACCTTTTTTTATGTTTTTTTAAATCATTTTATTGGGAGCTCGTACAATTCTTATCACTAGCCATACATATATTCACTGGGTCAAGAGCATATGTACATCTGTTGCCATCATCCTTCTCAAAACATTTGCCTTCCACTTGAGCCCTTAATATGAGCTGCTCATTTTCCCCATAATTTACTTTTTTCTTGTCAAAACTAGGCTATTTTCTCTTGACTCCTTGACAGGGGTCATATTATAGTTCAACTCCTCCAGCATTACTTGCGCGTAAATGCTGTACAAATCTCCATGTGTGTCCATGAGGAAAGCTAGTGACTAAGCCATGGCACAGGACCTTGTCACTTACAAAATTGTATGCCAAGATGTGCAGGATTAGCTAAATGCAAAAATGCTATCAAACCCGCACAAAGCGTTGAGGCCGAAAGAGGAAAGCAGCTAAGTGTGCCCAAGGAAGACCAGGAAGTCACACAGCAGAAAAGATGGTTCTGGGCCTTGAAGGATGAGTAGGCATCTGAGAGCTGTCAACCATTAAGCACTTGTAACAGCTGAGACTGTATCGCTGATGATTCCTATTCCCCCTGTTTAAACGCAGCTCTTCTCCCTCTTCCTCAGCTCCAAATCTGCACTCAGTTCTTCAGCATTCTCTACTTACACTTATTCGCTCAATCAGTTCATCTCCTCTCGTTGCTTTATGTTGTGATGCTCCTGCGGGCTCAACCTGCCTCCTGTGTTCAGGCTGGTCTCACCTTTTTATCTGCAGAGCCCTTCTCTACTGTGGGGGCACTAGCACTCAGAACCTAGCAGTCTCAGACCTGACTCACCTTCTTGGTCATGTTTCCCCTTCCAGGTCTTTTCTCTAAGTGAACAAGGCTTCCAAGGTCACTGACACCCACAAGTACCTCTTTCCCCAAATGGTGACCTTTCTGTCCTGCACAGCTTAAATTGTAAATGAAGGTTATCTAGTGGTGGACTGGGGGTTCCTAACATGGGGGCTCCTAACCACAGGCCAGCAGTTCCAATAACTCAGCAGCTCTCTGGGAGAAAGATGGGGCTTTCTGTTCATGTAAAGATTTATAGCCACAGAAACCCACAGAGGCGATTTTACTCAGCCCTACGGGGTCCTTATGAGTCAAATTGACTCAGTGGTAGTGAATTTAGATTGGTTCAGTATGCTGTCCGTGACTGCTTCAACGCTTCTCATCATTTCCTGTCACTAGACTAACAAGTGTATTATTGTTAAGAACTGTATCTGTTGCTTTTCTAGAGTGCCTTCTCATCCCACTAACTCCATTCTCCCCATTTCAGTGGACTCTACTCAGGAAGCAGATACATCTCAGGAGCGTTCCCATTTTGCCACCTTGTGCTAACGGCAGACATCACCAATCAAATATATAACAACACAACATTACAGGCAACTACTACCAACCCAACACTAGTGGCTTTCGTGTTAAAATCTACTACTCAAAAGACGCAAATGCCCCGATCCATACTAGGTGATTGTTTGAGGGGGCCTTCTAAACAACAGAGCCATAAAATTCTTAAGAGAATTTTATTTTAAAAATAGAAGTAACCAATGGAAGAGTGTTTGAGGTTTCATCAAGAAGATATGCTAGGGCACAACCAGAGATACACGCGGTTCCGCACAGGTGCTTGCGTACACACATACTCGTACACATGCACACGTGCAAGCACACATAGCTGTTCACAGAAGCACAGGCAGATACACACGCCTCCACACAGGTGCGCCCACAGACATCCACACCTGCTAGAGATGCCCAGCTTGGGCCCATGCAGGCAGGTGGGGAGACTAGTCTTTGCACTTGGATTTCTGGTGGTTTCCCTTGGCAGAGGTGGGATTCAGCAGCTCCAACAGGTTCAAATGAACTGATACCAGATTGTTTTGTTGAGTTTAGCAAGCCAGTTATTACAATAGCACTAGCAATCAGGGTTCTCTCTAATGGGCAGTGCTGGATTGCCCAATGTGGAAATCACAGATTTCCATTCCTGGCCTTTTTTTTTTTTTAATTTTAACAATTTATTGGGGCTGATACAATTCTTTTCACAGTTCATACATATACATACATCAATTGTATAAAGCACATCTGTACATTCTTTGCCCTAATCATTTTTTTTCTCTTTTCTTCTTTTACATTTTATTAGGGACTCAAACAACTCTTACCACAATCCATACATATACATACATCAATTGTATAAAGCACATCCATACATTCCCTGCCCCAATCATTCTCAAGGCATTTGCTCTCCACTTAAGCCCCTTGCATCAGGTCCTCTTTCCCCCCCCCTCCCTCCTCATTCCCCCCTCCCTCATATGCCCTTGGTAATTTATACATCGTTATTTTGTCATATCTTGCCCTATCCAGAGTCTCCCTTCCCCCCTTCTCTGCTGTCCCTCTCCCAGGGAAGAGGTCACATGTGGATCCTTGTAATCAGTTCCCCCTTTCCAACCCACTCACCCTCCACTCTCCTAGCATCGTCCCTCACACCTTTGGCCTGACCTTTTTTTTAATGTTCATTTTCACAAGAGCATATTCTAAGCACCCGTGCTAATGTTCATTCTGTCCATTTGTGTAAAACGCTAGAGAGAACTATGCTTGTAATATTTACTCATTGTATAAAACTCATACTTTGATGAAATACAACATTTTTATGTCTTTGCCTTGGTCACTTTAGTAAGCAACATATGAAGGGGTACCCCCCCAAAATGAAATTTTTTTCAAAGCTATGTATTTAAATATTTTTACAAAACAATCTTATCACCTTCAAAGTACTCTCCATTACACTTAATACATCTGTCAAATCTGCAACTCCATTCTTGGAAACATTTTTCAAATCGTGTGTTTGGATGGCTGACAGCACCTCCCTTGTTTTTTTCTTCGCCACTTCTACACATTAAATCTCTGTCCTTGAATGTCCTTCTTCATTCTCGGGAACAAAAAGAAGTCACACAGAGTGAAGTCAGGTGAGTAAGGTGCATGGGACAGGAGATGCATGCTATTGTTTGCCAAAAACTGCCTCACTGAGATTGCTGCCTGAGCTGGTGCATTGTTGTGGTGGCAAAACCTGTCCCAAGTCTGCCATGAATCAGGCCTTTTTTGTCATGCCCTATTATATAGTCTTTTCAGAACCTCTAAATAGAAAGCTTGATTAACAGTCTGGCCTGGTGGAACGAACTCCAAATGCACCACAAGTCCACATTTTCATCCATTTGGGAAGTTGACAGATGTCCAGAATGGGGTTTGTCATCAATCGACATTTCACCTTTTTTGAAATGAGAAAACTGCATACACTTGAGTTTTTCCCATTGAAATGTCCTTGTAAGCTATGTTCAACCGCACAACCATTTCTGAGACATTTTTCTTGAGCAGGAAAGAAAATTTCACAGCCAAACACTGTTCTCTTAAATCAGCCATCACACATATCAAGGCTCAAGTGAGACTGCTTTTATGAAAAAATGCTCTGTGACCAGAGAGGACCTTCCCAGGTGACGTCCCTGGGTGCACTAACTCACAGCGAGTTGTTCAATGCACTCATAGAGGAAAGTGTGTTCTATTAAAGCTCCACTTTGCCCAGAACATTCCAGTTTGGGGTTTTTTTTGGGGGGGGTGCCCCATTATATAATGTAAAGAAACAGTGCCAAATAACCCCAAGGTGAGTCACTCTCATTCCTTTCAGCTTTGTGTTTTGCCACAAATTCCCACAAAATATTAAGTGAGTTATGCAATTCCTGAAAGTGTTCCAAGAGCTGTAAAAATCTACTGCACATGACTTCTTTAAAGGGTTAAAGAGCAAAGAAGTCACTTTGAGGACTAAGGGGCACCCGATCAAAGCTGTAATATTTTTCATTCCCTCACATAAGAGTATCAAAGACTGCCAGAAGGACAAGCAAATCTGTCTTGGAAGACGTACACCGCAAAGAGAGAGAGAGAGAGTATATATCATATACTTTGGACGTGCTCTCGGGAGAGACCAGTCCCTGGAGAAGGACATCAAACTGGGTAGAGAGTCAGAAGTTCAAAAAACGGACAACCCTCAAGGAGGTGGACTGAGACTGTGGGCATAGTAAGGGGCTCAAACAAAACAATGATTGTCAGGATGGTGCGGGAACACGCTGTGGTGTAGGTGGGGTTGTTACGTGTCCAAGTGGAATCCACAGCCCCTAGTAACAACACCTCCACTGGCCTCTACTCATCGTCCACACGACAACCAGAATGATCTCTTGGACAATCTTTAAAAACCAAAATTAAATAAATAGGAAAAAATTAGGTCGCTCTTGTATTTAAGAATAAGCGGTTTTCTATCCCTTCGAGTGAAACACAGTCTTTATCACAAATTAGATTGCCGTAAAAGTATGACCCTTTCCTTCTCCTTTACACGCTCTTATATTTCAAAAAAAGGAAAACGAGCTGATTCCAGGAACCCAAGTGGAAGGCGAATTCTGAGAATGATGAGGGCAACGAATGTATAAGGGTGCTTTACTCAATTGATGTATGTATGGATTGTGATAAGAGTTGTATGAGCCTCACTAAAATGATTTATTAAAAAATTACGTTACAAAAAAACTCTTTTATATCTCAATTGCCATGCTCCAATGACACCAGGCTTTTGCTCAATGTCATATGCACATCATTTCTGCCTCATGACTTTGCATTTGCTGCTGTCTTTCCCTGAAACTTTACCTAAAATAACTTGCCCATCTAAAACAACAGTCCCACCATCTCTTTACTTTCTTTAAATGTTCTTCATGACACTGGTCTCTGCTTGACATTATACTGCAGATTCCTTTTGGTTACTTGTTTATTTTCTCTCTTCCCCTTAGAATGTAAACTCCAAAAGGGTAGAGACACTATCATTTTCCTCAAAACCAGGTGCTGGCATCAAGAAAGTGTTCAATAAATGTTTTCTAAATAAATGAATGGCCGGCTTTGCAATCCTCACATTGTTTTCTCTCTCTGGAAAGCAGTGTACTGATCTGGAAATGAGAGTGGAAGTAGATGACTTATCTCTGAGGGCCTATTCAGTCTAACAAGTCCAGAACAATAGGACCAATTGCCAGTTGGATAGTAAGCCAGAGAGCCTGACTTCATTGTGAGACTAAGAGGACTATTTTAATAATAATTTTCTTTTTTGCTGTTTATCATGGTAGTTTTAAAATTCTTTCGATAACAATTTCTTTAAGACCTAGTTGTGTGCCCAGCATTGGTTGAGAAAAGTCTGAGACCTAAAGCAGATTTTATATACCGATGCTGAAGTGATTAAACTCACACTTAATGAAATATAGAAGTAAAAAGAGTTTGGTCTGAATAGTTTTGCAGAGGATTATGTCATGCATAGGCCCTTGGAGGCAGGGTCAGTTTTGCATATGATTTGAGAATAGATAGGCTTTAATGGATCTTACGAATGGACTGGCATGCTATCGTCTGAGAAATAGCTATACAGTTACTATCAGAACTGAGTACCCTGGCAAGATTTCAAACAACTTCCTCTTTGCTATGTTAAGCCCAGTTTCTAGCAAAACTAGATGCTAGAAGGTTATCTGTTGGAGGAAATTGTGCCATGAAGTTTAGCCCGAAGGGTGTGGGTGGGAAGGCCAGTAAGGATTGACATTGGCATTGGCTGCCATGCGTTCATTGTTTCACTGGGAGATGCCTGGCTTCCACCTCCTCCTCATGGCCTGGGAGTGGGTTCTTATCTCATATCTTGCCAGTGGAACCTGGACTTGAATCCACATTACCCTGGGACTACTAAGGGCTTGATCCTGAGAACCTAGTCATGTAGACAACATATCCATGTTCCCATACTCAGTAAACACAGACACACAGACATGCACCCCCACACACCTCCTTTCCCTGAGTTCATAATTACACTATAAAGCAATCTGAAGCTTTCTCCCACCAGGAATTAGTCTATTCAATAGCCACCCAGATTCCAAATAGTAAAAGTTACCATCAGGGCTTGATTCAATGTCCCGCCTGGAATTGTTTATACTTCATTTACGCATTCCATAAATCATGAGTTTGACAGGTTACTGGCATGGACTTTCCAAATCTCCTCATTGTGTTTTGTGTTTCCCTTGCTTCATCAGTTTCCTTCCACAGACTGACAGCTTAGTCAATGTTACTGGAACTGCTGGCTACTGCAGTGTCCACTTGTGGTGTGAGTACCTGCTAGATGCCTAACACTGCTGCAGGAGCGTGGAGACTTGAGCTGCACGCAGTCTTGGCTTTGCCTTGCATTTGGCTGCCTGGCTTTAGCTGAGCTCTGCCGAGAAGACAGATATGTATAGAAAAGGTA
The DNA here is from genome assembly GCF_050624435.1 of Tenrec ecaudatus. Lineage (NCBI taxonomy): Eukaryota > Metazoa > Chordata > Mammalia > Afrosoricida > Tenrecidae > Tenrec > Tenrec ecaudatus. Next base: position 114,287,680 of record NC_134543.1, on the reverse strand, counting down.
ATAGTCACTGTTTCATAAGGCTGCTGTGGAAATTATTTGAGATAATATTGGTACAGCGCTCGGTACAGTGTCTAGTGCACAGTAACTACAATTAGAAAGTTCAGGAAAACTTGAAGAATCCAGCAATTGGAGGGCTCTCAAATGATCAGCTTCTGAGTCGTGGATTAAAGGCTGTCCACATAAGTCATTCCATAAAAGAAAAGGGAAAGAGCTTGCATGGTTGTCTCGTTGCTTGAATCTTAATCTCTCTCAATGGGGAAGATTATGGGCTCTGAGGGAGGTGTACAAAGGAGTAATATTTCCTCCTACCAGGCTAAAGCCTCTGTCCAACTTACATCCCCAGTACCACGCACGGTTCCACTCAACAGCCAAACAGGTTTTGAGAACTGTGTGTTGCATGGGTGAACGGATAGAGGAATTAAAATGAAAAGCAAATTAGGAGCTAATTTCATTGTTTACATCATGCTTTATGTATATATGGGTGTATAGATCTACATGCTTAGAAAATTAATATATATGTCTTATAAAAATTAAATAGTAAAAATGTTCCCTGAAATTCCACCCCTAGAGCTGACCCCTCTTAGAATTTGATACCTATTTTCTCTGATTTAAAATATGTATTTACTAACATGAATTTTACAACTGAGTTCAAACTATTGACTTTTCTTTCTATTATTCATTTATTTTTAGGACAGTTTTATTTTTACAGTTTTAGTACAGATTTTAATTTTTAGTACAATTTTAGGTTTATAGAAAATGGATGGATAGTACAGGGTTCTCATGTACCCCCTCCCCACTACAGTTTCCTTTATTATTAACATCTTGGAATAGTGCATTTGTTTATATTGATAAACAATGTCAATACATTATTAACTAAAGTCCATAGTTTGCCTGAGGCTGCATTCTTTGTGTTGTAGAATGCTATGGGTTTTGATAAATGTGCAATGTCATGTGTGCACCATTGGAATGTTCAGGGTCATTTCCGTGCCCTAAAAATGCCCTCTGCTGCACCGACTCGTCTCTCTCATACTCTGCACCGAACTCTGATCATTTTATTCTCTCTGGATTGGACTTTACAGGACGTCCTATAGTTGGAATTATACAGTACGTAGCATATTTCCTTCACAAAGCAATTACATTTAATATCCTTCCATGGGTTTTGGTAGCTCATTTAATTGTTTTTACTGTTCTGTTTTGGAGGTATCATCATGACAAATGGAGAAAAGATTGATATTGTCAAGGATTTCATCTTGCTTGGATCCACAATCAATGCTCCTGGGAAAAGCCATCAAGAACTCAGACTATGGTGGCATTGGGTAAATCTACTGCACCGTATTTCTTTAAAACATTGAAAAGCAAAGATGTTACTTTGAGAACAAAAGGGCACCTGACCTACGCCATGGTATTTTCAAATGCCTCCTCCGCATTGAAACATTTGGCATTGAATCAGAAAGGAAAGAAGAACGGGTGCATTTGAATTACGGTGCTGGGGGGGGGGGGTGGGAATATTGAAAGTACTGTGGACTGTCAAAAGGACAAACAAATCCGTCCTGGAAGAAGTTCAGTCAGAATGCTCATTAGGAGAAATGATGGCGAGACTGCCTCGCGTACCATAGGCATTAACAGGAGAAACTCGCCCCTGGAGAAGGACGTCCTGTGTGAGAAAGTAGAGGAGTATAGAAAAAGAGGAAAGCCTTGGACACGAGATGGATTAACACAAACACATGTCTGCAACAGTGGGTTCAAACATAAGCACAATTGTGAGAATGGGGCAGGACTGAGCTCTGGTGCTTTCTGTGGAACACTGGGTTGCTGTAAGTCATGACCGACTCACCATCACCTAACAACATAACAACGACAACAATTCTGTTGTGAAATGTGTTGGAGTTAGTTGATCCATTCGTTTACGGAAGGGCATCTTGGTTGCTTCCTATTGGGGCTATGACTAAAACTCATATAAATATCTGTGCGCAGGTTCTTGTGGGGACCTAAGTTTTCAACTCCTTTGAGCAAATGCCAAGAAGTATGATTCACTGGTGTATGTACTGTAATTACAATTACTATCGCAAGAATTGCCAGACTGCCTTCCGAAGTGGCTGTCCAGTTTGCATTCCCACCAACAAAGGTTCACCAAGTGTTCGCAACGCTCCACGTTGTCACTAACGTTTAGTATTGTCAGGTTTTTGTTTTCTGATTGTCGCATCCTTGTTACATAGTGGCGTCTCATTATTGTTTGGATTTTCAGTTATTTGATTACACACTCGGTTTATCATATTTTTGTATGCTTACTTTCCATCCATGTATCGTCTTTGATGAGCTGTCTATTCAGATCTTTTGTCTGTTTTCTAATTGGGTTGTTTCTCCTTGCTGAATTTTAAGAGTTCTTTATATATTTTGGATAAAAATCTTCCTTAAGATATGAGTGTGGCTTCTCTTTCATCTGATTTTAACAAGGCATATACTAACACAAACGCATTTTGCACAAAAAAAAATAGGTTGCGCAATTTGGTCTGTTCTACCATTAATTTTTAAATTCAACTATAGCTTGAGGAACTTTACAAATTATTTCATCTAGGTCTGCATTTCCCCTTAAGAGTCTTGTAGTTTCTATCACATGATTTCATCATGAATTATTCATTTGGTCCCTCCTTGTTGGAAACATAGATAATATTTTTTCACTATTATGTCTAATATCAAGAAATGCTCATAGACATATATTTGCCTTTGTGGGTGAATAGCTGTAAACTTCAATAGAATAATTGTTAGATCAAATAATGTACACATCTAAAATTTTGATAGCCGTGCAATGCATGTCTCCATATCTCCCTTTGAATATGGCAATATGACCTGTACCAGCCTGCGCTGCCTCTACCTGCGACAAAGGGTGAGTTGTTTATCTCAGTGCTCTCTTACTAATGGAGTAATAAAAAGATGCTGAAATGTTAGTTCATGCTTATAGCTGAAAGGGCTGCTTTTTATCTGGGCAACTCATGTTCACATACTTTGAACACACCATCAGGAATGACCGCTTACTAGAAAGTACATAGTGGTTGGTAGAGGTTCAGTGAAAATAAGGGGACCTTTTAATTGTTAAGGGACAGACAACAATTAATTCAAGCATATCAATGACCACGAAGACAGCAGCATTTTATTCTGTTGTATAGAAGACTACTGTGAATTGGAGACGACTCCATGACCCCTGACAATGACAACATCCGCTCTGATCAACTGCGCAGTTTTATGTGATGGAAAAATATGGTCGGATGAGGAAGAAAGAAATGTTCCCTTAGGCGTCAAAGTCAAGATACACTCAAAAAAAAAAAAAAGCAAATATTTCTCATCAGGTAAACCAGGCTGGTATCTGCATACGGCGCCAATATCACAATTCAGAAATAGAAAAAAAGAGGGGGGAGGAATCCCCTATTTTTGGAAGAAAACAGTTGTGACTTGAGCCGTGTCTCCTTTAGAGTTCTTTACTCTCTGCTCCTTCGGCTAGCCCAAGACTGTGACGTTTTATGCCTTAAAGAATACACGCGGCTGTGAAGTCAATACAAAACTGAACAAGGGAGACTTCCGGATTATAGAGGAGGAAGGGATGGGATGGGGTGGCTTTGTAGCCCTGGCAGGGATTTCAGAGTGATTTAGTGTAGATTGATTTGCAGTTTATCCTGCAGCCATTGTTTGTAATGTGCTTTGCTTGAACCTTAATTGTTCTAAGTTAAACTATAGGGGCCAGACAGCATATATTTCAATCAGAAAGATAAACTATTGTACCAAATTCCATAGGGATATGTTGTATCTTGCCAGGGCGGGACTTTTATTGAGAGAAGAGAGAGGAAACTTTAGGGGAGTATTTTATTAGAATTGAATAGTTCTGTTCTATTGGCATACAAGGTGAAATTCAAGTGTGCCACACCGCCTTGAATATGTATAATTTTATTAAAGACAAAGCTGTAGCTTGCCACAGGGAACATATTGCCTGAGCATAAAAGAAATGAAACCGTGACCATAACTGCCTTATATTTTGCCAAGGAAGGTTGATTAACAAACAAACCAACCAACCAAAGGGGATTTGAAGTGGTACCTTTTGGGGAGAGTTCTGCTTAGCTTAAAGAAGCCACAAGGAGTTATGGGGGGTTATTTCCTGAAGACATACAGAAGCTCAGTTTCCCCTGGCAAGACTCTGCTTGCTTTCCTCTTCTTGTTCCTTGTCAGATTGTGCCGTTTCAGGTCAATGGGAATACTAGGGAATGACAGGGAGATGGGACAAGCTGCGTAGGCTGTAGTGCTCCTTGTTCTCTGAATAGAGAAGGATACGTTATTTCCCCTCATCCTTTTCTCAAAATGTAAAGCCAAAGCCAACCATAACTGTTAAGATAGATAAACACCACAACTGTTAAAGATAGATAAATGTCACAAGCCACTCCAACAATTTTTGACTGGTGGGATAAACAAGTTAGGAGAGGGGAAAGGAAGCAAACATGTCTGGGGGAGCACAAATTCAAGTCTGTTGGTAAGAAAAGAGGGAGGACAGGCCTCCCTCTTTGGGGGGGAAGAGTGACTGAAAATGCTTTGGGGGACCCTAGAGGGGAAGTGTCTTTGGTGGTATGCACCGAATGGGTCACATCGATTATAGAGTTTCTGGGTGCATCCTGGGGACCCGAGCCAGGTGCTGTGGAATGCTGGGACACTGAATGCTGGATCTTCAAGGGGCATGGCATGCTACAGAGACTGCATCAGTGAGATCCCATGCGAAAACTCCGTTGTGTGAACTGGACTCTACCTTGGACATGTTTGTCACGTGAGGACGTAAGTTGGAAAACACATGGTGTCTGGGGAAACAGAAACAGCTGTACTGAGATTGTTGGTAGGTGGACCAATATAGTCTTGCTACATCAATGCCCTAGATGCCGTATAAGATGTATTATTCTGGCAAACCTATGATGGACATTCTCAGTGATTATTATTGAAAATTTCCTTGACAATTAAACCCCATTGGTTGTGTAACTAGCATCCAACTTTGACAGGATTGATTCTGTACAAGTGAATAATTCAGATGGTATGATATGCAGTTAGCCTACATTGACCCAATATCCCTCTCTCAACAGGGCTTTAAAAATTAGTACCAGGGACTAATCAAAGACAATAGGAGAGGGTACCCAAAAAAGCAGGAATTGTACTGGGCAGAGCGGAGCTTTCCTTGTATGCATGTTTCCTGCTAGGCTAGCATGGAACAACTCGCTCTGAGTCAGTGCACCCAGTGGCATCGCCTTGGAAGTTTCTCTCTGGTCACAGTGAATTTGTTCATAAAAGCAGTTTTGCTTGTGTGTGTGTGTGTGATGGCTGATATAAAAGAACAGTGTGTGGCTGTGAAATTTTGTTTCCTGCTCAGGAAAATGCCACACAAACTGCTGTGATGTTGTGTTAGTCTGGGTACTTTAGAGAAACAAATCCACAGAAACTCATGTATAAGAGAGAGTTTTGTATAAAGGGTAAGTGCACATCCAGAAAACATCCCAACCCAGTGCTGCCCAAGCCCACAACCCCAACATTAACCCATTAACCCATATGTCCAACACCAATCCACAAAGTCCTCCTCCATCTCACAAAACACATGCAATGATGCCGACTGCAGGAGGAAAGCTGAGTCAGTGAGCAGGTAGGCATCTCAGAACTGGCAGGCGTCTCCACATGGGTGCACCAGCACTAAGGCTATATCAGGGTAGGGCCATGCAGCTTCTCCTCAGGGTTGTCTTGCAGGAAGTGAGCCTTGCCAACTGAAGCAGGGAACTGGCTAAGGTAGCTGCGCCCTTGTCCAACCATCACAAAGCAAGAGACCCGAGAACTAGAAAGGCGAGGCTCACCGAGCCATTTATCCCTCCGCCCTTCAATTAACCCCACGCGTGTTTATGGGCCAGATTGGCACAATAAATTAACTACCTCAGATGTTGAACACAGCTGACAAGGACAGCGATGTGGGGAAAACTCAAGGTTTTCTCAAAAAGGTGAAATGTCTATTGATGACAAACTCATTCTGGATGTCCATCAACTGCCTGAGCAGATGAAAATATCAACTTGTAGTGCATTTGGAGTTCATTCCACCAGATCAGACTGTTCATCAAGCTTTCTATTTAGAGGTTCTGGAAAGATTGTGTAATGATGTGGTACCAAAAAGGCCTGATTTGTGGCAGACCATGTATGGGTTTTTCAACCACAACAGTACACCTGCTCACAAAGTCATCTCAGTGCTCCAGTTTGGGGCAAACAAAAAAACCCAGCATGCCTCTCTTGCTCCACACAACTTCCTCACCTGACCTCAATCCATGAGACTTTTTCTTGTTTCCCCGAATGCAGAGGGACATGAAAGGACAACAATTTGATGACTTAGAGGAAGTGAAGAGAAAGATATGAGTGTAGAATTCTCTGTGCCTCACCCATTAAATACCCTCCTCCCGACCTAGAAGTACTCCACGAGACCCCAAAGAATCCCTAAAACCAGCTTTTAAAACTTACTAAAATTTACCCCAAGATGTTTCCTTTTAAAAAAAAATAATTTCCACAATGCTGTACAAATTAATTCACCATAGAAAATGTCTTTAAAACATTCTCTTCTCCTACACAAACACAGAGCCCAGTCTGGCCCCACTAACGAACCCCTGGCCATGTGTCCTTAAACAAATAACGTCTGAGCAGCTTCAGCATCCTGCTCTCCCTGTCTCTGTGGTCTCATCTCGGGGGTAGATCTTCAGTCTGTGAATTTTATAAATGTTCTCATCTGTGCACTGGATCGTCTTATTTTTTTTTATAGCAAAACATGCTGATTTCTTGGAATCCCCCTCTACTTCTTTGCATCCGCTGCTCCATCAGCTTTTCTCTGGAGCTCTGTCTCTGTCTATTCTATCTGATTTGCACACCCACTCTCTCTCTGCCTCTGACCTTTGCCCCTTCTCAAACACACTCTCGCCAAAGTAATTTTCTTCTGTTACCATCCTGACCATATGACCCCATCCCACAACTAGTAACAATTTATCATCCTCAAAATAAAATTTCTTTGAAAAACTACCTCTCCTAGAAGGGCTGGTCTACATACTTTCTCTTCTTCCTCCATCCCTTCCCACTGTTCCCTGCATCCTGCTACATGGTGAACTCTTTAATTTAAAACCCAATAACCTGGTCCTGTCGATAGCCAGTTGGTTTTTGGTTTGGTTTGGTTTGGTTTGGTTTGGTTTTGCAGGGTGTTGACAAAAGCTTTCTAAATCTCCTGAGACCGACAGACTCTGACCTTTAGCATATATTGCCACTACCTATAGAATGCATTGAATTAGTAATAGTACCTTCGCTGACTTGTTCGTTACCGCTGTCTGTTGCATCACTGTGTGCTGTTCATCCAGGTAAATGCAGTCTATTGAGAATAGCAACCGAGTAGTTTCACTGCGCCATTTCCTGATAGGGCGTTGATAAATCCTCCCAAGCCAGAGGGATCATTTTCTCTGTGAAGTCTGTAGGCCAGCGAAGTTTGACTGTTCTTAGTGGGTCCAGACCACTAAAATAGTAAAACTCGGAGACAAATTTCTTTACGGTGGAAATGATGTGTGTGAAGTCTTCTTTGACCTTATTTCTCCAATTCATAAAGCAAATAAATGTGACTTAGGTTACTTCTGAAGTTCACTGAGCTTGCAGGGTTCTCCACTAAACATGGCCGCAGTTATGAAGAATGTAAGTTTTCACGCATGATCAATGTCTTCATGTGTACTCACCCTAACACCTGGTGCCTTGGCTGTCTAGGATAAATTCTTCATTGATGTGGCTGTTTGTTTGGATTAAGAAATTAGGGATTACTAAAACCAATATGCATTTTTTTGTTTCATATTGAACAAACTTTAAGGCTAACATGAATTTCCTGGATGCTTTAATGGCCAAATGTTTTTCTGTAGGAATAATCTCATGTCAGTCACGCATGTGTAAGTCCCCCTACCACTTCTTCCCCTTAGGCAAAGATATAGCGTTTGATCTTCCCACCCCTCCTTTTGTCACACCAGTTATAAGAGGCCTGCCTACAGTGCTCCAAAAAGAAAGGTGACAGAGACATACAGATCATGATAGATTTGGATTTGCACACGGATTTAGAAGTCATTTACTCATGCCACTCTAGTTAAACTCTTGTATCACAACAAAGAAATCTACAGATATTTCAAACCAATGGTCACAAACATACATACCTTCCCTTAAAAGAAACAAGGTACAAACTTTACATGCGGTAAAATTTATAATTTTTTGTGTGTCGTTATACAGATTTTGGCAAATGTATATAATCATGTTCCCACTATCATGATCAAGGGACCTCCTATCGTCAACTCCTCTCCCACCTTCAGAACCTGGACTGCTTTGAACCAATCGTTTGTCTTCTCCGGAACGCAATAAACGTTGAATCAGTGAAGTGGACAGTACGTGGCTGTTGGAGCCTGGTTCCTTTCTCCCAGCATATTCCATTGAGATTTATTTACATTGCTGAGAGTATCAGTAGGTCTTTCCTTTGGGAGCTGGGAAGTTTTCCATGTGTGACACACCACAGTTTATCCACTCACAAGCTGAATTTCTAGTTCGTGCCATTACAAGGTTTTTGGTGAATCTAAGTCTGCCTTTCAGGTGGATAAAGGAAATGGAGAGAGGTTTCCATTTGGAGTGAGATTTCAAATGAAAAGAGACTTTCACGTAGTCAAATGAAATGGAGTCATGGTAAGCTGTGTGTCAAATTCAATTATACATGAAACTGCCAAATTATCTTCCAAAGAGGTAGGAATATTCTGTGCTGTCATCAGCAGTGGATAAGAGCTCCAGTTATACTGGATCCGTATCACCACTTGACATGGCTCATTCTTTTTAAAAAGTGGCTATTTTTATACGCATGTAGTGATATGCGTTGGTTTCCCAAACTACCAATGATATTGAGCATGTCTTCATGAGCCTACTTGCCACCCGGGTATATTTTTTGGTAAAATATCTGTTCCAGTCTTTTTTTCTGATTTGTAAACTGGGTTGTTTGTTCTCTTATTCTTATTGTTGAGTTTAGAAAAACTTTTCTATATTTTGGATACCGAGATGAGATAAGAAATAACAAAAATATTGCCGTGTTATCTTTTTAAGCATATAATTTTAGTGATATTAATTATAGTCAATATATTGTATGACCATGACTATTACTTTCAGAAGTTTTTCACCACCCCAAAAAGGAAATCCATGCCCCTTAAGCACTCACTCCCCTTTCCTTCACTTTTATCTCCATACAGTTGTCTAATCTAGATATTTCAAATAAATGGCAATCTATTATATATATATTGATATATATATATTGATATTTCACCTTAGGGAAACAATTCTGTTCTGTCCTATAAGGTCACCGAGTCAGAATTGAGTCAATGACTATATAAATACATATAGATACATTACATATATATGCTTTTTAATCTCCTTAGTGCACTGACTAGAACCTCCAGTATGGTGTTTAGTATTCGTGAGGAGAGATGACCACCTTGCCTTTTGTCTAGTCTTAAGGGAGAAGCATTATTCTCCACCATTGAGTACGGTGTTAACTATAGATGTTTCACTCTTTACTAGAGGTGGAAGTTCTAGTCTTGGTTTTCTGGGTTTCTTTTCTTTCATTTTTCAAATCAGAAAGTGATCTTACCAGAGGGTTTTCTGTATCTATTAAGATTACCATATGTTTTTTTTCTTTCTTAATCTGTTGATACAGTGAATTAATTACATTACCTGGTTTTCGAATGTTGAGCTAGTCTTGCATATCATGGGATAAATCCTACTTGCTATGATATGATCCTTTTTAAAATATTGCTGATTTTATAGAATGTTGTGGATATCTACATCTATATTAAGGGATAATGGTTGGCAGTTTTGTCTTTGCTGAATTCCTATCTGTCCATATATGTTTTCTTTCTTTTTATTTTAAACATTTTATTAGGGGCTCATACAACTCTTATCACAATCCATACATATACATACATCAATTGTATAAAGCACATCCATACATTCTTTGCCCTCATCATTTTCAAAGCATTTGCTCTCCACTTAAGCCCTCTGCATCCGGTCCTCTTTTTTTTTTTCCCTCTCTCCCCACTCCCCCCTCCCTCATTCCCGTGATAACCAGAGTCCTTAACATAGTAATTCTAATTATTCAAAATGCAATGTCTGATCATTCCAAAACTTGAGTCATATCTGGATTTGAGTCTGTGACTATTTTTTTCTCTTGGGGGTGCCCCCCACCCCCTCCTGCCTTATATATCTCAAAAGTTTAGGATGAAAGATGGCCAATAGGGAGGACAGTAGAGATTGAAGCCTGTACCACTGAGGCAGCCTTTCACTGTTTTCTGACCCTACTCCCAATCTCTCTTGTGAGCACTCAGTGAGACCTGTGAGCAAGTTCCTGAGAGTGGTGTCCATCTTTCTTGTGCTTGTGACTTCCAGAGAGGTTGGATGGTGATGTGCTAGCTTTCTTTCTTTCAGCTTTTAGAAACTGGTAAATAAAAATAAAATTTAAAAAGCACAACTCTTCTTCCTAGCTTGTCTGGTGTTTGCTCCAGGTGAATAAGCATTCCTTACCTGCTGCCTCTTCTGGGAGACATTTATCTTGCCTAAAATTTCTATTTGTCCCAAAGCCTCCGCTCTTTAATAGACTTAAGAAAAGTTATGATTTTGAAGACTACCTGATTGTTTTTCTCCTTGTAGAAGTAGGAACCACGTTCCTTCCTGCTTTCTAAGTCTTAAGGGGAAGCCAGACTTCAGCTGCAGGGGGTGGGGGTGGGGGTGGGTGTGTGATCAAAGAATGAAGTATTAGAACAAGCCCCATGGTAAATCGTCTGTGATGACCGCTTTGTCAATGGCACCCACACGACCGCACAGACAGGCACCTTGGACAAGCCAGACAAATGAGTCAAAGATCTCAATTCCCAAGCTGGGCACAGGGCGGCAGGGTATGCATGTGTACAATGATAGGCGTGGATGGAGGAGGACATCTCAGGAAGCAAACAGCACTGGGGCAGGCGGTAGAGGGGGACAGAGGTGCGGTATACAGAGGCAGGCTGGGCAGGACCCCTCCCATCCACACTAGTAAACACAGGCTCCCCAGATGCCTTGGGTCAGCCAGCCATTACTACCAGTCTAGGAGGTCTGCAGAAGGGATCCACACCTGCCTCTACAGGTGGTGGCTCTTCGGCTTAGACTGAAAATGGGGCAGCTTGAGAGGGCCCATCCCTCTCCCAGGTGAGAGTCTTGAGAAAAATAATCTGCTCCAGGAGTCCATCCCTGCTTACCCAGCAGCCCCCAGGCTGGGCTCAAGGACATGGGAGGTAAGGTAGTTAGTTTATTGTGCCAACCTGGCCCATAAACACATGTGGGGTTAATTCAAGGGCAGAGAGATAAATGGCTCCATGAACCTCACCTTTCTAGTTCTTGGGTTTCTTGCTTTATGATGGTCGGACCAGGGTGCAGCTGCCTTAGCCAGTTCCCTGCTTCAGCTGGCAAGGCTCGCTTCCTGCAAGACATTCCTGAGGAGAAGCCACATGGACCTACCCTGATGCAGCCCTGGGTGCGGGAGCAGCCGTGTGGAGACCCCTGCCAGCGCTGAGATGCTTACACGTTCACTAACTCGGCTTTCCCCCTGCAGTTGGCATCATTGCGTCTGTTTTGTGAGATGGAGATGGATTTTGTTGATTGGTGTCGGACATATGGGTTAATGTTGGCCTTGTGGGCTTGGGCAGCACTGGGTTGGGATGTTTTCTTGATGTGCACTTACCCTTTGTATAAAACGCTCTCTGATACATGAGTTTATGTGGATTTGTTGCTCTGACGTATCCAGACTAGTACACAGGAGGAGTCCGGGGCTGGCGAGCCGGGAGCTTCTGGAAGCCGGTCTTAGTCACTTTGGTCACGTGCTTAGCTCCCCTCCCTCCAGGGATAGTGGTGGGACTCAAATAACTTGACAACCGGTGTGCTGCTTAAGGATCATTTTAAGTATCCAAAAAAAAAGATGTCTCAGAAGGTAGTTTATTGTTTCGTAAAGTCAATACTTCAATAAGAACCGTAAAAGAGGTACACAAAACTAGATTGTGACGGCTCTGCTCCACTCACCTCCATGAAATGATCGCCGACGATCAGGGTGCCACAGCGGAGCGTGGGGAAGAAGCCAGGTGGTGTCCTGTTATCAATGGGAACAGTGTCTGGGGTCTTCCAGGCTTGTATTCAAACAAGCAGCCATCTAAGCAAGAAGTCAACTAAGTCCCCACGGAAGAAGCACACCAGCTGGTGTGATCCAGAGATGGCAATGACAAAATTCGAATATGGTGAGGAGAAAAGACTCAGAGCACAAATAATAAACACCCAATTTTTGGAGGATGATAGGAGACTGTGGGCGCCCAAAATCCATCTGCAGAGGATCTGGTCAGACTAAGCCACTAGCGGAGATATTCTAGCCACAGGCAAGAGTCGTGAGCAGCCTTTCCATTGGGCAGAGACCATTGTCATCTTGATGACAGGTAGCTTGATACCTGTCCTGCTGACCACCCTATGGACAGGACCTGGACATGTTTTGCTTGCTAGGATTCCTTGCCTGGCCTTTTGAATGTTGTCGGGAATCTATTCCTTCTTAAGCATTATTTGTATATTGGTCTGTGTACTATTATGTTTTTATCCTTGCCGCCTTAGTACAATTGTGGTTTGTATTGTTTTCTGTTGGGGGTCCCAGCTGTGAAGCACAGGAGGAGTGGGGGGGTGCATAATGAGAATAACTGCTACAAGGGGATATAGGGAATGCAGGGATGGGAGAGGGAAAGGAAGGGGAAATCTCAGGAGTAAAGGGAGAAAATGGGAGGTGGGAGGGAATTCTAGAATGGATTGTGATTGAGTAACCCATCTTGCGGGTGATTTAACCATGGGTGGGGGGAATGTTCTAACAAAATTGATGTGAGAGTGATTGTACAATTCTCCTTGATGTGATTGAATGTTTGAACTATTGAGCTAAATGACATGTTAATTATTTGCCAATAAAAATGTTGGGGAAAAAATCTAGATTATGTGGTAAGAGTTTTAAAACATTAATGAAAAGTATTAAATAATACCTAACAATGCACAATAAAACTGTTATTTAAGATATTTCCAAATTGCTTCTTGACCGGCATCCTCACTTGCAATACTCTTTGCGTTTCTATGAGCATCATAGGCTGTGTCACTTATCTTTAACCATCTTTTCCTGTGGAGGAGGATCCCATTCCTTCACAGGCAGGCCAAGTAGACAACAGTCATTGTGTTTGATATATTAGAAACAGGCGAAGTCTCTTCTCTGAAAATATTATGTTTATCGTTGAAAAACCCCTTTCCACTTCTGCTGAACCTACAGCAATTGCTCTGATAATGTTTTTAGTTCTTTGAAGATTTTCGGGAATTGCATAATCCCTCATAAGACCTCATGGGAATTTGGGAAGTGACATCACTAAAAATAATGACAGCTGGCATCCTCTGATGGCACTTTCTCTCTTTACTCTTTATGCTTGTTGACTAAAGTAAGAAAAGCAAGGGAAGAAAAATGCAGTACTTTATCAAAAGTATAATGAGTTTATGAGATGAGTAAATATTACAAGCACAATTCCATCTAATTTGTTATACCTATGGATGGGATAAATATTCCTACAGGTGCTTAGAATATGCTTATGCAAATAAACATTTCTTTAATTAATCATTTTATTGGGGGCTCTTATACATTTTATAATATCCATCGTTCTTTTTTCTTTCTTTTTTAAACATTTTATTAGGGACTCATACAACTCTTATCACAATTCATACATACATCAATTGTATAAAGTATATCTGTACATTCTTTGCCCTCATCATTTTTAAAGCATTTGTTCTCCACTTAAGCCCTTTGCATCAGGTCTTCTTTTTTCCCCCCTCCCTCTCTGCTCCCCCTCCCTAATGAGCCCTTGATAATTTATAAATTATTATTTTGTTATACTTTGCATTTGTCCGATGTCTCCCTTTACCCCCTTTTCTGTTGTCCGTCCCCCAGGGAGCAGGTCACATGTACATCCTTATAATAGGTTCCCTCTTTCCAAATCACTCACCCTCTACCCTCCCAATATCGCCCCTCACACCCCTGGTCCTGAAGGTATCATCCACCCTGGAACAATCCATCATTCAATTGCATTAAGCACACTTGAATCAAGGTCCAATGTCCTTAGCAAGAATAAGGAAGTAAATGTTTGATTTCCAGCTTAGAAATAACCCTGATTACAAGTGTCATTTTTAACAAATGGTTCTCTGAACTCAACAAAAAGTAGGTATCAGTTCTGCTGAACGGGTGTGAATCGGCTTAATTCCTCCACTGGATACATCCCTGGCTCCCATCTTTCCTGACTTTAAACCATGCAATGACTCCTTGTTCTGTTGAAACAACTGCCTCTTGGTTTAGGTACAGGTTCTACATAAGCACCGTTAAGTGTTCTGAAATTCCATTCCCCCCCCCCACAGTATTATCCATACTTTGTTTTGATTCCCCCATCTTTCCTGATATTCTCTGCTTTGAAGTAGGATCCATCTGATGTCAACATTGATATCCCTCGTCCCAGGTTCTCTTTAGAATGTGGCTTGCATTTCTGGCAGCTCTTTGTCAATGTGATGCTGCAACCATTGTTGTTTTATTTTGATCTGTTGCTTACTGTCTTCAACAAAATTCTACATGCATGAGATATTAATGATATTGTTCAATAATTTCTGCATTCTGTTGGGTCACCTTTCTTTGGAATGGGCACAAATAAGCATCTCTTTCTGTCAGTTGGCCCAGTAGTTAGCTGTTTTCCAAATTTCTTGACATAAACTCCTGGATACTTCCGCTTTTGTATCGGACTTTTGGTTTTGTTTCTAATTACCTTCTTTCTTCAATACCATTGGTTCTTTGTCATACACAACCTCTTGAAATGGAGCTATGTTGACGAATCCTTTTGTGATACAGTGATTCTGCGTGTTCTTCCGTCTTTTTTGATACTTCCTATATTGCTCATTACGTTGTCCATAGAATTCTTCAATGTTGCAACTCCACGCTTGAATTTCCTTCTTCCACCTTGAGTTGTGCTGAGCACCGCCTTCCCTTTGGTGTTCTAAGGACAGGTCTTTGCCGATTTCATTAATATCCTTTTCTTTTTCTGCTCAACCTGCCTTTTGAAATTTTGAAATTTTTCTGTTCAATTCTCTTGCTTCTTCACCTCTTCCTTTCACTTTGATTATTTATGTTCAAGAGCAAGTTTCAGAGTCGCTTCTGAAATCTAATTTGATATTTTCTTTCTTTTCTATCTTTTTAACGACCCCTTGATTTCTTTACATGTGATGTTCCTGATGCTATCCCACAATTTACCTGGTCTTTGGCCATTAGTTTTCAATGGGTCAAATATGCCTTGGACAAATTTAGGCGTAATATACTCAAGGTTGTACTTATGTTTTCATGAACTTCTTTCCATTTTCTTCAGCTTCAATCCGAATTTGCCTACGAGCAATTGATGGTCTGCTCCACGGTCAGCTTCTGGTCTTGTTTTGGCTGATGATACTTCTCCATCATGTCTTCGCACAGACATCGTCCATTTGATTGCTGTGTACTTCGTCTGGTGAGGTCCATGTGTATGCTCACCATTTCTGTTGTTTAAAAAAGATATTTGCAATGGCCTTGCAAAATTCTGTCATTTGATTTCTAGCTTTGTTTCAATCACCAACGCAGTGTTTTACATCTACTGATCCTTCCTCTTGGTTTCCAACTTTGAATTCCAATCACTAATATAATTATACTTATCAATGCATCTTGATTGCATGGTTGATCAATTCCAGACTGAAGAAGTTGGTAGATTTCTGCAATTTGTTCATCACTGGCTTTCATGGTTGGTGCATAAATTTGAATGACAATATTAGCTACTCTTTGCTTTTTTAAAAATTATTTTATTGGGGTTTCGTATAACTCTTATCACAATCCATTTGTACATTTGTTGCCATCATCATCCTCAAAATGTTTTATTTCTACTTGAACCCTTGGTATCAGCTCCTCATTCACCCCCCCCTCATGAACCCTTGATAATTTTTTTTTTTTAATTTCTTGTCTTACACCAACTGCTGCTTCCCTTCACCCATTTTTCTGTTGTCTGTCCCCCAAGGAGGGGGTTATATGTACATCTTTGTGATCAATTCCCAACTTCCTCCCCCACCTTCCCCTCCTGGCATCACTACTCTCATTATTGATCCAGAGGGGTTTATCTGTCCTAGATTCCCCTTGTTTCCAACTCTTATCTGTACCAGAGTACATCCTCTTGTCTAGCCAGATTTGTAAGGTAGAATTGAGATCACAATAATGGGGGCAGGGGGTAAGAAGCATTAAAGAACTAGAGGAAAGTTGTATGTTTCGTCGGTGCTATACTGCACCCTGACTGGCTCGTCTCCTCCTGCAGACCCTTCTGTAAGGGGATGTCCAGTTGCCTACAGATGGGCCTTGGGTCTCCACTCCGCACTCCCCCTCATTCATATCCATATGATTTTTTGTTATTTGATGCCTGATACTTGATCCCATCAATACCTCATGGTCCTACCAGCTGGTGTGCTTCTTCCATGTGGTCATTGTTGCATCTCAGTTAGATGGCCACCTGTTTATCTTCAAGCCTTTAAGAGCCCAGATGCTATATCTTTTGATAGCCGGGCACCATCAGCTTTCTTCACCACATTTGCTTATGCACCCGCTTTGTCTTCAGCAATCCTGTAGGGAAGGTGTAGCTTCTCTTTTCTGTAGGCATCTAAATATTATACTATCACAGACAGCCTTGTACTTTAAGATTGGTCTTGAAAGATCCTTTTTGACTATGAATGCAACATCATTCCTTTGGAATTTCTCATACCTGGCAAGTGAACTATCTGATTGTTCCATTCAAAATGGCCAATACCAATCCATTTCAGCTCACTAATGCCTAGGATATCAATCTTCATGCCTTCCGTTTCATTTTTACTAGTTCTAGTTTCCTAGATTCACACTTTATGCATTTCACATTCTGGTTATTAATGGATGTTTGCACATTTTTCTTCTCATTTTCATTGGTGTCCCTTCAGTTTTGTATCATCCATGTGATCAAGCTTGGCCTGACTTTGAGAAAGCAGCTTTCTCCTTTTTGTATTTTGAAAACCTTCCTATCTGAACAGCTCCTCTATATTTGGCAATGCTCCACTACTGTTCATACAGTTTTCAGTGGCTCATCCCTCAAAAGAGAACTGCCATGTCCTTCTTTCTACCCTCTTAACCTGGAACCTCTGCTAACACTTGTTCACTAGGCTGACCTTGCTGGTATTTGTAATACAGGAAGCATAACTTCCTGTGTTAGTCTGGGGATTTTAGAGAAACAAATCCACAGAAACTCATATATATAAAAGAAAGTTTTATATAAAGGTTAAGTGCACATTAAGAAAACATCCCAACCCAGTGTTGCCCAGGTCCACAAGTCCAATATTAACCCATTAATCCATATGTCCAACACCAATCCATAAAGTCCTCCTCAATCTCACAGAACACGCAATGATGCTGACTGCAGGAGGAAAGCCGAATCAGTGACTGTGTAAGCATCTGAGTGTTGGCAGGGGTCCCACATAGCTGCACCAGCACCCAGAGCTACATCGGGGTAGGTCCATGTGGCTTCTCCTCAGGGATGTCTTGCAGGAAGTGAGGCATGCCAGCTGAAGCAGGGAACTGGCTAAGGCAGCTGCACCCTGGTCCAACCATCAGAAAGCAAGAGACCCGAGAACTAGAAAGGCGAGGCCCACCGAGCCATTTATCCCTCCACCCTTCAATTAACCCCACATGTGTTTATCAGTCAGGTTAGCACAATAAATATCAACTATCTCACTTCCAATGTTACAGTAAGAAGAAAGCCACCACAGTACAACACATTGACAGAGGAGGGGAAGAAAAATCCAGTTATAAATACAAAATCAAGGATCTAAATTAAATAGCACCAAAATCCGTTTTGCTGGCATATTTAAACAACTATTGAACTCTCAAGAGTCACAGTCCCACAGATCATCAAGAGAAAAGAGATTAAGAAGTCTCTCTCAGTACAGGCTGGAGATACACCCACAGCAGTAGCAACCACATCTATGCTAATGCCTATATACACTAAGAATGCTTGTCCGTGATTGTTTTGCACACCATTAGGATGCTGAGCAGCTCTCTCCTGGAATCCTAGACAGTAAGACCTAGAAGTGGACATGGAGGTCATCCAATGCATATGAATGACAAAATGCCATGATGCAACAAGCTGGATAGAGGGTGCTGGACTCACAGAAAGGATTCCTGGATAGTTGTTATGCCTACTAACTCCTTAGCTGAGGGTAGGGTGGAAAGGGGGAACCAATTACAAGGATCTACATATAACCTCCTCCCTGGGGGATGGACAACAGAAAATTGGGTGAAGGGAGACGTCAGACAGTGTAATATATGACAAAATAATAATAATTTATAAATTATCAAGGGTTCATGAGGGAAGGGAGAGTGGGGAAGGAGAGGGAAAAATGAGGAGCTGATCCAAGGGCTTGTAGAAAGCAAATGTTTTGAGAATGATGGCAACAAATGTACAGATGTGCTTGACACGATGGATGGATGGATTGTGATAAGAGTTGTATGAGCCCCAAATAAAATGATTCAAACAAACAACAAAAAAAGAAGTAAAGTGACTTGTCTGAGATTACACAGGGAGTTCGCTGCATAGCAAGAATCTATCTACTAAGTCTTGAAAGTCCATAATTATTGATAAATGAGTGCAGGGAAGAGCTACTGGCAAACCCACAAAGTTAACCACTTTCCAGGTTTCGCATTTTATTCGTTCATGTAACACATACATATTGAGCACCTACCAAAGGTCAGACATGAGAGCAAGGACTAAGTAAATGGCCTACAGGTAGAGGTGAAATACAAAGTTGGTTTTGTTTTATTTTTTTAATTCAATTATATTTATAGAAATTAAAAAATACATTTTCCAGTTTTTTTACATAGTTTCTAAGGATCTACATAGCAGTCTACTTTCTTCGAATGATGTACCGTCATGAACTCAGAGGTACAGGAGGTCAAGTCACCGTAAGGATGTGATTTTGACACAGGACAAAAGCATGCCAAAGGTTTGACTCCTACTTTTTTTCTGCAAGAAGCAAGCTTCCTCATGTGGGATCAGGAAAATTGTGTTCCACAAGTAACAATGGCCTCGTCTTGTGCGGTCATAGATTTTGCTCAAAGGGGCGTATAAAAGTTCAGATCGCTGTCACGAACAGCCCCACCTATTTGAGCCGCTTTGATATCTGGTTATCAGAATGAAACAGGGATTCTGGCACTCGCTATTGCTGATGCATCACGCCAGACAAGGAGTCTTTATTGCTATTCTGCCTAGAGTCCACCAAAAAAATAAAAGAAAGAAAAGAAAAAACTGGAGAAAAGGAAAATATTACCGGGAGCTTTCTACACCTCAAACTTACCACTATCGTTCACATTTCACATACCCTTTAGACTCCTCATTTTTTTCTAGGCCCTGCTAGGGACATCGATTTATTTCGTTGCCATCCTTTAAGTGATGGATGAAGGAAGAGTGACATGTTCTCACACACGAATGTTAGTAACCTCGATATGCCTAAACAAATTTGGGGCCCAAACAGGTATGTGTCATCGTGTAAAATGGGTGGGATATTTTAAGCCATAAAAGTTAACATTCGGAAAACTAGATTGCTGCTTTACACAATGCTGTGGCATAATATCAACAAAAGAATGCTGTAACATTCAACAAAACTAGGTATGTAACTGGCATATTGCATTCGTAAATAAAAGATGTTGTGTTAAGGGGAAAAGATTATGTGCTAGTAAAGTACATTTTCCTTAGCATGTTGGTTTAAGGGTCTTTGTTCGCTTGATTGCTTTTTATTGTGGTGAAATATATAAGAGTTGTAAAACAAAACAAAACTTGCTGCTGCCATCAACTTCTACCTATAAATTCAATGCCGTTAACTACATTATCCAATTTCAATTTTTTTTATCACTCTTAGAAATGTAGTGCATTTAAGCAATATCTCCCCACTTACTTCTCCCGTTCACACTTAAAAATCCCATTGGCAGAACTGCCCCATAGGGTTCAAGGTTATAATTTCTATGAAAGAAGATTACTAGATCTGCATCCTTTTCCCATGAAGTGACTGGTTGCTTTAAACCCCAAGCTTCGAAAAGCCTCATCTTTCTCCAGCGGGGTGACTAGTGGTTTGAATCTGGTGACCTTGCGGTCAGCAGCCCAACCTATATCCACTAGCGACCAGGGTCCCTTGAAATTGACTTGATGGCAGTGAGTTTGATTTTTGCATCGCGGTTTTCATACGCATTTCCCTAATGAGTGCAGACCACCACTTAGCTGTCCGTGTGTTGTGCTGTAGTGGCTTGTGTGTTGTTGTGGTCCTAGAAGTTACATGGTCAGCATTTCAAACACCAGCAGGATCACCATCGGTGGACAGGTTTCGATGGAATTTCCAGTTGGTGACTGATAGAATAGGGAGAAGGAAGAGGCAGTCCACTTGGTAAAATCTGGTCAATGCCCGATCCCATGGGCCTCTCATAGTGTCCCATGCCAAAGCAAACTGTAACCCCTAACCATTGCCTGGCTTTACCCCGTGGGCTCCAGGCACTGAAGCGGGTTGCACAGTGAAAAAAAAAATCTGGTCAATGAAAACATTGTAGATAACAGTGAAACGTTGTGTGATATGGTGAGATGTTGGAAAACACGTAAAATATATGTGCTTGACACAATGGATGTACGTATGGATTGTGATAAGAATTGCATGAGCCCCCAATAAAATGATTAAAAAGTATATAGATAGCTAACAAAAAGCTATCTCTTCAAAGTGCAGTCGACCTTGATATGAATGGAGCAAAGCATTTGGGGCTTCACACTGGACCTTAGCCAAAAGGCCAAGAAGGGATTCATTTTCTCTTATAGTATGATGAAAAATGAGACGAAACAGCCTAAAACATCCATTAATGATGGGAACAAATATATACGTAGGAAAAGTTAAAGTCAACAAACATGAACTAGAATACAGAAAGATCGGCATACTAAGCATTAGTGAGTTAAATCGACTGCTGTTGTCTATTTTGAATTAGAGGGGGAGAAAACATTTGTTCTATGTTCTCCTGTGCCAGAAATGACCAATTAAGGCATAATGGCATCATATTCATCATTAAAAAGAACATTTTAGAAAATAAAAATCCAGTCAAAAGCAAAGAAACAAAAAGACCATTTCATGATCTATCCTGAAGTACAACGCCATCCGTGAGTGACAGACCCTATCTACCTATAAGGAAGCCCAGTTAAGACCACTGTTATTTACATCTATGTACCAAACATGAATTTCAAAGATGAAGGTCTTTCCTGCAGTCAGAAATTTACAAAGCATGTGATCCAGAAGCGTTGATAAAGGTGACGGGGATATCAGTTTGACACAAAGTGGAGCAGTAGTTGGAAAATATGGTCTTGGTGTTAGAAACCACAACAATGATCACATAACAAAATTCTGCAAGATCCACGACTTATTCATGGATTTTTTTCAACAATATAAATGATAACTATACACATAGACATAACTAGATGGAAAATATAGGAATCTAATAGACTATATCTGTGAAAAGAGACAATGTTGTTGCAGTCGTTGAGTGCCATTGAAACTTGGTTTTGAGCCATAACAAACCTATGTGCCACAGAGAAACACAACGGCATGTTCCATTCAATGGAGAGGTTCAATATCATCAGTCAGAACAAGAGCAGGTGCCAACAATGAAAACAAACCCTTAATTTCTCATGAGAAACTTCAATTTAAATCTGGAAAAATATATATAAAACCAATCTATGTAAGCCAAAAGCCACTTTGAGTATATTTCCCCTAAATTTAGGGGAATAAATTTTAAACGGAAAACCCAGGGAAGGTGTGGGACATGTGATGTTATATTGTGGGCATTTCGATCATAAAATAATAAAATGTGACATCCATTTTTAATAGCATAAAATAAAACATGCATAAATGTTGAATGGAAAAGCAATCTGTTCTGTAAACTGTCACCTAATTTCCAGTTAAAGAATTTTCTAAAGAACTATACAAATAAAAATATATATATAAAAATAAGAGCAAATATTGCCTTGGTAAAAAATAAATAAAATAGATTTTACACATTGAACCTTAAAGCCCAAAGCCCAAACAAGTTTTGATATAACATCAAAGATATCATACATAAAAAACAGTAAGAGATCACTTAACACATAAGAAAGCAGACACCAAAGTATATGTCAGAAGAGACTCTGAAATTTGCACTTGAATGTAGAATAGCTGCCGCAAAAGGAAGAACTGATGAAGAGAATGAGCTGAACAGAAAGTTCCAGAGGACAAAATTAAGTATTATAATAAACAAATGCAAAGACCTGGAATTAGAGGACCAAAAGAAAAAACACACCTTGCATTTCTTAAGCTAGAAGAACTATAGAAAAAAATTGAAGCTTTGAGTTGCAATATTGTATGATTCGATAAGCAAAATATTGAATGATGCAGAAAGACCCAACAGGAGATGGACAGAATAAACAGAGACACTGTCCATGTTCCACTACTTCAGGATCAAGATGAATAAAAATTAGGAAAGATGTGCTTCAGTGCTGAATCCGTTCCCACTTGTTCAATATTACTTGCTAAGCAAGTAGTCTTAGAAACCGTACCCAGGATCATTACGACTCAATGACACCTAACAACAACATGTGCAGCTAACACAACCTTTGAAATGACAATAATGACTGATAGTAGAGAATTTTTTTTCGTGTGTTTATTGACCATTTGTACATCCACTTTAGGGAAGTTCCTATTTGAGTCCTTCGCCCATTTTCACTTGGGTTGTTTGCCTTTTTTGTTGCTGAGATGTATGATGATGTATCAAACTGTTATTGGATATATGGTTCTCATGTCTTTTCTCCCAATCTAAAATTATTTTCAAGGGGTATGAACTCTACAAAAACGAAGTAATAGAACTGAACGCTCATTTTTTTCTTCCTTTTGTCTGTGATTCTGTAATCATTTTCTGGTCCATCTGAGCCAGTAGCAAAGCAGAATAAATCTATTTGCAACTCAAGTCTTGGTGAGAATTTCACAGGCAAATATGAACATGCTTGGGTCGATAACTTCGTGCACGCCATAAGGTATCCTTAAGGTGACTCTGACAAAGTATAATAGAACAAAACCCGCCTGCTCCCCAGACTCCCTCGAAATCCTCCTTATGTTGGAATCCATTGTTGTAGTCACCGTTCCGATCCACCTTGTCAAAAGTCTCCCACTTTTTCACTATTCTGTGACTTTACTGAGCATAATGTACTTCTCTGGGATCTGGTCCCTCCTGATAACATGACCAAAGTGAGGGAAATGAAGTCTCATTGTCTTTGAGTTGATGGACCATTCTGGCTGTACTTCTTCCGTCACAGATGTGTATGTTCTTTTGACAGTCAATATTCTTGCCAGCATCATCTTTCAAATGGATAGATTATTTACCTGTCTTGCTTACTTATTATACAGTTTTCTCATGCATATGAGGCAATTAAAGTACTATAGCTTGGACCAAGCAATCCCTAGTCCTCAGGGTAACATCTTTAACCCTTTCCATAGGTCTTTTTGCAGCCCATTGGCCATATGCAATATGCCATTGGATTGCTTGACTGCTGCTCTCATGGGTGTTAATTACAGATCCAAGTAAAATAAAACCTTTGACAATTTCAATCCTTCATCATAAGGTTGTCTATTAATCCCGTTGTGAGAATTTTTCTTTCCTTGGCTTGGAGTTGTAATCCATACTGAAGGCTGTCGTTTTTGCCCTTCATCAGTTAAGCGCGTCAAGGTCTCTTGGCTTCCAGCAAGCTAGATTGTGTCATCTGTGTAGTGCAGGTTGTTGATGAGCCCTTCTCCAACACCCATGCCCATTCTTCTTCATATAGTCTTGCTTCTCAGGTTATTTATTCAGTCTACAGATTGAATATGTATCGTGAAAGGATACAACACTAACTCCCATCTTTCCTGATTTTAAATCATGAACGATCCCTTTGTTCTATGCCTCTTGGTCTATATAGAGGTTCCACATACATACAATTACGCGTTCTGGAATTCCCATCCTTCACAATGTTACTCATAGCTTATTATGGTTTATACAGTCAAATACCATTTCATAGTCCATAAGACACAAGAAAACATCCGTCTGGTATTCTCTGCTTTGAGGCAAGAACCATCTGATGTTGGTAATGATACCTCTCATTCTGTCTTCTTCTGAATTTGGTTTGAATTTCGGAGTATTTCTTGTTGATGTACTATCGAGGCCATTTTGTAATTACTTTCAGCAAAATTTTATTTATGTATTCGGTTAGACCACATGTCGGGTCACGCTGAACCACCTATTGGAATGGACACAAATGTGGGTCTCTTTCAGTTCTTTATCTTCCAAATTTATTGACATAGGCTAGTAGACATCTCCAGCATTTCTTTTGGTTTTTTTAACATTTGGTATTGGATTAGGTTTCGGAGTCTTGCTGTTCTACAATGTCTTCAGTGAAGCTTGGACTTCTTCAATACCATTGGCTCTTGAACATCTTGACCCTGAAATGGCTGAACATTGACCAGTTCTTTTTGGTGCAGCGATCCTGTGCATTCCTTCTATATTCTCTTGATGCTTTCTACATGATTCCGTATTTTCCTGGTAGGATAATTCAATATTTCACCTTAAGGCTTGAACTTTTCCTTCAATTCTTCCAGCTTCAGAAACACCACGCACGTTCCTCCCTTTTGATTTTCTAATTCCTGTCTGTGTATATTTCGTTACTTTATTTTGTCTTCTTGAGCTTCCCTGCGGAAGCTTCTACTCCACCCTCTTATTTCATCGTCTTTCCACTGACTAGCTTCTCTACATCAAGAGCAAGTTTCAAGGTCTCTTCTGACATTCGTTTGATCTTTCTTCCTTTCCTATTTTTGAGGGATCTTCGTGGACAACATTCTTGCTGTCATCCCTGAACTTGCCCAGATTTTGTTCATTAGTGTTCAATGAGTCAGATCTAGCCTTGACACTGTCTCGAAATTCAGGTAGCATATGCTCCAGGTTGCTTTTTGGCTCCCCTAGATTTATTTTAACTTTCTTTCATTTTCACTTAAACTTGCATCTGAGCAATTGATGATCTGTTCCACAGTTAGCCCATAGCCTTGTTTGAGCTGATGATATTGATTTTCATATCTTCTCTTTCCACAAATGTACTCAATTCGGTTCTTGTATATGCCATCTGGTGAGGTCTACATGTAATGATTATAAGTCGTCTGCTTATAAAATAATTATGCTATTTCCAGTATAATTTCTAACATCAAAGCCATATTTTACATGCTGGTATTGCTTTATTTTCAACTTTCGCATTCCAAGGACCAGAAATGATCACGACATTTTGATTACATGTTTCATCATCCTCCAATGTATGCAGGAGGCCACTGTGAGGCTACACATTTGGGGTGTAAATATCAACTAGATCCAAATCCCAATCTGACCATGTCCATCATTTCCTCACTTGTAAGTGGGAAGGGAAATGCTTACAGCGTATCAGTCTCTGAGCTCAGCAATTTTTCATTCATCATTTCATCTAATCTGCACATCAGCCCCCTGAGACAAGTATGAGCCTTCGGCTTGGTGAGGAGATAGTGAGCCTTCAGGGCATGAACTGATGGGCTCCCAGTCCGACAATGAGTAAGTGGCCAGGCCAGGATTCAACCCTGCGATTGGCCATCCCCAGAATGTAACTCTTTCACTCTCTGGACACTACTTCCGATGGTTACTCTCAGACTGAATTAGATAAGGGGCAGGCTAAGAGGGGGAGGCTGCTAGACATTACCTTAATCAGAATATCATTATGTAGATTGCCACTGAATGAGTCTCCATTTCTCCAACCCGCCCGGTGTAGAACATACTGCGGTGTTCTTTGGGGGAGAGGGGAGGTAGGTGATGCACCTGTGTGGAGTGAAAGGTAAGCCTCTCTCCATCCTGGCCCTGAAACCACAGCCAGAGCCGCAGCTCTGGGGTGTGGCGGTGAACGAAGGCATACAGTGGGGACTGTGGTGGAGACATCGGAAGGAAGAGGGCATTTGGATATCTAGTAACTTGCCCAGGGCACAAGCCCAGAGAATTTTCCAAGTCAGTGTGTTGATACCACAACCTTACATAAAAGGGTCTATACCTCTGGTTAAAGCAGAAAGAGGGTAGCAGAGAAGAAGGAAGAGGGAGGGAGTCTTTCAGATAAAGGATTCCATTTTCTCTTCATCGTCAGCTACAGGCTTTAGCCAGAAGGGAAAGTACAGCTGGGTTCCCGTTCCTTTTTAAGAGAGAATCCTAATTCCAATTCATAATTGATATTCGGAGAGCACCGCATAGAGGCATTTATTTTCTTAGCTTCACCACGAGCAGAACTTGCCTTGCCTTTCCTCCTATTGTTCATGGTAAGGTAGGGATGATTCCTCCTTTTTAGATATAATTAAGACCATTTTTTCTCTCTCAAATGCAGTTTTAAAAAGAATAACGGGAACAGGATGCGCACCTCCATTGCTTCCCAGGGATATAGTCTTTTCACTGGCTTTTCCACATTGCAATGCATTTTAAGGCTCAGCTAGAGAAAAAAATTAAAAGCAGACCCTTCCCCGGTATTTTGAAAGCCTTATAAGTTACCCTCCTTTTGGTGCAAAGGACTGCTTTTCTTTGAATCACGGTGCCTTTTTATGTGAAGAGTCAAAAAATGTTCACAGTAACAAATGCACCGGGAAGAAGAAAAAAAAAGGTTAGGGGGAGAAAAATGGAAATCCTGTTTGTGTCCATAGGTGAATTGCTGCTGTGAGAAGCGGCTGCAATTTGACTTTGTACAAAAAGGGTCACTGAACAGAAGGTCAGGCAGCTGGCCATTTCCATTTCAAAGATGCTATCAAAAGGCCAAGAGGCAGTTCACCCAGCAGCCCCTTGGCAAACAAGATTTTCTCTTCTCTCATTTATGATATTTTTTTATGCCAAAATAGTTTAGCGAGAAGGCCCTCAATTCATTTCGTTCAGAACAGAAGTGACTTGGGTGCGATTTGGGGAAGCCTTTGATTTAAGGAATTGGAAGAGTTTTGAGTAATGAGGAGCCATTCGGTGGCCACTTATCAAAGGTTTCGCAGCAGGCAGTAAATCACCGCAGAGCCCGTTCACTCTGGGCTGAGACAACTGGGAAAGGTAGCTCTCTGTTATTACGAATTATGGCTCGTCATGTCTGCAATGAGAGAGCTCGGCTTTACAAACACCTCGCTTATTCATCAAGAGCCCCTTGCAGAAACTGTGGATGGCAAGCTTGGAAAGTTAGGGAGAAGGCCCAAAAGTTAGGACTTGGATCAAGTTAAATGCCTTCATCGTCATTAGATCTGACCTCATAGCTAGCTCTTGCCAGGCTAGAAAGTGGAGCTAGAAATCTTTCAACTCTCCCTTTCATTGGCCTTTGGAACTGAAATAAGGCAGGGCTAGAAGGTGAGTTGACATTTAGACTAGCAGTCAATCACTCAGTCCAGTTTTATTTGAGAATTCATATTCCCTGTGCATGTTAATATATGCCAGTCACCGTTCACCACCCAAAACAAAACAAAAACCGAACTGGCTAATCCTACTGGCTCTACTCTTTGACTGGAGCTCAGAACAAACTGGACCAGTGTCCAGGGACTGGGGTCCAGTGTGATCAGAACCAGCAGCATGAGGAGAAGCCCTGTCCTGACAGTGCCAAAGGTCAGAACCAGGGAAATGGTGTCTGTGGACTGGCCCTGGGGGAAGCTCAGGAACCCCCGGGGCTGCATACATGCCCAAACCAAGGGGTGCAGAAGCAGGAGGAGAAGATAAACACGCGGTCCAAATCCGTCCCTTTCATGTGGTGCTGAGCACACGTGAGCCTGGTGATGGGAGAAGAGGGGCTATCTAGTGAGGTGTGGAAACCCAGGTCAGGGCAGATATTAACAGGTTCTAATGATCCCTGAAGCTGTCTTTAAGATAAAGTCCCCAGACTTAGCCATCTTTAACCCTTTTCTCTATAAAATGATACAAATGGCTTCCCAGTTTGCCTTTTACCCCCACAGCAGTGTGAGACTTGACTGACCCCCTCCCTGGATGTCCAGCCATTAAGGGCTCAGCGCAGTCACGGAAATCTCAGAGAGGTCAAGGTGGGGTCTAGGAACAGCCCCCTGGGAGAATACGCCAGCAAGCTCTTCGCTGTTGTGATCACACTACTAGTTTGTTTTCTGGCAAGGAATAAAAATAGCTCTATTGCTCTTCGTAAGAAATTTTTAAAAATATATACCAACTGCTCTATTTTGAAGATATCCCTAATACTATGAAGAAAAGGCATGGCGGCCCCCTCATTATCCCATTGTTTTAATTCAGTGCTGTCTAAAATCTAATGCAATGAATGGACTTGCCTTTTTCTCTTTGTCTAGTTAAAAGAACCTCATTTTCCTCAGTGTTGCTTCCAGGAGGAAAACTGACATTTCTTATGGCTCTTCATTTATATTTCCCCAGGAATGTGCTATGGCCAGTGCTTTGAGGAAATGTGTACTGGTAGGAACAGAGAGAGGAAAGAAGAGAGTGAGAGAGAGAGAGAGAGAGAGAGAGAGAGAGAGAGAGAGAGAGAGAGAGAGAGAGAGAGAAGGAGGGAAGCATCTGTATTGGCTGCTGTTTCAAGGAACCATCAGGAATGCCTGTCAGAACTGCCACGAAATGAGGAAGCATCTCATCGGGTGTTGACGCTGTTCCTGGACAACTAATTGTGCGGCCTTGACGATGATGGGATGTGTTCCTTATGGAAAAGCGGGGGGCAGGGGGGAGACACAGGAGCCCTGGTGCTTTCATAGCAAGGTATCTTCCGACGTAATAAATTACTCCGAGGGCGGCTGTGGCAGCAGGGGGTGCTGCTTCCCATGTTCTCCCTAGAGGTGTCAGGAGCAGCTGTGGTCGTCAGAGAGAGACTAGGTTGTTGGGGAGGAATATGGCACGCGTGCAGAGGAAGGGCAGGGAAAACACGAAGTAGTGTCATGGAAGAGAAAGGACTCTTGCCCGAGCCTCGGCCGGTACCAGGTAGGGTTATTGGGAGCGGTACTCTTG
Organism: Tenrec ecaudatus; assembly: GCF_050624435.1. NCBI lineage: Eukaryota > Metazoa > Chordata > Mammalia > Afrosoricida > Tenrecidae > Tenrec > Tenrec ecaudatus. Next base: position 114,258,426 of record NC_134543.1, on the reverse strand, counting down.
GAATAACACGGGCCCTAGAGTTCTTTAGTCATTGGGCAGGTTCCTTAATGAGAACTTTTTTTTAATAGTTTTATAGGTATATACTGCACAGACACAATTAACCAGCCAATCATCTTAAGAAGATCGGTGTGGTCATCACCACATTCCCTTCTCATGCGCATTGTTGTTAGCTCCCTGTTTGCTGTGAGCTCACCACTGTCGTCAGTGCTGCATGAGAATTTTTAAGAGCCTCGGTCTTTTTGTTTCCTGAGGGAAGCACAACCGTCACACGTGGGCATGTTGTCATTGCTGTTCATGTCTCTCTGAGCTCATCCTGCACGCAGCCTCTCCATTCCAGGCCCACATCCTGTCCCTGCCCCACCACCACCACCACCCCAAGGTGGTGTCCTTGGTAGGTCCCAAGAATGCCATGTTCAAATCCCCAGGAAGTCCCCAGGTTCCCAAGAAAGGGCCTGATCTAAGAGAGGAGCCAGCAGAGATAGGGAACACACATGTGTCACTGGTCAGACCTTCTCATTCCCTCTAAATATAGTATGTAGCTCCTAATATATTACATATCCAAAAAAACACTGTTATCTGACTCAGAGGCCCTAAGGGAGGGTGTCTGAGTCTATAAGCCTTTATGGGAGCAGATAGACTCATTTTTCTCCCACAGAGCCTCTGCTGGGCTTGAACCAGTGATCTTGGAGTAAACAGCCAACATTTATTCAAAGGCTCCACCAGAGCTCCTAATAGATTACTTTGGAGGAAAGAAATTCAGCATCCAAAAAAATAGTGTCATGGTCCTTCCTGTTTTCAATCAATTAGATAACTGAGACGAGTTTACTGGCATCTCCCAGCCAGTCAATGGCAGTCAAGACAGACACTGTGTGACTTAGTTTCTTGGGGCTTCCTTTACAAACATACCACAAATGAGTGGAATTTATTGCCTCACAGTTTTGGAGGTCATGAGTCTGAATTCAGTACTGTCCACTCAAGGAAATGACTATCCCTTATCTCTTCATGAGTTCTTGTCTCATAATCAAGTCCTCACGTATTCTTCCCAAACATTCACAGGCAGGGGTAGGGATGTAGGGGCAGGACGTCAGTACATCGTTTCAGGTGACATATTTCAATCATAACACTGTGGTCTTCTGATCTCATGCTCAGTTGCCCTGGAGCTATGAACTGGTGGCTCCATGGTATAAGGCTTGCCCTCCACACAGGAGATCCAGGTTCAGTTCCCGGCCACTGCATCTCACACGCAGCCACCACCTGCTAGTGGCGGCTTAGAAGTTGCTCTGATGCTGAAGAGGTCTCAGCAGAACTTACAGACTAGGAGACTAGAAAGAAAGGCCTGGCGATCTAATTCCAAAATTCAGCCAATTTTTATTTTTAATCTATGAATCACAATGGTCTGATCTGCAACCAATCGAAGGGATGTCACAAGGGTGGTCTGTATTTTGTTCAATATGTGTAGGGCCAGGGCCACCTTGACCACAGTTAATAAATGGATGCTGGAGCCCTGCTCTTTGACATCTTTTGGGGGTTAAAAGAACACTCTTTCGAATGGCTTCTCCTGACTGTTCAAATTAGACAGCCATCTCTTAGCCCTATGTAAAGCAATGAGATACTAAAAATATAGGACTAGTTCTGATCCTCGTCAACTTTGGTGGGTGGAAGATCACCGTGGGTACGCTCTGGAAGCAGTTGGAAGGGCCCTGGATACCAGGTAAGGAGCAGGGAGGAGAGAGACATAATCAGAAAAGAAAAAGGTATAAAGACTGCCCATTCAAAGTAACGAGCCACCTGGAACAGTGGGGGGGCAGCGGGGGAGGGGAGCTGTAAGAGGCAGCAATAGGCCTATCAGGATGAGATAGTTGGACACATTCACCAGCTGGAGAGAGAGGAGGTGGGGTGGGGGGGCTGGATGGATAGATAGATAGATAGATAGATAGATAGATAGATAGATAGATAGATAGATAGATAGATGGATAGATAGATAGCCCAGGGTGTACCAGTCAGAGAAGTACATGGGCCTGATCCAGGCTCCTTCTCAAATCCCCAGGGCCCTCAGTCTAAAAATCTCAGAAAGTAGTTTACAAGCATTACCTCTGAGTTATTGGCAAAAGGAAGCGATTTCCAACGGAGAGGGGCCAACCTGCCACACGGACTTGCCAGGGAGCGATTTATGCAGAGTGATCACTCCAGTTTGGTGGATGGCCAGTTCCTCCCTCTTTGGCTCAATTCTCTGGCACGGTCACAAAGGCTGCATAAATCTATGGTGGGGTCAGGACATGGAAAACTGGGCGGCAAAGAAAGTACAAGACTCAGATTGGGCCAGAAGAGGAAGGACCCAGCGTCTACTGAGCCCCATCGGGCCCATGAACAGCTGATCATCTGCCGGTCAGTTGGCCACAGCTTGTATGTCCTATGATGCTCAAAGCGATGCCACCAGGATTTCATATCCAACAGGGACATTGTGGGCTGATTTGAACCGAACTTCCAGTCTAAGACAGACTGGGGGAAACATCTGGTGAGTTACTTCTGAGAAGTAGCCAACTGAAGCCTTGTAGATGACAACAGATATAGCCCAGCTGGACTTAAACGTGCCAATGGAGCATGAAGATGATGCCACCGGAAGACATTTCCTCCTGTGACATCAGGAGTTGGCATGAATTGGCGCTCTCTCAACAACACCTAACGACATCAGCATGAAATGGGCCAGGCACGGTGTACTGGGGGGCTTCAAAAAGTTCGCACGAAAATGCCATGGTCTATTCCCACAGCCTTTATAAGCCCTTTCACGTGTGTACTGTCTCATTTAACCCTCCCTGCAGCCCTAGCAAACGGGCATGAATGTCCCCATTTTATAGTTGAGGAAATTGAGGCTCAGAGAGTAAGCACCCAATCCTGAATCACAGAGCCAATTAGTAGCCAAGGGTGAATTCAAACAATTTTACCCTGTTTATGCTCTTTCTGTAAGACCAAGCTTCTGCAAAATTAAATGAAGCGATGTTAATAAAACTTGGGATAGGCCCCAAATGCAAACCTTCGGATAGGCCCAAAATGTGATGGAGATAGTAGCCATGCGTTTGGGCGAATATAAACAATATTTACACGTAGGCAAACATGCAGCTCTTCAGCTCAGTTGCCAGAAGAGCCATGTGAACTTGTATCAGTGCCATGTTTCTCTCCATAAAGCAAATATCTGTGCCTTACCCAATTCCCCTGTGGACCCCATCAACACCAAGGCCATTAAATGTGGTCCCCAGATGAAGTATGAGCATGCTGGTCAAAAATGGATATTCACAGGCTGAAAGCACTTTATGATTATCAAGGGACCAAAAATGAATTAAAATCACACCCTGCTAAGTGCCACCGAAGTATTTTCAAATTAGCATCATTGCTGCCATCTCCCCGATCCCAGGCATGTGGATTGTACCTGCTGACATGTCCCTCTGGGAAACGAATATGTCCAAATCAGACTCTGGACAGCTGATTACAGTTTATTTTCCGTGCCGATGACAACAAAAGCAAGCCAATGTTGTCACCGGGATGGAGTGTGGTGGGCTCTCACCCTGTCTCCGTGAAACGTTTGCCTTTTCTGAGAGTCATTGCTGTGAGTTATGAATTCCTAGCAGAGCTGAGACGAGAATGGAGCAAGCGAAGCGTCTAGGGCGCAGAACTGAAGGAAGCACATGAACTCAGGATGGGACCGGTGTGGACTCAGGACTTGTGTGTTCCTGAGGATGTCATGCCGTTTCCTTTCGCCCCCGTCTCTTATGACATCATCGTTGCTTGGGTCTCCTTGGCCTGCCTAGGCAGCTCCACTTTCCCCAAAATCCTGGAGCTTTAGCTGCTCCCAACTGTAGAACTTAGCACACCTGTGATTTGGTGAATTGAAAGGAAAAGAAGAAATCTACCCACGTGTGCATACTTTATATTAACCATATAAGACAACCTTCTCCATAGAGAGGGAGTTTAACAGAATATGGTTGCTGTGTTCATTTCTTGAGGTGGACTGTGAAAATCAATACAACATATCTCTTTTTTTTAATCCTTCCAGATTCCTTATCCCTCAAACCTAAATATTGACCTGAGTGGCTAAAAAAAGGGAGGAAACGTAAAACTGACATGGACTTAGGGCCTTCAGCAACAAGCCAGTCCGTTTCGAACAAACAAACAAAGATAAGAAGAAGAAGATAACCTTCTCCACAAGAATAGAGTCCCAAAGATGCATCGTGAGGTCCTTTCCCATAGAACGAATGGCCTAGTAAGTCAAGTTCAGATTCACTCAGAAAAATTAACATGCTCACATAAATCTATACGTAGGGTCACCAACCATACACCAAGACATTCTCCAGATTCTTGACTCCGTGCTTTCCAAAGATTCCTGAGCCTTTCAGACAATGGATTCCAATGTGTTTGACTCATCCAAGACGGCACAACGGAATTGCATGGCTGTATCCTAGGAGCAGGTATGTCTATCAATGTGGTCATGGGAAAGTGGAATCAGGTGCCATTGTGCTTCCCTAGAATTCCCTCAGAAGCTAGGCAACGGGATTGGGAACCTACCTTCTCCCAGCTATAAAACAGGTTCCTGGGCCTCAAGCATAACTCTTCTGGTATTAAGTGAATTGTCAAAAAGGATGGAGAATGAGGCAGAAACTTAGAGAATGTAAGAGACAGAACAAGGTCTCCAGAAGGCAACGGCTGGAGAAGTGGATGACTCCTGCCGCTGCCATTTTACGTGCTCTTAAAAATCCATGTGGCTTCCATGCAAGGTCTCTCTCCTCACCACTCCATTCAAAGATGGAAATAGAGATGGACTCATTGACTCATCACTTATCAGCTGTGTGACCTCAGGCAAGACGCTTAACTTCTCTGAGCCCAGTTCATCCATCAAAGAACAGCAAAGCTTAACACAATATTTGATGCTTCATCAATATTAGCTTTCTCCCCCTAAAACTGCTGGGGTAAAAAAAAATTTTAATTAAAGATATATTAAAGCATCCGGTGTTATACCTGGCTCACAGTTCATACAGATATAAATATTTTGGGGGCTCTTCTCTATCATTTCCCTACTTCCAAGTCCACACAAACACACCTTTTTATTTTTCACCTGGTCCAGATAGATTTGAAACAAAGTTGGTTTTTTTTTTAAAGTCTGTCTAACCCAAGGGCTGAAGGAGTGTCAGGATTGGAACCCTCCTCAGGATGTGGAAGCTCAGGAGTGCAAAACCCCACGGGACCTGCTTGTGGAGGCACCCTCAGAAGAAGGGATGAAAACCCAGAGCCCATGACATCTGCCTCTGCAAGGGAGAAGTTCAAGAGAGTCACCGTCTCAGCACCTCTTCCACCTCTCGCATGTCCGACCCTTCCTGCCATCCACACCCCTCCTGCCCAGTGATAATGGGAGAGGGAGAAACGGGTGGAAGTGAAGGGAGACACAGTCTCAGTCAAGTGCAGGCTAAGTGAGAGGGTGAATGAGGAAGGAACGCTCCTATGGCTGCCACCCTGGCTGCTGTTTCTAAGAGATGTTCGACCACCAAAGATACGTGCTGGGAACTGACTGTATTTCCACCCCAGGTTGTTGGTTTGGCTAATGGTCCTTAGCACCCCATCAGACACCAGAATATGTCAAGTTGGTATATGGATGCTTATTAAGCCAAGCATTTCAATAAGCCAGAAAGTCCAAGTCCAAAAGCGATACTGACTCCATGACAGAAATCTCTTCCCTGGCTTTTTTCTCATTGATGGGGTCTTCTCCCTCTTATGCATCCTTTGTATCTTCGCCTTGAGATGAGTATGATCTATCCTTACCACGTTAGTGTGATTTGTCTTGCACTGTTTTCTGTTTCATTTCCCAGCTGTGAAACACAGGAGGAATCGATGTATGAAGATAATAACTGTTACAAAGTGTTGTAAGGAATGGGGGGTGGGGGTGGGGGATAGGAAAGGACGGGGTTTAGGGAACGACCAGTGAAGGTGGGATAAGATAGAGGGGTGGTGATTGTACAGCACCCCTTTACATGATTGAAAGACTGAACTGTTCAATGGTCTGATATGTGAATTCTGTGCCAATAAAACTGTTGGGGTGGGGGGGGGGGAATGTTACTGAAATCCACACAACCTCGGTGATTTACCTGGACTATCCTGATGTTGACCTGAATAGTCTGCTTGACTTCAGGGGTGTAGGAAGAACATGTTCCTCTGTAGACCTAAGCCATGCCCATTACATAAACCATTATTTCCATCCTCGCTTCTGAAAATGTAGCGTCTACATAAGTTAATAAAAGATTTTCTTTTTCTCAAGATAAGAAATGTTCATGTTTCACTCCATTTAACAGGAGATTTTTCAAAATATTTTTCATCATGAAATTCTAAAAACTGTGAAATGATAGGGACAGATAAGTTTTTGCCTGTGGTAGGGAGGGTTAGAGGAGGGGGGCTAACTGCAAAGAAGTAGGATGAAGGGCCTGTTCTCTGTATTGATGTTGGGGTGGGGCGGTCATCAAACTGTGCATTGGAATCACTAGATTCAATTACATATAAGTTATATCTCAATAAAGCTTTAAAATGCCACTGGTTCGTGTTAGAGCAGCAAAAGTTAAGACGCCCCTAAAAAATGTTTCTGCTACACAGAGATGGAAATACTAAGTCTGCCAAAATGTCTCAATAACTGGGCACTTCATCAGAATATGCCTATATTTCATTATGTGAATCACCTTCTGTCGGCTGCTGGAGATGAATCTATGTAGCATTTTAACATATTCAGAGTATGTGTTTCCCTAGCACACACATCTAGGAGCACTGATGAACCCACTAGAAGTTCAAGGCATTAACACTCCTTGGTGGGTGTGCAAAGGAGTAGCCTGAAACACTACCCCAAAAAAAGTGCAAGTTTGGGTCTACCTTCATCTTCCCTTCTTTGCCTACAATTTGTTCCCCATCATGTCTGAACTCCCATTCATTCTTTAACACTCACGTTAAGCATAATTTCTTCCTTGAATGTTTTCTATACCTTTCCCACTCTTAGGCAAAGTCAAATATCCCACCTTTTATATTCAAACAATGTTATGAACATATTGCTATTACAAACATTGGCTTGTCTTATTGTATTTCCATGCCATCATCAAGATAAACCAGAGCATGTTTCATGTTTATAGTCAAGTTTTGTGTCAACTTGGCTTCACCTATAAGAAGATATGGGTGGGGCATGACCTCTCATTCAGGTCATGATATCTCTTTGAGGGTGTGGCCTCATAAAATGAGATGCTCTGAAGAACAGTCTCTTCTTACTGGTGTAGATGCTACATTCGTCACATTCGCCTCCAGTTCATTGAACTTGGACTCTACAGTCCCACCATATCGCCAGCCAATCCTGGGAGTTTTCAGCAGTCAGCTCTAACACGTGAGCTGCCAATTCCGCTCTGCTTCCATCAGCCTGTGATCTTCACATGAGTCAAGAAAAACCTCCAGCTTAATATCTGATAGAAAGTCTTGAACCAAAATGGACACAACTGCTCCTACAACAGTGTTGGCTATTTCTCATTATGAGCTTCTTCTTATAGATGCACATTTAAGTGCCACTAGTTTTGTTTCTCTAGAGAATCCAGTCCAACACGGCGACTTTCATCACAAGGATTATGCCTTAGACATGCTTGTGTCTCAAATGCTTTGAATATTGCAAGGCATAGAATACATCATCTAAAAATATTTGTTAAGACTATGGACAACTCACTCGCCTTCAGTTCTCATACCATGAATGTTCCCTTTCCTTTAAAACTCAATACAGTGGGGTGATTCCCCCCTCCCTTATTCCACCTAACCCAACTTCCTGCCAAGTTCAGTATTGTAGAATGGTTTTGTCCACCTGGGCTCATTTTGGCTGCCACCTGTCCCTTCTACATGTCTTATTATGTATGCCTTCTCTGTAGGTCACGATTTGGTATTAAGCAACCAAATCACCCAGCCACCTGAGCACACACAGAACCAATTCTCCCCAAGTGAGGACATTGATTCTCCCTTAGTTTCTCAACATGCAGCTTAAGGCAAAGTATGGTGATCAACCGATCTTTACTGCAGGCTTGAGAGGGCCAGAGAGCAGTTACGATGCAAGAAAGAATCTAGAAAACTTGGTGCACGGGGTCTCAACCATCACAGACCTAGGAGTCATGTCTCTGACAAGAATCCCCAACCAGTCCTCTCTCTCTGAAGCCCCCAAAGCACACAGTCCCGTTTTCAAAGCCAGCTCACCTTCTTGAATAGAATCGCCTCACCGAGAGACCAGCACCTGGCACCTCCTCACCTTTCCCTGGAGTGAGAAAAGAAATGCTCTCCTCTCTCCATCAGTATCAAAACTATGTGTGCAGGCATACGATTTTGTCCACCATGAACAACACTTCACATTGTTTTGAGTGACTCCTGCTTCATTGTCTCAAGCTGTGTGTCCTGGAACAGAATCTGCGCTTCCACCTTGTAAAATGGATTGAAATGTTAGCATCTCCCCCACAGTGAAAGAAAACACTGTCCCCCATCTGTCACATTGAAAAATCTCTCTATTGCTAAATAACAGATGCTGACGGTCCTTGAAATAAAAATCTCACTAAACAGAGAGGTTTGGAGAAAACCGTGTTCCCAGCTCAGAGTATAGCATTATTCCAATTAATAAATAAGTAAATGGGTGAAAGGGCAAAGCTATCCATAAGTATCCCCAAATATTCATATGTGAGGATCAAATAAAGCATTAGGAAAAGGGCTGGAGAGAAAGGGATCATTTCAATCTACAGAGAAGGGGAAACTCATTCCAGGTGAAAGAAATGGCATGGACAAATGTCACAGCCGAGCAAACAGAACCTAGAAGGCTCTTTCTAGGAAAATTGTAGGAGATTCATGCATCAATCAAGAAAGGTCAGGCTGTTAGCTGAAATCTATTGTTTCTTTAAGACAGGGAAGTGATCTGAATTAAAATGTGCATTTAAAGGTACAAGCGATGTCAAACAAATGAAAGTTTTTTATAGTTTTGTAGAACTTTCTGGATTGCCAACTTTTGATTTCAAATCGTTGCACTTAAATAAGGCATTGAATCATAAAAAAATAGTGGAAGAAAAAAGTATCTCATGCTGTTAATAGTGACCTGCCACTCAACGGGGGAGTAATGGGTAGGTTTTTAAATTCCTGCTTTCTTATGTATTTCTCCGTGTCTCGAATTTTCAGCAAGGAGCAGATACTATTCCATCATAAAACTGGAGGAAATCATTGCTACTCATAATTTCTCAAGGAAATCGTATGGAGAATCTTGGGTGACAGTCAAATTAAAAAGAAAGAGTTTTCATTTAGCAAACATAGTCCTCAGTAATGGAATGTTATCTTAGACTCCCTTTCTTTACTAAGAAGGTAAATCAAACCTCCCCCCCAATCAATTTTTGTCAACCACAGAGAATGACAAGAACTAAGCCAAAAGCAAATGCACACTGAGTTGACTGTGATTCAGGCTGATCTTATAGGACAGAATAGAACTGCCCCTTGGAGTTGCTAAGACTATAAATCTTTATGGGGGCATCAGATTCCTAGGGGGTGGCTCGTGGGTTTGAACTAATGAATTTGCAGTTAGTAGTCCAATGTGTAGCTCACTACAGAACCAGAGCTTTCCTTACCAGTTACTGTCAGCAATAAAATCAAAAGGGTTGCGTCTCCTTGACCTATGACCAAGCCACCCATCTTGGTAAGGACACAAAGATCTTTTTAAGTCTTGAGCAAGAACCAAAGGCAAGCAGGTGACATAGGAATCTTCTCTTTCTTCCCAGTTCACATCCTCTAGGTGTTGGAACGGAAAAGAAGTCTGGGTGCAGAGTGAGAAACCTCACCTGCCGCTGGTTACCAGCAGTGCCTAAAAAGAACATTGATTCAGAGACTCTAAACCAAGGGTACTCAAACTCTTTAAACAGGGGGCCAGTTCACTCTCCCTCAGACCCATTGGAGGGCTGGACTATAGTTTTAAAAAGAAACTATGAACAAATTCCTATGCATACTACACATACCTTATTTTGGAGTAAAAAACAAAACGGGGAAAAAACACCCGGCTGGCCAGATAAATGTCCTCGGCGGGCCACATGTGGCCCGCATAGTTTAAGGACGCCTGCTACTAAACAATGAAGCTCACACTAGAAGAAAGATGAGAGGATTCAAAAGGATAAGCTGCCCAGAAAGAAAGCTCTCAATGAGATATGAAAAAGGAGGTCATGGGCTTAGAATCTGACCCAAGCCATGAGGTAAACGAAGTCCATCCTGGACTCTGGAATCATCACAAAGATGGATGCTGATGGAGATGAAAGATGATGCGTGGAGATGACGAGGCATCACTTAGAAGAATGGAGCTTCAACAGGAAGCACCCAGTAGGCTAAAAGGTGACCAAAGCAATGCCTGGAAACAAGAAGACAATGGAGGGGCCCGGTGATCATTCATGGTGAACAGGTGGACAAGGCAGAGATGGATGGTGATATGGGAAGAGCTGCCAGCGGAAGACTAGATGAAGAATGGAGCGAGCGGGCAGGCAGAGGAAACGGAGCGGCTAATGAAGAGGTCGCTGTACCCTCTGTGACCTTCTTTGTGAAGGTACTCAGCCACCCAGCTATGGGGACTTCCCAATAGAGAAGAAATCATCTCCCAGTGTTGAGCACCATAATTGGCTTAATCCATAGCTAAAAATGCTAGCTTTTGTGCCAGGCCAGCGCATTTTGATATAGATACCAAAAGAATTTTTGAAATTGCCACGGGACGAGGGCCATGTGTGCGAGTCAAAAAAAAAAAGGAAGAGCAAATTCGGAGGGAAGCGTCTGCATGGTGAGGACAGTTCAGTAGTCAGTCCAAAGGTTGTCTGGACTACTGGAAGGGCCCTCCATGTGCTGGGAACTTGCTGAGTGGATTTGCCCTGCCCTGGGATGGAAACTGATGGAAAGTCCCTAAAAGGTACTTCCAGAGAATTTTGATGTGACAGAGTGGTCTGGACAAAAGAAAAGAGGCCTGCGAATGAAAGAGTAGAAACAAAACAAAATTGTCATAGCTCCTGCCTTAGGTATAGGTATCAGGTGCTGCTGAAACAGCAGCGCCGCCAGTGGCTGCCTAACCAACGAGCAGACAGTTATTCTCTCACAGTTCAGAGGCGAGAAGTCCAAAGTTGGGAGAAGGCTTTCTCTCTCTGTTGGCTCTGAAGGAAGGTCTTTAGCACCTGTCAAACAACATCTGTGAGCCCCATATTCCTTGGAGAACTCCAGTTATCTTGGCATCAATCTTCTCCTGGTTCCAGGGCTTTCTCAGCGCAGGGACTGAGATCAAAAGGATGCACGTCAGCCCTGGTTCTTCTTGCTTGCTGATATCCAGGCCCTTCCTTCTCTTCTTCCTTCTCTCTTCTTTTATCTCTGGTAAGATCAAAAGGGATACAGCGCTCACCCCAGGGAAACTCCCCAGGTGTATCAGCTCAGAGCTGTGACCCTCAGTGAGGCGGCTAAACTCAACCTTAATCCCTTTCCACTGGACTAGATTGCGTCAGATCACCCCCACGAGAGTACTGACATCCTCACACTGAAAAGCATGGTCCAGCCAAATGAACGCATATTTAGGGAGATACATTTAAATCCATGACGGTGCCTTTAGGGGGCCAGTGAGGGAGGCTGACCAGCCCCAGGAGATTAAGAAAAGCTAGACTTAACCAAAAGTATTCCACAACCCCACTGAAGTCCCAAGCAAATAAAAACTAATTTTTCATTTAATTGGTTTTATGGCCTCAGATGACATTTGCTCCAGTTGCGCTCAAGTTGGAGCTCTTCATTCTCTATCACACATGGAGTGTCCTAGGCAAAGTAGTCATGTAACAGCATACGTTATAGACAGCGGGAACGATAGCTGGTAGGTGGCTGATGTTCAAATGGATACCATTGTCACGTATGCGTTCAACAATATTTACTGAATCCTAGGCACTAAGAACCCAGCACCAAACAGACAAGCAAAAGCAACACCTGCGTGAGGAAGTCAGACAAAGATGCCAACACATAGAAGTAACAAGGTCAGAAAGCAGTGAGTATCCTGATGAAAAACGAAGCTGATTAAAGGGATCGATAGTGACTAGGGGACTCTTCCAGTAAAGCAGCCAGAAAGGGCTCTCTGAGGACGTGGGATTCCAGTTGAGCTCTGGAGAAAAGGAGGGATCCAGCCACGTGGATGTCTAAGGAAGAGCCAGGAAGAAAGGAGGAGGAGGAAATAGAAGGCCTTGAGCCAAGGTGAGGGAAGAGGGGAATGTGGATGGATCGGAGTGAAAGAAGAGCAAAGTGTTGGCAAACAGGACCAGTAAGGAAGACAAGGACCAGGCCCTTGAGGGCTCTTTGTAAGCCATGGAAAGGACTCTAGACTGAAGTCTAAAGGTGGACGCTGACCACAGGGTGGAAAGTTGCCTGTGGGAGGTGTCGGGGGCAAGACTGAATACAGGAAGAAAGCTGGACAGGGAGTGAGAGGCCAGTAAGTTTGGATGATGGAACTCAAGTCCACCATGCAGGATGGAATTCAAAGCAGTTTTCCATTTCCCTAAAAAGAGGGTTCCCAGAAATCATTTTGATCAATTTGAACCTAGGCTTTCAAGAATGTAGAGAAAATAGTCAACTGTCCACTTATAATAAGAGTAAAATATGAGTTTTCACTCACAAACATAGGAGGGAGCTACAAAAAGCTCATGGAAAATTCCATTATCTTTTCATTCCATTTTTCATTAATTTTGAAGCCCCTCATATTTAAGTTAAATCTGCAACATAATATGTTAATTTGGAAATATTGCTTTGCACATTTTTAATATGTAATTTTGCTCAAACTGGGGCCAAGCATGATTGACACCTTCAGGAGTAGAGTACCCAATAAGCAGGTTAAAAGCATGGGCTTGCTTGTGCTTATTTATTAATCTGTATTGAACATTTTCACATTTTTCACCATATCAAAGGCAGTTCTTCTAGATCCTAGGTAGAGTAGGAGAAAAAATAATACGTTAAATACGTTGGAACAAAACTCAAAATCATTTTTTAAAAATCTCCAAAAAATTCACTGCTATAGAGTTGATGCTGACTCAGCAGTGGTTCTCCACCTTCCTCATGCTGCGACCCTTTCATACCATTCCTCATGTTGTGGTGACTCCCCAACCATAACATTATTTTCATCACTGTAATTTTTTCTACTATTATGAATCATCATGTAAATATCTGATATGGAGGATGTAGTTTCATTGTCACAAATTAAACATAATGAAAGCATAGTGATGAATCACGAAAACAATATGTCATTATATATTGTGAAATATTTCTTTCTAATGACAAATCAATGAAATGTTGTCTGGAAGCATGGTGTAGCATGAGTAACAGTCTTCACGCCAGGAACTCGTAGGTGGGCGTATCTGCATGTGGGCAGACCCGCCTGGAGACTGCTAGAGGAGCGGTATCTCAGTCGGCTCCTTATGTGTGTTTTCCGATGGTCTTAGGTGACCCCTGTGAAAGGGTCATTTCACCCCCCAACGGGGTCGGGACCCACAGGTTGAGAACCGCTGCTCTGTAGGTCCGGGTAGCATTGCCCTTTGAGTTTCCAAGACTGTAACTGTTTACAGGAGTAGAAAGCTTATGTTTCTCCCACAGAGCAGCCAAAATGGGGATCCTCATAAATCACAAACAGGTCTGCTAGGGGAACAATAACCGTAATAAGCATAGAACCATTCTTTGAGATCTAAAGGGCACGATTTACACAAAGTTGCCATTCAGAAATGTTCAGAAAGAAGAAGGAAAGGAAACAGGGAACAGAAGGAAACGCGGGATGGACAAATGACGCTACATTGAAGGAACTGCAATCTAAGAGATGAGACAGAGTATATGAACCGTTGAATGTAAAGCTAATGAACTGTTCAGTAACCCTGCACTCAAATCACAATAAAATCATGTTTCTAAAATTCTGTTCCTATGTATGGCTGAGCTCTATCTCTCTTCTAAGCCCACAATATCTTCCTACTAAGCAAAAGCCTCTTTTCAAATTTACAATCCCTGATAGGAATGGAGGAAGAGCTGGTGTAGACTCAGCAATTCTTTTTTTTTTAATCATTTTATTGGGGGCTCATACAAACGTTATCAAAATCCACACATACATCCATTGTGTCAAGCACTTTTGTACATTTGTTTCCCTCATCATTCTTAAAATATTTGCTTTCTACTTGAGCCCTTGGTATCAGCTCCTCATTTTCCCCCTCCCTCCGCAGTTTCCCCTCCCCCATTAACCATTGATAATTTATAAATTATTATTATGTTATCATATCTTACACTGTCCGACATCTCCCTTTACCCACTTTTCTGTTGTCCATCCCCCAGGTAGGAGGTTATATGTAGATCCTTGTAATTGGCTCCCCCTTTCTACCCACCTTCCTTCCACCCTCCCAGTATCACCACTATCACCACTGGTCCTGAAGGGTTCATCTATCCTGGATTCCCTGTGTTTCCAGTTCCTATCTGTACCAGTGCACATCCTCCTGTCCAGGCGGATTTGTAAGGTAGAACTGGGATCCTGATAGTGGGGGGAGGAAACATTCAAGAACTAGAGGAAAGTTGCATGATTCATCATTGTTACCCTGTACCCTGACTGGCTTGTCTCCTCCCCAGGGCCATTCTGCAATGGATGTCCAATTACCCACAGATGGGCCCTGGGTTCCTCACTCCGCACTCCCCCTCATTCACAATGCTATGATTTTGGAGGGTTTTTTGTCTTTGATGCATAGAATCAGCAATTCTAAACCACCAGCTGCTCCCCTGGAAAAGGGCAGGACTTTCTACTCCCGTAAAGAGTGATAGTCTCAGAAACCTATGGGGGAGGGAGGGCGGTTCCTACCCTGTCCTATAGGATCCCTATAGATCAGCATTGGCTGAACATCAGTGAGTTTTGGCTGAACATCAGTGAGTTTGGTTTTGAGTTTGGGAGAGGGATGGAGTACTCAGGAAGTAAAGCAGGCACCAATTTACTTATGCTTGTTTTCCAATCTCAAGTGAAGAGTTTCATGTGAAACATGTGTAAAATTGTCCACTACAGATTAGTAAATAAGCACAGATAACCCCATGCTTATCTTGCTTACTGGGTAATCTACCCATCAGCATCAGCTCTTTGGGAGCCACTTTTGAGTCACTTCACACAGAAGTCCTGGGTCCACCACTGTCCTTCCACCTAGGCCTTGCTTTCATCCATATTTAATGCTGTGGCGGAATCATTTATTCCAAAACACAAGTACCCATTGGTAAGGGTTCAGATCCTAAAGTAGCACTTTCAGTAGAAGGAAAGTTCCCTGAAGGTAGCAATGTTGCTTTGTCAACTACTATAGTCCCATTGCCTTGATGTGGGAGTCAGTAGACTGCAGTGCATGAGTCTTATGGGCTTGTTTGATGCATACATGTAGCTCTCAAGTAAAATTGAAAACAAGACTATTATTCTGATAATGGTGATTTTCATTTAGTTGTAAAAATATACTTATGGCTCTCGAATAATGTTGTCATTGTTATGAGGGACAGAACCAGGATAGGCAAACCACTGTCAACAAGGCAGCTTTGGTCCACCATCTGTTTGCTGGTTTGCATAAATAAAGTTTTATTGTAATATACCATGCCCACCCTCTTACAGATTGCATTTGTGCTTCCGTGACAGAATCAAGCAGTTGCAACCTGAACAGCAGGATTTGCGATGCCTAAAATACTATCTAGCTCTTAACTGAAAAATGATTCCAGCCCTTGACCTAGACTACTGCCTAGCACATAGTAGGCCCTTGATAAACATGTGCCGTTGGCTAAAGGGCTATAAGAAAAATTCCCTGTTTTCTGAAAGATGATTTGAGAAAACGAAGGGGAGGAAAATGCCTTATATTCTACAGTATTTGTTGACTTCATTCCTAAGCACCCTCCACACTGGCCCCTTCTAGTGGTTCTTTTCAGCCACTAAGTGCTGTAAAAGCCTTTCTGTCCAATTCTGAAGGGCACGTCCTCCCAAGCAGCCCTCCTTCCCTCCTCAACTTGAATAGTCTGAAGGCACCGTGTCTCTCTTCTGTGCCTCCATTTTCCACAACTTGAAAGCAGAGTGCTTGTGAAATCTGTGGGTCAAGTGCTTTCAGAGAAAAAGTACTGCATTCGCAGTGTTCAGCTTTTATACCTGGATAAAGCAAAAGGGGGCAAGAGTCTGGAGAGCCCATACACATGGAAGGACACAAGGGCCCTGTTGGCCATGGAAGCCCGTCAAGAGTAGGCCTGTGAGAGAGAAGCACCTATTGAAAGGGGATTTATTTCTCCACATTTTTGAGTCACTCTTATAAAACCCATCCTTTGAAGAGGCTCTAAAATGCTGCTCCATCCCATGTTCAAAAACCACATACACGTTTTCTGGTCTTTAGAGGACCTGCAGGCCCTTTCAGAAACGGGTTTCCAGCAGTGCTCCCACGGAGGCGTTTTGTAAAGGTTTGCAGGTGGCTGATCCACAGCTAAGACTCCGTCGACGGTGGCTCGGCTGGAAATAAAACCACCTGAAAGAACTTCAAGCTAGGAAATGGACAGAACGGTGATTGTTTTATTTCGTCTTGGAGAGCACAGTGGAAATTACCTCCCTCGGTTGAGAGAGAGTCTCATCTTAGCAGGCAGAAGCCTATATTTTGGGCATTGTAAGGGCTCAAAAATGTTGTTTTACCCTCTCTCTTTTGTCCTCTGCCACCTCCGAAGGAGCTGAGTGGAGATCTGGGAGAAGTGAGCTAAAACACACTCAAAGTATGTTAGCAGCAATTTTGCAGCCAAGAGACAGTCCTCTGTGGAGTTTTTGTAGCCTGAAATATCCCTCAGGGGCAGCAAGGTGAGAGGGGCTTCTGCACTCCAGGCATCATGGCCCAGCCCTGGAGCGACCCAAACACAGACAGAACGTCTGAGTGAATGAGAACACTGCCTTCCACCAAAGCCACAGCTAGAAAGTGAGCCTCACTTCCCTCCTGGTGAAGTACCTTATGATGGTGCTTAAAGAATTCGCTGCAATAACAGATGGGACAACATCTACGGCTAATAAACAGACCCTCCTGGAGGCTCCCCCGCTGAGGAACACAGCAGATCAGTTGCAAGGTATAGCTGAGAGGTTCAGGAAAGGCTGGTGGGAGAGAGAGGAACTGACCCAAAATAAAAAGGGGTGAGCTGTCAAGCCAGCTACAACTGTGAATGTCGCAGGGAGAAACGCTGGGATATAGTATGCCGCAAGAGCATCTGGGTAACTTCATCCAAAGAGGAGAGGCAGAAGGGCTGGTAGAGGTTTCCAGCAGGTCAGGGGGAAATGTCTGGCACAAAATTGACATGGGGCTCATGGATGTAGGGATGTTTGGTTCCCTGGCATCTGGTGCTCATCAGTTCCAGGGTTTTCCCAGCAGACCAGTTTCTGCAGCTTGATGCCCCTGCCGCTTCCCCCCACCCACCCCCCACACACACAGGGTGATTCTCCACCTTTTTATTTTTTAAAACATTTTATTAGGGGTTCATACAACTCTTATCACAATCCATACATCAATTGTATAAAGCACATCTGTACATTATTTGCCCTAATCATTTTCAAAGCATTTGCTCTCCACTTAAGCCCTTTGCATCAGGTCCTCTTTTTTCCCCTCTCTCCCCACTCCCCCTCCCTCATGAGCCCTTGATAATTTATAAATTATTATTTTGTCATATCTTGCCCTATCCGGCGTCTCTCTTCATCCCCTTTTCTGTTGTCCATCCCCCAGGGAGGAGGTCACATGTAGATCCTTGTAATCGGTTCCCCCTTTCCAACCCATTCACCCTCTACTCTCCCAGTATCGCCCCTCACACCCCTGGTCCTGAAGGGATCATCCACCCTGGATTTGCTGTGCCTCCAGCTCCTATCTGCACCAGTGTACAACCTCTGCTCTATCCAGACTTGCAAGGTAGAATTCAGATCGTGGTAGTTGGGGGCGAGGAAGCATTTAGGAACTGGGCGATAGCTGTATTCTTCATCGGTGCTACATCGCACCCTGACTGACTCATCTCCTTCCCTAGACCCCTCTGCAAGGGGATCTCCAGTGACCCACAAATGAGCCTTGAGTCTCTACTCTGCACTTCCCCCTTCATTCACTATGGTAAGATTTTTTTTTGATGATGCCTTCTACCTGATCCCTTTAACACCTCGTGATCGCACAGGCTGGTGTGCTTCTTCCATGTGGGCTTTGTTGCT
Source organism: Tenrec ecaudatus (assembly GCF_050624435.1). Lineage (NCBI taxonomy): Eukaryota > Metazoa > Chordata > Mammalia > Afrosoricida > Tenrecidae > Tenrec > Tenrec ecaudatus. The sequence continues at coordinate 114,240,179 of NC_134543.1, read as the reverse complement.
TCTGAGCTAGATGGCCGCTTGTTCACCTTCAAGTGATTCTCCACCTTTTTAGTACCTACATGCCAATCCCTTTCTTGATTAAACTCACCAGGTTGGGATCCATCCTTTACAACTGAAACAATGACTGAAAAAGGTGAGAAAATACATAAACAAATAAAAAGGGAAAGACATGTTGTGAGAGGGTGTATCATATTCTAAAAGCAAAAAGAAACTCAAAGACTGGAGAGGAAAAAGTCCTAGGATAAGCAAAGAGCTCCTTAATAAGAACCAGGTAAGAGGCCTCACACTACCTGACCTCAACCCCCCACTACATGCCCACAGTAGTCAAAGCAGCCTGGTACTGGTACAATGATAGCTACATAGATCAATGGAACAGACTAGAACCCCCAACAGTAAATGCATCCAACTAGAGGCAACTGATTTCTAACAAAGGACCAATGACCTTCAAGTGGGGCAGGAATAGCTTCCTCAACAAATGGTGTTGGAAAAATTGGATCTCCATATACAGAAGGAAATAGCACATATGCCTCTCCCCGTGCACCAAGAATGAGCTCACGCTGGATAAGAGATCTAAATATGAAACCCCGGGCTCTAAAGCTCATCCAGGAGAAAATTGGGACGAGCTTAAGGGCCCTCTTGTAGGGTATTCACATGCTACCAAGTACAATAAAGTAAGCACACACAATGATAGACAGAATAGCTGCCTGGGACCTGCTGTAAGTAAAACACTTATGCACATTGAAAGAGTAAGATGAGAGCCCACAGATTGGAACAAAGTCTTTAGTAGTGGACACAATTGGCAAGGGTATAATGACCAAAATCTGTTGAATTCTGCAACACTTCAATTAAAAAATTACAAGAGACCCAATTAAAAAGTGGCCATAAGTCATGCGCAGACAGTTCACCAAAAGTGACACTCATGTGACTAACAAATGCATGGGACAACTTGCTCACCATCACTAGCCATGTGGGAGATGCAAATGAAAACTATGATGATGTATCACCTTACTCCCACGACGATAGTTCAATTTTTTAAAAATAAACAAATAACAGTAAATACTGGAAAGGATATGGAGAGACCGGAACTCTTACACACTGCTGGTGGGCTTGTAAATATGTCCAAGCATTGTAAAAAGCTATTAAGGAGCAACTTAAAACAGCTGGGAATAAAAATCCCATACAATACTTCCACTGGACATATCCCAAAGAAGTAAAAGCTAGAACACGACAGATGTACGCTCTCCCATGTTCTTTGCAACACATGGTACAGTAGCAAGAAGCTGGAAACAGCCCAAGTACCCATCAGGAGAAGGATACAGAAGCTCAGTGACAGACACACAGTGGAATACTACGTAGCTCTAAAGAGGGAGTGAAAGCATGAACACCTTATGAAATGAACAACCTCGAGTTCATTGGGCTAAGTGGCCTTCGTCAATCACAAAAGGACAAATACTCCATGAGGCCACTACAATAAAACCAAGTCTAGGACAAAGGCAGGCAACTGTTCTCAAGTCATCTGATCCTCTATTCCAGTTTCCCAGGCAAGGAGGTAGTGTGCCTGCCTGGTGCCCGTGAACCATAGACCACCCCTTGTTTAGATACCTCAAAAGCCAGTCTGACTGATGGGGGCAGCAATTGTACAATGATGCTTGATCCAATTGAATTATGGACTGCTGTGATATCTATAAGAGCTCCCAATAAAATGATTTTTTTTTTCATGTGTGACAGGGGAAGCTTCACCTCCATTGAGTCAATTCCCCATGATGCAGAGAGAGGAAGACCAACTGGTCCCTGGCACACGACATTATTCTACAGTCACCTCAAACTAGTGGGTGACCTTCAAGAGTGATTAGTGAACTTTACGGGAAACCCGAATCAAGAGACCATGAGGTAGAAGGCATGTCTAGCTCAAAGAAGGTGACGAGGCTCCGTTCAGAGGGTAAACTGGGTGGGGAAGACTGCCATTGGGAAAAACTCTCACGATGAAGTTTATAGACCGCCAAAAAAATTGATAGAATGTCAATGGGCCCTTATCACCTAGTCTGTATTCAGTCCTTGGTGACCCAGGCTATGCACTATGTTGTTGTCAATTAACATCAAGTGGGTTCCAGCCCACAGTGATCCTGTGCAGAGAACGAAACACTGCCACGTCCTGCCCATCATTGTAGCCACTGTCTGAATCTATCTTGATTATGTACTATAGACAACCAGAACGTTTAGGCCTTGTCCTTTTAAGGTACCAACATCCTTCAGAGGCTACACCAGAAGCATCCTATTTGGAGCTCTCACCACGTGAACTAGACTTTATCTTACACACACTGGTGGCAGATTTAAGGAACTGAACTATTCCCGTTGGCCTAAGCCTGAAATGCCCGAGTGTGAAAAGAAGCCTGTGACTATGATCCCAGGATATGGATGAAGAAGACACTGGAATTTGGTTCAAAACTCATGCTTTGAGGAGGTCCTCAAAATAGGGCAATTTAAGACTACCAGGGAGTGCTATTCCCATAGTCTCTTTGCCTTTTAATGACATATATAATCCAATTCTGTCTTTATGAAGGAATATTACTGAAAGCTTTGCCCTATCTCCAACTTGGCAATCTGTAGAAATCAACAATATATGCATTTTGACTTAAAAAACAGCCCAATATATGTATGCTTTCTTTTTCTCAGCAGTGGTTTGTGTTCTATACCATCAGCTAAATTAAGGATAATATCAACAGAACTACTATATTCCCCTAAGGATCATTTATAATGTCCCTCAACAAAATAATAATGTCTTTAAAGTAAATCAGGGAATGTGCAGATGTGCTTTATACAATTGATGTATGTATATGTATGGACTGTGATAAGAGTTGTATGAGCCCATAATAAAATGTTTTTTAAAAATAAAGTAAATCATAACCATGTATAAAACATAGCTATATGAACGGATTTTGAGCTCACACTTAGTTGTAGCCCTAATCTAAGAAAAATTAGTTCTTATGTCATGACATTGTTCAATGCCTGCCCCCATGAAGTTATCACTCAAGATATGGGTGCTATACAAAATATGCTATCAAAAAGAATAGTGTCTGGGGTCTCACAGATTTGTCTTTAAAAAAGTAGTCAGATAAATAGGTTGTCAGCCAACTCCACACAGAAGGAGCACACCAGCTGATGTGATCCAAGAATTTTAAATAATAAAATCTAAACCCAGAGGAGGGAATGGTATTAGCACTTAAATTCTGAATATCCTGTTTGCAGAAGGCTATGGATGACAAAATAAAAGCCCAAAACCCATTCACAGGGCCCCTCATTTGGATTAAGCCTCTGGTGAATATCTTCTGACTGTGGGCCAGAGATGGGAAAGGTCTTGTTACCAGATGGAGTACTTTGTGGGGCCCACTAGTGCTGCCCTCGTTGGGTGAAATCGTGACACCTTGTCATTTTCACTCTCTCATGATCCAAGGTATAATTTTTTGTTTTCAATATTTTCTACTTTGTTTTCAATTGAGGTTTTCATTCTGTCATTGTTGCCCCATGTGTCTATGTTTTGTTTTGATTTTGTATGGTTTTCAGATATGAAACCCAGAAGAGGTAAACCTATGAGACAACTGGATCAATAGTTTCAAAGGAACTAGGCAGAGGAAGTGGGAAAGAAATGGAGAGCTAACAAGTGCAAGGCAGAAGAAACGTACCGGGAATTGATAGTGGTGATGGTTGTACAACTCTTAGGAATGTGATTGAACTATTGAAATGTTGGTGAAAATGTCAAAAATAAATTAATTTTTTACGAGGAAAAACAATTTGCAGGGACTGGGAAGTTTTTATTTTCTTAATTCTTGTCTTACTTCCTGTCTCTTTCTGGCTCTCTCATTCCTGGCCTCCCTCTTTGTCTCCCTGATCCTCCTTTTGGTTTGGGCATATTGAGACCTGCTTTTATTTCCCCATAACCTCAAAAAAGAACAGAAAGAAACCCAAACAGGTCATCTGGTCTCCTTTCTTCCTTATAAAGAACCAATGGGCATCAAGTCAGTTCTGATTCATTTCCACCACAGATGGCGGAATACAAATGCGTTCCATAGGGTTTTCATGTTGCTGAGCTTTTAGAAGCAGTTTGACTAGCCTTTCCTCAAAAATTCCTTCAAGCAAGCTTGCTCCGCCAACCTTTTGGTGAGTAGCCAGCTACTTAACCACTTGCAGGATCCAAGAGCTCCTTCATTAGACAGTTCCCTATTACATCAGGAGAACTTTGGAAAGAAGAGGGATTCTAGAACATTTCATTGTGCTCAAGAGGCAGTGGTACGACCAGAACAAGGGAATCCTGCATGGTTTACCATCAGGAAAGCCGTGTTTTCGTCTTGTATCTTTTCACCATGCTTATTCAATCTGCATGGGGAGCAAATCATCTGAGAAGCTGGACTTGATAAGGAAGACCAGAGGAAGATTTATTAACCACCTGCAATATTCACTTGACACAAACTTGTTTGCGGAAAGGGAGAAGGATTTGAAGCACTGGCTGACGAAAATCAAAGACTGCAGCCTTCAGTGTGGATTGCAACTCAATGAGTCCAGGAAGTCAATGAGTCGAGGAAGAACAAGGAGGCTTGGAAACTGACTGTGGTAGCAATTGTACAATTCTGCTTGACAAGATTGAACTATGGAATGATGTAATATCTGTATGAGCTTCCAATGAATAATAAAAAAATTTTAAACCATTTAGTATCTTAGGGGAAAAAAAAGAATGTAAAAAAATCTCCTCACAACTGGGCCAATGGAAAACATCGTGATAAACAGAGAAAAGATTGAAGTTGTCAAAGATTTCGTTTGCTTAGATCCACAACCAATCCTCACAGCAGACAAGAAGTCAAAGAATGTGTCGCCTTGGGCAAATCTGCTGCACAAGACCTATTTAATGTGTTAAAGAGCAAGGATATCACTTTGAGAATTAAGGTGCACCTGCCCCAAGTCAAGGGACTTTTGATAGCTTCATATACATGTAAAACTGGTGCAGATAGGAGCTGGAGGCACAGGGAAACCAGGGTGGATGATACCTTCAGGACCAGGGGTGTGAGGGGTGATACTGGGAGAGTAGAGGGTGAGTGGGTTGGAAAGGGGTACCCATTACAAGGATCTACATGTGACCTCCTCCTGGGGGATGGACAACAGAAAAGGGAAAGGGAGACACCGGGTAGGGCAAGATATGACAAAATAATAATTTATAAATTATCAAGGGCTCATGAGGAAGGGGGAGCGGGGAGGGAGGGGAAAAAAGAGGACTTGATGCAGGGGGCTTAAGTGGAGAGCAAATGCTTCGAAAATGATGAGGGCAAAGAATGTACAGATGTGCTTTATACAATTGATGTATGTATATGTATGGATTGTGATAAGAGTTGTATGAGTCCCTAATAAAATGTTTTTTAAAAATTAAATTAAATAAATAAAGAAAGAAGACTACGGAAGAATTGATGCCTTTGAATTATGGTGAGGACAAACAATATTGAAAACACTATAGACCATCAGAAGAACAAATAAGTCTGTTCAGAAGAAGTACATTCAGAATGCCCCTTAGCATCAAGAATGATGATATCTCTCCTAGCAGGGAGATAGGATCACAAAGCTGGTTTTCCCAGGGCAAGGCTTATCCATAGCACGCACTCCGGATGTGCGACCTGACCCTATGATTCATGGTAGAGGGACAGCATTCGCACTCCCCTCTTTAAAAAAAATAAAAGAATTGAGGATGATAAGACTTTCTCTCACATACTTTGGGCATGTGTATCAGACAAGCTTAATCCCTAGAAAAGAACATCGTGCTTGATAAAATGGAGGACCAACCAAAAGAGGGAGCATTTCAGTGAGGTAGACTGGCACAGTGGTTGTAAAAATGGCCTCAAGCATAACTGTACGGATGATGCAGAACTGGGCAATAATATGTTCTGTTCTACACGGGGCTACTATGCATCGGAACCAACTCTACAGCACCCAACAATAACAACAATAAAGTCATGAAGATAAGGCAGGACCAGGCAGCAATTCCTACTGTTATACATTAGATCACTGTGTTGGTCTGGGTAGGCTAGAGAAACAAATCCACAGAAACTCATATGTATCTAAGAGAGCGTTTTATATAAAGGTTAAGTGTGCATCAAGAAAGCATCCCAACCCAGTGCTGTCCATGCCCATAAATTCAACATTAGCCCATATGTCCAACACCAATCTACAAAGTCCTCTTCAATCTCATACAACACACACAATGACACCAACAGTAGGAGGAAAGTCGAGTCAGTGAATGTGTAAGCATCTCAGTGCTGGCAGGGATCTCCATGCGGTTGCTCCAGCACCCAGGGCTGCATCAGGGTAGGTTCATGTGGCTTCTCCTCAGGGATGTCTTGCAGGAAGTGAGCCTTGCCAGCGGAAGCTAAGGCAGCTGCACCCTGGTCCGGCCATCAGAGAGCAAGAGACCCGAGAACCAGAGAAGCAAGGCTCACAGAGACATTTATCTCTCCGCCCTCCAATTCATCTCACATGTGTTTATGGGACAGGTTGGCACAATAAACCTTAATCATCTCAGTCACCATGAGCCAAAGCAAATCAGACAACATATAACTCGAACCAGCTTTAAGCCACCTCAAACAAAACACTAGTTTTCAACTCTCCAGGGAGAGAAATTCACCGGTGCCAGAAAGTTCTGTCTTGGAGCTCAAGGGGATTTAAAAAATTCTGCGCAGTCACTTCAAAAAAATTGTACATAAATTACTCATTTTATCACTGAATTTACCTTTAGTGGATGTAATTTTATTAGCAAACATTAAAAAGTCTTCATTTTCATTTTTCCAGTTTAATGTGAGTCAGGCAAAAGCTTGTACAGACAAAGATGTCAATGTTTTATTTAATATTTTCATAAAGCTGTCTACAGGTTATGTTAGCATGAAAAGCACTTGTTCAGCCCCCCTAAAAAGCTTGCTGCTAATTCCCTCCCTTCTCCTTGTCCTTTGAAACCCAAGGAATAAGTCAGGAACAATTTTTCTGAATCTATAACTAAATTAATAAGGTAATAAGCTATTGCTAAATTACTAACATAGAAATTAATAATATGATAGTAATAGAGCATGATTAACATATTTAATGTCATTGAATTATACATATGAAAAGTGTTGAAGTAGCAAATATTTATTTATATGCATGCCAATTTTTTTTTAACTTATAGCTCAAAAGTCAACAAGAGAAAAGTCATTTGGATTGCATCCTTCCCTTTTGAAAATGATAGTCCCCTTTCAAGAATGTAATTTATTTCAATCATTTTAATCACTGGGGCTCTTACAGCTCTTATAAAAAATCCATATATCCATTGTGTCAAGTACATTTGTACATATGTAGCTATCATCCTTTTCAATACATTTTCTTTCTACTTGAGCCCTTGGTATCAGTTCCTCATTTTTCCATCCCTCCCCCATTAATCCTTGATAATTTATAAATTATTATTGTTTTCATACCTTACACTGACCGCTGTCTCCCTTCAACCACGTTTCTGTTCATCCCCCTTGGGGTGGGAGGGCAGTTAAACATTGATAATTGTGATCAGGTCCCCTGCACCATCCCCTACCCTCATGGTATTGCTACTCCCATTATTGTTCCTGAGGGATTTATCTTTCCTGGATTCCCTGTGTCAAGAGCACTTATCGGTACCAGTGTATATGCTCTGGTCTAGCCAGTTTTGTAAGGTAGAATTGGGATCATGATAGTGGAGGGGAGGAAGCATTAAAGAACTAGAGAAATGTAGAATTGGGATCATGATAGTGGGGGAGGGGGAGGAAGCATTAAAGAACTAGAGGAATGTTGCATGTTTCGTCGGTGCTGTGCTGCACCCTGACTGGCTCATCCCTTTCTTGTGACCCTACTATGAGGGGATGTCCAATTGTCTACAGATGGGCTTTGGGTCTCTACCCCACACTCACGCCCTCGTTCACCTGGATATAATTTTTGTTCTGGGTTTTCTGATGCCTGATACCTGACCCCATTGACATCTCATGATCACACAGGCTGGTGTGCTTCTTCCTTGTGGGCTTTGATGCTTCCCAGCTAGATGGCTGCTTGTTTAACTTCAAGCCTTTAAGACCCCAGGTGCTGTATCTTGTGATAGCTGAGCACCATCAGCTTTCTTCACCACATTTGTTTATGTACCCATTTTGTCTTCAGTGATTGTGTCAGGAAAATGAACATCATAGAATGCCAGGTTATGAGAACAAAATTCAGGAGCATCAATTCATCTTCCCCTAGCAGGTGAAGAATGTCCTTGATGATGATAATTACATTTATTGTCTTTTTTAACAGTTATATTGGCAATGATGATTACAGTTCATGAACAGTTTTCAAAAATCACTGTGGGTACATTGGGTCTCCCTGGTACTACATAAACATCTTATTTTAAATATTTTACTCATACATCTTAAGACTTCAACATTAACATTTTTTTCTTTAAAGTCATTGGAAATACGTTGTTGCTCTTGTTTCTGGGAGCCACCAAGTGGGATCCAACCCGTGGCAACCCCATACACAACAGAATGAAGCATTCCACAGTCCTGAGCCATCTTCACAATTGTTCCTGTGCTTGAGCCCTTGGTTACAGCCACTGTGTCAGTCCATCTCATTGAGAGCCTTCTTCTGTTCACTGCCTCTCCACTTTACCAAGCATGATGTCCTTCTCCAGGGACTGGTCTCTTCTGAAATATGTCCAAAGTATGCAAGACAAAGCCCTGCTATGCTCGCCTCTAAGGAGCACTCTGACCATACTGCTTTGTATTAGTCCAAGTTGACTAGAGGAACAATTCCATGGACATTCATATATGTCTAGGAAAGAGCTTTAAATGGAAGAGCAACTGGATATTAAGAAAATATCCCAACAAATGGAGGTGGTGTAGTGGTTACACATTGGACTTCTAATGGCAAAAATATCTCCCAGCCCATCTTGATCAAGTCCATACATCCAATATTAGCCCATAAGTAGTCCATAAATTCATCTTCAGACTCACACAGCACGTGCAATGATGCTGAGTGCAGGAAGATCACAGAGCAGTGGGTGAAAAGTCTTGTAGATTCAGTGGCAGTGGATGCATCTCAGCACTGGCCCAGGTCTCTACATGGCTCCTCCAACTCTCTGAGTCTCAGCAGCAGGGAAGTGAAGCAGAGAGGGCTCCTCACAGGACACAGCAAGTCTCCCCATGGCTTGTCAGCAGGAAGACAAAGGCGGAGAGAGGAAGTTCCCAGAATTCTCATGAGAAGGCCACATACACAAGGAGGTATCAGACTGATCTGATTGACAGGCTAGACTCCACCCCTACACTTAAGTATCAAGTTGACATGAAATTAGGTAACTACTATGTTCTTCAAGGCAGATTGATTTGTCCTTCTAGCAGTCCATGGCACTTTCAATCTTATTCTCTAGCAGCACAATTCAAATGCATTGATTATTTGCTGATTCTTTGTAAAAGTTAATGTCTGACTTTTACATGTACATGAGACAACTGAGAATACCTTGGTTTGGGTGAGGCACACCTTAGTTCTCAAAATAACACCCTTGCGAGGGTGGAGGGAAGGTGAAGTAGAAAGGGGGGACCGATCACAAGGATCTACATGTGACCTCCTCCCTGGGGGACAGACAACAGAAAAGTGTGTGAAGGGAGACGTCAGACAATGTAAGACATGGAAAAAATAATAATCATTTATAATGGTTTGTGAGGGAGGGGAGAACAGGGAGGGAGGGGGGAATGAGGAGCTGATACCAAGGGCTCAAGTAAAAAAATATTTAGAGAATGATGATGACAAGAAATATACAAATGTGGGCCAGTAAACGATCCCTGAACTAACTACAAGCTTTTCTCTTGTGAACTGTTTTGTTCTGTTCTTTGTCAGTGGTTTGTTTTTGTTGTTTTGTTGTCTGGTTGTATACTGTTGCTTTGTTTTCCTCTGTCTAGTTTTCGTGCATGTTAGTGACTCCACAGGTCTGTCTGAATAGGACAGGCTGGATGAACTATCTGGAGGAAAAACAACGGGACCGACAGTTCTGGGGGGACTTGGGGTGGAGGGGTAGGGGGGGTAAGGAAGTGGTGTTAACAAACCCAGGGACAAGGGAAAAACATGGGACCCCAAATGGTAGAGAAGAGGGAGTGGCAGGCCTGGTGGGAAATGATCAAGGGTAAAGTTGATTAGAGAAGAGGTATACTCTAGCCCAGGTGGCGATGAAGCATGGTAGTAGGGCAGGAGGAAAGTCAAGGGAGATGGGGGAAAGAGCTAGGAGTCAAAGGGCATTCATGGAGGTCTAGACAAAGACATGTACATGCAAATATATATAGGAGGATGGGGAAATAGATCTATGTGTCTATATTTATAGGTCAAGTATTAAGGTGGCGGAAGGACCTTGGGCCTCTACTCAAACACTCCCTCAATGCATGAATACCTTCTTTTATTAAATTGGAACTCTATGATGCTAACTCTCCCGACACAACGGCTGGAGCCAAAGTGGGTGAACAAGTAAATGTGGTGAAGAAAGCTGATGGTGCCTGGCTATCAAAAGAGATAGTGACTGGGGTCTTAAAGGCTTGAAGATAAACAAGCAGCCATCTAGCTCAGAAGCAACAAAGTCCACATGGAAGAACACACCAGCCTGTGTGATCGAGTGGTCCCGAAGGGATCATTTACCAGGCATCAAAGAACAAAAAATCATATCATTGACTGCACACCTCCATGATAGGATTGCTGAAGACAAATGGGTGCATAAGCAAATGTGGCGAAGAAAGCTGATGGTGCCCGGCTATCAAAAGAGATAGTGTCTGGGGTCTTAAAGGCTTGAAGGTGAACAAGCAGCCATCTAGCTCAGAAGCAAATAAGCCCACATGGAAGAAGCACACCGGCCAGTGCGATCACGAGGTGCCCAAGGCACCAGGTATAAGGCATCATGCAAAAAAAAAAAAAAAAGATATAAGTGTGTGTATGTATGTGTATATGTATATATGTATGTGTATATATGTATATATATATCATATTAAATGAAGGGGGAAGTGCAGAGTGGAGACCCAAGGCCCAAGTGTTGACCAATGGAGATCCCCTCATAGAGGGGCTTAGGAGAGGAGATGGGTTAATTAGGGTGTGAGGTAGTATCGATGAAGAACACAGCTTTCCCCCAGATCCTGGATGCTTCCTCCCCCCAACTACCATGATCCGAATTCTACCTTGCAGGGCTGGATAGGACAGAGGCTGTACACTGGTACATATGAGGGTTGGAGGTACAGGGAATCCAGGGTGGATGATACCTTCAGGACCAAGGGTGTGAGGGACGATGCTGGGAGAGTGGAGGGTGAGTGGGTTGGAAAGGGGGAACTGATTACAAGGATCCACATGTGACCTCTTCCCTGGGAGAGGGACAGCAGAGAAGGGGGGAAGGGAGACTCCGGATAGGGCAAGATATGACGAAATAACGAGGTATAAATTACCAAGGGCATATGAGGGAGGGGGGAATGGGGAGGGAGGGGGGGGGGAAAGAGGACCTGATGCAAGGGGCTTAAGTGGAGAGCAAATGCCTTGAGAATGATTGGGGCAGGGAATGTATGGATGTGCTTTATACAATTGATGTATGTATATGTATGGATTGTGGTAAGAGTTGTATGAGTCCCTAATAAAATGTAAAAGAAGAAAAGAGAAAAAAATGATTAGGGCAAAGACTGTACAGATGTGCTTTATACAATTGATGTATGTATATGTATGAACTGTGAAAAGAATTGTATGAGCCCCAATTAATTGTTAAAATAAATAAATAAATAAAAAAGAAAAGAAATATACAAATGTGCTTGATACAATGGATGGATGCATGGATTGTGATAAGAGTAGTACGAGCCCCAATAAAAGGACTTTTAAAAATAACACCCTTGCTTTTCAATACTCTACCAAGGTCTGTGCAAGAGATTTACCTTAATGCAATGCGGTTTTGATCTCGTGACTGCTGCTTCCATGAGCATTGTTGGAGGCTCCAAGAAAGACAAAACCACTGACAACGTCAACCTTTAATGATTGTTCATGAATAAATCAGGTGATACTGCATGGTCGGTACAAGTTGGGATCAGAAAAGACTAGTGTATAGGAAAGAACCCTCCCGCTAGTATAATCTGGTCTTCTATACCTGTCAACTATGTCACTTGGGCAAGTCACTTAATGTCATTTAGACTGAGTTTCTTCATCTGTAAAATAGGGTTACAGGACTCTCGGTCTTTCCTGCCCAGAAAACTGAAGCCATATAAAAAAAAATTAGTGTAATGGACAAGGACATTGGTTTCCTGAAGCCCAAGCAGCTAGATGGTGCCTCTCAACTTCTCTGGAAAAGACCCATTAGAAGGTGCTGGAGAGAGTGGGAATAAAATGTGGAACAAGATTCAAAATCATACAGAAGACCAGTCCTGCTGGTTGAATAAAGACTGGTGCAAGCCTAAGACTTTGACCTCTGTTGCCTTTCAGATATGAAAATAAAGCCTAATCTGTGGCTCAGGTTTCAGCCAAGCAATAGACAGATCTTTAAGGGGAACAATCACAGAGGGAGCCTGAATAAGCAACCATTTGAGACCAAAAGGCAGCAATTACCCAAGGGCAAAGTTCAGAAGGGTTCAGAAAGCAGGAATGGAACCAGGAAAGAGAAGAAGGAAGTGGGATAAGTGGTGTTAGTCATGGGGATTGCAAACCGTGAGATGAAACAGTGTCTGAATTGCTGAATGGAAAGGGACGTGCTCCACTAATCTTCACTCATTTCACAGCAACAAAAGAGTTTCTTCATTGCAAGGATTATGAGGAGATAGTAAATAAAGTTAAATATGCCTGATGTGATAAAACCTAATAAATATTAACTATTGGTTTTCTTTTTTCTTGTGATTTAAGTTGGCTTCCTTATAAATGGACATAATCATTTTTTAATGTTACAGATACTTCAATGTGGATGAGAATTTCTGTTCACCTATTTTATATGTTTGTAAGTAACTTCATCACATCACGATCATTTTTAATCTTGTATTCTGTGATCTGTGACTGCCATCATTCTATTAAACTCTTGGGGTGATAATTATCCCCTCCATCATACTTTCTGACTTGTCTTCTCTGATGGTGTACTGAGAAAATCAGTCCATTCTTTCAACACCCACCCCACCCCAGCCTTCTCATTGTCCTGTAGCAACAATCCAAAGTCTTTATCAATTGGAGAACTCTTTTAATCCCCTTTCTATCCATTTGGGATAACAGCTTCAAATTACATTTTTCCTAGGCTCCCTTGCAGCTAGAATTCTGCATGCAATGTGGGTTCTGTCACAGAGATCAGAAAGGAGGCAGCCATCCATTTTCTTCAGGAATGCAAGCAGTCATGCAGGTGCTAGTCAAAAAATGTTGGCAGTGGCCACAGTCTGCATTTCACTGCCTTGTGAATTCCACACCTTTTGGGGGGGGGGGGCAATTGGAGCAGCAGCAGTTTCCTGACCTCCAGGTCATAAGCACACTGGTAAAAGTGAGAACTTGTCACAAGTCATGTTATAGCTGAACTCAATTATTGAGAGATTAATTTGGCCATCTAGTTCAGAAGCAACAAAGCCCACATGGAAGAAGCACACCAGCCTGTGTGACCACGAGGTATCGAAGGGATCAGGTATCGGGAATCAAAGAACAAAAAATCATACAATAGTAAATGAGGTCGAGTGCAAAGTGGAGACCCAAAGCCCATACGTACGCAACTGGACATCCCCTTAAAGAAGGGTCACAGGGAAGAGACGAGCCAGTCAGGGTACAGGGTAGCAATGATGAAACATACAACTTTCCTCTAGTTCTTTAATGCTTCTTCCTGCCCACTATCATGATCCCAAGTCTACCTTACAAATTTGGCTAGACTAGAGGATGTACACTGGTACAGATAGAAACTGGACACATGGGGAATCCAGGGCAGATGATCCTTTCAGGACCAGTGGTGTGAGTGGCGATACTGGGAAGGTAGAGGGAGAGTAGGTTAGAAAGGGGGAACCAATTACAAGGATCTACATGTAACCTCCTCCCTGAGTTGGACAACAGAAAATTGGGTGAAGGGAGACATCAGACAGGGCAAGATATGACAAAATAATAATTTATAAATTATCAAGGGTTCATGAGGGAGGGGGGAGTGGAGAGGGAGCAGAAAAATGAGGAGCTGATGCCAGGGGCTTAAGTGGAGAGCAAATGTTTTGAGAATGATGTGAGCAATGAATGTACAAATGTGCTTTACACAATTGATGTATGCATGGATTGTGATAAGAGTTGCATGAGCCCCTAATGAAATTATTAAAGAATAATAATAATAATAGAAAAGAAAGAAAACAAAAAATGGGAAAATCCAATGCAACATATTAAAAGTTACAGTATTTAAAAGTCTACAGATAGAAGGATAGACATAAAAATCAATGGAGTGTGATCAAGGATCCAGAAGCAAACCCATCTATCTAAAGCCAATTGATTCTCAAGAAAGAGTGTCAACCCCCTGCCTCAAATTCCATTACATTCCACCCTCCTTGCAGGGTCTAGGGGAGTGAAGCTACGCTTGAATGTATTCAGAAAATTCTTCCACCTCTTCAGGGTGATTATAAATCCCTAACAGGTAGCTGGCAAGAGACTCCCCAGCATTCCTGAGTGATTGCAGACACCTTAGCATTCTGTATCCTCCTCTTCCCATCTAACCCTTCACTTGTCACCCCAGAACTAAAGAACCAAGTCAGGAGAGAAGGCCGCCATTACTGGGTATCCCCCAGACCGCTCCTCCTGCCCAGAATCTAACCCTTCACTTATCACCCCAGAAAGCCAGCTCCTGAAATAGTGTGGTGCATTGGCGGAAGTCCAGGAGCTAAGAGGGACTGCAGTGTTGTCTTATGACCCATTTTAACTGAGCTAATTTAGAATTTACCTGGCCAAGGATACCATAAAATGTACTCCTAAAGATGAGATTGTTAATTACCACAGGATGCCGTGCCTCTGTTTGGTGGCTGATGGGAGCTGGAGGGGAAAAGACTGGTTTCCAGAAATAAGCCTTCCCTCCTAACCAAATAGGAATTAAATGTGGGAAAGGGCAAAGGGGATGTATGGAGAGATGCACCCACAGGAACTAAGTCGGGTTATAATTAGTCTGTGTGTTTGCGGGTTTCATCTTTCCCCCTCCACCGTGGAGGAGACTGCGGCTAAGCGCAGAAGCCCTTGTGTTTCTTGGGGAAGGACACTGAGATCCTTGGGGTGTTGGAGGAAGAGCTGGAAGCAAGATGATTGCTAGGAAGGATGCAGGCAAGTCTCTGCGGTGTTGAGAAGCGCCTCAATACAGTGACCCCCCAAACAGAATGCAGCTAGCTCACTGACAGCAGCTCTCTGGCCCCAGTCACAGAGCCTGCTGAAAGCTCCTAATTAGTGAGGGCTGTCAGCATGCCTATGATAATTCCCAGTTGAGTGAGCTAAGTGTTTATCTCATCCACTGCCAGTCATAGCCTTTGGGACCTATCTTTGAGTGGCCAGTCCCAGTTCGGGTTTACGTCAAATGTACACTAAACACAACCATCTCACGTTAACGAGGACGCCTGCACTGTTTCAGTATTGAGGTGTCTATCAATTGACCCAAATGTTCTCTCTAAGCAATCTCTTTCTCCATGTTTCAAGGGAATGAGCTACAAATCAGATTTTAAGTCTTTTTCTCCACCACCACTTAGCTTGCTGTTTCTCTCACGTGCTAGTGTCATACGCTGGGTCTTGACCTCGCCACGATGGAGTTGAGTGAACAGAAATGTATTCAGACTTTTTTTTTGTTGCCATCCTGGTATCTGTAGTCAGACTAGCCCAAAATCGTGTTCTGTGCATTTACCCAAAGCATGCTCTCCCTAATAGCTAGTCATTCATGACACCCTTTTGGAATTAGAAATGTGTTCGCTGCTTAATCTAGCGTTCTGCCATAAATATGTTCAGGCTATGCTCTGCAGCGATGTGTGAAAGAGCCTTATTCAAAGAAATGGAGGGCTTGCTCACTGAATCAGGCGCGTGTTGTAAAGAACGGGGAGAAAAACACAAGCAGGTTGATAGATGCATAAAAACTCGACACACCTAGCTGTGAGCATTGCCTCCCTTCTAGGCAAGCCCCTTCTCCACATCCTCACTTGTCAGGAGAGCTCAAGAGGAAGGGGGAGCCTTATTTCCTTGAAGGGTCCGGCAATGCCCTAGGTAAGTCAATCAAATGTCAGGTTTCCCTCAGGCAGTGTGGAGTTGACCTGAGCTTAAGTCTGACACCAAACCCAGTGGTTTTGTGAAATGAGAGCGGTCCCAGGTGTGCTCGGAAATAATGGCAGCCCCGAAGCCTTTCAGAGAGCAATGTGAGGTTAACACTAAAAAAATCCTTGCTGTGAATCTGTCTATTCAATATTGCCTTATCGTCAAACAATAAATAAATCCAATGCCATTTCAATTCAGAGAGCTACCAACCAGCATTTCATGAAATTCCTAGAAGTGTCATCTTTTTAACTTGGCTTTATGAAAAATGTTGAACATACTCAAAGTCGGGAGAATAGTATAATGAATCCAGTGTATCCATCATCTAGCTTTCATGTTAATTAACAACCACCAACTCTAGTCACTCTTACCTCAAAGGACCTGCCGAACCAGGATGGAGCCACACACACTAGTACAGCAACTTCACTTGCTCTACTGTCAACGAAGTAAAACTTAGGACACATCATTCTTACCGCAAAGAAAGGTAGGCTCCTAGAGAAAACAAGAATAAACCCACACCCACATGGTTTGTGAAAAAAATAAATAAAACAAAATATCCAAACCAAGTTCGCCATATGATAACAATTGAGGGATTGATCAATAGTTCAGTGGTATACTTTCCCCTTTCATATAGGTAACCCTTGTTCTATGTCCAAACAATACACCTCACATGCAGCCATCATACATCTGACAGCGGAGACTTGCAGATAGCTATGGAGCTGAAGAGGGGTCAGCTGGGGTTCCAGACTAAGATGGAGTAGAAAGGCCAGTGATCTATTTCTGAGGATCAACAAGTAGCAACCCTGTGAACGACAACCAGCCAGTCTCCAAATGATTGTGAGGTTAGTGTCTTATTCCATTGTGCATGGGATCACTAGGGATCTGAGGCCAACTCAATAGCAGCTGGCCACAACAATATGGTCTCAAAGCTGCCAATGTCTATGTCCCCACCACTACTGGTACAACTGTGACTGGTTTTTGTGGAGCTGTGTTAAGAAACCATATAAGCAGGACAAGATGATAGATTAGATAGATAGATAGATAGATAGATAGATAGATAGATAGATAATTTATAGACTTATAGATGATTTATAGATTTGTGCCTCTTGAAAATCTACTTAACTTACACATAGCATTTGAGGGTTTCAATAAACACTAAATATAAATATCTAAGGCTGATGACTACTGAGACTGTCAAGGGTCTGAGACGCTATTAAACCAGTGATTTCCATTCTTGGCACATTTTCAATTATTACTATACTAAAATGTCCTGCTTGGAAGACACAGGAAGAAGAAAAAAAAACAAGGTCAGTCTCTGCTGAGAAGTAAATAAGTCTGCATAGCAAGATGAGCCTAGATAAGACTAAATAAACTTCTGGTCTTCCCCACTAGCACAATGGTAAATCTAGCCGTTAAGGAGCAAATATTCATTTTTTATGACATTCTGGAAATGCATAGCTAGAGATACAAGTCCACAGACTAGCTAACTTTAAAGGGGGTGGGGGGGGGGAAGCATTTGAGACACCGCTTAGTAGGGGAAGGGAAGGAGACCTTCATAATCAGCCTCTGTCAATCACTGAGCACAAGGAGAAAGGCAAGACCAGGAAGCAGGCCTTGTCAGTGAGGAGGGCAGAGCTGCAGGAGCCCCAAGAGTTAAAACCCTGTTTACTATGTCTGGGGGTCGTGCAATCTATACCCCAAGCACCGAAGTCATTTGAGGCCTGCCTGTTGCTGCCAAATGTAGATGGACAGATATGTAAAGATGATTCGTCAGGCACTACAGCTGATGAATTTCCTGCAGAAGCCCTGTACTCACATCACAGGTGTCGAGAGGTGACAGAGCTACATCACACAGAGCCTGGCAGTTTAATTTGGTGTCGGCTATTAGTGTTGACTCTCAGTGCTATTGCCATTCAGTGTTTCTGCTGGCAAGGTGACACTGCCTCAGAGATTGCTAAATTTCTTTGTTGAGTGAGAGGTTGCCTGGTCTGTGCAGTAACCCCTTGCTGAACAATGGGAATCTCAGGGAGGGCAGGTAGAAAAAGATCCAGCTCCACAGGGCTCCTCTAAAACTTGCCTTGCATCATCTCAGGGAAGAGTCGGATGGCTTTGTTAAGTGGAAAAAGCAAATGTCTGGGGCAGGGAGGATTTATGTTGAAGATTTGACTTGACTGACTTAGAAGTTACTGAGTGTCTTGGTGTATTAGTATGGGTAGACCAGAGAAACAAATTCATGGACACGAACATGCATATAATAAAGAGCTTTATATACAAGAGCAATTGAATATTGAGAACATATCCCATCCCAGTGCAGATCAAGTCCATAAATCCCACATTAGCCCATATGTCCAATACCAATCTATAAAGTCCTCTTCAGATTCATGAGATGCTTGCAGTGATGCCACACGCAGGAAGATCACAGGCCAGTGGGTGCAAAGTCTTATGCATCCAGTGGTGGTAGAAGCATGTCAGCGCTGGCAGGGGACTCCACGTGGCTACTCTAGTTCCCAGGGCACAGGGTCTTTCAGTGTAGTGCCATGTGTCTTGTCAGTAGATTGTCTCTCTGGGAGTGAGCAGAGAGAGTGTGTCTCCCACCTCCAAGGAGGAAAGACAGGAATTCCCAAAATCCTCAGTGGAAGGCCATGCCCACACAGAGGAATCATTGGCTATACAATGATTGACAGGCTAGACTCCACCCCTTTACTCGTAATCTGCTCAAAATTGACAACTCCTGGCACCACGTAAGTACTCTGTCTATGCTGGGCCTTGTGAAATCCCCACATTCACTCAGGAAGGAGAACTTCATGGATGGCTCTGATCTCTGAGTATCACCCAATGTGTCCGGGTCCCTTCTCGTGAGAGACAGAGTTTGACAGGGCATCCAAGAACATACAGACTGTCCCTGCTTACCCTTTATCCAGAGTACAGAGAAAAATGGTGCCCACATACTTCAGTCTAGCCCATGGCACTGGTGGTGTGGCATGCAGGGGAAGAAAGACGAGTGGGCACAGAGGTCATGGCAGAGTCTGAAGATCTCAAGGAAATTTTGTCAGTGACAAATAATATAGAGCTCCTCCTGACTCTACTTAGATGAGCACTACCCCAGATAGATGCCTGGGCCCGCACATCATGGAGGCCAACAGGAAGTTGGCACATATTTACAGATCCTTGGAGACACCCTTCTAAAACTAGCTAGGAGGGTAAGGGAAAGGTAACCATACACTGGAGAAGGTGTGATAGAAAGTAGTTGGGAAATCATCACAGTAGCAATTCTGAGAGCGGAATAAGGTTTTAAGCTTGTGACTCATCCAAGGTAGAAATTAGAATCATCCGACCTTAGAAAGTACCATGGACTGCCAAGAGAACACACAAATCGCTCTTGGAAGATGTACTGCCAGAACATTGCTGGATGTGCCTGCATGTCCTTTGGACATGAGGCCGGTCCCTGCAGGACATCCTGCTTGGCAAAGTGGAAGGCCTGAGTCAATGAGGAAGACCCTGGCGGAGATGGATTGAGACAGTGGCTGCAACAATGAGATCAAATAAAACAGGTATGAGGATGGTGTCACACTGGGCAGTGCTTTGTTCTATTGTACGTAGGATCACTGACTCAAAAGCCTCTTAAAATAACCCTTATAAAAGGGAATGAGGAAATATTACCAGGCCTGCATATTATCACCTAGAGAAGTTCACAATATCTTCCTTATCAGCACCTGCTCTAGTACATTTGGGCGAGAACCTTCTCACAGAGATGTGCTTCTTATGTTTTCATAGAATTTCAAACTAATCTGTGGCTTTCACTTCCAAGATCATAATTCAATTTCACACATTCCATGATTGATTTAAACCCCTCCCAGAAGCCCTTTTGGGAGTTGTTGAGTTTTTGAGCTCTTCCAATACTTAAACTTCCACTGTGTTTTCCTCCATAATAGGAGAAAGCTTTATATTCCAGAATTCCACCCAAGGCCATGGAATGAACTAATCCTAAATTAGCATAATTTAGAATTTCTATGGCAGAAGAGTGGGGTACATTTCCCAGGGGAACTATATAGGTTAGTCCAAGACACTCTAATCAGACAATCAAGGTCTGGGATAACTAAACTTAACAAAATAAAAATGTCGAGATAACGCTCTGATCTAAATGTCTTTGGAGATACAAATCAAGAATTGCACTCTTCTTCGGCAGAAGGTTATGGGAAACATTTTCCAGTTGAAGGATCCTATGTCCCTGCCTTCTATCTTCCTTCATAGGCATCTTTATAAAGGTCTCAGAAAAATCCGGTAAGAGACAGTGGGGTAGATGCCTGAATCTGATACAAAGGACAAAGAGGACATGATGGGTTGTTCTAACCTCTAAACACCCCCCATTTAGTCCAGTTCCCTTCTCCTGGCCCCCACTTGTAAGGAAGGCAAGTCACACCAATAGGATTGTATTCAAGTATGTGACTCACACTTTCTGGGGAGCCTTGACAAGTGGCTCACATCCCCAAGAAAGCAGCAGGGTACCTTGGGAGTAGTGTACCTCATCACGTGAGTGGCTGAAGGCCTTTGGCCAGTCTTTTAATTTCCTAGGGCTACCATTAACAAAGCACCCCAAATGGAGTAGTTTATAAGACCAGAAATGTATTCTCTCACAGTTCTGGAGGCTAGCGGTCTGAATTACTGTATATACTCATGTATAAGCCAAGTTTACAGCACTTTTTTCTTCTTTTTTTAAGTCATTTTATTGGGGGATCATACAACTTTTTCACAATCCATATATCCATCCATTGTGTCAAGCACATTTGTACATTCGGTGCCATCAACATTCTCAAAACATTTGCTTTCTAGTTGAGCCCTTGGTATCAGCTCCTCATTTTTCCCCTCCCTCCCCACCCCCACTTCCTCAGGAACCCTTGATAATTTATAAATTATTATTATTATGCCATGTCTTACACTGTCCAATGTCTCCCTTCACCCACTTTTCTGCTGTCCATCCCCCCAGGGGAGGGGGTTATATGTAGACCCTTGTAATTGGTTCCCCCTTTCTACCCCACCTTCCCCTTACCCTTGTAGTATTGTCACGCTCACCACTGGTCCTGAGGAGTCCATCTGTCCTGGATTCTCTGTGTTTCAAGTTCCTATCTGTACCAGTGTACATCCTCTGGTCTATCCAGATTTGTAAGGTAGAATTGGCATCATGATAGTTGGGGGAGGAAACATTTAGGAACTAGAGGAAAGTTTTATGTTTCATCATTGCTATACTACACCTTGACTGGCTCGATTTATCCCCATGACCCTTCTGTAAAGGGATGTCCCATTGCCTACAGATGGGCCTTGGGTCCTCACTCTGCACTCCCCCTCATTCACAATGATATGATTTTTTTATTCTTTGATGCCTAATATCTGATCCCATTAACACCTCATGATCACACAGGCTGGTGTGCTTCTTCCACATGGGTTTTGTTGCTTCTCAGCTAGATGGCCGCTTATTTATCTCCAAGCCTTTAAGACTCCAGAATGCTATACCTTTTGATAGCCAGGCACCATCAGCTTTCTTCACTACATTTGCTTATGTACACATTTGTCTTCAGCAATCATGTGGGAAAAATGAGCATCGTGGAATGCCAGTTTAATAGAACAAAATGTTCTTGCATTGAGGGATTACTTGAGTGGAGCCCCAATGTCCATCTGCTACCTTAATACTAAACCTATAAATATATGCACATAGATCTATTTCCCCATCCTCATATACAAATATACATATGTACATGCCTATATTTGGACCTCTATAAATGTCCTTTGCCTCCTAGTTCATTCCTCTATTTCCTTTTACTTTCCTCTTGTCCCACTAACATGCTCAGCCTTCATTTGGGTTTCAGTAATTCTTCTCGGTTACGTTGCCCTTGATCAAGCCCTACCAGGCCTCTTACACCCTTCTCACCACTGATTTTGGATCACTTGTTGTTCCCTTGTCCCTGGGTTGGTTAACACCACTTCCTTTCCCCCACACCCCCCCTCTCCCATGTCCCCCCAGAACCATCGGTCCCATTGTTTCTCCTCCAGATTGTTCATCCCACCTATTTTATCAAGATAGACCTGCAAAGATAATAATATGCACAGAAAACAAGACAAAGCAAACATAGCAACAAAAGAAAACAAAATAACAACCAAAAAAGAAAAGCCTATAAATAATTCAAGATCTGTTTGTTGACCTTTAGGAGTATTTTCCGGTCAAGTCTGATGGGGTGCCAAGCCCTGGCTCCAAAGTCTATTTTTGGTATTCCCTCAGGACTTCCTTGCTCTTCTCCCCTTGCTGTTCTGTTGCACACCCTTAGTGTTTTGCCTCGGTGTGGTGGGATCAGATCGAGTACAACTCCCACACTGTGTCTCCAGTGTTGTTCCCCGCAGGGCTATGGGTCAGTGAAGGACGTCATGTCTCACAGTGGGGCCAGCCTATGGTCCTCTCTGTGCTTTGGCTGCTCTGAGTGGGAATACCATCCTCAAGGCTCGGTGGTCCAGGATGTGTTCCACTCTCTCTTCCTCCCCCTTCATTTGCTCCCATGTGCTCTGATCAGACATGTCCCTCTCCCTGAGCTGTAGTTTCAGTGCTGCCCTCTGAAGTAAATTCTTCTGGGGGGAGGGATGGCTGTCCACGCAGTTGGGATTGGGGCCGGCCCCTCAGACCTCGCTACTGGTTCCCTGCTTCATGCCGGCATGTTGCATTCAGATCTTATAGCACCAGCTTGAAGTCTGGTCCCTCTTTGCCTGTGGTTTTGCCTGTGGTTTTGGGGGTAAAATTAGGTGCCTCGGCTGATATTCTGGTTGGCTTATACTGGAGGTTATAGCTAATGTGTCTCCAGAGCCATGTTGTCCAGAGGAAGGTCCTTTCTTGTCTATAGGTGGTTTGGGGAGCCCCAGGCATTTCCTTGGCTTGAAGATGCAAGCATAACTCAATGTCTGCGTCTCTGTGTCACTTTTCCCCTCTTATGGGTTACTGTTCATACTGCATTGGGGACTAGCCCTCTCCAATGTGACTTCAGTACAGCCTATGTTTCAATTATTTGAAGAACTGTAATATGAAAGATAGATATTTACAGGCAAGAAAGGGAGGCTCAAATGGTAGGAATTTCAGGTAAGGTAATAGAAACGAATTCAGTCTGAAATTCAAATGAGCTGTCTCTGATGGTCATAATTTGCCTCCCAAACGTGGGTAAGTCTACAGTCAAGAAATGTTTTGGAAAATGTTGTAGAATAGAGTTGTAATCCTAGAAGGAGGTGGAATAATTTATTGCCAAGATCTGTTTCCACTCTAATGTTTCGCGATCTGGAAATTTTCTTCATTGAAGCCTTTATTATAGGAAAAATTCAAAGAATTACAGACAGCACATGCCTTGTTCTTTGGCAAGGAAAGGACTGCATGATCGCTGAGGTAGGAAAGATTGAAGCACGGGAAATGACTGGTGGACTGCTTATAATTCTTGCTCCATGTCTCTGGAGATACTTCCAAGTCTCTGCCAGTGAGAAATCCCACCTTCTGCCAAACCTAACTGGGTTGCTTTTGTTTTGTTTTGTTTTATTTTATTTTTTAAAGACTCGGTTACTGAAACAATGCTCATACTATAAGGAGTTTCGAAGTCTGGAGGTCTGGCGCCCACAGAAGAAAACCTGTCCTATTTCCTCTGCTACTTAAGATGAGGTTTCACAGACTCCCTTATTTTTAGACAAGGAAACTGAGGCCAAGGAGACTTTACTGTATGTCTCATTGTCACAGAGATCGTTACTAGCAGATGTGGGCTTTGAGCATGGGTCTCCTACAATTGGAGGCATAAGTCTAATGAGTGTGTATCTATTTGATGAAATAAGGACTTGGGATAGACCAACAAGGTGAATGACTCCAGGAGGAAACAAGTTCAAAGTCATCTTGCTTCTCCTACAAAGGAATAGCATGGAAAGCAGAGATTTAAGAGAACCAACTGCAATGGGTGGAGCTCATTTGGATTACAAACTGAAAAAGACAACCAGAAGAACCCATTTTTGAAAGAATTAGGGAAACTGAATAGGATCTAGGTATTAAATCATCTTAATTAGAATTTTATTAGGAATGATAATGGTAAGGCCTATATATAATATGTTTCTGAGTTCTTATTGGTTAGAGTTGCATACCAAAGTATTGACAAGTTAGAAAGTGTGTTTCCATGGATTCAATTAAGACACTCCATCCTCAGCAAGAAAAAGTTGGGGTAGGTCTTTAAGAGACAGAGCGAGACCTGTAATAAATAGAATTGAGGGAGGTGAAGTTTGTAGGGAATAGGAAATCAAAGAAAATGAGGTGAAAGGGAGTTAGGATAGCCAGATAAAGAAAGGTTAGAGCTGGCCCTTTGTCTAAAGCCAGAGAATCAGCTAACTGGAAAAAATGAGGAGCTGATGCCAAGGGCTCAAGTAGAAAGCAAATGTTTTGAGAATGATGATGGCAACAAATGTGGTTGACACAGGGTTGTATGTATGGATCGTGAAAAGTGTTGTATGAACCCCCAATAAGATGATTTCTTAAAGGTATAAAGACCACAAGAACCACTGTTAAATAAAGAGAAAATTAGGCTTACTACAGACCCACTAACAAACTACAACAGTTTGTCGAGGAAAGAGTTAAACAGCTCTGGTGCCACAGCCTCACAGCAGAAAGATTCAGAAGCAGGAGAGAGGCAGCTTTCAGGCAGTGAGGAGGGGTCAGAAGCAAGAGTGAGAACAAAGGATGTCCTCAGGCATTTAAGTCACGACAAATCCCGGGCATCTTTCTGGATGGTGTGCATAACTCCAATGGGCTGGGCACTAGCTTCAGCACGCTGATGTTATTTAATCCAGCAGAAAGTTGGGTGGAATAAGCCTTATAAACAGAAGAAATAGCCACTGCATCCCTAGTAATGCTGCTACCCCTGGAACCTGGAGTAATTCATGAAGTAAGACTGCCAAAAGATTGGTAAAAGTTGAAGCCGGGCAATGGGTGAACTCAGCACACCACAGTGACTCTTGACTCCTGTGTCTCACAGTAGAACTGTCCTCCATAACCCTCTGACGGCTGATGTTTGGGAAATTACCAGACCTTCCTTCCAAAACCCCTCTTCAGCCTTTCAGTTAGCCAGATGCTTAACTGTCTGCGCCACATGGGGCTCAACAAGTACACAGGGACGTAGTAAGCTATTGTCTCCACCCTCGCATATCCTTGAAAAGATCTACTTGATAATGTTTGGAAATGTTCCTCTAACCCAGGAATGATGGCGGAGCAGGATGAAAGCACAACCAAGAGAAGGCGGCCTGAGCCTCGATCCCTGCTGAACTCTGCGCTCCCTCACCTACCAACTCTTTCTTCGCTCAAGATGCCAAGCGGGAGGCAGGCCAAACAATGACGCTCTGCTTTCTGCATCTTTATCCAGGTTGCTTAATACTTTTTCTGAAGCAGCACACTAGACCTTTTCTGAAGAAATCCTCCTGTGCTGTCTCCTGGAGGTCCAACTGTGCTGTGAAAGCTAACTGAAATGAATGCCTTAACCATGACCGGCACAAGACCCAACCATCACTGTGTTTATCCAAATACCATGTTAGGGCTCATCAGTGGTTTCCTGGTGTAATCAGTTCTCGAATGAACCATTAACCCAGTTTGTTTTCATGTTAATCCTAGGAAGGAAGACCTAATGTTGAATCCAAGTGTACATTTGCCTGCAAGGGGGATTCAGGCTGTTGCTTGGCTTTGGAGTGTTCTTCTGCTGCTAATTCTCACAAGGGACTTGATTAAGTTTGGCTTTCATATGAAGCTGTGTCTTTGTGGAAGTATTTGAAATAATTTGGGACTCAAGATTATTTACCAGTACAGTTTTTGCCTAATAGCTTGTAGTAGTAAATCTGAGGACTTTAGCAACCCCCCACCCAGTGACTCGATGCAAGAGAGAGAGAGAGAGAGAGAAACAAAAAGACATTCCTCACTTCTGTTTGGGGGATTTTCTTAAAATTATCAAGACTACATAAATCACTTTCAACCTAAAAAAATAAAAATAAAAAACTAGACCTTGCTTCCGCCACATTTGTCACTTTCCAGGGCTCAGCCATTCGGCCTCCCTTTACTACCGTTATCTCTTTAGCACATGGATTTTCAACAAGTCAATCTCAACAATGCTCTCCGCCATCAGGGCAGAACAATCAAATGAGCAATGTCACTGAAGCAGAAACAGGATGAGAGGCATGTCTATACCAAGGCTCAGACTCCATGAAATAAAGTGTGGGGCTATGAGGCCATGTGGTTTGATCTGAGGTCTCTAAATATTCATAGGAAACATTCATAAGCAATAGCAAAGAAACATATCTCCAGTCCCACTGCCCTGAAACACAAGCCCGTGTCAGTAGGAGTTAATGGGGCAAGTGCCCTATCTCAGCCTTTGGTGTTTTCCACAAGGCTAACACAGTGTCTTACACATCATACACACAATTGTCCAGTATGCAATTCACAGATGGAATAAAGAGTTGCAGTTAGCAATGTTACACAAAGCACAAAATCCATAAGACTCACCATTGTTGGTTCCTACGAAAATTGATCCTGATCAAGTCTATATGTAAGGGCATTGGGTTTGTGGCCTTCGACATACAAAAGGGCTAAGATTTCCAATTTGGAGAAATAAAGATATTTTAATCCGACTGCACCTTTCCGTTTAATGTGTTGTATCAAATTGAAATTGGGATTATACCTTGTACTCGAGAGGTACTTCCGGTTGCATTCCCTTGGTCAGGACAAGGTTCCATCATCAAGGACTGCCCCGAGGGCTGTCAAGGACTGGGGAAAGAGAATTTGTGATGGGGAGTGACTGGCTTCCATAATTGTCTCAGGGAAGTAGATCTACTCATTGAATCAAAGAAAAATGATGTTGAGTGACTTATCATCCAAAAAGAATGCATCTCTCTGGATGCATCTTTTTATGTAAGTGTCTTTGAGTCAGGCCATTAACATCTTTCTTGGAAGGTGGACATGGGTACTTAAATGACCTCACAAAAGAAAGAAAAGAACAGACATAAAGACAAGGTGACAGGGGGAAAAGACCATGTGGAGCTATGCCTAAAAGCCCAGGGTTGCTAAGTGATGCCTGAGCTCCCTGAAGCTGGGCGAGATGAGGAAGAATCTTTCACAAGAGCAAGCAGAGAGCATAGTCTTGTCAACTCCCTGAAATTGGACTTCTAGCCTCTAGAACAACAAAACAGTAAGTTCCTATTCCTTAAAGTCCCCTTTTTATGACTTGTTTATGATGGCAGCCCTAGAAAACTAAGACAACAGGCAATTGCAAACCAATCTTTCCGGTTTCCTCACAATTTTCACAAGTCTACAAAGTGAGCATTATCCTACCCGATTTTCCAATGAAAAACTGGGTCCATATAGGTGAGTGGCATGCCCAAGCTAATAAATGGCAAGGCAGAGCATAAAACAAGCCAGGACTCTAATCTGCTAACCTCTAACCTATTGCCATTCCCACTGTCTCCTCCTCAGTTCCTCCCCCATTCTCACTCAACACTGCTTTCTGGTCGGAGCTTAACTTTTACATAGCCTTTCCACAGACACTTTATTATTCAGTCCACCCCACAGCAGGGTGAGAGAGGCAGAACAGAGAATCCACAAGAGAGTAAACTAAGATATTGGTTGGTTTACCTGTTGAAATCACTAAACCAAAGATTGCCCACACACCCCGGCTCCCAGCACATGGATGGTCCCTTTGTACTTAAATGTGAATATCACACCAGAGGGAGGCAAAGGAAAGAACCAAATTAGAAGCTGTGCATGAACTTGGATGATGTCCTTGGTCCGTACCTGTTGGGTAACAGTTAACATCGGGAGGGGCTGACATAAGGTAGAGCATGCTCTCTCAGCAGCATCCTTGATTTTCCAGAATATCAGGAATTGTGGGAGTCTCTCCCATTTCCCTACATCCTGAATTTCCCTGCAACTCGTAGCTTGAATTAAGATGAAGTTGAATAGTGGACACAAATCATGTGTCCAAACTCCCAAAGAAAGTCCATCAAGCCTGTCAGCAGAATTGCCACAGCCTCCTCAATTTTGCATGTCCTCCGCGAAAAACAACAGAAGAAAGAGTCCTAGAATGAGCAGGAGACCCACTTTGGGAAGTGTCTTCCCGCAGAGCCTGGGAAGGGGCTGGCTAATTGACTGGAGGCAGGTAACGACACAAGCAGTCAGGTGGGAATGTGCAGTCTGTTATTGACTGACACAGTTGGTTGTTGGGGACCTGTGTTCATTAGCTGTGTGCAAAGTGATAGTATAGGAGAGACGCTGGGTCCTGTGCTGAATGATTGAATGTCCCACCTGATGGGAGGTACATTATGTAAACCCGCCTTCAAGAGTAATCAAGTTACTTAAGTGGGTGTGTTGAGTGTATCTGAGTGGGCGCTGCAGACGAATGCAAGATCCAGGGATGTTGAAATATGAAAGGCAACTCCACCTCAACTGAAATCTACCCTCCACGTTTTGATACCCATTTTCTGCATCTCCCTGGAGCTATTATCCAGAACCAAAGCTCCACATTTCTGGTGTAAGAGTGGGCTAGCGAGCTAACAGGATCTGCTTCTCTAACGGACCCAAGAGGAAAATAAAGACCAGATCTTCTTCCTTCAACTCTTCTTTAGTCCCTTCTGAGACATGGGAAAGCCCACTGGCTAATTTGTGGAGATTAAGTTTGTTGTTTTCAATGGCATCTGCTAGGCTATGACTGCTCTCAAGTCAACAGTGCCAAGTACCTCACTGTCATTGCCCCCTCACCTCCAAGCTTTGGAGGCAAAGAAAGAATTAGAGCCTGGTGAGCACAGACCTTGGACAGAGGCTCAATGGGGATCTTGCTCTCCAGGGCTAAGACTGAAAGCATTACAAACACTTGGTCATCGGTTCCCTACATTCCACCCAGGACCACTGTCTAGTTCCTGCCCGCACAGCCCTGTACCTCTTCTATCAAGAAAGCCTCCTGTTAAGAGTGAAATACATACACTCAAA
Organism: Tenrec ecaudatus; assembly: GCF_050624435.1. NCBI lineage: Eukaryota > Metazoa > Chordata > Mammalia > Afrosoricida > Tenrecidae > Tenrec > Tenrec ecaudatus. Next base: position 114,210,895 of record NC_134543.1, on the reverse strand, counting down.
ACCCACCCACTCTACAGGGCCTGCATACCCCTCTAGTTCCGTCCAAGTCATTCCCCAAATCCCCAAAGGTGTTTTCTAGGTGCTAGAAAACCAATTCTTTGGGCTAGCTAGATAAGCTCTCAACATCCCTTATCCCGATCACTTATTTTGTTACAGGATTATAGGGGTATCTATAATTAGGGCCCGCACCAAAAAAAATGCACCTATACACTGCCTGATGTCTAAGACGATGCATCCCTCATGCAAATAGACCATGACTGGGTCTTCATTCCCCACCATAATCCTCTGGGGTTCTAAGGAGGCCTCAAGCTGAGCCCCAACTTCAACACCTCCGAGGGCCTGCAGAAAACAAGCCAGGTTCTTTCGTGTAGCTTCCAAAACCCATCACGCTGTTTCTATACACAGTTCATCTTCTCCGGTCCTGTTCCACCATGGATTCCTCATCCCCATCCCTCAGGTGGCTTGTCTTTCCTTGCACACTTTCTCCCTGCCTTGGACCTTTATCCAATGGTGTTGCCTTCCATTGGCCAAGCCTCCTCCTAAACCAGTGTTGCCTTGCCAAGTCAGGTAACTTTGAACCCATCAACCCCCAAAGCAGAACTCAAGAAAGCCAGCTTCCCCCTTCTTGTCCACAGAGCCACCTTGTGCCCTAAAGAGTGGTGGGACCTCTGAAGCCTGAGGACCACAACTAAGTCTCCAGATAGTCAGACGCATGGTGCTTTGCAGAGTGGATAGTCAACACGGGATCCTTGGTTTGAAGCAACTACAGATATCTGAAAAAATGATAGCTGAAAGAAAATCGATCGTTCATACCTGTATTTGTTCATCTTGTTTCTTTCACCCGAAGGTGCTCCAGGGGTGATAGAACAGGGTACGGGCTGGAAATGCCTGAAGCCATGGTCCGTGACGCACTGAGGTGTCAGAGCCGCAGCATCAGCAGGAACCAAGAAGACACTGCTGGAGGAATACCAAGCAAGTTACTGACTCGCCTGGGTCAGACCCCAACCCAACGGTGCTATGAGAGACATCCTTCAGGCGTTTATGTCAACTTTATTTCCTGGGGTTTAGAGAACATAAAATGGCCAGATGCTAGAAACTAAACGCTTCTGCCCTTTCACTTCACAGAACCATACATTGAAGTGCAAGAGGCAAAATGACTTCTTCAGACTGTGGCAAAATCAGAACCAAATCCCAGGTCTCGGCACCACACGTGTACAACCGTTTTCACTAATCTCAGAATATTTGCTTCCCATGTGTTTATCGTTTATTTTTTTTCCTAAGAAGCATGATCATGAGAGAGGGCAGAGGAAGCAATGAACTAGAGAGAGGACAGGCATTAACTTGACGAGAAAGATGGTAACTGACAAGAAGGAAGATGGCAATGAAAAGAAAGCCGGAGAGTCCGCTATTGGGAGTGGGGGGCTTAATATGTCATTTAAGCTGTTGCAGATCCAATTTGATAATCCGAAAGGTAAAACCCCCACCCGCTGCAGAATAAAAAGTTACTTAAGTCAAACCTGAATGCAAGGGAAGGAAAATGAATGAGACAAAGAAAGGGCAACTCAAAGAAACATTCAGTCCTAAATCTTTGTCTTATTGGCAATAATCCTCCCAACACCGTCAGTGGAACACTTTTGTGAATCCCCTTGTCTTCACGGAATTCCCAAGTGATTCTTTATCCAGATGCTGAGTCCTAAGCTATTCCTGCTACATATCACCACCCCAGCCCGCCCCCTCGCTGCCTTGCAAGGGTCCCTGTGGGATGGGCCTGGTGAATGGGAGGCCAGACCTTGGCCTGTCTGTCTTTAGCACTAGTCCCCAACCAATACTGCCAGACGTTCCTCTCTGATTTATTGGTACGAGCCCGGCATTCTTAAAATACAATTACAGTACTTAGAGTATGTTTCCTATCTTTAGGCGGCAGGAGTTTGAGTAGCCCATAAACCGCGTTGACACTGAGTTATATTCTGGAAGTGGGGGGGGGAGGGGGGCACACAGAACTGTGCCCTCTGCAAAGCGAGGTTGGCGCTGGATGATCCGAGGGGCCCAAGAAATGGGGTGAAGCATGGCAGCCATCATTTTTGTTGGTTGGTTTGTTTTCCATCCTTGTTAACATAGAGTAGACAACTCGCAGCAAGGGAGGCAGCCTCGCAGATCTGGCTTGATCATCTTAATACGGACTGTTTCCTGAGTGGAAGATTAGACCCGCACAATCTCACCCCTGATCTACAGAGGAATGGTGGGATTTCCTCCTGATGCTGCTCATATCCGAGAGGTAGGAAAGGATGAGCTGGATGGCACCTTGCTGAGTAAAACGATGCCTGTGAGACATACTCTTCAGCCTGGGCTACTCAAGTTCACCCGTGCCCACCTCTTTATGTCAACTTGTTAGGCTCCATGTGAACCTGATACTCTTTGCTGTCTTTGGGACTTTGGGGACTCGGAGAGGCTGTGGTAGTGGAGTGACTTAGAACTCGCTGACTGGGCTGGCTGCTTAGCCAGGGGGAAATGGTTTTCTGTGCTTGGTCACCTTCCCAGCACTCTCGTGAGGGATAAAGAGGCACAGAGAAGCAAAGCGAGGGTTTGCTTATAAATAATTCCTTGTGTAGGGGGTTCGCCAAGCTATGGGAAGCATCTGACCTCGTTGTCATTTAACAAGACATCCAAATCTAGACTTGACCTGTCTTCCCTATCATCTTATGCCCCTCCCTCCTGCCCATGCCTTATGCGTGGGTTACTGCAGACTTGCTGCCATCTTTAAACAGCCTGCTCTGTCATACCTACTTCTTTCCTGCGCTACATGCCTGATGAACTCTGTTCACCCTCCAAGATTGGCACCAAATACCACCTCCCTGACCTCTCCCCATGCCCCCCCACCCTGAGCCCAAAGCAGGAAGTCATCATTATGCACCGAAAACACTTTGCAAAGAAGTTCCTAAGAGCACAGCTTGCTTTCTGTTCTAACTCTCTCGATGTAGCTATCGGTGGCTTATTTATTCTTTTTCACATCGTAGGTAAGGCAGTAGCATCGGAGAGTGTAATCACTGTTTTACTGTTGGATGATATTTTATTGGAAAGAGGGTGCGGGAGGGGGAGCCAAGGAGGAAGAAGCAAAGGAGAGGGGGAAAGGGCGAGGAAGGATAAAGGCAATGAAAGGGAGAAAATCCAGTACTCTACAGCTTTGAAAAAGTAAAAGGCAGCAGAAGAGGTAAAGGCAGCCAGAGACAAACCAAACACCTAAACTCTCCATGTCCCCATGTGCAGTGCCGTGAAGAAGGCCAACAGCGTGAACCAGGGAGAACAAGAAAGGCCCCCAAGGAGGCAAATGATTTTCAAAGCCATCCATGCTCTCGTTGGTAAAGTTGTCCCGTTTGATCTCAAAGCTGGTAGAAAGCAGAGACCGTGTCTCGCCTACACTCTCCGTAGGACCTTGCCCAGTGCTGGCTGAATCAATGTGAAATGATGGCCTTCGTGTTCAGCCCTTGCCATGAGACAGCACCACATGCAGCTGGAAGCTTCTGGCTAATGCTTCAGTCTGCTCCTGTCGCCTTTCAAAGAGCAAGCCCATCTAGTCATTCCTAGCTGCTGGCCACAGAGGGTGACAGATCATGACCACAGTGGCTGCTGCCCTCACCCTGAGCCTCTCCAAATGCTTGGTAGCTACCCTGGTGGTGTTGTGAGCTACACGCTGGCTGCTAACTGCAAGGTCACCAGTTTAAAACCACTAAATGCTCTGCAGATGAAACACGGGTAAAAGACGGGGCTTTCTACTCCCATAAAGATGTACAGTCTTTTGGGGGTGTGGCAGGAGAGATTGGGAGGAAAGGGGGAGCAAAGAACAATGAGCACAAGAATAATGGAAATGTTCTAAAATTGATGCTGGTGATGATTGTGCAGCTCTTCCTGATGTGACTGGACCATTGGATTGTGTGCTATGTGAATTAAATGACAATAAAACTCTTAATTTTTTAAATATTAAAAATATATATTTACAATCACAGAAACCCAGAGGGGGCACTTCTAGACTGTCTCTCTGAGTCAGGATGGGCTCAGTGGAAGTGAGTTTCCATTTGAGACTGGACCAGAACACAGCGGTGCTGGGGGAGGGGGGGATGGAGTGGGCGGGGGGAATACATGATGAAGGATTTAGAAGATGCCAAAAAGATCCTCTACTTGAAAGTATTCCTTACTCCAGTGGCCTGCTTCACACATGCACAAATTCCCAAACTGGTTTCTAGAGGTTAAAATCATCCAATTAAGTTTTTTTGTTGTAGTTATATGAGAACATGACTGCAAAGGTTACTGAGGCTTTCCTGGCGATTAGTCTGCTGATTTTCATTTTAATCTAAATCTACCATGTGAGTGGTCAGCATTGCTTCCTTTCAAAGATGAACTTCCCAGGAGGGTAACATGTTATATCACCATAATATCTGTGCTTTGACTTTATCTGAACAGCCGGGGGAACAACCATTCCATAAATGAGCTGGAGGAGGGGGGAGTGGGACCAGGGTATGGAGGTACCTGCAGAGCCCCCAAAAGGGAGGGAGGCAAAGTTTTCTCCCAGAGCAAAGCTGAAATGAGAGGTCCTCATCTCCCTCTGCTCAAGTTGCTTTCTTTGGATGAAAGGATGGTGGGGAAATCTGGGAGGGAGCCTTTGATAGCGGGCTTTCTACTCAGCCTCCACTTCACCAGCGGCACTCAGGTTCGGCCATTGTGGAATTAACTTACGCCAATTCGCTCTTTGCTTCTCTGTGCCGATTTGTCCCTCACAAGGATGATGAATTTTTGACCTTTTCAAGGAGCATCTTGGAATAAACAACAAAGAGAGAGAGAACTCTAAATGCAAGATCCCATTGTTATCACATACCCATAAATCTTACCTGTCCAGCCAGTCAGGAGGGAAAGCTTGGACTTCCTAGAAAGTCATAGAACTTACTCAGTCCACCTGATCTTTATCTCAACACAGCCCAAGGCTCAGACCAGCCAGGCACAGCCTCCTGAGGCCCTTGGCCACAGGTGGGATCTGTAGGCCTTGACTTCCTATACACTTCTGGCCCATCTCCAAGGCCACGAGAGGAGGAGCAGTTTCCCGATGGCTGTGAAAGAACCCCAGACCAAAAAAAAAAAGGTTTTGTAACCCAAGTGGGTTTTTCTGAAGGACAGGACAAGTTTCAGGTGTACAGTCTCAAAGGTGTTCACGCCTTGCCTTGAACAACCACGTGGAAAAGAGTGCCTACGTGTGCAGATCTTGGCGGGGATCCCGGGAGACCAGACGCCCAAGAATCCTAGAGGCTGGGAGCATGTGTGTCCAGAGGCATGGGTCCAAGGCCTGGTGCAGGCGCATGTGTGTTCATGCAGGGAAAGGAGACCCACCCCCTCTACTCGCCTCTGACCAGGAGCAGGCTAAGAGAGCGTCCCACGGCAGAGCATGCTCCCTGCCTTTATTCTAGCCCACCCCCTGGCTGGGGGAAGGTGTGGTTGATGGTATTGGTTGACCCCATTGGCTGAATTAGACCCACCTGGGTGATGTCATGAGCCTGGGCCTAGTTTGGCCCACCCAGGTGTACCTCCCACGTGGTTCAGGGGCTTGAGTCTGAGCATGCTCAGTTTGGGATCGTCATGGGTATCTAATGCCTGACTTCTTTTCAACCTCTTCTTTGGGGACCTTTGCAGGCACGGGAGGGACAACCCCCTACCCCTAAGCTAGCTACTTAACAGGACCAGTATTCCACAAGGATTTGTCATGTGCATGAGGTTAATGTCCTGAGAGCTGGGCATCTAGCCACCACACCATACCACGCACGCACAGACATGAAACGCTTTTCATTTTATTTGCATCCAGAGAGAGGAGTGGGAAGGGAGGGATCGAGAACTTGGGGCTCAGGAGGGAGGCACTCTATTACAACACAGGGGTTCTGTCCTGCTTTTAAGGAGATTTGTCTTTTTTTTTTCTTTTCTTTGAATGAGGGGGAGTGCTGAATGGAGACCCAAAACCCAGCTATAGGCAATTGGACATCCCCTTATGGAAGGGTCTGGGGAGAAAACGAGCCAGTCAGGGTGCAGGGTAGCAACAATGAAACACACAACTTTACTCTAGTTCTTAAATGCTTCCTCCCCTCCCACTATCATGATCCCAATTATACCTTACAAATCTGACTAGACCAGAGGATGTACACTGGTACAGATAGGAACCAGAAACACAGGGAATCCAGGTGAGTGGTGATACCAGGAGGGTGGAGGGAGGGTGTGGTGGAAAGGGGGAACTGATTACAAGGATCTAGATATAACCTCCTCCCTCGGGGATGGACAACAGAAAAGTGGGTGAAGGGAGACGTTGGACAGTGTAAGATATGACAAAATAATAATTTATAAGTTAACAAGGGTTCATGAGGGAGGAGGGAGCAGGGATGGATGAGGGAAAATGAGGGCCTGATGCCAGGGGCTTGGGTGGAGAGCAAATGTTTTGAGAATGATGAGGGCAAGGAATGTACAAGTGTGCTTTACATAATTGATGCATGTATGGATTGTGATAAGAGCTGTATGAGCCCCCAACAAAGTGATTTTTTAAAAAAGAAAGAAAAGAAGGTATGTATAAGAGACCCTTAAAGATAAATAAATAAAATAATTATTAGGTTTCAATCATTGTATTGGGGGCTCCCAGAGCTCCTTTAACAATCCATACATTCATTCTATCAAGCACAGCTGTACATATGTTACCATCATCCCCTTCAAAACATTTTCTCTCCACCGGACCCCCTGGCATCAGCTTATTTTGTTTTCCCTCCCTCCCCCACCCTCCCACCCTCATGAGCCCCTGACAAATCACAAATTCAGGGAGATTTCAGTCTTGGGGTTTGTTTGTTTTTTACCTATTGTCATAAATGTGAACTTTCAAGTAAGCAGATAATCAAAAAGTCAGAAGTCTGTTCAAACCCCAGGCATGGAGGTGAGGGTGGACAGTGCACCTTCGTGGGGAACACCATTCAACCCCGAACAAGGTTAAACCTCTAACACTAGTTGGATACATTGTAATCATATCAGAATAGCTAATGCTTACAGAGTACACTGGACATGAACTGTTCTGCACATTCCAACGGCACTATCCCAATGAATGCTCACAAAAATCTACTGATGTGTGTGTTGTTGTTGTTGTGATCCTCATGCTACAGAGAAGAACAAAAACAGAAATTTAGGCGATTGGTATAAGGGTCACCCAGGGGGTGGCTATTCTAGGATTTGAACCTAGTTCTGTCTGATGCTGAAGACACTGTCCTTGGTTATCCATCGGCCAGCACTGCTTCCCTTTGAATAAGGAGAGGTGAGGACTGGGAGAGAGCAAGACAAAAATGAAGTAGAAACATTGTGGACTTTTTGTTTGTTTGTTTTGGTCTTAGGAAAGCAAAATAAATACCAAACTTCCCCCACACCCTTGCCACCACCAGCACCCCCCTCCCCCAAAAAATCTACGGAACATTTAGGATAAACTATTTATATGGCAAGCTAGAGTTGCTTACCCCGAGATTTCTAAAATCTAAGTTTAGAAGATCTGATGTAAAATAATCCAAGAGATGACAAGCCCTGCCCATTTGGGGATGCCTCCAAGCTTCCGGTCTCGGGGAGCCAAGGGGGAACAGACAGGCCAGGCGAGGTAGTGAGGCCGCTGGGCTCCCAAACAAACAGCGCTGATCAAAGAAAAGCAACTTTAGCTGCTGTAAATAATAATAATAATAAATTTAGCACCAGGAATCAAGTCCACAAGAGATGTTTTCCTTGTAACATAGAACCGCAGCCTTCAGAGAAGAGAGCATTTTAAAGATCTTGGCCCCAACTCTCTGTGTGACCTTGAGAAACTTACCTAGCTGCTCTTGACCTCAGCTGAAAAAAAAAAAAGAGGTGAAATTATCAGAGTATCCAAAGAGCAGAACCTGGCCAAGGCAACATTTGAACGTCGTCTCCATCCACTGACGGGGGTTTCCCTGGCTTATCACTTGCTTCAGAGGCTGTATTCGTCTGGGTACTTTAGAGAAACAAATCCACAGAAACTTACATATATGCGAGAGTTTTATATAAAGGTCAACTGCACATCAAGAAAACATTCCAACCCAGTGCTGCCCAAACCCACAAGTCCAGCATTAACCCATATGTCTGACACCAATCCACAAAGTCCTCCTCCATCTCAAAAAACACATGCAATGATGCCAACTGCAGGAGGAAAGCCGAGTCAGTGAATGTGTAAGCATCTCAGTGCTGGCAGGGGTCTCCACACGGGTGCTTCAGCACCCAGGGCTGCATCGGAGTAGGCTGCTTCTCCTTGGGGATGTCTTGCTGGAAGTGGCCTTGCCAGCTGAAGCAGGGAACTGTCTAAGGCAACTGCACCCTGGTCTGACCATCAGAAAGCAAGAGACCCAAGAACTAGAAAGGTGAGGCTTACCGAGTCATTTATCTCTCCACCCTTCAATTAACCCCACCTGTGTTTATCGGCCAGGTTGGCACCATGAACTAATGACCTCAGAGGCCTAGTGAAAGAGTCAGTGTGTTTGGAAGTACACTCAGTCAGTAGGTAAACTCAGCAAGACTTAGCTGTCTCCTCTCAGACAAAGTCTCAGCAGTCAGAAGTCTCTGACAATGAGAAGTTTCACCAGCAGCAGAGACGGCTCGCTTCTGCTGTACATGAATGAGAAAGAACTTGGCCTTGAAGTTCCTCAGCCATCTAATAACCATGAGGGCAGAGGGATGAGGAAGGAGAGTAGAGAGATGGAGAGAACTCGGGGTCTTCTATCCTTTGAGCCCTCGGTCAACCTACATCTGATGAAGTTTCCATTTTACGGATCTCCTGAAATTCCCTCCGTCTCTTAGAAGGGAAACAGCAATGGCGGCAAGTGCTGTGAAGGAGAATTTTGAAAAGAGCACAGTAGGAAAACCCAGGCTGCCTGCTTCTTCTTTTGCTGGGGGTGGAAACCCGCGGTGTCTGAAGACCTTGCCAAGGCCTTCCTCAGAATCTTGCACTAGGAGGCCGGGACTCCGGACCACAGGTAAGATGTGGGAGCAAAGCACAAGAGGAACACTTGAATGGAACGGGATGTTCACCCAGATAAAGACATAGCTGCAGCCCTTACATGTTTGAAGCACTCTGGGTGGGAAATTAGGAAAGGCTAGCTGAGGGTGCCCTGAAGCCCAAGGTTATGGAACACCAGACCTGCAGGATAAACGGTGACGAAGGGCTCCTGGGTTCAAGTGCACCATCCCCTGACTGCGACGATTACACTGCACTCTAGCCTACACGAAAGAATCTGGCAAGCCCTCCGGAGAAAAGGCATGTTTTGAATTGTTTAGCACCAAAACACAAACTCGCTGCCATTGAGTTGATTCTGACCCCTGCCAGCTCTGCAGGATGGAGTACAACTGACCCTGTGGGTTTCCTTTATCTCCCTCTGAGAGGCTGATGGTTTCAAACCGCCGACTTCGCAGTGAACACTTCACCCACTGTGCTACAGTGTTTCATTCCCACTCCATCCCGAAGGTCCTCGGACCACCTGTCTCAGAAACCTCCGCTGGAAGGGAGGTTCTCTCAGAGACTGCGAGGCTGAGGTCTGGGTAGAACCCATAGGCAGCACTTTCAGGACAGCAATACCTGAGCCCCCCGCCCAGTCCCCACAGCAGCGGTACTGATGGGAGTAGGCACTGCACATCCGCCTGTGATGCAGTAAAAAGCACATGCCACCACCTGCAATGTATTCGTATGCCCACATTGCAGGCTCTCACTGCAGTTTAGAGGACAAAGGGGTGGAGGAAGGACAGTGCACCACCAGGAAGCAATCCACCAGCTCCGGAATGTGGCCCAGCCAATCAAAGTCATGATCAGATCTCTGCGACAAATAGCTAGTACTTTTTAAAATGGTCAAACACTTCATGATGTGGATGCTTTGGAAGGTGTTATGCTGAGTCAAGTTAGTCAATTTATCTTTATCATAAAGATACATTTTATAATGAGACCACCACTATAAAATAAATCAAGAAAAATGGCTTCCATACCAAGAGAAGGAGTCTTGATGGTTATGGAGAAACCAGAGTGAGGAGGGAGGGAAAGGAGGGGGATATAAATAAATATAATTTATTAATAAAAAGTACACAAAATTTAGCATACATATATAGACAGTAGCATATGTAGAAACATAGGTACAAAGATAGATAATAACATATATTGTCATGTAGATAAGGAAAAATGTCTCCTAGGGACTACCAGTATATGTACGCAATGACACACCTAGACTCTTATTTTCAGACACATACACACACACACAATGAATCACAGGTTTGGAGAAAGCATTCCCAATGCACGTGTCTGACAATGTGCGATGGACGAAGAAAGGCACAGAGATGAACAGGCAAGCACGCATGCGTGTGCGCACGTACACACACACACACACACACACACAAAACTAACAGTATATTTCCCATAGATTAAAAGAAAGAACAAATGGAATCAACATGACAACAGCACATTGAAAGGTTAGATAGGAACTTCAGGGGACAGTGAATTTGAGTTAATGTAAGCAATGTCACTAAACTGTATGTGTAGAAACTGTTGAATCATCATACATTTTGCTGTATATAGTCTCAAAAACAACAAAATAAATAAAATTTAGAAAAAGGAAAAACACACGTAAGCACTCTCCCCCAAAAGGGAAAGGGTACCTTAGGTTGGCAGCTAGGGTATTCCTGTGGTTGAAACAAAACACGTAGGAAACCTAAAATTTAAGGCTTGGATGTTATTTGAATTCATAGTCAAAGAAACCCTCTTTAAAAGGCATCTTCAGGACAATCGGGCTGTAGGAATATGATTGCGTTGTGGATAATATTAGGGGCTATTGATCATTTTGTGATGCATGATAATGACTTTGTGCATCTGCCTTTTGTTCTGTAAAATTATCACCAGGTCAGTAGTTTGAAACCCCTAGTCACTGCTCAGGAGAAAGATGAGGCTTTCTATCCCATAAAAGTTTACAGTCTCAGAAACCCACTCTCTGTCCATCCTATGAATAGGAATTGACTATGAGTAAGACTTGTCTCAAGGTCACTGAATTTAGTTTGGGGTTGTGAGATTCACCCTGAGTTACAAAAACCTGCCTCCGCCCAGTATATTTGAATCTGTAGAAAATATACTCTTGGTTTTGTTCTGATTTTTCTATCAGAACGCTAATCCCATCTTGAGTGTAATAAGAGTCCTGGAAGCTTGGCTTGACTCGCCTGCCACTTGGAGGGGCTGGTACCAAACAGAGCTGTGGACCCTCATTGAGTATCTCTCCAGCTGACGACCCTGTGAGATATTTGATGGGTCTTGCAAATAGTCACTTGCCCAGAGCAAGAAAAAGAAAAGGATATTAATGTCACATATTTTCCTGCATGTATTTGTCCCTGGAGGGAAAGGAATTTTTGACTGTTGTTTTAAATTAAAAAACAAAAGAGCAAACTGTGGGCTGAGAAGAATTTTTATGATTTTTTTAAGTACACAGTCTTAAGAACCTATACATTTTAAATCTGACCAATAGATTCATGTCTCTATTGTCTAGCTTCCCCACTTCCCAATGCAGAACTATTTGGAGTTGTGAGAAATCCCCAGAATAATGAAGGAAAACAAACAATGTCCATTTGTCCCTGTGGCACTCATGCTGAAGACAGGCTAGTGACGCCGGCTTGCCAAATGTCATTTATCCTTTGCTCTTAGGGTTATACAGGATCCATGTCCTTTTCTTGCTTTGTTTTCTTTCCTTTCATTTTTTTCCCCTTTTGTTTTGTTTTGGTGTTTGCCCTTTCAGGGCTTTCTAGCACTGCTGCTTATAAAAATCACCTTGCTAGTCATGCCACAACTGAACAGCGACCTATGGTCCCCATTCTGATTCAGAATCACACACACACACACACACACACACACACATTTCAGTAACTTTCCCAATCAGGCATTTCCTTGATAGCTGCATGGCAAAGGGTTCCAGCACAGGGCCATTTTTCTTCTGCAAATTAATGGTGTTGCATGTCTCTGGTGGAATAACTGCGCTTGACTTTTCTATTAAGGTATATTATCCTAAATGGGTTGTCAGTCAGATTGTCCTCATTAGGAATTCAAAACTCCAGGTTCATCAGGGAATAGATTTAGAATGGCTAATGATGTTACAAAGCTGCCAACTTGTATTCCTAAGAAAAATTAGCTGTGGGATGTCTCAGGAATTCATCCTTCTGCCTCCTACAAAATTTGCTCTCCTTCAGGCCCTGCCTACCTCTGGCCTGCAGCAAAGCCTGCTTTCCCCTTGATCCACCCATTTTCTGGGCCTCCAGACACCACACACACACACACACACACACACACGCTGCTTTCCTCTGCACTCTGAAAGGACCAAACTACTTTTCCAGCTTCATCCCCACTTCCTCCTTCCAAACACCCTCTTACCACCAATTTCATGCCCCACCATAGACCACAACAATCACCATCCCCAATGGTCTTAGCATGTACCCCTTTTTAACCCTCCCTGTCTGACTGTTCTTAACCCACATCCTTATCTGTCAGAGATGTGCCCGTTATTTTAATGCCATGTTCAAATCTTCTCTCTTCTAGAAGGACTTCTCACACATCCCCAAATTAATCTTGTCCACCAACTGTCCTTACACCCCATTACAACACACTGTTAGCCTGTCCTTTTGAATGATTACTTAGATGCATCCCTATCTCCTCCACTAGACTAGGAAGCCATGAGAGCCAGCATCCTGTCATGGTTAGCACCTAGTACATAGTGCATGGTTTATATATTTCTGGCTTACAGTCAAATACTAAGTAGCCGTTTGAGAACAACTGAAAGCATGGGCACAATATATCATGAAGAAAAGACAGAAACATGTGCATAATCTGCTCCCACATCTCAAACCCAACCCAAACTCACCGCCGTCATTCTGACTCAACGCAGCCCAGGGGGAAGCCACCCCTGTGGGTTTCCCAGGCTTTAAGTCTCTACAGAAACAGACAGCCTCATCTTTCTGCCTCAGAGCAGCTGCTGGGGTCCAACTGCTCACATCGTGGTTAGCAATGCCACCCATAAGCCACCACACCACCAGGGTTCCCTCTGCTTCCATTTAGGAAAAATAGAATCATACATGGACTGACAGATAAAAGCTTCTATGGATAAAGAAATATATATATATAAAGACATAAATAGCTCATCTATTTCTCACTAGAGACACACACCCAAACCTAGTAACAGCAGTGCTACTGGGAGGAGACAGAGACTTGGCATTGTCTTTCCCTGTGTAGCATTTTATTCTGTTTGAGTGTCATTACCATGTGCATCTATTACCTTGTACATATATTACCCATATTCAAAGATAGCAATTCAATTCAATGTAATAAAATAAATGTTTGATTTTAATTGAAACTGAACTGAACAACCTTGAACTTAATAATAGAACTGACTAGTCAAATTACCGATTGCCAAATGAATTCAACAATCAGAGAGAAATTTTTATTTCTCTAATTAGAGGCCAATCTAGTGCCAAGTTTAATTCATTGGTTTTAATAAAAGTAATAATTATATTAAATATAAGTTATAATGCTTAGAACATTAATAAATCAGACGTGATTTTTTTCATTGCGGAAAATCTTATGCAAGAGTATCCAAATTCTATCAGTCTGTTCACTAGCAAGGTGGACTCTCAGGAGTCACATCTTTTTGTCCAGTAATCATTGAAGCAGTCCCTGGTAGTGCTAATAGTTAGCACGCTCAGCTGCTAGTCAAAAGTATGGTGATTTCAGTCCACCCAGAAGCACCTTGGAGGAAGAGCCTAGCAATCTACTAGTAAAAAACCTCGTTGAAAACCCGATGGAGCCCAGTGCTAGTTGAACACACAGAGTCAGAGTGGACTTAGTGGTAACTGGGTAAATGCCACCTCGTAGTTTGTCAAGGTCATCCACCAGGAAATGTGTGCACAGAGGATTCAAAACCTGTCTTCGGAGTTCAAAGTCTGAGCTACCCTCTGCAAGGTGGTGCATATGGTAGCTCAGAGGCCCCATTTGAGCTGTGTGGTTGGGTTTGCACCCCACCCTTGTGGAGATGGCCGGTCCTCTCCCAATCCCCACCCTATATGGGGAATAATTCATTCTATCATACCAAGTTCAAACCACGGCCCTTCTCCTGGGTTCCTCCTCTTCCCCGCTGTCTCATGACCAGCTAGCCAGAAGTGAACATTCAAAAGATTTGAAAATTTTAAATAAGCCCTGGCAGCAGCATGCATGGAGAGCTCGGTGCCTCCTTCACCTTTCAGGTGAAAAGACGCTGCTCAAGACCCCAAGGTTACGTTGCTTTCATCATTATCTTGACCTCTGGAGCTACAAATTATCCTGTCATCTCCCTCATTCCTTTTTAAAGAGTCATCTCTGATGTATGAGCAGAGCTGAGACCCCACTCCTGGGGGCTCTCCGCAGAACATCCGGGGCAGAATGGAGACTCACCAGGCACCTGCGGATCCTGGGGGACACTAATGAGGGCCAGAGTCAGTGCTCACGAGGAACACGGCGGCTGATCGTTAACACATTAGCTCCACAGGGCACCGTGCCAGTTTTCACAAGCAACCCATCCAGCATGCCAACTCAGCCATGAGCAAACCGGAAACTCAGAGGAAATTACCTGCACACCCTGTACTACCTTATTTCCAGCAATGTTTGGGAAAATATTTTCCATAACAATAGATTTGTAGACACTGCTAATCACTATAGTAGCCTTACGTATGATAACTAATAATAGCCATGACTGATATTACTATCTATAATCATAGCGATATCGTGGAATGTATACTGAATATACTCTAGTACTAACAAGAGTACACTATTATAAAAAATTGTGTTCGACCATTATATCCCCAGAATGGCCTGGGGTGTGTTGCTGTTATTGTTATGCGCCATCCAGTCAATTCCGACTTACAGCCAACCTCTATGACCTTGGAGAGCTACCCCAGTGGGATTTCCTGTCATTGGTACTGAAGCAAATCACCAGGTTTTTCTCCCAAAGAACAGTTGGTGGGTTGAAAGCGCTGATCTTTCCATGCTTAGCCATTCCGCAACCAGTGCTCCTAGTCTGGGATACAGCAGGTACCTAACATTGGTCGAATTTCATTGAGTATTATATGCAATATGATAATATTAGGTCTCCTGAAAGGTAAATTCTGACTTTTGTTTTTATCTATAGAAGTCTTCACCTCTTTGAAAAATAAAAAGAAAGGAAGGAGAGAGACAAGAAGTCAGAGATGGGCTACTCCAGAGGAGATAAACTAAGGAAACGCCAGGGATCTCTTGAGCAGCCTGTCACCGGCTGTCACAAGTTACCTTCCCCTTTCCCAACTTTGCCTCCCTCTGTGAGGAGAGAGGATCAGGCCCTCTTCTGGACAAGAAAACATGTAATATGTCAGCCTATGACCTTCTACTTAGTGTCTCCTTCTTCTTCTGAATTGCTTCTAGAAAGCGTTTAGAATCTCTCTCCTCAGCATTGAGAAAGGACGTCAGCATCGTCCTCTAAATTCTAGGCAGCACTTTTTGCACGTGACCGGATGACAAGAAAATCGGTTCGAACCTTCTGAGGAGCAATTTGGAATATGTGTCAGCAGCTCAGGAATTTTGCATACCATTTCACCCATCATTTTAAACTTCTGGAAAGTCAATTTAAGGAAGTAATCCAAAACACGTAAAAGACTTTCTACTCTCATTCCTTCAGAGCCTCATTGATAACACTGAAAGTTTGGATGCAATCTAAATTGCTAGTAATAGGAGAATGCTTCATGACACTTATGTGTTGGTATATTATGCAACCATTCAAATTGTGTATGAAGAGCGAGGTACAAGGGTGGGAGATAATCATGTTTAATTATTCATGGGAAAATATGTAAGCTATATGTGAGATGATGATGACCTTAACTATATAAAGCACATGCATAGTAGAAGGGAATATTTAAGTCCCCTGGGGGAAATGTAAATAAAATCATGATAAAATGACATTTAGACCATCAGATCAGCAGCGATTGAAGCTTGACTAAACCAAATTATGGAAAGGCCATCAAGCAATGGAGATTGGTTTCATAATTTAAAGACTTCCTGTTAACGATGGTTAAACACGTGGATGTTGGTGATTGGAACCCAGCAGCAACTCCACAGGGCAAGAGATGTGGCAGTCAGCTTCCGTGAACATTTACAGCCTTGGGAGTCTTCTGGGGCATTCCCACTAGGTCTCCAGGTCACCTGGAAGTCTTCTGGGGCATTCCCACTAGGTCTCCAGGTCACCCGGAAATCTTCCAGGGCATTCCCAGTAGATCTCCAGGTCACCAGGAAGTCTTCTGGGGCATTCCCCCTAAGTCTCCAGGTCACCCAGATGTCTTCTGGGGCATTCCCCCTAGGTCTCCAGGTCACCCAGATGTCTTCTGGGGCATTCCCACTAGGTCTCCAGGTCACCCAGATGTCTTCTGGGGCATTCCCACTAGGTCTCCAGGTCACCCAGAAGTCTTCTGGGGCACTCCCACTAGGTCTCCAGGTCACCTTTAGTTGGTATCAACTTAATGACAGGGTTTGTGACTGAATCATGATTTGACAGTATCTAGGGTTAAATCTTCATGACCATAGATTTGGCAGTGGATCTTTATAATGCATAATGACAGTTTTCCATCACTTCATCTGCATGTGAAAGTTGGACATGGAATAAAAAAATTGATGCATTTGAACTATGGTGTTGACCAAAACATCAAAAGGACCATGGAGGGCTAAAGAACAAACAGATCTATCTTGGAAGAAATACAGCCAGAATGCTCCTTAAAAGATGGTAGACTCGGTCTTGCATACTTCGAACACATTATGTTGAGAGACCAGTCCCTAAAGAAGGACTTCTGGCTTGGTAAAGTGGATGGGGCAGCAAAAAAGAGAGAAACCTTCAGCAAGATGGATTGCCACAGTGGCTGCAACCTTGAGTTCAAGCATAGAAACAATTGTGAGAATGTCACAGGACTGGGAAGGGTTCTTACTATTGTGCCTAGAGTCCCTGTGGGTTGGAACTGACTCAGCTGGATGTCAAAAAGAAAATAAATTGGACTTCATCCTCATTTTTAAATGTTGAGGATACTATTAAGAAAGTGAAATTAAAAACCACAGGTTTGGGGGAAATAGTTGCAAATGATGCACCGGATAAAGGTTGAGCATTCAGAATATATAGAAATCTTACAGTTCAAAAATCAAATGACACCTCCCCAATTAGCAAATGCACAGAGAACTTGAATAGACATTTCTCCCAAAAAGACATGAAAATGGCCAATGAGCATAAGAAAAGATGCTCAAGGTAATCAGAAATGTAAATTCAAGCTACAGTGAGATACTTACTTCACACACACTGTTGTTGTTGTCTTTAGGTCCCGCCAAATTGGTTCCAACTCAGAGTGAGCTTATACACAACAGAAAGAAACACTGCCTGGTCAAATGTCATTCTCACAACCAGTCCCAAATATGAGCTCATTGCTGTAATCACTGTGTAATACATCCCACCCAGGGTCTTCCTTTCTTTCAGTGACCCTCCACTTTACCAAACCAAATATCCTTTGCCAGGGATTGATCTCTCCTGCACTACATGTCCAAAGTGTGGGTGGTAGTTACATTAGATCTCTCAGGGGGTGCTTGGCTCTGCACCAGAAAGAATTCACGCAAAAGCCTGGTTTGTGATCCAAGTGAGTTTTCAGGTTTACACAGGCTTCTCACCCCGTGCAGCCTCCCTAGAAACTGCTGGGGAAATCATGCGGTAGGCTCCAGGCTCCTGCCTTTTCAATTATTCCACGGAGGGGCATGGTGGATGACCCTGGTCAACCTCATTGGCTGGACTGAATTTACCTGGCGTAGGTGGGCCAATCCAGGTGCAGCGCCCACCCTGGTGAATCTCCCATTCCTGGCCAGAAACCTGAGCCTCTGAGCATGTGCAGTGTACTTACTCCTTCATGGACTGGTAGCTCAGACCTCTGAGCATGTGTAATGGACACGCCAGCCCCTAAACTAGACTACCTAATAATTATATAATCATTTGTCGATTTTAGAGGCTTAAGAGTGAAGGGTGGAATCTAGACTGTCAATCAGGCCATAACCAATAAAGCCTCTGTGTGGACATGGCCTTCTTCTGAAGATTCTGGGAGACATTGCAGCTGACAAGACACGTGGAACTACACTAGTGCCCTGAGCTGGAGGAGTCACGTGGAGACCCCTGCCAGGGCTAAGATGGTACAATGCCACTGGAACCACAAGACCTCCCACCCACTGGTCTGTGATCTTCCTACATTTGGCATCATTGCATGTATTTTGTGAGTCTGAAGAGGACTTTATAGATTGGTATTGGACATGTGAGCTAATGTTCGACTTGTGGACTTGATCTGGACTGGACTGGGATATTTTCTCAATATTCAGCTGCTCTTGTATATAAAGCTACATGTGAGTGTCTATGAATTTGTTTCTCTAGTCTACCCAGACTAACTCAGTGATGAGACGAAGTCTTGCCATGCTCACTTCTAAGAAGCATTTTGACCACTTCTGCCAAGAAATCCGTGTTTGATGCCATCCTTTGATGTCCCATGGCCCTAAGGAGGACAACACTGGAGACTCAGAGTCGGGACTGGCCCAGACTGACCCTGTGACACTGAGGCAAACCACTAAAAGCATGCGGCAGAGCAACCATGGGAGCAGAGCAGGGAGCCCCCAAGGGAGTACAAAGGACAGGCTCTGGGGGGTCAAAGCATGGTACCCCATTGGACTTGACTGAAGGACACGCCTAGAGATCAAAAATCAGAGCTTGATCTATTTGCAGGTTGTTCTTTCTTTTTAATTTTTTTTCTTTTAATTAATTTATTCTCTTATGGGTAATTAGTTTCCTTTTTTGTTGTCATCGCTGTGTTCTCACTCATCGCCTTTCCTGCTATGGCTTGATTTTTGGTGCATATATTATCTCTACAGATCTAACTAGATAAGATAGTCTGGTGTAGAAAACAACAGGACCAATGATTCCAGGGGGACACGGGAGAGGGAGAGGAGGGGGTAAGGAAGTGGTGCTGACCAACCCAGGGACAGGGGAGCAATAGGTGGTCCAAAATCAGTAGCAAGGAGGGTGTGAGAGGCCTGGTAGGGATTCAGCAAGGGCAAGGTAACCGAGAGAAATTGCTCAAACCCAAATAAAGACTGAGCATGATAGTGGGACAAGAGGAAAGTAAAAGAAATAGAGGAAAGAACCAGGTGACAACGGGTATTTATCCAGATCTAAAGACTGGAATGTACTTATGTAAATATATTTCTATAAGAGTGTGGGGAAACAGATCTATGTGCAAATATTTATAGGTTTAGCATTAAGGCAGCAGATGGACATTGGGCCTCCACTCAAGCACTTACTCAATGCAAGAACACATTGTTCTATTAAATTGGCATTCCAGGACACACACCTTCCCGACACAATTGCTGAAGAAAAATGTATGCATAAGCAAATGTGGTGAAGAAAGCTGACGGTGCCCAGCTATCGAAAGATATAGCATCTGGGGTATTAAAGGCTTGAAGATAAACAAGCAGCCATCTAGCTCAGAAGCATCAAAGCCCACATGGAAGAAGCTCACCAGCTTGTCTGACCACAAGGTGTAGAAGGGACCAGTTATCAGACATCAAAGAACTAAAAATCATATCAGTGGGTGCCCACCTTCCTGATACGATCACTGAAGACAAACATGTGCATAAGCAAATGTGTTGAAGAAAGCTGATGGTGCCCAACTATCAAAAGAAATAGCATCTGGGGTATTAAAGGCTCGAAGATAAACAAGCGGCCATCTAGCTGAGAAGCATCAAAGCCCACATGGAAGAAACACACCAGCCTGTATGACCACGAGCTGTCGAAGGGATCAAGCATCAAGGAACAAAAACTCATATCATTGTAAATGTGGGTGAGTGCAGAGTGGAGACTCAAAGCAATCAAATCAATCCTAACTTGTGGTGCCCCTGTGACAGGATAGAACTACCCCTGTGAGTTTCCAAGACTGTGACTGTTCATGGGATTTTAAAGTCCCATCTTTCTCCCCAGGAACTGCTGGTAGCTTTGAACTGCAAGCCTTGTAGATCACAGCCCAACTCATAACCACTATGCCACCAGAATTTCTCATGAATATAGTATATATATGTATATATATATATATATATACACTATACTATAGAGTACATGTGTGTGTTTCTATATTCATACTAAGATAATAACACTCCGTAATGAAGACATCCAACTACAATATATTATTACTACAGACATTAAATGATTCTTACGCCTAAGGCTCACTGTATAACTCTTCCCACGTCCCTCTCTTTCACCTCCATGCAGTTTACTTATGATTTTAATTAGACTGGTCAATTGTTTTTAATGGATAATATGACACTAACCCAGATGGCTACCACAAGTTTCAAATAAATTGTCTCAATTAATCGCATCTTAAAATGTTTCCTTCCTAACTCAATGGAAGGTTCCTGGGGAATATGAGTATTCAAAGCAATTGATTGACTAAGTGGGAAGGTAGGAGGAGGAAGAAGAGAGAATGGCTATGAGAGAAGGTGAAAAATTGGAAAGAAAAAACTAGACAAGGCTAGAAAAGCCCATTTCTGTGTCTGTTTGGGAGATTTGTGAGAAGTGAATGTGATTACAAGGGAAAGGGGGTTTCTCTGAAACTGAAACTTGACAGGAAGCCCATTAAGATGTGACAGGAATTGAATAGACTACACTTGAAAAGGTAGAATCATAAAGCTGAGAGAAACTCCAAGAGATTTCCCAGGGTCATTAAAAGAATAGTAATTATTTGATGATATCAGATACTAAACACTTGTGAGACAAAATTATCTATTAAACAGTGTAAGAATATAGATCTATAACACAGAGAGAAGCGCAATCTCGGTCACGGGTGGACAAAAACAGATGCTTACCTGCTCCATTGCTAAAGATCTCTTGGCAGTGGAGTTACATGCACAGGCACACACATATATACACAGCAAACAAGCCAATCATCCCAGGTTGGCCAGGACTAAGGGGACTCCCAGCTACCAAGCCTACTTCTTGGTTTCCAACTTTCACATTCCAATCACAGTTATGATCAATGCACCGCGGTTGCATGTTTGATTGATTTCACATGGCAGACATTAGTTAAAATCTTCCATTTTGTCATCTTTAGTATTGGTTATGGGTGCATCATTTTGAAGAATAGCCTCATCAACTGGTTTTCCTTATAGGCTTAGGGGTCTCCTACGGCGCTGTATGTCAGGATCAATCTTAAAATGTTCTTGATCATGAATGCAGTGTAATTCCTCATTGAGTTTTCATTCCTGGACTAGTAGAACAAATGACTGCCAATTCCAGTCCAGTAAGCTCACGGATTCCTAGCATACCTATCTTCACTCATTCCGTTTCTATCTTTCAAGATTTCCAATTTTCCTAGATTCATACTTTGTACATCCCAGTGCAATTTTTTCAATCATTTTATTGGGGGCTGGTACAACTCTCATCACAATCTATATATACATCCATGTATCAAGCACATTTGTACATTTGTTGCCATCATCATTCTCAAAACATTTGCTTTCTACTTGAGCCCTTGGTATCAGCTCCTCATTTTTTTAAATCATTTTATTAGGGGCTCATACAACTCCTATCACAATCCATACATACATCAATTGTGTAAATCACATTGTACATTTGTTGCCCTCATCATTCTCAAAACATTTACTCTCTACCCAAGCCCCTGGCATCAGGTCCTCATTTTTCCCCTCCCTCCCCACTCCCCTCCTAGCTCATGAATCCTTGATAATTTATAAATTATTATTTTGTCATATCTGCTCTGTCTCACGTCTCCCTTCCCCCACTTTTCTGGTGTATGTCTCCCAGGGAGGAGGTCACATGTAGATCCTTGAAATAGGTTCTCCCTTTCCAACCCACCCTCCCAGTATTGCCACTCACACCACTGGTCCTGAGGGGATCATACTCCCTGGATTCCCTGTTTCCAGTTCCCAACTATACCAGAGTACATCTTCTGGTCTAGTCAGACTTGCAAGGTAGGTTTAGGATCATGACAGTGGGGGAGGGGGAAGGAAGCATTTAGGAACCAGAGGAAAGTTGTATTTTTCATCGTTGCTACATCACACCCTGACTGGCTTGTCTCCTCCCCAAGACCCTTCTGTAAGGGGATGTCCAATGGTCTACAAATGGGCGTTGGGTCTCCACTCCGCACTTCCTGATGCTCATTCACTATGGTAAGATTTTTTTGTTCTGATGATGCCTGATCCCTGATCCCTTGACACCTTGTGATCGCACAGGCTGGTGTGCTTCTTCCATGTGGGCTTTGTTGTTTCTGAGCTAGTTGGCCACTTGTTTACCTTCAAGTCTTTAAGACCCCAGACGCTATATCTTTTGATAACTGGGCACCATCAGCTTTCTTCACCACATTTGCTTATGCACCTATTTGTCTTCAGTGATCATGTTATGGAGGTGAGCACACAATGATATGATTTTTTTGTTCCTTGATGCCTGATAACTGATCCTTTCAGCACCTCGTGGTCACACAGGTAGTGTGTTCTTCCATGTGGGCTTTGTTGCTTCTGAGCCAGATGGCCGCTTGTTTACCTTCAAGCCTTTAAGACCCCAGACACTATTTCTTTTGATAGCCGGACACCATTGGCTTTCTTCACCACATTTAGTTGTTCATCCACTTTGTCTTCAGTGGTTGTGTCGGGAAGGTGAGCATCACAGAATGCCAATTTAATAGATGAAAGTATTCTTTCATTCAGGGAGTACTTGAGTGGAGGTCCAATGAACCTTATAAATATATACACATAGATATATTTCCCCATCCTCATGTATAAATATATTTGCATATGTACATGTCTTTATCTAGACCTCTATAAATGCCCTCTGCCTCCCAACTCTTTCCTCTATTTCCTTTGACTTCCCTCCTGTCCCACTAACATGCTCAGTGACCACCAGGGTTCCAGCAATTCCTCTTAGTTACATTACCCTTGATCATGCCCAACCAGGCCTCCAACACCCTTCTCACCACAGATTTGGATCGTTTGTTGTTCCCTTGTCCCTGGGTTTATTAACACCACTACCTTTCCCCCCACCTCCCCATCTCCCATGTCTCCACAGAACTATCGGTCCCGTTATTTCCTCCTCCAATTGTTCATTCAACCTATCTTATTTAGACAGACCTGCAAAGATAATAACATGCACAAAAACAAGACAGAGCACAACCAAGCAACAATATACAACAAAACATCAACAAACCAATTACAAAAACAAAACAAGAAAGAAAAGCTTGTAGTTAGTTCAAGGATTGTTTCTTGGCTTTAGGGGTGCTTTCCAGTCCAGTCTGTTGGGGCACCACACCCTGGCCCCAAAGTCCAACTTCAGCATTCCCTGGGGACCTCGCTGTTCCATTCCCTTGCTGTTCTATTGCACCCCCTTAATGTTTTGCCTCACTGTGCTGGGATCTGATCGGGTGCAATTCCCTCATTGTGCTTCTGGTGTTGTCCCCTGTAGGGCTATGGGTCAGTGAGGGACATCATGTCTCATAGTGCGGCCGGCTATATGGTCCTCTCTGTCAACTGGCTATTCTAATAGGGAACATCGACCTCCTGGCCTGGTGGGCCAGGATGTGCTCCACTCTCTCCTCCTCCCACTGCTCCTGTGTACTCCGATCAGATATGTCCCTCTTCCAGAGCTGTAGATTCAGTGCCGTCCTTTGAAATAAATTCTTC
Organism: Tenrec ecaudatus; assembly: GCF_050624435.1. Classification (NCBI taxonomy): domain Eukaryota; kingdom Metazoa; phylum Chordata; class Mammalia; order Afrosoricida; family Tenrecidae; genus Tenrec; species Tenrec ecaudatus. The sequence continues at coordinate 114,187,083 of NC_134543.1, read as the reverse complement.
TGAGGGGAGGGCAGGTGTCCACTCAGTAGTTGGGGTTGGGGCCGACCCCCCTGGTCTCTCCACTGGTTGCCGACTCCATGCCGGCATGTTGCATTCACATCTTGGAGCATCGGATTGATGTCTGGTCCCTCTTTCCCTGTGGAAACACAAACAATACCCTCCACTTGGGTGGGTTAGTGCCCTGTGCCCCCAATACCCTTTCTTTTTTATTATATTTTTTTCCTTTCCCCATCACCTTTTTAGTTGTCTACCATGTGTATCCCTGTATTTGGTCTGGTCCCTGCCATACTACCTGGTCCTCACTCCAGGAATATTTGTATACCATAGCTTTTTCCCTATGCCCCATTTGCCTTTTTTTTAAGCTTACCTCAGCAGCCTTTGAAGTCTTTCTATATTTAAGTCAATGCTATCTTGAGGTCTGTTTTCTCTTTTTGCCCTCTGGGTGAGGTTGTTCTATGTGGTGGTCTCTTATTTATGCTTGGTGAGTGTTGTTCTTCTGCCCATACTGGGTCAGCAAGGATCCCTTGTAGGGCTGGGTTTCTTCTAACATATTCTTTGAGTTATTCCTTGTCTGGGAAGACTCTTACTTCTCCATCTTGATCGATAATTTGGCTGGGTAGAGTATTCTTTCTTGGGTTTGCATTGTTTTCCTTCAATTTTTGGAATATGTTACTCTACTCTCACCTCTTCTTCATAGTTTCTGCTGATAGGTCTGAGCATATTCTTATTTGGAATCCTTCATATGTGATTGCTTGTTTTTCCCTAGCTGCTCTCATGATTTTCTCCTTTTCCTCAAAGTTGGATAATATAACTATTATGTGCCCTGGTGACTTCTTGGGAATCAGTCTTGATGGTGTTCTTTTAGCCTCCTGAATGGTTGCCTGGTTTCATTCACTAAGTTGGGGAAGCTTTCCTCCAAGAATTCTCTCACTATTGTTGCAGATGACTTCTTTGTTGTGTCTTCCTCCAGTAAGCCAATAATTCTAATGTTGTTCCTCTTCATAGCTTCAGACATAGCTCTTAGGTTTTCTTCAGCTTCTCTGATGATCTTATTAGATTTTTGTTTGTGTTTGTTAAAGTCTGCTTGGCTGTCCTCCAAGTCACTGATGCAGTTCTCTGATTCCTCCAGTCACTTCTCGAGGTCCTTAAGTCTGTGAATGGTTTTTGTTATCTCCTCCCTAAGCTCCTATATTTCTCTTTGATTTATGGCTTTTACCTCTTCTATCATTTCATCCTTTTTCTGTATTGTTTCCCTCATGTCTTCTATGATTCCAAATAGCATTCTGAAAATTTCTTTCTGTGGCAGCTCAATGTCTGCTTCCTCTATGCATGTCATTATGTTCAGGACATCTTCTGGCATTGCCTTTTGTTTCTCCCATTTTCTCATTGAGGTCGTTGGAGCTGATGTCTGTTTGCATTACATTGTTTTAGATGATCCAGGTGCCATTTTCCAGGGAGTCGAAGAGCACTGGCTTTCTCTGGGAGACTTGTAGGAGTGATTCTTCAAACTGCCTATAGCTTATTTCACTATGGAATTAGCCTACCACTTCATCCTCCTTTGGCTTCCCTTGGGGGAGTGACCCAGAAGGGTTGTCTGCTTTGGTGTTGCGGAGGTTGGGCAGAGGTTCCTGTAGCAGCTTTTGTTGAAGAGTGTTGACCTTATGCCCCCAGGCACACAGGCAGGAATTCCCCAGTAAGAGGTTGAGCAGCTGGGGATCAGCAGGGCTTTTCCCCCAGCCTCACTAGCTACACAGGGTGGAGCTCACCTAGCTGGGTGTGGCACAGGCCTAAATGCCCTAGGCTAAGGGGAGTGGTCTGGAGGTTAGCAGTAGAGTGTGAGAGACCAAGAAAGAGGCAAAGTGGAGGTAAAAAAAGTTTAAAAGCAAGTCAGATGAGCCTGTGGGGGGCGGGGGAGGGAGGGGAATATAGTGAAGAGATGGAAACAAAGCAACAATGTAACTGAGTCCCGATCCCCACCAGTGGCCCTGCAAGGGTTTAGTCCCTGCTCCAAGGCGAGAGCGGCAAGCTGTGGCTGTGCTGAGAAAAGGCTCCTGCGCAGCCCTACAAGACAAAGAGGGGGACAGAGAGGAGATGCAAGGTCTAGTCCCTGCCCCGAGGCAGGTGGTGGCAAACTGTGGCTGTGTTCAGACCAAGCCACCCTACAGGCTCCAAATGGTCCTGGCTCCGGCAGACACAGTGGTGCGGCCAAGGTCAAGCCCAGCCAGCCTCCACTGAGGTAAGCCAAAAGCCCCCAGCCCCTCAAAACCCCATAGATCTGTGCCTACATATCTTTATGATGCTCCTCCTGCATTCCAGCAGTGTTGAATTTCCCTGTAAGCATCTCTCCTGGGCTGAATTCTGTGGAGTCCCTTGGGTATGTGTTAGTCCGCCGCCATCTTGCCGGAAGTTCCCCCAGTGCAATTATTAATGAATGCTTGCAGCTGTTTCTTCTCATTTGGGTGGTGCCACATAAACATGTCCTGAAGCTTTACTCCATGAACTTCTCCAAGGTCAACTCTACTTTGAGGAAGCCACTCTCTTCTAGAGTCATCCTTTGGGTGCCTTCCAACCTGAACCACTCAACGTCTGGCACTATATCAATGTTCCACTGCTATCCAAAAGTGTTGCATTTGCCATATAAGAAGTAGATCACTAAGTCCCTATCCTACTTTCTCTTGGAGCTCCACTGAAACCTGTCTATGAGGAGGGACCCAGTATTTGAAATACCGGTGGTATAGCTTCTGTCATTACTGCAACATGCAAGCCACACACTACAACAAACTGGCAGATGAGTAGTAGCTTTGGAATGTGTGGCAAATAACAAATTCTGCGAACATTACAAAGATGTGAATTCCAGAACTCTTAATTATGTCCATACAAAATCTTCACGTAGATCAAGAGGCAACATGTTGTTGTTGTTGTTGTTGTGTGCCATTGAATCTTTCCCACTCATAGCAACTCTGTAAACCACTACTATCCTGCACCATCCTCACAGTAATTCTTACGTTTGAGCCCTGCAAGAACAATAGACAACAACATTGTTACCACTATAATGTGTTTAGATCAGGTAATCATTGCGCTACAACGTTTTTAAAAGTCTACAACTTTTTCACACCAGCAAATTAAATACTGTGTTGGAGAAAACCAAATACACTCAAAGTTCTTATACCATTTATAATTGCAAGCCTAAGGATTTAACATAGCTTTAAAAATGTGCAGCATGGAAGAGAAACTTAAGAGAGCATTTTGTACAACTCTCTAATTTTACAAGGAAAATTGAAGTCATGGGGGAATTAAGCATACCACACAACTCCAGGGATAAGTACAGATAAATAAGTACTTACACCCAAGTGTTTAGACGCAGAATGTATATCTTACCATAGTATTCTGCATAGTGTCTCACAACACAATATATTCTTCTAAAAAGGTATCTACATTCACATAAGCCATTTTAATTAGAAGTCATGTCTTCATGATGGAAAGTTAAAATAAACAGCATTACCCTGCTGAAAAAACAATGAAACATATTGCTAAAGGTGTGCTTTGTCAAATATACTCAAACACTGTTTGAAAAAAGAAGTATAAAGTCAGAATAAGGAAAGCCTTCTGAAATGATGCAAATTTCAAAAGGCATTAAGAAACCGATTAATGTGCTTACACAAAAATATAAATAAAATTTTCACATAAAAAATACCTGAAAGAACTTCAACAGGCCAGACTACCAATGAGAAACTAAATGGTACAGAGTTTCCGAAAGTATAACGCAACCTTTTCTAACATGGTGGTAGGAATATAAAACAGAGCAACCAATTCTCAGTGAAAATGAACAAATACACAAATGTGCTTGACACAGTGGGTGTATCTATGGATTGTGATAAGAGTTGTACAATCCCCCAATAAAATGATTTTTTAAAAGAAAATTAGCAATATCTCAGTCTCGTGTGAACGGGAGGTTGGGAATTCAATCAGGTAGGTCCACTGAGCGTTTCCTAAGGTGAAGGTAAATGCCTTTCCCGGCAGTAATTGCAAACTATCAACAGCAGCCTCTTCACCTCAACCCCGCAGCATCCTTCTGGTTGCATAAGCCATCCACTTACTAGTTATTGTTGAAATTCCTTTCCCTAACTCCCACCTCTCTACTTCTAATTAACTCTTCTATAAGTGCTATAACTGTATTTCCAAATCATATGTAGAAGTATCCATTTTCTTTATCTCCACTTAATCCAAACCATCAGAGAAGATTTATAAGTAGATCGCTAAGCCTTTCTTTCAAAAGGTTCACACATCTGCTCTTATACCTCCATTCTCCATAGAACAGACAGAGGAGTTTTTAGTTTTGTTTTTAAATCATTTTATTGGGGGCTCGTGCAACTCTTATCACCATCCATACATCCATCCATTGTGTCAAGCACATTTGTACATTTGTTGCCATCATCATTTTCAAAACATTTTCTTTCTGTTTGAGCCCTTGGTATCAGCTCCTCATTTTTACCCTTCCCCCACCCCTCCCATGTCTTCCACTGTCCAGTGTCTCCCTTTACCCCCTTATCTGTTTTCCATCCCCCTGGAAGGGGGTTATATGTAGGTCATTGTGATCCATTCCCCTTTACTGCCCCCACCTTCCCCTTCCCCTCCTGGTATGGCTACTCTCAATATTGGTCCTGAGGATTTTATCTGTGCTATATTCCCTGTTTTTCCAGCTCTTATCTGTACCCATGTACATGCTCTGATCTAGCCAGATTTATAAGGTAGAATTAGGATCATGATAGTAGGGGTGAGGTGAGGGAAGCATTAAAGAACCAGAGGAAAGGTGTATGTTTCACCGGTGCTATACTGCACTCTGACTGGTCTGTCTTCTCCCCGCGACCCTTTGTAAGAGGATGTCCAATTGCCTACAGATTGACTTTGGGCCACTCCACATTCCCACCACCCCATTCACATTGGCATGATTTTTTGTTCTGTGTCTTTGATACCTGATACCATCAACACCTCATGATCACACAGGCTGGTGTGCATCTTTCATGTGGGCTTTGTTGCTTCTCAACTAGATGGTTGCATGTTTATCTTCAAGACTTTAAGACCCCAGATGCTATATCTTTTGATAGCCGGGCACCTTCAGCTTTCTTCACCTAATTTGCTTATGCACTCATTTATCTTCAGTGATCGTGTAGGGAAAGTGAGCATGTCAGATGCCAGATTATTAGAACATTGTGTTGAGCGAGTATTTGAGTAGAGCCCCAATGACCATCTGCTTCCTTAATGCTAAACCTATAAATATATGTACATAGATCTATTTCCACATCATCATACATAAATATATTTACATATGTACCTGCCTGTATTTAGACCTCTATAAATGCCCTTTGCCACCAGAGGAGTGTTAAAAACAGATATAAATTATGTCATTCGTGGTTCAAATGACTCCAATGGTTTCCTAGTATATTTTAGGGAAAATCCACACATCTTTAGAATAGTCCTGTAGGCACATCCCCTACCTGACTCTCCACTCTTGTCTTTCTACACTTTAATCCAAACTACTGTGCTATAACTATCAAATTTATCTGGCTTAATAAGAACATTGATTGATTTGAGCAAATTGTATTTCAGCTTCATTAGAATCAGCAAAAGGAAAGTAGCATACTGTCCATAGCACCACCCCCCAAAAATTATCATCTTAATCCCTTCCAGGTCTGTATTTTTTTCATCTAATATGTGCATTGCTTCATTTACATCTTACAAATAAATGAGGCCTATATCATTGTTTCTCTTTGACAATTATAAAACTGAATCATGAAAAGTAGATGTCATAATGCATAAATGTATAATGTATAAATGTCATAGTGTATAAAGTAGATGTCATAATTATAAAACTGAATCATGAAAAGTAGATGTCATAATGTTAAATATAATTAACAAGAAGCCCGGCTAGCTCAGTCGGTACAGCATGAGACTCTTAAATATAATTAAACAATAATGAAATTTCAGGTTACAATTCATTCTACAGACTAATATTAAATCAACATCAAATATATGCTTATATTAAAAGAATCTCAGCTAAATTTATTCTACTTCTTTTTTTGTATATAAAGTTTTACTATAAATTGGGTGTAGGTTTACAGAACAGATTGGTTTTCTGTTCAACAACACCGATATTTTATTTCATTTCATCGCACTGATTGTAAGCCCTGCATTGAAACATCACTGATCCCACTTCTCCCCTATGTTTCCAATTTCCACTCCTCCTTCTTTCCTCACCATTGTGGACTTTGAGGAAATGCTGCCCTTTTGATCTCAAATGTGTGTGCACCCCATTAGTGCAATTGTTCCCCTTATAAACCTGTCCATTGTTTCACTGAAAACCGAGCCATGGGTGAGTTCGTTTCCAGACCTGAGCAGTAACTGAGTGCATGTTCTGAGGGGTTCCACCAGGCTCTATCCAACCCTTCATCCTGGCCCTTTTTTATGAATGTGAGTTTTGTTCTCACTGTACCTGGGGTCATATATCGTGATCCCTTTCAGAGAAGTTAGAGGTAGCATGCAGCATGCAGCTCTCCTGGTCCCAGGAGGATGGAGACTGGCATTCATGTGGTTCATTAGTCCATTGGACGATTGTGGCCACGTGACTTCAATGTTCTTTTTTGCACTCATGTTTAAGAAATCATGTTTTAAGTGTATGTGCCATCATGTAATATCTTCAAAAACTGATGTTATTTCAATTCAGTAATATCTCTGCACAGTGAAAGTATACTTATATGACAAAAGAAGGTCTTGAAATACATCAACTTCCCATGCTAACAAAAAACTATCATTAAATTTCTTTTTTATGATTCATTAATTTTCTAATGTCAAGTGTCTAGTTAAGGGTCTTTGACATTTCAAAACAAAACCAAAAATCCAGGGAGAAAAGTAGAGTATTTTTCTCAATATGTGTCAGAGTATATTTCTGTTTGGAAGCTAACACTGGTTTTTAAAAGAAAAAAAAATGTATTGTGCTTTTCACTTGTTGGTAATCCTAGATCTTAAGAACAAGAACTAAACTATGCAGAGGTGCTGAAAATATCGATTACTTATTGCCTACTTGAAGTCAACAGAGATTTCCCATTGCTTGGGGAGATAAATTCGTGTGCAAAATATTTTATAAAATGTATCTACTCTGGTTCGAATGGAAGTAAAAACATAGAGGTCCACCTACTGAATCACCCCTTATCCCTATTTTCCTAAGGAAGGCCTAAGGTTTAGAAGAGTCCTGCCTTATCATATGGAATCATTCTACTCATACTGAAAACTCTGGATTTTATAACAAAAATTCAAGAGGTATCACCAGCTTGATTTTATTTTCGACTTAGAGGATTCACTCCGCTCTTATTGTTTCCAAACGACGACGGCAGTGGCTGTGAGGTAATGGTTGAATACCTAAAACACAAAGAGGAAGGAACATATTTTGCAAGAGATAGAGTCCACATTGTCACATATTCCATAGTTTGTTTTGAGATTATAACTTTATTTAGACCCAGTAAGCCATCCAACACTACTCATTTCAACGTCGGACCAAGCACCATGCTCGTTAAGAACAACGAAAGCCAATGGTTTGAAACCAAATATCCCGATGGTGAACTAAGAAAAACAATCGCAGAAAGAGGCATGTGAACACCGTCTCTTGTAGATTGGGGGGTGGGGTTTACTATTTGTATCAAATCCAATTGGAAGAAAGAATACCATGACAGAAAAAAAATGCTATAAGTTTCTAAGGAGACAGGAATAGATCAATCCAACTCAAGCACAAGAGAGAACCTTAATTGTGTGCTTTGTGGACAAGGTCACTGAGGACAGCCTCTCCACTAACCCATGTTGCATTCTTCTCAGCAGATGCATAAAAGTCTCCATAACTGAGAATAGTTTTCTCCCCAAAGCAAGCAGATCAAGCTCTATTAACCCAAGGTCAACAGGTCAATGCTCTACTTACTCTCTTCAGGTCAATGGAGCACTCTGATCTCTGGAGTTGAATAAGAACCAGGGGGAGCTGGAGGATCATTTAGGGATTCGTGGCTTCCGGAACCAACAGGATGGATGCCAGTCTCGTTCAGGTTCATTGCTGGTTTTACACTGGCCTCCCGATCTCCGCTCTCCTCACTGTACCGGCCAAGTTGCTTCCCTGAGCAATAAGTCTGATCCTTTCACTTGCTTACAAACATCTGTTTGTCCCCGGGTGCGTAAATACACAATGGAAAGCCAACTCGGAAGCAGGTCCCAGCTAAGTTTCTCCTCGAACTGTGCACCTCCTCTGCCAGCTCCAACCGCAACGCAAACTGTAGCGCCGTCGCACGCGTCACTCATTTTCCTTGCTGCGATGCGCTTGTCATATTCTCGTTGTTACCTGCTCAAGTCCATCTAACGATCCTTCACCCGGAGGTAGCCTCCTGGGCAAAGTCCTCCGTGACAAACCCCATGTCCCTGGGTAGCTACCTCTCTCCTCTCCACCCACAGCTTCCTTCTTGTCCCTCAAATGGCTGTAAGTAGCTGTCCCATCTCTCAGGTGAGGAGCAGGGCCAATATTTTAAGCCCTGGGCCCAGAAAGGTGGCTGTCCCACAGTGGGCGGTGAATGGCTCAGCAAGCAGGGCACTCTCCATGCTGTTCACTACCTCCCACTGACCGCACGGTGCCAGAGCATAACCACTCCAAGTTGGCCTTTGTCTACTGAAGTGGCCCCAAAGTGGATAACCAGAGTTTTCTACGGTCCACACCAAACATTCCCCCACAACGGTGGGTCCCTCAAGAAGCAATACAGGAATAATATATATTATATATTAAGCAGAAAGAGAAAATAAGAGAGTGACAAAGAAGAGAAGTTATCTAATGCCCAACCACTTCCTGTCTGTCCACATCTGTCATTTGGGGACTTTGCCCTGGTCGATCCCCTGCTCCTTTTTCATTGATCTATGAAGGCCTTTCCACTGCTCGCGAAAAATAGATAGAACACCCTTACTTGCTCCAATACCATACAGAAAAAGCATACACTCACAAAATTTGTCACCGAAAATACCTAGTTTGTCATTATTAATACGTCTCACATGAAGTAGTATTAAATTTTGCTGACAAATAAATGTTATGCAGGGCTTCTGTTGTCTCAGTAGCCAGAAATGTCCACCAAATCAATTCAGCTCTTTCTTCAGATGCTTTGAGACATATTTATAAAATAAGATGGCTTGTCACCCCAGGTTTTGAATTTAAAGAATCTAATGTGTCTGTCCTGTACTTCAACTGTTCGCTTTAATGCTCAACATCCACAGAGTCTAGTCTCAGAATTAGATGAGGCTGGTGAGTTTCTAATTGCTTGAATGCTCCTTTCTGGCCCAACTCCTGATCCCAAGGACATGTAATGCTGCTTCTGGCATCTAAACCACACAAGGACTATATGACGTACAGCATCCGACCATCTGAATTCTAATATTATACTGCCTATTTCTTGGTCAAGGTTAAAAAAAGACTACCATTGAGTTGAATCTGTCCCATAGGCCATTTCATAGGGACCCCCCATATAGGGTTCCTGAGGCTTTACATTTTTAACCAGAGAAGATCGCCTCGCCTTTCTCCATCATACTGGCTGGTGGGTTTGAACTGCCAACCTTGTGTTTAGTATATCAAAGGGCACCTTTACCAACATAAGGTTGCAAAGTTAGATTATGATAACAGTATTTTTCTAAAGCAGTAATCGATAAAAGAGGAGAAAAGGGTTAATTACTATTTGGAAGTCATTTTGGAACCAACCCGGTATTAATTACTATATGCCAAGCAATTTCACATGTTTTCTGTTTTAATCTTTCACGTAACCCCACTATGGAAAGTAATTATCGCTACTTCCAAAGAGAAAGTTGAGGTGGGGCTCAGAGGGGTTAGGTGCTCTGCACACTGGTGAATGCTACAGGATTTGAACTTAGGCCCTCGGTCTCCGGCATCAGAATTCTTTACAGTACACAACTGAGTGAAATTGGTCACCAATTGCCTACGTACCTCAGTAATTTGAAACTTCCTAAGATAAAGAAATCTCTTTTTTCCTAGTATAACTTCAAGATTTCTTTTCTAAAAGAATAAAATTGGGAAGTCCCCTAATTTTAGGATACTCTCGGTTCATCAGAAACTGAGAATGATCAGATTCCTCCAGACTTGATGCTGTTCCCAACATCCTTTACAAACAAAAATAAACCCCCATCTAAGGCAGACTCCTTAATGCCCCCCTCCTTTAGGACTAAATGGGGCTCTTTTACCGAGGAAGCTGCTAATGCGGCATCAAGCTATTAATGGGAAAAGCATTTACTTTAGATTAAGAAGAGTGTAAAGTAGAGCAGGGGCCCTCTATGACTGGCTATTAGGGATGTTAATTAAATATTTATAATGTCTAAATTAGCATAGTGAAAGCTCAATTCATCAATTTGTTCTGGTCTGTTTGTAAGGGAGGGGAAAAATAACTCCAAATGCCCTGAAGAAAGATGCTATGCGGGTCAATAGGAGGATGGGTGGACAATTTATTATGATTCTGTGGTAAAGTTTTCATTTTGATTTTATTTAAAGGTACTTGTTGCAGCACCTGGCTTTAAAGACCATTTACCACAGTCAATATACTCGAGGTCCATGCATTATTCATTGGGAGCCAATGAAAATTTTGCTAAGGTAATTCAAGGCGGAATGTCTGATTGATTCATTGACGGCTTGATAGTTACTTCCCCAAAAAGTCGGGACAGGGTTTAATGTTAAGAAGTGGGAGCTAGAATCCAAAAACCGGATCCTTCCTCTCTGACTAAAACTACCCTGCTGAAAGACTTCGCGTGCCAAGTCGTCTGATGTTCTCTTGCTAATAGAGCTGGGTTCAGGTGGGCTTCGTGGCTCATCATTGAGAGGGATGCTTGAAGCTTCCAAGCATGAGTATGAGAAACCACGGCTGCTTCTCCTCTGACCTAAGGTGGAAAAGCCAAGCACATTAACCTCTTAATGCCTGCAGCCTGGGAGTATTTAATGCTTGTATTTTGTGAATTCTGGGGTTGTCCTTATTTTTATCCCATCATATTATGGGATAATCTCAAAAGCAAAGAGATCAACTGTCCAACCTATTTTCAGCGACAGATGAGGCTAACTGGAATAGTTTCTGTTATCAAACGGAGTTGCCTGCAAGTGACTAAAAATCACCACCACATCATACATGTTAATAGAAGGCATTCTGTAAGAAAGTCATTCCCCCACGGACAGATGTGGGCAAATGACAGATGTGGATTTATTATTTTTTTTTACAAATTCGTTCTCCCCAGGTCTATTGGTCAAGTAGTTCGACAGCAATTTATACAATGAGTGTGCTTTGTTCCCCCAAAATTAAGTCTTTAAATAAAACTTGATGTCCACCTTTCTGTTGGGCGTTGGCTATAATGAACTGTTTTATTCTCACCCGTAGGTATTACTGTTTGCTACAGAGAGGTGACCACGGTACAGGTTCGGTTCGGCCCCTCTTAGCTCAGGTCACACTCTTCCTTTCTTTCTTCCTTTGGACTGGCAGGCCTGCCCTAGAGGGAGGGCTGGCGTGAAAAGGTCAAAGGTTGTCTGGTCAAAATGGCCCAACAGAAGGAGGCCGGCCTGGAGCTGAAACCTAAGTGCTAATGACCGCTGCCCTTCACCCCGCTGCTGTCCACCGGCCGGACCTGCGGCCGGGTGGGGCCCGGGGCCTGGAGGGGGCACAGTGTTCTGCATTTAACATTTGAACTTCTCCTATCCCGGGCAGCAGGCCGTTTTGTCCTGGGGTCGCTGACCCCGGCTCCCCCATCAGCTGCCCTGAAACCTTAATTGAATGACAGATGGTCATCTTCGGGGGCGCCAGAAGCTGCGGGCGGCCAGCGGCTCAGGGGCTGCGGCCCCTGGCCCCGGAGGCCCTGCCCGAGCCGCACGGGCGGCCGGACAGCAGGAGGCTGGGGAGCGGGCTGGGCAGGCGCTGCCGAGTCCCCGGGCCTCCGTCCCCCCCCCCCCCCCGCGACCTCGCCCGCCTCGGGCAGCCAGGCCCGAGCGCCGCGGGCGACCCGCTCCGGGTCCTAGCGCCCCTGATGCCCGGCGGGCCTGCCGAACCCCAGGGTGGACCCGGGGAACCTTGGGGCCAGCAGGGAGCCGCGGCCAAGGGAGTCTGGCCCTGCCAAGCGGCTGAAAAGGAACAAAGGTTCAGCTCCTGGGCCAGAAGCCCGGGTTCAGGCGCCCCACACCCCGAAGGTGGAGGCTGGGGCCGCCCGGACCCCGGATCCCCGGACCGACCCCCGGACCCCGACCCCAGCCCTAGCCGCACGCCGCCTTTCCCGGCCGGAGCCCCGGGATCCCCGAGGCTGCGAGCTACCCAGGCCGAGGCCCCCGGTGCAGAAGTCGGGCCCCGACCCCAGAGTTTCCAGGGCCCCGGGGTAAAAGGTGGGCGCCCCAAGAGGCCCCCGAAGGCATCGCGGCCCGTGGCCGCCTGCCCGCCCTAGTGTCCTATTCCTTTAAAATAAAAGCTGCGAGCCCTACAATTACTGGGATTGCAGGGAGCAGGTATTGATCCGCAGCCCTCAGCGTAACAGCCAGCGAGCCGGCGGGGGCCGACGTGGCCGCCCCCATCCGCCCTCGCCGCCGCCGCGCCCTGAAAAGCGCTCAAACCCCGTTTCTAAATGTCTGATTTGGGGCGCGCCATCCACACCTGCTGCAAAAGCATGACACTCCCGCCCTCCCGCGGGGGGCCGCGCCGCCTCCCTCCCTCCCTCCCCCGGGCCTCCAGGCCCGAGCTAGTCACCGTTCGCCTTTTTTCTTTTTTTTTCTAATTACTGAGGGAAATTATACACATAAAAAAAAAGAAGCAGCAGCAGCCTCCCAGGCCGGCGCGAGCGGGGGTGGCGAGGAGGCCAGCGAAGGCCGTAATGAAACCCTAATGCACCGCTAGCTGACATCAACTTCCGTCAGGCAGCTCCGGGAGATCGAACCTTTCGATTGGAACTGGGACCATTTGCATAGTGATTCCCTTTCCGAGCCTTCCCGAGTCCACGAGCAGCCCTGACAGCTATTCAAATGCAAGTTGCATCCGCCAAAGGCGAGGCTGGCCTGGCCCGAAAGAGCCACCAGGCGCCGGGGAGCGGCGAGACCCTCGCTCCCGGTCTCCACCTTCTCTCTCCTTCTTCCTCCTTCCTTTCTTTTCAGTCCCTGCTTTCCCTGCGAGCTGTTTCTTTATGGCTGCAAATGTGTGCGCGCGAGAAAATTGATCTTGGCTTGCCCTGCAAGATGGAGCCGGAGGAGCAGGAGGGAACTTGAGTTTGTGCGTTTGGCTCAGACCTTGGGCGCAAAGGGGGAGCCTCTGGGCCCCGAGCCGGGGGACCTCTGGGCCCCCGCACTTCTCACCCCCCGCGACCTTGCAGGGATCCGGAGGCCAGGCTGACCCGCCTGCCCAGGGCCCGGGCGCCCAGGATGGCTTCGCCCTGTCTTTAACATGAGCGCAATAAAAGGTATCACATGCAACTCACTTGTGCCTCTGTTTCTTGCTGTGTGTTTAGGGTAGGTGGCGGACAGGAGGGCTGGTTGGGGGGATGGAAGGGGGTTGTCTTATTTAGGGGACTCGAAGTTCGCCTTCGTCGTTTCCCTGTTTCCTTTCTCGTTAGAAATTATTCCGATTAACGCTCGTTTTTCCTCCCTCTTAGGGGTAAATCCTCCGGCCGCGAACCTGATCGCATGTCACAGAGGTAACTTGCCATGAAATCCGCTAATGCGCCGCGACTCGCCCACCGGGGTAAGCGGGTCTCCTAGGCGCAGGCGGGGGGTGGGGGTGGGGAGCGCGGCGAGGTGGGCAGACCCCGGCACCGGCTCCTGGGCCCAACACGCTGTCCGGGAGCAGAGGTGGTGGCCACGCGAGCGGTGGGAGCCGGAGTGGGGGCGGGCAGCGGCCGCGTCACGGCCCGGAGCGCAAAGAGGGCGCCCTCCCCTACCCCGGCCCCCACCCCGGGCAATCTGACTTCCCAGCCTCGGCCGCTAACAGGTTCGAGTTGAAAGTGGTAAATAAGGGCAGGGAGGGGCCCCTGCGCCGAGTGTAAATAACCGGGCGTTCCCGGGGCGCGAGCGCGCGTCCGTGGTTTGTGCGCCGGACTCACGCGAAGCCGCGGGCGGCCACTGACCCGCACTTGCGTTCGTGCGCGCGCGTGGCCGAAATTAAGCCGGCGAGATTCACTCGCTGGGGAAAAGCCCCAGATTGGAACTTGTCTAGACTTCCCCAGGGGCTTTCGGGTTTCTCAATCTCCCAGGTCCCTCCGTCGTTTCTTCCGTAGCTGCCGAAACCCGGCCCTAGAGCATCTCAGGCCTCTGACCTGGCAGCAAGGACGGCCATCTCGGTGCCCAAACCAGCTCTTTGGTCACTGGGCATTAAAGCAGCGATTGGACTCGTGTTCTTTGTTTGTTTGTTTAAATGGTGAGAGTATGTAGGTTCCTTAAATGTGCAGAAGCAGCCCGGCACACATGACAATTCTTCTTCACTTATATTCGTTCGGATGCTGGAAGGGGTAGAGCTTTTTCGATGCTCCTCTTTTATGCAGAACACCCAGCTTGTTTGGGCTTGGTTGTTTTCGCTCCTGTTTTAAGTTTTGCTGTCCTCAATAGATATACTTAAAGGAGAATGTCTCTCCAGACGCTTCACGGTAGCTTCCAAAAGGACCAGGTATGGAGCAGTTTGGGGTTGAAGCAGAGGAAAGCAGACTGGCAGGTCCAGGTCAGACAAATGGATATTGAAAACCAGTGGAACAGATGTGATTGTAAGAAAAGAAGAAATATATGCTGCTCCGGCAAAGACTCAGTCTGGGGTCTGCACTGTCCAGATTTAATGGTCAGACGCTCTTAAACTCAAAGGAACTAAATCTATTCCTTTGCCCTTGTGTGGACCACCTAAGAGCCCACTGTGCATTTGGAGCCATTGCTAGGGACGATTCTGCTTCCAGGACACTTGCAAAGCAGCATGCTTTTTACTGACAACCAGTCAGGTGACCTGAACTCCTCATGGAAATGGGTTCAAAGACTTTTTAGGAAACAATAAATAAAAAGAGGAGACGTGTTTAAACCCTGATCCTTATTATTGTGTCGTAAAGGGTTAATTTGGTAGAAAGGACCCACACTCTGGTCAGCATAGAGGGAGGAAGCTGGGCCCACTAGAAGCACCAAGGTGCTGGGGAGGAGGTCTGGGCTTCACAGGCTAGGACTGTACTCGGAAAGCTCTGAACCTAGCTTGGGTTTGTTGCATCCCTTTCCCTCTCTTAAAACAGTAACTCAAGATGTAAGTAAAAGTGTTTTCATTTTTTTTATTGATCTCACTAACATCTTTCATTATCCAGCATGTAGCCACAGCAAATTATGGCTCATTTGATACTGAGAATTCTATTGACCATCCCTTTCGTTGGAGAGAGAATTATACCTACCCAGAGGCTCGGCAGTCAGTCACAAGCTGAGGCTCTGGGTGCTTCTCTGCTAAAAACCGAAGAAGTAAATTGAGTCCTCGGCCCCCCGGAATTGATGGAGATGTGTTCATTACATTGGGGCTCATGGACATGCATAGAAATCTGCTTTGTACTCTGTGGGCCCCGGCCCACACTGGAAAGGTCAGTCCCTTTAGAACGTATCTGCCTACTTGGAGGACAGGACAGGACAATCCGTTTCCCTGTCCTGAATTCCTTCTGGCACTTTCTTTCCAGCTCTGGCCCAAGTAGGAGCAATGAAACTGAAACAGTGGAAGGAAGCCTACTACCCAATCCTTTGGCCAAAGCCACCCCAACGTGGAAGCTTAGAAAATCATTAAAACGTCCCCCAAGAAAAGAAATGAAAATGTCCGGAAATACCCAGATAAGTGACTTCGTGGTCTGAATATCATTTCCTACATTAAACTTTAACATACACATAGTCAAAACCGACCTACCTCAACAGAGGGCTAAGTGGAAGGGTGAGGGGGCGGTGGAATCTGAAATTTGCATCTGTTCTGTCTCTGATTGGCAATGGCCTTCCAGTCCGAGATGACAGTCCACAGGACTCTGATCTTGTGGGGAGGAGGCCTGGGCCTAGCAAAGACCTGACCTTTGACCCTCGGGCCAGTGGCTCACACAGCTGCTTGCTGGAAAGGTTGGGAGGAGAGGCTAGGAGTGGGGGAAAGCAGAGGATAGTCTCCCAGGAAACTGGTGGCTCAATCTGCTTTCACCCAGAAAAGAGCTGGGCCGTGAACGGGCTCTGCACACCCCGAGATGGAAGGAGAAAGGAACAGTACCCCAGAGCTGGTAGCAGGCTGGCCTTTGGTCCCCAGGAGGCCGTTACATCCCAAATTTCTAGGGACCCGAGAGCAGCCCAGGACAGCGCCAATGAGCCAAACACCAGGGAAAGGGCGGACCACAGTCTTTGGTGGCTTTTATTTCCTCAATCTACAGATGAAAAGCCCTTTTGGTTCTAAAACAAAAGGGAGCCGATTAAGGACTCAATCAGGCTCCTGGGCTCGCCAGCCAGACTGTACCAGAAGGTACATTTGGGGGCTTGAAAGATCTGGGCTTGGGAGTTCTTTTTCTAATGGTGTTAAGTGCCCTTGTGGGCTGCTGGAAGCCTCTCTTCAAGACCCCTCACGTGTCCGGTAGCTTCTTTGTTTCTAGAACAAGACTGAGCGCCAGGACCTGTGCGCTCCACATGCGGGTCCCTCCTGCAAAGAGCGCCTGAGAGACTCTCCTGGACTCTGACTCTGACTCGGCTGGGGGGTGACGGGGACTTTTGTGAGGTTAGATGCACATGATGGGTTTGAGGGTTTGCACCTTTTCTTTTTTGTTTTCCACGTAGGTAAATAACACCCCCACCCCTAGGCCCCCACACTGGCGTCAATGTAACCACCCGGCGCCAATTAGAGTCATATTCCTGAAAGGCGCACGCCGCGATCCACACTTGGAGAATCCCGCCAACAAAGGTTTCAGAAACCCCATTTCGTGGATTTCAGCCAGATTCGGAAACCCTGCGAAGCCATCAGGTACAAACAATCATTACTAGGCCAAGCAGCAGGTCTATCCCTCCATCCACCCACCCCCACAAACAGTCCCCACCCCACCCCCCCACCCCTGCCAGGGATAAGATGATTCCTAGGATCAAAGGTGCGGTTAGAGTCTAGGTTTCCAAGCCTGGGCAGACCAGGAAGTCGCAAGGCTTCGGCAGTGCTACCAGAGCCCTGCAACCCCAAGGAGGCATGACCTTGAGAATTATTTGGGGGAGCTGAGTTTGAGTTTAAGAAATTGAGGTCGAGAGACCATCACCCAGTAGTTCGTTAGAACGAGGGCAGAAAACAGTGAGCAGTCTATCTGGTCCCGCATGGCCAGAAGACGGGAGATTAGGAAATCTATCCTCCTTGTACACTTGCCAGCCCACAAGTCCGCTGACTGGGAGCTCACCCCTGTGCGGACTCGGAGTCTCGGGCACCACCACTGCGCTTCACCGCCACCCACCCCTCCAGTGTGCTCCAGGTTTGTCCAGGCAAATGAAAGAGCAGAACTCGATAGTAAATTATTTTATTCAGCCTTCTGTCTTTTTATGAAAATAAAAGACAACACTTTGTCATTTTTAATCACATAAGCAGACAATAAATCTAATTTCGATATTGATTTGTCCAGAATCAAGTGATTTTTTTCCCCCAATGTCTGTTGTTTCTTTTCCGAGGAAGGGCTGTTTGCTGGGCGGTTGTATGGCGATGGGGCGAAGGTGCTGCGTCCGTGCCTGCTGGCACCTCTCTGACACATGCATTTGACTTTGAAGCCAGATAGCTGAGAAAGGGGGTTCTTCAATGGCTGGAAGTTTGGTTTTTGCTTGATAATGGTTTTAACTGGGTCCCTCTGGAGCACTAGATTAATTTAAGTCTTGGCTGCCACTTTGAAAGGTTATGGCCTCCTTGGAGATTCCCTGTGTGTTTGTTTTTAATTTTTTAAAACAAAAAAAATAAAATAAAAGTGAAAACAACACAAAACTCATGCTGATGTCAAAAGCGCCAATGGTACAGAGTATGGAGGGGATGCTGCCAACAGGAGCCACCCTGGGAGTGTGTGGGCCTCCGCAGGCTCAGAAAGCAGCGCAGAGCCTGCTGAGCGGCCCAAGAAAAAGGCCTACTTAGGAAAGGTGGTCCAGAGAAAGACCCCCACAGACGCTGGGTATGCCCTCTGCATAAGCTCTCCTCAAGAACAGGACTATTTGATGGAGATGCCATGGGAACCTGCACCTTGTTTTATGACAACCTTCTAGGAGCAGAGACATGGAAGGAAAAGGGAAGGGAGGAAAAAAGGCAGAAAGAAGGGAGAAAAGAAAGGGGGAGAAAGGGGAGAGGGAAATAAAAAAGGAGAGATGGGAAGGCAGGAAGGAAGGAAGGCAGGCAGGCAGGAAGGAAGGCAGGCAGGCAGGAAGGAAGGAAGGAAGGAAGGAAGGAAGGAAGGAAGGAAGGAAGGAAGGGATGGTGGGAAAAGAAAAAAAAGGGATAAGTTGGAAGGGAGGCGAAAGGGTGGGTGAGTAGGAAGAGAGAAAGGGAAAGCTCACAACGGAAGACCATTTGAAGAGCCTAATAGCGGGGAAATTCAAGATCACCCCATCCTGCAGAGAAAAACTGCCTCTGGTCAGTGGACTGTTTGATCCTTATCCAAAATTCAAGCTCCAGGTGGTCTCTCCCCTTTTAAACACCAAACAAGAACAATCGAGAGTCCCCTCGCATAAATGAGAAGCCCCCCCCCCAATTTATCCAATCTGCCTGCTGCCCCCTCCAGCTGCCAGGGCTCGCTGGGCACCTCCTTCGGTCGGGCATGGAGGACTGGGATCCATCCATTCGCAGGGGCGGGGTGGGAGGCGCTGATGGCTAGCGCCTTGAGAAGCAAGTAAGGACCTGGGGCCCACGAGTGCCCTCCGGCTCTGACCTTGAAGGTGCCGCTCCAGGGTGAGGATTGAACCTTTCCCACTTTTCGCCCCCGCCCCCTCCGGTAGGGCAAAAGGGAGAGTGAGTCGCACTTTGGGGCACCCAGAACACACTGCACCCCCCCCCCATGAGGCCCAGGACCTGTGCACTCCTTCACCTCCCCAGTGCCAGGCCGAGCGCTCGCGTGCGAGCGCACGCTGCCCAGGGCCAGTTAAACCCGGGCTGGTAACGAAGCCTCTGGGGCCCGTGGGAGAGGAGGCGGTGCTCCGGCCAGTTTTCCTGGCCTGCGGAGACCAGAACCTCCCGCCCACCACCCACACGCCCCCCACAATGCCAGCCAGCGCCAGAGCCCCGGGATCCCCAGAGCCCTGGCCCCAAAGGCGGGGGAGGCAACTGTGCGGAACCAGACCTGATTGCCCCACTAGCCCGAAAGAAGCATCTTTCTCCTCTGGGTGCAGGGGCCCAGAGGACCGGGGAAGAAAGCCGGGCCAGGTCCCAAGCCGCTTCGCCCGGCTGCACCAGCTCCCAGCCCCCGCCCCAGCCGGTCTCATTCCATCAACTTCCTAGCGCCCCGACAACCGGCGCCCCAGAGGGCTCTCCTGGCGGGGTCCGGGGAAGGGGGTGGCCCACCGGAGGCGACCACGGCTGGCGGAACTCCCACCGCCCCCAGCCCCACGCGGCCTGGGGTTTTCGCGGTCTCCCCAGCTGGAGCCGGGGCCGCCAGGAGCCAAGCGCGTTAGGTTCAAATGCATCAAAGCTCTGAAGTCATTTATCCGGTTTCATAAATAATTTTCTTATTACACTTAAGCCCCATTCCTGCCCCCTTCCCGTTTTTATTGCGGGGTTTCAATGGCTAAAAAGTTTCTTAGTAGGTGGGTCGTTGTTTTCCTTTTTCCATCATTAACATCATTAATATAAGCTATCAATAACCCTGTCGTTCGGAGCCGAGCTGCGCGGTATTGATCCACGCGGCTATTCATCTCTGCCATGCAAGACACGGAATAATTTTCGCATTACAGTAGCTTGGATTTGCTTTTAATTCATATTTAAAGCTGCAACCGGCTCGGTGGAGCGCTCTGCGAAAGACTAGAGGCGCCTAATTAATAATAAGTTAGAAACGAAGGAAGGCACCGGCGAATAAATAATTAATACAGACATCTATGTCTCTTTGAATATTGCTCCTTTAAAAATTTAGACTTACCAAGACCATACTGTA
Organism: Tenrec ecaudatus; assembly: GCF_050624435.1. Classification (NCBI taxonomy): domain Eukaryota; kingdom Metazoa; phylum Chordata; class Mammalia; order Afrosoricida; family Tenrecidae; genus Tenrec; species Tenrec ecaudatus. Next base: position 114,166,941 of record NC_134543.1, on the reverse strand, counting down.
AGTCTGCAATTTATATTGTGGGCATGATTTAAGAAAGCTATTTTTTTCCCTTGGAATACAATGCTAAATTATTTACTGTGTTTTGCAAGCTTAAGTTCCTTCATTAGCCAGCCCCTCTGGTTTGTTCCTTCCAGGTGGAAAACACCAATTTTAAAAAGTAATCACAGTGAATTCCTCCCAAGCACCGCCCGCTGAGATGAGCTGTGGGTGTCAGGGGGCTGAGTGGTAGGAAGGTGGGCCTGTAGAATCCCTCCCCCCACCTGCACCACCACCCTTGGGAGATGTTGGCGGTTTTGTCAAGAGAAGGGAAACAACCAAAATTAAAATCTTTGGCAAGTGGCTTAGTCCTTGGCTGGGGTCCTAAGAGTAGGGTGATTTCGTTCAAGTGAATTGAGTGTCTTTAAATGGTCCTGGAGGGGGGAAAGGCTGGAATTTGGAGCCCTCCCCCTAGAAAATAAATAGAGGTGGAACTGCCACCATCTGGGGTGTTTAGAGAAGAGTCGTGGAAAACTGGGAATAAGTTGCAAATTGGCCAGGAGCAAGCAATGAGCCAGAGGAACTAAATTTGGGGAGGGGTCGGTTCCAGTAACAGTCACTGAAGCTGAGCTAAGTTTTTGTGAGCAAGAGATGAGGATTTGTTTGCGATATTGTTAGCAATATTGATTTTTCTTGTTACTTGGATTAATGTATGTTAAACAGGAAAATACAGACATTCGTCAAGTACACTGTAATCATCTATGGTTGATAGTGGAGTCTGGGTACCGGACACATGGGTGAATGATGTGATACCATGGGTCCCACACTCAGGGTGAGGGGAGCTGGGCCACTGAGGGCTGGCAATGTGTCCAGGGTGGAGGGAGGGAAGATTTCACCACCAATCCTCCCCACTTCCTTGTTCTCTCATGTGTAACCAACCCAGGACACAGCTTGGCCTCCACCCTTCCCCCCCAGCTCAACTTCTCTGCTGAGTTAAATAAAATCTGAGGATGGAGGGGTACACATACTCCTGACCCCAGGCCGGTCCCAAAGTGTTCCCTCCTACAGTCTCCCACACCCCTCTTGCACTTCCCTTTGGGCCTTGGTGACAGTTCCTTCAACCTTATGACATACTGACCCTGGGCTGTGGCTTAAGTGCTGGGTGGAGCACACAAAGGCAGCACACAATGATGTCCCGCCACACCTGTGAGGCCCAGCAAGATTGAGGGGTAGCGGGACGGACCAGACCTGCTGTTACATTGACCCAGGGGACTCCACCCTGCCCGCAGCCCAGATACCTCTCTCTCTCTCTCTCTGTCTGTCTGTCTGTCTCTCTCTCATTTTCCTCTTAATCTCCTTTCTACTCCCAGGGTCACCGAGTTTTGGGGAACAGCCCTAAGATGGTCATATAGGTCATGCCCGACCCGTGTCAGTGGCAGACTTTCCCATGGTCCAGCTAAGCTAAAGAGCCCGCTGCAGACCTCTGGAGCCTCTGCGGGTTCCGGGGGTAGGGGTGGGGATGGGGGCAGCAGGTTGAGGGAGGACAGAGGATGGAGGGGACAGGCCTGGGGTGCTTGGAGACTGCTTCACCTAGCGCCCGGGCCGCGCTCAGGACAAATGGAAGGCCCCTGGCCTGGGCCGCCCTACTGGGCCCATGCAGTCCTGGGGAGTCGGGTGAGACTGGGGTGTCGGAAGAGCGGGGTGAGGAGAGGGGGCAAAGTGTGAAGGGGCGTGGACGCCCCAAACGGGAGAGCAAAGGCAGGTTCGGGCTGGAGGAGGCAAAGGGCGGAAAGGGAAGTGCCGACTGGGGTGGAGAGCCCAGAACCCCCAGTTCCATTTTTAAATCTTCGAGGTGTCCGCGGGTCAAATAGAGACAAGGGCGGTAACGATTATTCTGTTAAATCTATGGTACTTGACTGCGCAAACACTAATTGATTAGACACCAAAATGATTTGTTTAAAGAGTTTTCCTTCCCGAGTGCGCCCGCCGCTCTCAGGCCGGGTCTGGAGAGATTCGGTAAGGCTGCCCGAGAGCCAGCCGGATGGGGGCTGCCGGGCCCTGACCCCAGACTTCCCCAGGCCGCCTCCCTCCCGTGGGGACTCTGGACGCGCCTGGATACTGCACTCTGCGATTTGCTCGCCCTAGGTGGTTTTGGTGTACTTGGGGGTTCCTCCTTTGCTCCCAGCCTCACTGTGGCACTCCCCAGTCGTGGGCGCAGCTAGATCCCACAACTAGCGTCACGCCCCCAGAAAAGGTGCCTCCAGCGCCGCCCCAAATCTGGATCTTTCCTTGAGACCTCTCGACCTAAGCAGGTCTCAACTTTGCAATACACAACAATGATACCGAGATGGGACTAACAAAGAAAATATGTACACAGGAGGCTGGTGGCGACCAGACCAGGCCAGTCTGCCTCTCCCAATCCAATCGGGCTGGCTTTGTCTTGTGTAGAGTCCTTAGCCAGAGCAGGGGGGAGGAGGAACTGGGGGGGGATGAAGAATGGGAAGTGGCCTTAGTCCCCTCCAGCACCACAAAACCCTCTTCCTCCCCAGTGATCTCAGTATGGGGTCTTGAGAAGCCCAGAGACAGCCAACTCTTGCTTCTTGCTTCCCTGAGGACCCCGGGGGGAGCGAAGAGGTTTCTTCTCCGCTCCCGCCTGGGGGGGTGGGGGTAGTAATCAGAGATGCGCTCCCTGGACTGAGGTTGATGGACCAACAACAACCTCCATCTCCCTACCCCCAACCCCCACCGCTCTCATCAGCGCTTCCAACTGGGGAGGCAGCTGGGGTTGGCAGGGTTGAGGAACACCCCGAAATTGGGAGGAAATGGCTATGTAGATATAGGGGGAGCAAAAAAGTGCAGGGCAGAAAAAATAATATTGTCAAGGACAGACAGCATGGGGTACATTAAGAAGGAAAGAAAGTGAAAAGGAATTTGAAACTAGACCTGGGCTGTGGCAGGGCAGTGGGCCCTTGTTCCTTCCTGGGAAGCAGCCCCTTCTCCACCAGGCATCAATGCAAAGCTGAGAAAAAAGCTTTCTTCCACCTAAGCGGTGGCACTTAAGTGATTCAAAAACATCACCTGGTGCAAGAGTCCCCAGGAATGCCTGAATGAGCTGAACAGACCTTACCTTTTAAGTTCTACTTCCATAGGGATTAAAAAATGAACACCGACTCCCGGAACAGTCAGAAACGGAGTCCCTTTCAGGGCCTTTCTGAAGATGTACAGATTCTCCAATAATAAGAGGTTTTTTTGTTTTGAATTATGTTGAAGGGACTGAGCGTATTGAAGTAGATGAAGTGAAAATTGTAGGCTGTGATGGTGAAATTTCTGGCTCCAATACAACAGAAGGAAGAGGGGAAACGCCTTGTGCCATTCTGTGATTGTTCATCGCTTTTCGAAGAGACATATAGTATAGAAGAGACTTTACATTTTTGTCATAGAGATGCAGGGATGTGCTAGATACTCACAAAGAACTCCAGGTCCAGGAATTCTGTAACCTCTTACATTGCCTTTATTATACAGCATGGAGAAATTGAACATTTTTAAGTGACAAATCAGAAGTCATTATCTTCTTTTTTTTTAATTTTTTTAGTCATTATCTTCTTATAAGCATTCTTCAATAAACAAGTTGTAAACCATGATAAAAGAAATGTACTAAGTTCCAAGGCAACGATTGAAGGAGAAGACTCGAATATTCCAATAGCCTCCACCCACAAGAGTGGGGAGAAATCACTGGCTATTTTTTAATAGTGACTCATCAGGCCACCTCCTTATAAAATTCTTGGTGTTCCATTCTAAGTCAACAGCAATTGACTGAATAAACTTTCTCCCAGATGGGAGGACTGCAGAGGAAGACAGAAGAGTGTAGCTGTGGGAAATCTTCAAGACCAACCATGTCCCACAGTTACCAAGGGCTCCATTGAAATACCATGATCCAGAGAAATGGTTCCTCACCAGGAGTTTAATTCTAGTCTCAAAACAGGTATGGGAAATGCTGATGAGTCCGGTTCTGAGGTTTGGGCCAAGGCATCAATCTTCCTACCCTGAGAATCCTGTGTAAGGGGCATCTAGAATATTGTGTGTGAGGTCAGCCCATAGAAAATAAACACAAGGTGGGCTAGAACCATTTCTTAAGAATGGGCCTCAAAACTAGGACTAGGTCATATGTTACCACTCCCTAACTCACTAATACAACAAAAGAGGGGGCTCTGAAAAGGGCTGGAAGGCTCTCAGAGAAGCTGGGTGGTCAGTATGTACAGGAATGGCCTTATTTAATTTTCCGTTCCTGAATTTAGTGGGCTGCCTTGCCAGCTCTAGCCCACCCAGCATAGGAGAGATTATTACACAAATTCCTGGCTCTCTGACATTTAAAATTGAACAGCCTGAAATCTTTGTTTCCACGCAGGAAATATTGCCAACAGTACACACCTACTCCGTGATCTGTAATGCATGCATGTAATTTGGGCCAGTGACTAGCACTAATTTTTTTTTGCTTGTTTTAAATTCTCTACCTTACTCAAAATCTAAGCAGTTGAAAAGAAATCCTCCCCTCAACTTTTTTTCCCCCTTCTGTTCCCAAGAATCGAGCTGCAGCCTTGTATCACACACACTGACTTACCAAGCAGTATCCAGGGATCTTCATGAGGCTCTAACTTCTAGTCTTTTGTCTCTCCCAATGTGCAGTATGGACACCAGACATGGTGCTGGGTACTGAATGGGGTTGACGGGAGGAGTGAGAAAAGATTACAAAATGTAATCCCAGATCTCCAGCAGTCGACAATCTGTCTAGATTGTCCAGTGACCACACACACACACACACACACACACACACACACACACACACACATGCACATTGGCCGAGAAGAGCATCTTTCCCATCCATCACACATCCTTGTCCTTGTTGGATGCCATTGGGTTTCGACTCATAGCAACTCTGTGTACCTCGATCCTGAGTGTAAGCCACCCTCACATTGGCGCTGTTTGAGTTCATCATTGTTACAAGACCTATGTGTCCATCTATTTGTTGTAGGTCTTCCTCTTTTGTTCAATGAGCCTCTACTTTACCAAGCATTTTGTCTTTCTCCAGGGACCTCTGCTAACATGCCCTAGGAACATTCTGACTATATCTGTCCCCAATAGAGTTGCTTCTTCTCTGGCAGTCCATGAAATATATGTGCATGCAATTTTCCTTGCCGGCACCCTAATTCAAGAGCATTGGTTATTCTTCAGTCTGCTTTGTTCATGGTCTCGCTTTCCCATACACATGAGGTGCTTAAAAATACCACGCTTGGACCAGTCACAGCTTAGCTTGAAGAAACATCTTTGCTCTTCAACACTCTAAGGAGTGTTGCTCCATGTGATACAGCCTTCCTGACTGCTTCTTCCTTGGATGTTGTGAGTGGATCCAAGTAAAATGAAATCTCGTCCGCCTTAATATTTTCTCCATTTATTGGGAGCTTGCTTATCGATTCAGCTGTATGGATTTCTGTTTTCTTTACATTAAGCTATAATCCACAGGAAAAGCGATATGTAGTCTTGGACCTTCATCGGTGCATGCTTCAAGTCCTCTTCACTTTGAGCAGGTGGTGTCGTCCGTATGTCACGGGCTGTTAATGAATGCTCCATTCATTCTCTTTGTATTGTCCAGCTTCTGATTAATTAACATATATTCAGACTGAATAAATACGGGGAAAGGATACCACCCTCACCTTCTCAAGGTTTAAACCACATGGTGTCCATTGTTAAATATGTTCATCTGCCTCTTGGTCTATGTATGAATTTCCCATAGGAGCACAATGAAGTGTTTCAGAATACCCATTCTTTGCAATGTTTTCCATAATTAGGCATGATCCATACAATCAAATGACTTTGCATAGTCAATAAAACGTAAGTAAACATTTTTTCACACATCCTTTGTTACAACAGGCAATCATCCCAAGAGGTCAGTCAAATTAGAATGCTTCTGACTGAAAAAAAAAATCACTCTGACATAGTCAACTACAAGTTATGTAAAAGAAGCAGCGAAGAAGAATGGGGGAAATTTAGACATGCATTAACATATATATGAACAAACGATATGAGTATATGAAAACATACCAAAGGAAGCAGTGAACCAACACAATCCAACATGTTACCCACATGCCAGTCTTTCCTTTGGCTCCTCCTTTGGGAGGGGGCCTACTGAACTCACCTGACCCCAGCCCTCCTCAGGTGACCTCCAAGGGCTCAGCTGGAAGTCTCACATCCAGAGGGTTTCCAGATCAAGTCCCTACTCAGCTATACAATCTGTGCCCTTGGTGGTACTTACTGCTTTCTTAACTAACTCCCTTTGAGGAAGAGAATTGTCATAAGGGCAAATCAATCCTTTCTGGAGGGGCGGGGATTAAGATATAGGAAGGGGGACAACACTTCAGCTCAAAGGCTGACAGTCACTTAATCCATTGTCTAGTCTCATGCTCTGGGTGGCAGGAAAAGAGAACGGACACAATGAGGAATCAAAGATAGGAATAGATTTAAACTTAAATGGAATGGTTTTGTTTTTTGGTTCCTTTATGTCTGTGAAATTTTCCCAACGACTCTTTCTTTTGTGGGGACCCCAGAATATCTAAAATATTCACTGTGTAAGTAAGCATATACAGGGCCTCCATATGAATTGTTTGGACAAGACAGAGGTATCTCTGGTGATGTAACCAGACAGAGCAGTCAATCCCAGGGCAAGGTTAATGTCATGGATGTTCTCCAGGTGGCTAGCTACAGGGACTTGGGCTCAATGCTCATGCTTAAGTTGGTGGAGGGTTTGCCTAAACGGTTGCCTGGCCCAATCTTTTTCCTTGGAAATCCAGCCATTAACTGCCAATTCCAGAAGACCTGGAGATAAAGGCAAACACCACTTGTGGGCTATAATAGTCTACCACACAGTTTGAGCTTGACCCAGCCCAGGCCACATGCACATGGCTCCTTCCTCAACAGATAGCCTAAGGTTCCAGGAGGCTGTCTGCCTTTATTATGACCACCGCTGGGCCTGGGTTGAAGTTCTGCGCTGACGGGCTGTAACTGCCAAAAGCCTGGACAATGGGCACATCTGTCCTTTCTTTGAGGCTTGAAAGCAATGAAACTGACTCTGCCCTGCCTTTTGTTTCTCTCACTCTCTTTTCTTTTGTAAATGAAAGAATGTCCTGGCACGTGGCAGCCGGTCAACATCCCACACTAGGGTTCCCCCCCCCCTTACCAAGTCCCCCGCCCTGCCCACCAAGCTCAAGGGCTAGGTTCCACTTCTCCTTGGAGCGTGATTGATGAAAGCTAACAATCGCAGCCGAAGGGAAACGGATTTTCAAATCCAGAGGCTCTTCTGTGGGCGTCGCAAACATGGGCATTCCTGCGAACCCAAGAGACCATAGCCGTGCCCGCGTCCACTCTGCCCGCATCAGCGCCTCCGCCAAAGTGGCGGGCCTCTGGGTGCTGTATCAGGCAGGCCATGGAAACCGCAGGAAGGGCCACAGCCTTGAGCTGCCCCAACAGCACCGGAAGTTAAAGTGGGAACCCACCAGGGCATCCTCCTCCCCATGCCCCCCTCCCAACACACTCGCCGATTCATTGGCAGAGCGGTGCACCGCCTTAATTACGAGCCGAGCCATAGAAAGACCCGCACAGTTTGGAACAGCCAAGGTATTGCCCAGGCTGGGACCTTTAGCTCGGAACGCTCCTCTCCCCTGGGCTTGGGTGGGAGGTTGGGCCGCAGAGTATTGGGGTTGGGGGGCGCGGGGGAAGTTAGGGTAAGTGCCACCAAGTTGATGCAGGTCTTCAGGAAATCTGGGTGCCTGTCCCCCCCCCCCCCGAAATCAAAATCCCTTGAGAATGGGGATGAGCGTGGGAAGACCTCAGACTGACTCCCAGGCGCACTCCAGGAAATAAAGTGTACTGGGCGAGGAAGGAAGGGCCGGTGACCCCGTCGCTGGCTCCCCGGGCAATCTGCACCTGGAGGCCGAAAATGGAGCGCGCGGTCCAACCACAGCGCGTCACCCGGAATGGGAACGCGGCCGGGCGGCCCAGGGCTCCAAAGAGAGGACCCAGATTCATCTGGGAACCCTGCGGGGCCGCCAGTCTTTCCCGGTGGCGGGGCGGCGGCGGCGGCGGCCGTAGGTCGCGCTCCGCGTTCGGGCCTGGGCAAGTGCGCGCGGTCCCAGGTCGCCCGCACCACTGGGAAAGAGCGCGCCCTCCCGCCTGCCCCCGCGGGGGACGTCACGGGCCCGGCGCGCGCGGGGACCGGGGGGCGGGGCCGCGGCCAGCGCATGCGTGCTCCGCCCGGCGGGCGTGAGGGCGGGCCGCTGCGGCGGCGGTGGCGGCGGCGGCGGCAGCGGCGGCGGCGGCGGCGGCTAGGCGACCCGAGAGTCTGCACAGTAACGGAGCCATGGCTCCAGCTGGAGAAAGGCGCGGGCGGGCAGCAGGCGCGGCAGGCGCGCGGACCGCGTCTGGGGAGTCCAGGGCCTCACCAGTCTAAGGAGAGGGGCGAGAGGGGGCCAGGGGCGGGTGGACTAGAGGCACCGCGCTCGCCCAACGGCGCGGATCCCTTTTGGAAATTAATATTAAAAAAAAAAAAGCCCAGGAAGCCGAAGACGCAGAAGGAGAGGTGGGGGGATCGGGGAAGGCGCGCCGCAGAGAGAGACAGAGCCCCACAGTGAGAGGAAGGAAGGCGGGCAGCAGTCGCCGGCAGCAGATGTGAAGACCGGACCCCGTGCACCCCTGGCCGCCGCCGCCGCCGCCGCTGCCGCTGCCGCTCGCTGCCCGGCCACATCGATGTGGTGTCCGCCGCCCGCTCGCCCCGATCACGATGAACGCGCAGCTGACCATGGAGGCGATCGGCGAGCTGCACGGGGTGAGCCATGAGCCCGTGCCCGCCCCCGCCGACCTGCTGGGCGGCAGCCCCCACGCGCGCAGCTCCGTGGGGCATCGCGGTAGCCACCTGCCCCCCGCGCACCCACGCTCCATGGGCATGGCGTCCCTGCTGGACGGCGGCGGCGGCGGCGATTACCACCACCACCACCGGGCTCCCGAGCACAGCCTGGCCGGTCCCCTGCACCCCACCATGACCATGGCCTGCGAGACCCCCCCAGGTATGAGCATGCCCACCACCTATACCACGTTAACCCCTCTGCAGCCGCTGCCGCCCATCTCCACAGTCTCGGACAAGTTCCCCCACCATCACCACCACCACCACCACCACCACCATCCGCACCACCACCAACGCCTGGCGGGCAACGTGAGCGGCAGCTTCACGCTCATGCGGGACGAGCGGGGGTTGGCCTCCATGAATAACCTGTACACCCCCTACCACAAGGACGTGGCCGGCATGGGCCAAAGCCTCTCGCCCCTCTCCGGTTCCGGTCTGGGTGGCATCCATAACACCCAGCAAGGGCTCCCCCACTACGCCCACCCGGGCGCCGCCATGCCCACTGACAAGATGCTCACCCCCAACGGCTTTGAAGCCCATCACCCGGCCATGCTCGGCCGCCACGGAGAACAGCACCTCACACCCACCTCGGCCGGCATGGTGCCCATCAACGGCCTTCCCCCACACCACCCCCATGCCCACCTGAACGCCCAGGGCCACAGCCAGCTTCTGGGGACGACTCGGGAGCCCAACCCTTCAGTGACCGGCGCGCAGGTCAGCACGGGAAGTAATTCAGGGCAGATGGAAGAGATCAATACCAAAGAGGTGGCGCAGCGTATCACTACGGAGCTCAAGCGCTACAGCATCCCCCAGGCCATCTTCGCGCAGAGGGTGCTCTGCCGCTCCCAGGGGACTCTCTCGGACTTGCTGCGCAACCCCAAACCCTGGAGCAAACTCAAGTCCGGCCGGGAGACCTTCCGGAGGATGTGGAAGTGGCTGCAGGAGCCGGAGTTCCAGCGCATGTCCGCGCTCCGCTTAGCAGGTGAGCCAAACAAGGAGCCAAAGGGAGGGAAGGAGAACGGATTTCATCCAGCTACATACACCCTGTTCCCAAGATGGCCCGGGAGCTTGCACTCCTTTGCACTTGGGGACTTAGGGGTGGGGGTGGGGACCACAGACTTCCTCATTCGGGACCCAGCGTGGTAGCCTGTGCGAGGCAGGGAGAGTTGAGAGACCTGGGGTGCATTTATTCTGAAGCCCGAGCTGGAAACTAGAATGGTAGGACACCTAGAGAGGTCGGGACGTGATCTCTCCGGGCAGGGCACTCCAGAGGCAGGCATGTGCATAGAACTGCTCACAGTCCACACCACTGGCACAGGCCCGGCTCTGGATGGAGCGAGCCAGAGGCGAAAGCTGCCAACCTGGGTTTGGCTGAACTCGCTGCGGTGACCCTGCCGAGCTCACGCTGTTAATTGGCACCGGGGAAAACTCCAGCCAAGTCCCTGGCAGAGCCTCCATGCGTGGCGCGACGCGGTCGGTGTTCGGGTTGGCATGCACTCAGGGCGCATGGAAACTGGGTATGGAAAGGAGGGGAGGCTGACGGTGGGTGGGGGCAGAGGGCGTGGTGACCACTGCCATCACCCCAGGAATAAGGTCCCTGCTAGCAGAACTCGGGGACCGACTTCAGAGCCCACTCATTTAAGACGTTGTCTTTGGCGTCAATCCCCGTGAAATTTCGCTGGACTCTCCCCGCAGCTGGGAGAGTGTGGAAATGACCCCTAGGAGTCAAGGTTTTCCGGCCTGAAACCCAGGGGGTTCTGAGCCAACTAAGGCGCAGATAGCGCCCCTGGTCAGCTCTGTGTCCATCCAACTCTGTAGGTTGAGTTGCGGGGTTGAGGTTGAGGGGGGGAGGCGGGCGGATGGAAGGGACTGCTGAGTCCTGCTGGATAGGCAGCTGAAGATTCCTGGCTGATTTGCCCGGAGGGAGGAGGCAGGGATGGGGTGGGGGTAACTGAGGCGAGGGCAGCTGAGGGTCGACTCGGTTTGGTGAGAGCTGAACGAGGTCGCCAAGTTGATTGACTCCTGAGTCCCGGCTCTCATTCCCCTTCAACGGGCCCCCACCCCCTGTCCGGCGCCCAGGCTTGCGCCCGGGCTAAAAAGAAAGGTAAAAGCCGGAATCAGGGTTTGTTAATTAACTGATCGTTCTCCATTAATTCGTCCCTGGAGAACGAAAGACAGTCAATCCGCTAGCTCGGAGCCAGGGGCACTGAGCCGTTTCACAGTCGAAAATCAAAGCGAGACGCCAGAGCCCCCTCCCCCACCTCTTGCTGCCAATGAGAAGCTAGGGGGTGGCAGGTGTCCCCAAGCTTGCGGCTTGACCAGGGCGGCCTCTCCAAGCTCGCCTGGGTTCTAGACGCTCCAGGCCTCGCACGGAGCCTGAAACCTCGGCCCCGCCGAGCTCTTTCGCGCCAAACCCAGCCGCTGCTCTGGCTCCTAGTGCCGGTGCCCAGGTGTCAAGTGGGAGAGGTGGCACCGCCAAGGGAGGGGAAGCTGATGGGTGCCCTCGGGAATCCTAGGTTCTTGGCTTCCCCTTTGGGAGCAATAGAAAGACTGTCTCTAACCCTGTGGGCAGGAACCATCTCGCCTCTGTCCCCCTCCCTCCCCACTTCCAGTGGATTGAGCCAAGCCCACAGGGCCAGAGAGAGTGGAAGTAGGCTCTTCCTTGAGGCCGGCCCGCCCATCAGGACGCCAGGGTCTTTTCTCAAGGGCTCGTGCTCAGGCTTCCCGGACTCTGCGAGGCCGTGGTGGCGGGTGCTGTGGGTCAGATGGGAGCGGAGTGGGAGAAGAGGGTGGGAATGGCGTGCGATGTCCCCAAAGAAGACAATCCCTCAGCCTGGACTCACTACTTCGATGGCAGAGCTACCCCCATCATATCAAATGGCCTCCTGGAAGGGCAGACTGACAGGTTCTGTTCAGAGCCAACCCTCACACCTGGTCTATCACCCTGTCCCGTGCAAGCGACCTCAGACCTGAACGCGTGGAATGCGGAGAATCAGGTGGCGGCACCGCTGTACTGGGGCTGGTGAACCAGGAGGTAGGTAGGCACAGGTGGGGAGGGGGGCCGGGACACCAGCCTAGGGGACCCCAGGAATCCATTGGCCACCTGCTTGAGGGCAGAGCAGACCACCAAGCCATTTGTCGCCAGCTGTGCCCAGCCCCCAGTCGGGTACATAATATTTTCCACAAAAGGTGTGAAATCGAGAATTCGGGCAAAACACGTGCCAGAAGTCCAACCTCCGGTTTTTTTCCTTTCTCCTGTTAATGGGATGGGGAGGCGTGCAACGGCAGGTGCCCTGCGGGCAGGCCAGCAGGCTCTTCATGCAGCGAACATATCTATTTTTAAGTCAGGATGATCCACCATACTGTTTTCACATTTTGAAAGTGGGAGTCATTTTTTTAACTTTCCAAATAATTTCTAGGAAGCCCTAAATGCAGGTGCCTCAAGAATTGCCCACAGAGCCCCTTGGCGCGACCTGGTCCAGCCCCCAGCCCGCCAAGGTACACTCCTCCCCTGGGCTCTTTGGTGGCACCCTAAAAAGCCCACCTCTGGACCCAGGACGAGGGAGGCCCCGACCCACGGGGCCTCAGCTCCTTCGCGGGGCAGAAATGGGTGTCTTCCCCAGCCCGTCCCCGCCCCCCCCCCTACTGGCAGCTTGTGATTTGCGGGTCAAAACACCCTCTTTCTCCCCCCCCCCCCCACGTGGCAGCGTGTTTGGGTAGGCGCCATCAGGTTGCGAGATTACGTGAGTTAGTGAGAGCCGGGCGACAGGAAAAAATCCTCACCGAATTAACTACCTTAAAAAAATCAATATCTGTTCCCTCCGTGTGATACTCAGGGCAGCCCCAAGAGACGCCGCAGCGGGGACTACTCTGCTCGCAGCAGCGGGTCCCAGAGGGAAGAGGGCATGGGGGGGTGGCCTGGTACGTGTCCTTCCTCTGACGTGGGCACCCATCCAGACACCAGGGGACTTGTTTCCAATGAAAGATTCCGGAAGGCACTGCGCGAACCACCCGCGAAGCCCACCCACCCGCTCAGCGCTCAGTGGACCCGGGACGCCAGGGTGCGCAGGCAAGGGATGCGCTGGTGTGTGAAGTGGGGCCACTTTTACTCTATCCAACCAAGAGATGGCCGAATCCCAGAGCGGCCCTGGCAGTGGGTCTCCAAGTGGGTCTCGCCTCCCTCTCTTGACAGGCCCGCACCCCTTCCTAGCCAGAATGTGCCTCAGATCCTCCCCTGGGAGGGCCCAGCTCGTGGGGAGTAGTGGGCCAGAGGCCGCCCTGGGAAAGTCTCGCCCCGCTCAACCTGGGCTGTGTTTGCCGTGCGTGGCCTTGCAGGCTAGTTGATTGATAACCGGTCCCCTGCACAAGTCCATTTGCCCTTTGTTAATATTTATCCTGGCAGGTGACATTTCAACTGGCCCCTCACCTCCTTACACCTCGGGGGCCGGACACCAGGGTGAGGCGCTGGACCCTGCAAACTTTCACTTTTCCAATCCCCCTGAAGGCTGGGGTCGGGAAAGAGGCCAAGCCTAAGCGCGTGAGATGGGGGGGGGGGGGCAAGGAGGGGGCGGGGGGCTGAAAAGATTTCGGGGTGGGAGGGAAAGGCGACCAGTGGACCGATTCCCCAGCGCCCGGGTCTCTGGCCTGACAGCTGCTCCCTGCCTGCTGCTGAGGGAACAAAGGAGCTGCAGGCGCGGCGGGCGCTTCCCACTTGGAGCTCGTAGAGGTGGGGGTCTGGTGGACTGCAAGGCCTCTGGCTCCAGGCGGGGACCTAGACTGCCCTGTTTGGCCTGGGGAGACAGGAGCATCCCAGACCTGACGGGGCCAAGTCCCGAGAGTCTGCAGGGGTTCCCGGTGCTGGCCAGCTAGCGAGAAACCAAGAGATCTCACCCTGGGGGTAAATGGCCAGGAAGCACTGTGAGGACATGGCCTGTGTCTGTTCTCTGTGTAGCATGGGACAGCGCCCTCTTTTAAGTCCCCACTTGGGAGCGCCAGCATCTGGTTAAGATCCGAACTGCTGGTTTGGTGGGGGTGAGGGAGACCTCCTTCTGGATGTTGAGGCGTGGTGGCTGGTACGTGGTGACCTGTCCCCTCAATGATGCATCCCTAAAACCCCTGAAAGCACCGGGCCCAGGCCAGTCATCTGACACCTGGGGCAAACAGTGCCAACAATAGCACTGTTGTGCAGTATCCGCAAAGCTACTCCAAGTCCAGGGCCGTCTTTATCTTCCAGCTACGACAGTCCGACACACTGCGGGGAGCCAGTAGCTCCTTCGACCCCTGCTGGATGCCCACCTTTGGGGCTCACCTTCCCGGCTAGTGCTTTGGCGGCTACGCGCGCCCTCTGCGGGCCACCGCAGGAAGTCACCGCGGTGCTGCCGCTCCTCCCTAAAGGGATGCTCCCAGCGCCTTTTTCTATTTAAAAAAAAAAAGATATGTATTTTACCAAGAAAAGGGCGTGGAAATGAAGAACATATTACCTGGGGGATCCGTTTGGACCCCCAACAGCGCCTTGAGTATTTCTTCATTGATGGGAACAAAATTCCCATCGCTCCGAAGTATGCCCCAACTTTAACCCCAAACTCCACCTCACCCCCCACCTCGCACCACCAAAGATGCACGTTTGGATTTCCTATGCCCAGGATCCTTGTGCCGGCATGTTTCCCTTTGAGAAAGGCAAGGTCAAAGTAGAAGAGATGAGCCCGCCTGGAGGGCTGAAGACCAAGGTTGGAGTGTGAGGGTCGCCTACCAGCCGGATTAGCGATCGCTTTGTTTAGCTGTGTCCCTGTCCAGCGTACTGACCGCTCGGAGGCCTGGGGCTCCGAGTTCTTTGTCTCCGCCAGAGAGTGTGGGTGGCTGAAAGGGCGCTGCGAGGCCGACCGGCCGGGGGCCCTGGCTCGGCATCAGCACCCTGGACAGAGCCCCGCCGCCGGCTGCGCACATCCCTCTCCAACACTCTCGGGAGCTGGCTGGGAACTACTCTTGGGAAGTGTGGAGAGCAGGACAACCGTCAGGCCACACTCTAACGTTAATGAGAGCGTGCGAGGCCCCGCCAGGAATACACGCACCAGCGCGGCCAAGTCAGAGAAAAGATCAAGCCATCTGCGAGTCGATCCGCCAGTTGATCTTTTGGTCCCTCCACCGCAGCTGTGTGTGTGCGCGCGTCCGAGTGCACGCGCACACCTGCTTATAAAACTCGGGATCCGCGTCCCTTCTGTGTGACAGGGGTTGGATCATTAAGCTAAAACGTTCAATTCAGTCCCTTTGATCCGTGCTGAGGAAAATCTATAGTCATCTCTAATCTACGAGGTCTTTAAGGAGGTTGTTACACGAGCCGTTTTGATGTCATCATTTCCACATTCGTGGCAAATCCCGCTCATCAAACAGGCGCTGCGGCGACGCCAAGTTCTTGGGGGAAACTGTTCTCACGCGGGCTTTCAGTAAGGTGATGGCTGACCTCCCTGTGACAAAGCGGCTAGGGATTAGTGCGGGGATGCTCAGGTGTTAGCTTCTGAGCCTCCACAGTCCAAAGCCCGTGCCTTTCAGGTGACCCGGCTCTTTGGAAAACCACGTATTGGGATACTTTAAAACACTGCCTTCCGTAATTTAAATCACTAGAGGAGCTTTGCTGAGGTTGAAGAAGTGGTTGACTCCTTTGTGGCATCCCCATTTAAATGGCAGCACTTCTACACTCTTGGTAATAGGGAATGGTCCAGGGCCTAGAGCAGTAACAGAAGAGGGGGGAGGGGGGTGGAGCAGAGGGGAGAGAGTCTTTGAGGTCAGCATCCTTTAAGGATAGAATTCCTAAAATGCTAGGTAGGAGCATCCCCCACCACTGGCCCTTCAAGGTCATTTTTGCTAAGCACCATCTGAATCTGGACAAGCCCCTCTGGGGGAAGAACCATATCATGTTCGCATGAAAGAGCCATCCTAGAGGGTCCAATAAAGGGGTGGGGGTGGGGAGGCTTATTTCTAATATGAATCAACTTAGTGCACAACCATAAATTCTGATCTTCTGTCAATAGATTTGTACCGGTAGTTTATTGAAATCCATGTATGTCAGTTCGAATGGAGTCTACTCTCCTGAGATGACAGGATTGGGTAAGGTGACAAGACCAACCCCCTATCTGATTCATTTGATGCCATTGATCACAGGGTCTCGCTATGGACTGTCTACCTACATATGTCCTTCACAAAATGATGTCACATGATCATGAAATCGGAGCAAATTAGATTCTAGAAATTTTCTTCTCCGTTAAGTGAGACAATTTAATAAGCTAATAACTGAACAGAACTAGGCCCAAGAACACCACCAATCATTTGTCATACAATGGGGTGGGGGCTGAACTTAAAATGGCTGTACACATACTATTTGTCAGGTACTGTACTGGACGCATAAATGTTCCATTTAAAATCTCCCATCTGCAACACTGGCTCCTGACCTTTGCTCTACATTGAAATTACTTGGGGACCTTGAAAAAGAAAAAAACCCACTAGTGCCTCATTACAAGCTCACATTGTCTGGTTGAATTGGCGTGCCATGTGGCCTGGGGATTTTTTTTTAAAAGCTTCTCAAGCGATTTTCATGTTTGAGAATCACTACTCTGTGTGATCGTGACCATGAATTTTTCTCTTCGGCGAGGTTAAATAATTTTTCTGGGGTAATGTTGGAAAGAAAGCACTGCGGCTTGGAAATCCCTTTCCTGACTAAAAGCTGGGAACTCTTGTATGCTCCACCCCACCCCCTTATTCCTCTACCTCAGTGGGAATGTACATTGCACCCATTCTTCGAAGTAGCTGCAGAATGAAGGCCTTGAGCTTCAGCTAGTGCAGGTCTCCTTTCTGGGATTCTCAAAGCGAGCTCCTGATGGAGATGTGTTTCTGTTTTACTCAAGACCCACAAGGAAGACCTTTCATTGCCCTTCTGAAGGGCAGCCAGTGGGGATGCAGGCCAGCAACCTGGAACCCAAGTCTCCCCAGCCATTTGTTCATTTAAACAATCATTGATGGGAAAGGCCCATCTCATTAGATGCTCTCCTTGTGGGTAGGGCAGTCCCTCTGGGACCCATGCCTGGAGGAGGGCCTAAAGACCCAAGTGCCCCCCTACTTCCAGACATCAGTGTTGTGTCGTGCAATTGGGCAGCAATTACATTTCTTGGCTGCACATCAATGCCTGTCTTGCTACTTACTGCAAAGCGTGCCTGCTACTCATATTTTACGACCCTGCCCTGGAAAATAATAAATTGACTTGAATTCTATGTATACATTGGCAAACATCCAGAGGGCAGCTTACAATTTCAGTCCAACCCTGCATATTTCCAATTATCCATGTTTCTCATCTTCCTCTTCATACACCATAGGGTACGGGAATCGACAGCTCCCGAAATCGCTGCTTTCGTTTTCACATCTGGCGATGATCTCATAGTCCCAAAGAGAGGTTGTCAGAGGAGCATGATCAACTATATGCCATTCGCTTCCTTTCCTGTTGTCTGCTAAAACGGGTCAATGGGGGAAATTAAATAAATAAACGAGCGGAGCGCGCCACCTAGTGACCTCCGTGCTCACTGCAGCTCCCGCTAGTGGAGTGCGTGAGAGGAGTGGCTAAACGCGACTCCAGTATTGATGGAGTCACAAAAATCGTTCATTAAGGCAATTTAATCTTTGCTATTAAATGTCCTTTCAATTCATTTGGGGTAATTAAGATGCAGTTAAAGTGATTAAATTCTAATTACTTCTGCTAGACAAAGACATATTTGTCACACTAATGCGGTTAACTACAGGCTCGGAAAGAAAGTTAACCTCTACTTCAAATGATGCAACTGGAAAAATCAGGTCCTCTTTTCATCGTCAATCCAGTGAGCGGATGATTATGTCATGGCACTCCAAGCTCATTAAGCAGGGGAAGTGCTGATAAAAATGACTTCCAGAAGAAACACCGGAACCAGAAATCCCTCGGTACCATTTGGGTCAGCATTCCCAGGCCCCAAACAAAACAAAACAAATGACTGGCTCTTTTCTCACACTTCCCCCATTTCCAGCCCAAAGGAATAAGCAGCTCCTGGATTTTAGCCTGACATTCAAAAGAAGGGAGCGTCCCAGGAAGCTCTCCTTGTCAGACAGCAGACACTGTTTAACCCAAAGGTGCCTTTAGATGGGAAATGGAGTCTTGGGAGAGAGGCGGAGAGAGGAAGATGTGTGTGTGGGGGTGGGGTGGGGGGAGGCATTCCTCTGCCCACTGTCATGCCACACCTGGAGAGCACCAAGTGCCTCCTCTTCTGCAGATACGTCCTCATTCATAGCTGCTGACCACCCCACCCCTCCCCCATCACTGAAGCTCTCAGGTCACAGTCTCCACAAATAGCAAGCAGCCCCCCACCCCAGGTGATCTCAGGATGATAGCTTAATCCTGAGTGCGCACACAGGGCAGAAGACCCGAAAACCTCAGGAATGTACATTTCACCTTCCCAACCAAAATGCCTTCTCAAGAATTCAGATGAATAATTAACACAGAATTAACCAGAGTGGTTGCCTATGGTAGGGGGAGGCAAAGAGGAGAGAAAGAAGCCACTTTGGCTTCAGCAGCTGCTTGGGCAGCAGTTGCAATGTTAGAGCTGATGTCACTCAATGTAGTAGCTCACAGCTCCCCCCCCCCCAACTCTTCCTGTATCAGAACATACAGAACACTTAGCAATGGTTATTACCCATTTTAACCAGAGAATAATATGTAATGAATCTTGCTGAAAATGACTTAAATGTAATGGTTCTAGTGTGTCTACATACAAGCAGCAAAATTGTTTCATAGACTTGTATGTTGGATTACATTATCAATCAATAATAGGTAAGTTATTAAGCAGGACCCTTTTTAAAAATTTTTCCTCCTTTTCTTTTAATGACTTGTTCACTCTCAAAAAGCTACTGGTGTAAGTCTTTAACTACTCATCATCACAATACCGTAGCTAAGACATCAGGAAACCCGAGGAGAATCAGCTACAATAGGTATTGTAGGAATCAGCTCCCCCAGGGAGCGCAACGGGCATCTTCTTGTGACCCGTGCCCAGGAAGCCGCGTGATTCAAAAGCTCTGGGGTACATTAGAAGCTGCAAAGAGTAAATTAGCGTAGCGTCATAGCTGGGCATGTGAAACAATGTTTTGTTGCTATGAATCGTGCAGAGTTGGCAATAAAAAAATTAAACATTTCCTGTTGAAATATCGCACAAAAGGTGGAAATAGTCATTTTACTGTCACCTGGTGCTGGCTGCACTCCCCACTGCTCCCTATAGTGGTGCCACCATGGGGTGATGTGCTCATAAGTATTCAATTTGTTACTACTTCATCTCTTACGTAACGCACAGCCGTGGAGTTGATGCTGACTCATTGTGACCCTGTGGGACAGGGTAGAGCTGCTCCTATGAGTTTCCGAGACTGGAACTTTTGTGGGAGTAGAAAACCTCCGCTTCCTGCCCAGGAGCTGACTGCGAGCCTCGATTATCAACCCACTGGGCCACCAGGGCGCCTCTCCGAGCTTGCCTTGCCGGTGCACACTGCTGGGTGAACCGTGGTGGTGGCTGCCTCTCACCGCAGCCGTTCTGACTCTTGTTTGTGCAGAGTTGAGCTGCCCCCTACGGGTTTCAAGGCTGCGATGTTTAGGAAACAGATCACCAAGCCTGTCTTCTGCGGCATGTCCGGATGGGGGTCAACCCTCCAAGCTTCTAGTGCTTAGCCATTTGCTACTTTGAACACCCTACATGAAGGGGGCCATCACACCCTGCACCCATGGACCAGGAGGTTGCCCTAAGTCAGGATGCGCTCCGTGGCAGCCACCAGCAGTGGAACGCGGCATGATTCTAGACAGGGCATAAGAAGGAAAGGAGGGAATGTCACGAGCTACTGAGAGAAGGGCTGAGGATTCATCTCTTCATTGCTGTAGTTGGCTTTATAATCATTGTTGACGATGGACGGAACGCTAGGGCTGGCTGCTTGCTCCCTGGGAACTCACAATCCAGTGGGGAAGTTAGAGACGCAGCTGCTTGCTTCTTTCTGGTTGGGATTTTATTTTTTCCCTAAAGAGGAGAACACTGGGATGTAATGACCAGTTCCTGTTGGGGGGGAGTCAGTGCCAACTGAAGGTAACCCCTGTGTGTCAGAGTAGAACTGAGCTTTGTAGGGATTCAGGGGGTGGTATGTTTGAGGTAGGTCGCCAGGCTTGCTTCTGAGGCTCTGCTGAGTGGACTTGAACTTCTACATTTCGGGTAGCAGCCCAGCATGCCGTTGGCACCCCTCAGGATGCAAAAAAGGGACAATTAGGTGACAATCTGGAGGTTGAGGAGCGCTTGAGGCAGAGAGGGTGGAAGAGTGAGCCGTAGTGTGCATGCAGATCCTGATGGAAATGCCTCCCCCCACATCTTGGATCTGTGTTACTGTCTAGCTGGAAGCTAGTTCCTCCCTCACATAACTAAGCAATGCTATCCCATCAATAACAAAGGGGTTCTCCAAGGCGCTGCACTTTCATCATTGGGGAGGGATAGGAGGAAAGAGACTTCATATGCTACTCAGGTAGCAAATCAGATTGGTGGGAGAGAGATGGGGACAGACGATGTATTGTTTTAAAAGACACCCAGGTGATTCGATAGAACTTGACGTTGAGAATGAGAACGCCAATGTTGAGAACTTAAAAGCAAGGGATGTTTCTTTTTTTCTTATTTTCAAAAATGTTACTCTTGTATATGGAATAACCTCGGGTTCGATAACGTCTCTGAAACTTGTAATGTCTGACATATTTGATATGTAATAAGCTATGGATGCATGTTTATACATTTCTGTATGAGTGCATACCTACACATACATACAAGAGAGAGAGGATGCTTCAAAAAGTTCTTGAAAAAATGAAATATATCATTTTCCTGTAGGTCCTTGCTCCTCAGAGTGTATTTCACAGGCAAAAATAAGCATCATCATCACATGGGAACTCGTAAGAAAAGCTGAGTCTTGGGTCCCACCCAGACCTACTGACTCCAAATCTGTACACTAATGAGATCCCCCGGAGATTCGTGTGCACAGTAAACAGTCAGAGGAACGGTATTGTGGGTTCGATTTTCCTTCACTGCCACGCTGATTAGTAGTGTCCTACGTGCCAGACAGTGGGCCAAATGCTAGGGTTGGAGAGATAAGAGAGCTGCCTGGCAGAGCTTAGTACAGTGGTTCTCCACCGTTCGAATGCTGAGGCTCTTTCATGCAGTTCCTCTGTAGTTCACTGTAGTTTTGCTACTGTTATGAATCATAATATAAATCGTAATGTATTTTCTGATGGTCTTAGGCGACCCCTGTGAAAGGGTCCTTTGACCTCCAAAGGGGTCTCAGCCCACAGGTTGAGAACCGCTGGCTTATGGGGAGGGAATACATGGTAAATACTTCACAACTCTCTGATGGGTGCTGTGTTCTTGGGTTAGATAATTATAAGTATCTGATATTCTTATTAGATAATAATAAGAGACAACAGACCAAACACTGGACAAGATCATTAAGGACCTTGTGTATTTGTGTGGGCCCGAAGATGCTGGCAGCAGGAACTCTAGGAAGTTGTGCCCTGTAGTGGCGTGAAATGCTCAGATTAACCTTTCAAAAGCAAACTCGTAGCTTGAGTTGGAAGATACTGGGAGGAGACGAAGGCGGGGACTAAACAGGAGAAGTGGCAATTGATATGGAAGGCCTGATTGGGTGTCGCTTCCAGAAAAGGTGGCACGAGCAGATGGATAAAACTTGAGGGGCATTTTCTAAAGCAAAGTCAGGAAGAAATTGTGGGAGCTGAGCATGAAAGAGCAAAGGAAACCAGGGTTTTGCTTTGGGGAGATGGCACGTCCATAGAACCACATAGTGGCTAGGGGCTGTAAAATAAACCCCTGCCCATTTCTTGGGTGCAGCATGTAAAATGTGTGGCCATGCATGGTCTGCGTGCCCGTGTGCGCATGCGTGTGTGCTCACACACATCCTTCTGAAAATAACCAAGGGCCTATTCCATCTTTCAGAGGATAACTTTCTAGGGAAAAAAGCATCTGGCTCGTGCTTCCTTTAATTCTACTCTTTTGGCTGATGCACATTTGCCTTCCAAGAAATGTGTTTACATGCCCAGCCAAGTGCTGCCTAGTGCAATTAACTGAGCAATAAAATGTAAGAAGTAACACGAGGTGACGGATCATTTTGGGTACTTGCAAATGGGCTTAAGTGGTTACAGGAGTGGTCTCCTTTCCCCTCCTCTTTAATGAAAGATGATTCAACATAAGAAAGCTGTTCAAAATTCAAGCATATATAATGTATCCATTCTATCTACTACCTCCTTGTGTGTAAAAGTAAAAGAATGTATCCTTGTATAGCACTACTTCTAGCCAAGGATGGAGATTTCCGCCCCCACCACCACCCCCTCAGGTCTCACAAGGTTTTCACCTTTCTAGTTACCTATTTTACTTTTTATTGTAAATCAGGTGAAGGTTTTATCTCCCATAATCCATACACATTCTGATCCCACTCATCCATCGTAATCCCTTCCACGTGCCAGCCCTTGTCCCTCTTCCTCCCTGTCTCTTCTTTCCATTCTTCCTGCTTTCCGAGTCCTCTGGATTTTCTCCTTGAGTAAATGGTGGATTATTCTACCACAGGCAGAAGGTCAAGTCCAGGCCTGAGGGGAAAGGGCTATAGTCTTGGGGGTCCCACCAGTCTCTGTCTAACGAGTAAGGCCTGTCTCTGTTATGACTTTGAATTCTGGTCTCTCTTTTTCTCCCACTCCACCAGGATTTTCTAATGTGACCCCTTTACAAACAGTTGGTAGTGGTCGCTGGGCACTATCGACTTCTCCTGGTCTCGGGGACGGGGAGACTGCTCTTTGGGTGCTCCATTAGTTCAGTGGGCTAGTTCTTGTCTTTTGATTTCCATCACTCTTGGAACGAGAGTCTTAAAACCTTGTCTTTGTGAGCTATATTATGCCAGTCAGTCTTGGTGTCCTTAAGACTACGGTCCTGATCCCCCAGACCCAGGTGGCTCATGCCATTTAAGTGTTCGGCTATGTCTACAAAGTTTTCCTAACTTTGTCCCCTCTCTGCTGCACCACACACACTGGTATATTTGCAGCAAAAGTGAAGACATTCATATAAATATCCTCTGCCAAACCTCCACTCTCCCTCTCCCACCATTTCAGCCCGTGTGTCTATCCAAACTTCAACTCATGCGTCGCCACTGTTGCAGAATTGTGTGTGTGACAGTATTTGCCCCTGATGCCTCTACCTGTCACGAACCCGACAGTGTCTGCTTTTGCCAATCAGTTCATTTTTATCCCTGTGTATATATATGGTTTTGGATGCTGCTTTCAATACAATATTAAAAGAGGAAAGGAGTGAGGGAAGGAGGAATCTGGTGGTTGAGGTGGTTGTTACACACAGAGTGAAACCGATCTATACGGGTTTCTTGGCTGCCACCTGCCCAGAACCAGCTCTCAGCACCTCTCTTCTGTGGCGCCACTCTGGGCAATTGAACTACTGGTTTTAGATCAGTAGCCAAGGGGAAATCATTTGCACAACCTAGACTTTGTCAATTCTTTTAAACCCCTTGTTGGATACCTTATTGTGTTCAGCACCTTGTATCCTATAGTCTTATAATAAATTATAATAATACTAATACCCCTCTAGCTGCAAATGGATTATATGCTAATCCCCCCACCAAAGACAACAAGAATTATCCTTAGCACCACCCCCACCCAGAGATAACCACCTGCTGCTGTTGCTGCTGTTTGGAACAGATATTCTTCTGATCTTTTCTCAATGGAGTCATATGTACACACGTCATCACTTTTTATATGAAAAGATCATGTTACTAAATTTATTCTGGATTATTTTTAAATATATAAATAATCTAATTAAGAAATCCCTGATCATTCGGTCACCCCTGTCCTCCAGTACACTTCGTGTCACATTCACTCATTCAGCTGATAGGTAGAGGGCGTGTGCGGTGTGTCCGACAGCAGAGCAAGAGGCAAATGGCATCTTGGACGTCGCGGGAGTGCTCCATATCAGGAAAGGGCACGTCACCTTGATGTCACGGGAGTACTCCATATCAGGAAAGCACAGCACCGTTCCTGCTTTATAACTAGGCTATCATTTATTGAACCAATTTCCTAATTGTGGCTATTTGGATTAGCTCACAAACGATATGGCAAACATAGAACTTTGTGGCTTGGTAATATTTTAGAAGGTGTGATTTATATAGCCCTTCTAGTTCCCTTTTCTATTACTGAACATTTACAATGTTTTCAGATTTGTTAAGCTACTATTAATGAATAATACAATAGTCAGCAATGTTATTCGTAAAATTTAACTGAATGCTTATTTCCTTTTTCAAAAGAAATAACATTTTCCCGATTGGTGAAGCAGTACATGTCCAGGGTAGAAAGGTCAGAGGCTGAGACTTCCTGTGAGCAAGTCACACTTAACAAACTCAAGTACCCATGGCTTCATAGCCCAGCGACGAGTCCCGTTTATATGTTCTTTGCTTCCTTCAAGATTTTTGGTAAAGTAGAAATATAAAGTCTAGGTAAAATGTTTATTTTTTCACAAAATTGAACTCACACACAATTCACAACTGACTGCCCGTATCATTAAGTATTCAAAAAGCATGATTTTAAAACTTTTTATTAGGAAATGATTCCAAATTGATAAAGAGTTAACAAAAATTAAGTAATGCAAAGAACACCTTTGCTATTTGCCCACATTGCCCACCTGTCAATGCTTTCCTTCTCCTTTGCCCACTCAACCATCTGAGAGTCATGTACATACCACCCTTCCCCTCCCCCCCTGCGTACTTGGAGAGTATTTCACAAGAACAGGGTCATTTTCCTGTAGCATCTCAGTTCAATTTTGTTGATGGACCTAATAATGCTTTTTTCTAGCCATGTGCTTCTGCAGCGTAGGATCCAGTCTAGGGCTTAATTGTCGCGTCGCCTTTGCTTCCTTTAATCAGAAACTTTTCTGCAACCTTCTCTTACCTTCCTGACGTTGACATGTTTGAAGAATAGAATCCCTTCTTTTTAAATAAAAGGGTGCTCACTTAGTGTTTATCTGCTCTTTCCTCCCGATTAGATTGAGGTTGGGCTTTCTCATCCAGTAAACTGGTTGGTGATGATACACACTTCTCCATATCTGGGGACCCTCAAATGCACTTTAATTGACACAGGAAAAAAAAAACCCAAAAGCCATCAATCCTTGTACAGAAGCAGAGGCCCTGTCTTTTTTTTTGCATAGCACCGTGGGAGGGTTTGAACCACCCGTTTTAGAGTTGGCAGATGAATATAAATTGCTTGTGACTTCCAGGGGTCTTTAACACAGCCAAGGTATTATCTAATTCCATCACTGGATCATGACTGGGGTTGTTCTTTTATTTGCTTTTTTCCCCTCCCTTATCCCTAATAGGCAGACGGTAGTAAGAGAAGTACTTTAAGACCGTGCAAATATCATATCTTCCTGTTGATGAGAATCTACTCATAGATTTAGCATCTGTTGAGTCTTGCCTGATCTGTTTTTTATCATGATGACTGTGAAATGATCATTTTCCACCTCTAGTCATGTTTAGCTCTCTACAGTATGCAAGCGCCCCTCTCCCGAACCTGCTTTCTCGTGTATTATCCAATTAATATTGGATAATGAATCTATGGATTCATAGATTATTTTCCCCAGTGGTTTATAATAAAGTTAATAGCGCACAAGTAGTTACAATATAAGGCAAAGCCCCCCAAATTCAGTAAGATGCATGGAATATTGCTTCATGATCTTGAGACGAACTCAGCAGTTCTAATGATACCTGATCCCTTCAACACCTCGTGATCACACAGGCTGGTGTGCTTCTTCTCTGTGGGCTTTGTTGCTTCTGAGCTAGATGGCTGCTTGTTTACTTTCAAGCCTTTAAGACCCAGACGCTATCTCTTTTGATAGCCGGGCACCATCAGCTTTCTTCACCACATTTGCTTATGCAACCGTGTGGCTTTAGCAATTATATTGGGGAGGTGAGCACACAATGATATGATTTTTTATTCTTTGATTCCTGATAACTGATCCCTTCAGTACCTTGTGACCACACTGGCTGCTGCACATGGATCTTAAAGACAACTAGAATTCAGTTAATTCTTTTAGTTTACACCTCTTCTAATGTAGATATCCTCCAGATCTATGTTAGGTGGGCTTCAAGAATTCAAGTTTTCCTCATTAAAGGTACTTTCATGTCTGTAAAAGGTACTTTTCAGAATACTGGGCAAAATAGTAGCAATGTTTTAGTGAAGTTAGGTAAGACCATTTTCTTTTTAAATCATTTTATTGAGGTCTCATACAACTCTTATCACAATCCATACTTACATTCATTGTGGGTAAGACCATTTTCTTATTAGATTCTGCCCATCAGTTAGCCACAGGGTCTTGAAAATCTCCACCTCTTAAAATATGTCTCACCTTCATCAATTTGAGCCAATGATTGGTATTTTAGAAATCATCGTAAAGTCAATTTTCAAAGGTTTGGATTATCAGTAAGTACATTTGGTTTGTCCCTGTCACTATCATAAGTACAGAAATAATTTGAGAGGCATTTCACCAGGTTGCATATCAGCAAGGCTAAAAATAAAATAAAATTCACTGCTGTAAAGTTGATTCTGACTGATCACAACCCTGTAGGACAGAGTAGAAGTGCACATCCTATTTCCAAAGCTGCAAATCTTTCTGGAAGAGACGGTCATGGCGTTCTCTTGTGGAGTTCCTGGTGGGATAGAATTGACTACCTTTTGGTTAGAGGTTGAGTGTTTTAATCACTGTGCCACCGGGTTATTTCCTCTGTCTGATGTACTCCTTTTCTTCAACTGCTACAGATGAATCGAGACCAACCCGTGTAACTTGGACGGCCACTTGCAAGTTTTCAGGTTCCCAGATGCTTCCCGATGAACTGGGAGGTAGAACAATGTTAGACTAATTGACTGCAATGACCCACAAAATCACAGCCCTAGGCCTTTGTACCAAGCAAACAAGTCCCATGAGCTGTTTGTTTATACACGAGCAGCACCAGCAGCTACATTCCACAAAACCTCCGATTTCTGATGATTTACATCAACCCAGCAATGTTCATCTACTCAGGCACAAACACCTCCTTGGGGGACTAACAGGAAATCTAACGCTGTCCTATTTAATTTTTATTTGTGGTCTTTACAACTTCACTGAATTTATCTACAGAAAGTTCTAACTTGAGACTTACAAAACGTAAACCTATCTAAAGCCTCGCCCTTTGCCTTTGAGGCAAGAACCAGCTTCTTCAGCAACTAATAACACCATTCTGTAACTAATATCAGGTGTTCTGTGGTGCAGGTTTTCTTATCTTCTAGTTTTTTTAAAGATGTTCAAGGTTTCTGGTTCCAGTTTTATGTTTCTCTCATATTTCTTACTGTTCCCTTACTTAATCGATTATCTATAAGCACGTAGGAATAGGGTAACAAGAACCAGTCGAATTCTGCCAGTAAAAATCAAAGCTTGTTCTTTGGATAATTTAGGAGAAATGAGGAAAATGACTTTTTAATCTATAGATAATAGAACATTAACGGTAATGTTCCCATGTAAAATCCACAGGAATCCTTTCGTCCACTCTGTCCTCGATGGTTAGTTTCTGTTCTATGTAATTCTACAGCAGCCACAGTCTGTAAACACATCAGCTTCTACACACGAGTTCTGGAGACTTCGATTCAGTCTATTGGCATCCACGCTCAAACGATCGTAGGTCCGTTGCCTAAGTGCAATATAACCCATCTTTCTGTTGAAATATTTTGCTCAAGTGTTTTTAGCAAGTCAGCAAAGTGAAAGTTTGTCTGCAGATTATAAAACTTAATATGGCTGTGATTGATTTATATAAAATACTTCCTAAAAGTGAAAGACCTAATGGAAATTAATTACAAAAGTAATGCAAAGCCAAATAACTCCAATCCAAAAAATAAAATTTAAATACTTTCTAAACATAATGATTTACCTTATTCTCAAGGAGCTTTGGCTATAACATGGATTTTTTCTGAACGGTAATACTTTATCATGAGGGTGTGTCAAGAATATGCTAAGATCAACAAGTCTCTAAAATATTTGAATAATGATTAAAAACAAAAGCTCCATAAATAAGCAGTGTGAATCCCCCAGTTAAAACCCTTGGCTTTGATGACGCATATTCGAAAGAAATAAGATTGAGGCTAATTTTTTAAAGAATACAATTATGACCTAATACTTCACATTCATTCTTTAGTATCAACAAGCATCATTGACAATAAAATTTCACCCAGAAAAAAATGTGGCACTTCTGAATTCACAACATATTTCATGGAACTCATAACAAAATCAATACAACATTTTTTAAAGGAAAAAAATATTTTGTGGAATCCTATGAAGTTTTCAGGACTAACCATAGATCACCAAGAAATAATACCTGGGTTATTTAACCAAATATGTTAAAGGTAAAAACCTTAGCTTTTTGCAAAATCATGTGGCTTGGTTCTGACTCAGGAATTTATCATAATGAAATTATACTTTTGTATTTCCCTTCAAAGCAGATTAGACAAAAGATAAATTTACTTTTCAAGTCAGTAATTAAAGATTTTGTCATTTAAACAGTAAGAAGCATAATTATTTGCTTCATATGCTATTTGATACAAAAGTTCCTGAGATTTTATAAATTAGCCCATCAAATTTAACTTCAACAGATAAAACCTTTGACCCATTTTAATGAACCTTTTTAAAGTTTTTGTTGTTGTTGTCAACCTTGAATATACTCACTAAGTGACAATAGTGAACCACTCAGTAGTAGACCCCAAAGTATGAAGAGCCTTCTAAAAGTCATTGGAAATTTTTCAATTATCTTTTAACTCCATTTTTATGAACTTTTGGAAGTCTCTGTGAGTGTGTGTGTGTGTGTGTGTGTGTGTGTCTTTCTTCTGTGACATAAAAACAAAAGTGTTTAAATCTAGATTATAAGGAATATTAACTACATTTAATATCAGTAATTACTCAAAGATCTTAGAAATGGTTTGTCAGTTTAAATAAAATTTGTTTCATCTATATTTTCATCCCAATCTTTACCATTTCCTATAGTTTCACCATCTAACTGGAAAGTTACTGACTTTTTGAAAATTAAAATATTTCCATTTGACTCTGCCATTGAATATCATGTGTGTCTCATTATGGTTTTCTGTGTTTTGACTTCTTCCAATTCCGCTGTGATCTAAGGAACTTGTCTGCAGTTCCTTTACAATTCTTTTATGACTGGAATTCATTCAATTTCTGGTAAATACAGTAAGACACAATTTTTCTTATTTTCTTTTACTTTAAAAGGCCTTCACTTAGTTCAGAGTGTCTCTTCAAAAGCTTCCCCAAAACTACATCATCTCACAGGCTGGAGGCCAAAGAGGCCAGACCCGGCTTCGCTCTCCGTATTTTAGGCTCATAGTAAGACATAAGAATTGGTCGTCCCAATTTATTTACTTATGTTTCAGTTGGCCTGGGTTATTTTGAAAGACAAAACGAATCAAACAATGTTTAACTTTTATTCTTTACTCTTCTCTAGTCTAGGTAATAAGTTTTGCCTTTTCTTCAATATACCCTTTCAGCAATTCCTGTAAATGAGCCCATTAATTCTTGGCCAGTTAGTCTTTTCCTTAATCTTAGGTTTGTCTTATAACTTCCTTTCTCTAACTCTGGAACTAACTTGTTTTACTTTAAGATAAAGTCTCATTTTCCTCTGAAATAAGACACTTTTCATATCCTATCTAGCTTAAGTCACTTAGAAAGGTTTTTCTTTTAAGATTGACCTAGTACAGAACGTAAACGTCTTTATTAGAACAAATTCGTTTTGGGCCATTCCTGATAATATTGTTGTATGGTTAGGGGCCGTCAAGAAGATTCTGGCTCATTGTGATCCTACGTACAGTAGAGCAAAACGCTGCCCTTCCTCACAATTGTTGTGTTTGAGCCCATTCCTGCAGCCACTGTGTCAGTCCATCTCACTGCAGGTCTTCCTGGGTTTGCTGCCCTTGGGCGGCGCTGTACCAAGCTGACTTAGTGGTCTCTCCTAGTAATAGTCATTCACTCACTGCCATCGATTGATCTAGTCAGTGCTGCCTCCTAGCGATCCCCTGTGGATGTTTGAAACTGTGACTGTTTATGGAAGTAGAAAGCCCCGTCTTTCTTCCAAGGAGCTGCTGGTGGTTTCAAACTGCCGACTAGGCGGATCGCAGCACAATGCATACCCACTACACCGCCAGGGCTCCTCGTAATAGTATTAGGACGATTTAATTTATATAAGCACTTTTATTTATCATGAAGTTGGTCATAGTAATTCCTTTTTTAAATCATTTTATTGGGGGCTCATACAACGCTGATCACAATCCATTGTGTCAAGCGCATCTGTACATCAGTTGCCATCATCATTCTCAAAATATTTGCTTTCTACTTGAGCCCTTGGTATCAGTTCCTCATTTTCCTCCTCCCTCCCTAATCAACCCTCCCTCATGAACCCTTGATAATTTAGAAATTATTGTTTTGTCATATCTTACACTGCCTGACTTCTTCCTTCACCCACTTCTCTGTTGTCTGTCCCCCAGAGAGGAGGCCATATGTAGATCCTTATAATTGGTTCCCCACTTCTTTCTCACCTTTGCTCTACCCTCCTGGTATCGCCACTCTCACCACTGATCCTGAAGGAATAATCTGTCCTGGATTCCCTGTGTTTCCAGTTCCTATCTGTACCAGTGTACATCCTCTGGTCCAGCCTGATTTGTAAGGTAGAATTGGGATCATGTTAGTGGAGGGGGGTGGGGGAGCATTTAGGAACTAGAGGAAAGTTGTAGGCTTCATTGTTGCTACGCTGCACCCTGACTGGCTTATCTCCTCCCCGCAATCCTTCTGAAAGGGGATGTCCAGTTGCCCACAGATGGGTTTTAGGTCCCCAATCTGCACTCCCCCTCTTTCAAAATGATATGATTTTTCCCCTTGATGCCTAATACCTGATCCCTTCAACACCTTATGATCACACAGTCTGGTATGTTTCTTCAATGTGGGCTTTGTTGCTTCTCAGCTAGATGGCCGCTTGTTTACCTACAAGCCTTTAAGACTCGAGACCCTATATCTTTTGATAGCTGGGCACCATCAGCTTTCTTCACCACATTTGCTAATGCACACATTTGTCTTTAGTGATCCTGTCGGGAAGGTGAGCATCATGGAATGCCAGTTTAATAGAACAAAGTGTTCTTGCATTGAGGGAGTACTGGAGTGGAGGCCCAATGTCCATCTGCTACCTTAATACTAAACCTATAAATATACGCACTTAGGTCTATTTCCCCACCATCATAAATAAGTATATTGACCTATGTACATACCTAAATTTAGACCTCTGTAAATGCCCTTTACCTCCTAGTTCTTTCCTCTATTTCCTTTTACTTTCCTCTTGTCCCACTGTCATGCGCAGCCTTCATTTGCGATTTGGTAATTCCTCTTGGTTACATTACCCTTGCTCACGCCCTACCAGTACTCCCACGCCCGCTCGCCACCGATCTTGGATCACATTGTTCCCTTTTCCCTGAGTTTGTTAACACCACTTCCTTTCCCCCACCTCCCCCCTCTCCCATGTCCCCCTGGAACCGTTGGTCCTGTTGTTTTCTCCCCGGGATTGTTTATCCAGGTATGTTCCCTTCTTGATTCACTCCATTTGGGGGATTCAGACCGTGCTGCTTCCCCTCCAGGTGACCCCAGAAATGTCCTCTGCCGCAGTCTGCTCCAATAAGGGGACAGGTCTAGCAATTATTTGAAGGAATACTATAATTCAATTTAATAATGCTGTGTAAAGGTTGGAAATGACTACATTTCCACAACCCTATCTTTTGCTTTGGAGGATCCTGTAGAGAAACTAATTTTTTGTTTGCGATCCCTAATGGTAGCTTATGCAGCCAGTGGTCCCTTTGGGGTGCTTTCCAATTAGAGAGAACTAGCTGAGACTTTTAATTCAAGAGCCTTGATTCTCTAATTACTGCACAGAAATGCTAATTTGGAAAGATCAGAAGACACCGATTTGACAGGGCCAAAATCCTCATTCAGATAATAAGTAAAAGCTTTAATGGGGCGGTGGGGTGGGGTTCTGCTCGGTTTCTGGAGGGGTCTTGGCCTGAGGCTGGAAGATACTTGGATATGACTGGGGACTTCAGGGTGGAGGTGGTCCTCTCAGTGCTGAACAGCTCGCCGCCATGAATCAGATCATTTCCCACTGTTTGCGCCCAACTTCATCTTTTCTCAGAAGAACCAAACACAACCTTCATCCTGCCTCCAGCCCTGAAGGACTAGATATCGCTGGGCTGGTTCCAACTGTCTCCCTCCACATGCTTCTGTTCCTTTGGGAGGCAATCTAAGAAAATCAATGCAAGAGATTTTACCAGGAAAAATACATTGTTGGCAAAGGGAGGATGGTTTACCCCCAGTCCCACTAAGAGATCCACAAAGCAGGTTTCTCTATATCTGAAATCATAGAAAGCACTCGGTACTCTTCTTAAAAGGTAGATTCCCCGGGCCATTTGCTTAACATTCTGATTCAGTTGATCTAGGAGTAGAATCTTAGTAACTGTAGTGAAATTTGAATCTGGACATTATTGGGCATCTCATTTACCTGGGAAGCTTATTTAAAATAGAGGTGTTGGCTCCTCCTCTCCCTCAGAGACTCCAGTTGAGGAGGTGTGGGGTGAGACTCTGGAATGCGCGTTCTGAACAAGCCCCTTCCTGTTCCAAGTGATGCTGGTGCTTTTGGACCGCACCTGAGACGCTGGACTCCAGAGCGTGGTCCTGGCAAGCCTCCACTGTGAGCTCCTTATAAATGCAGAGTCTCGGGCTCCACCCAGACTTCCTGAGCCAGAATCTGCATTTTAACCAAATGTCTATCTGGATCATACTAATATTCAAGCTTAAGAAGCCCAACTTTCGAGTGGTCGTTCTCGACCTTGGCTACATTCAAAATGCTCAGTGCATGGGCTACATGCCAGACTGAATGAATCTGTCTTTGTTTTGGTTTGTTTTTGGTGGAGTGGAAGCCAGCCATCAGTGTTTTTGTTTTGTTTTGTTTTCTAGCTCTTTAAAAAAACAAACAACCCAAGCCCCCCCAAACTCACTGCTATTGAGTCATAGTGACCCTATAGGACAGGGTAGAACTCCCCTGTGAGTTTCTGAGACTGTAACTCTTGATGGGGGTAAAAGACCCCATTTTTCACCCAAAGAGCAGCTGGCGGTTTGGAATCAGCATCTTGTGGCTCGAAGTCCAACCTATAACCATTAGACCACCAGGGCTCTTTGTCAGTTGGATAACTGAGACTTAGACCGCCTGAGGGTCCATGCAGCCTCTCTGACTACAGAGTCCATAGCAGCTTTGGAGCCAAGGCGAGAAGGATGAGACCCTCTCATCCATGGATCCAGGTCACTGGCTGCCAGAGGCCCCACTCCCAAATCCCAGACACTTGGTAGTGACCCCAAAAAAAAATTAGGAGGGGGGCGGTATTTGATGTTATTTTAAAAACTTTCTTTTATCTGTGTCCTTCATCCTTTGAACTTGAATTTTTCCAAAACTATTTCCCCGTGATCATCTCATTCATTGGTGTTTGGGTTTCCGCCATCCAGTCTGTCAGCATCTATAAGTCTGTGTTTGATGAAGGCACACATAGCCAATCACCATCCTGCCTTAGCAAGGATAGACACGTGGCATCCAGGGTATCTGCCCTCTAGTAATCAGTACTCCAACCTGGATACTTTTTCTGGGCGGGACCAAGTAGGCTGTCTTTCAGCCCATTTCTAGTTCTAATGTATCTTCTTAGTGCCTTCTGCCCCTCCAACTGCCCCTATCTAGTCCTGATCACTCTGCGACACAATCAGAAGGGTAGTAACAATGCCAGCTTCCTTGGCCCATTCAGCACAATTCCAGAAATATGAGGAGGTACCCCCCCAGAAAATGGATTTTGCTTTTTCAAAAGCTATGTATTTACTTTTTTTTTTTTTTTTTTTACAAAACAGCCTTATCACCTTCAAAGGACTCTCCATTACACTTAATACATTTGTCAAATCTGTGCTGTGATCCCATTCTTGGAAACATTTTTCAAACTTATCTGGAGGGGCTTTGGCCCTGAGGCTGGAAGACTCATGATTGGCAGCACCATCTTCATTTTTTTCTTCACCTCTTCTATGTTGTCAAATCACTGTCCTTTCATGTCCCTCTCCATTCGCAGAAACAAAAATAAATTGCATGGAGTGAGGTCAGGTGAGTCAGGTTCATGGGGCAAGAGAGGCATGCTTGGTTTTTCCCAAAACTGGCACACTGAGATGGCTTTGTGAGTAGGTGCATTGTTGTGGTGGCAAAACCAGTCCCCTGTCTGCCACAAATCAGATTTTTTTTGCACAGAATTATGCAATCCTTTCAAAACCTCTAAATAGAAAGCTCATTTAACAGTCTGACCTGGTGGAAGGAACTTCAAATGCACTATGGGTTGACATTTTTGTCTGTCCAGAAAGTTGACGGATGTCTAGAATGAAGTTTGTCATCAATCAACATTTCACCTTTTTTGAAACGAGAAAAACACGCATACACTTGAGTTTCTCCCATAGGACTGTCTCTGTAAGCTGTGTTCAACATCACAACAGTTTCTGTGGCAGTTTTCCCAAGCAGGAAACAAAATTTCACAGCCTCACACTGTTCTCTTAAATCAGCCATCACAAAAAAGAGGTTCGAGTGAAACTGCTTATACAAAAAAAATTCACTGTGATCAGAGAGAACCTTCCCAGGTGACGCCACTGTACTAACTCAGAGCGGATTGCTGGCTCCTCGCTTGGCAGGACAAAATGCATACAAAAAAACTCTGCCCAGCGGAGCGTTTTTTCCAGGTTTTCTGGGAGGCACTCCCTCGTATCCCCACTAAGCTGTGTCTAATTAATCACCCAATAAAAGGTGTAAGGCTATTTCCTGCAAACTTGTCCTCTGTACACTTCTTTGAAAGTTAAAGATTTGCATATTGTGTTCATTTCTTATGAGGCCATATTCAACGGATCCATCCAAGTGGTATGCTGAACGTGCCACCTCAATAGCCCATGCTCTACTGTCATGGAACTCACAGCGGTCCAATGTAAGCGGCGGCACATAACGAATGGTGCAGGGGCTATAGGAGAGAAAGCCTTCCTGGGTGGGAGAGGGCTCGGAGAAGGAAATGAGATGCATAAACGGGGCCTTGATCGC
This sequence comes from Tenrec ecaudatus, assembly GCF_050624435.1. NCBI lineage: Eukaryota > Metazoa > Chordata > Mammalia > Afrosoricida > Tenrecidae > Tenrec > Tenrec ecaudatus. Next base: position 114,131,723 of record NC_134543.1, on the reverse strand, counting down.
ATAGGGAACTTGTTCTATCGAAAAGCGAACGAAGGGGCCTTCTGAGCGAAAGGGACAACTTGAGCAAAGAACAGAAATGTGAAATTCATAGCACATTTAGGAATGACTAGTGAGCAACAGAGCAGGAATGCTGGGTAGTGGGTGGGCAGTGGTGGGAAGAAAGATGGGAGCGATCCTTGAAATCAGAGGAGCTTCTTATCAGGTTTTTGAGAGCCCTCTGTGGGGCTGATTACACCACACATATCATGGGGAGAACAGCACGTCCAATTTAATCTCACTTATAACTTTCAGAAAGGCAAACAAAGAAGCCTTCGTGTATTTGAAATTCATTGTAGAAACTTCCTGATGAGTAAGTGAAGAGGCAAGACTCTAGATGACTTCCTAAGGAATTCATTGTATAAATTCCAGTTGCTGTGAATATTGCAATCTACACAGCTATTAATTAAATAAGTGGGCTCAATAAACTCACAATTTACAATAGACAATCTCTCACTGTCACCAAGTCGGTTCCAACTCATAGTGGCCCTAGAGGCCAAGGTAGAAATGCCCAGGTGGGTTCCAAACCGTAGCTTTTCATAGGAGTAGAAAGTCTCAACTTCTCCCTCAGAGCAGCTGGGGATTCAAACTGTTGACGCTGAGGTTCGTAGCCCAACACATAACCACCACGGCACCAGGACTCCTCCACAATGGACCTGTATAAGATAATAATAGGAAGGTAATTAACCAAATTTGCTTAATATCTCGTGGAATCACCATTATAATTCACATATTTGTCACATGTTTCTAATCAGTAGCATCCAAACTATTGAAGATTTTACAGTGTTTTATTGTGATTATATATACGTGTGTGTGTGTGTGTGTGTGTGTGTGTGTGTGTGTGTGTGTGTGTGTGTAAAATTCTGGCTCATCGTATGGCTTCTGAGACTGGATATCTTTAGAGCAGCCGACAGCCCCAATTTCTCCAGAAGGTGGCTGGAGGGTTCAAAGCATTGACCTTGCAGTTAGCAGGTCAATGCCTAATGCCCCAACACCACCAGGGCTTCCACACACATGCGCACATGCACACAACCTGAAACTGTAACACTTTTCACACGTGGAATTCCATGACATCGCTTGCATTTCCTCGTGTTTTGCCACTATCTGTTTCCAAATGATTCTTTCACCGTCAATAGTTTAACAGAATCTCAGTGCTCCCTAAGCAATGACCTCCCCTTCCTTCGTCCCTGCCAACCCTGGGAACTGATAAACATCGGTTCTTCTATAACTTACATATGCCGGTGTTTTATGTAATAGGATCAGATCATATTTATCCTTTCTGACTGACTTAGTTCACTTAGCACAGTGCTTTCCAGGTTTGTCCATATCATAGCATGTATCAGGATTTAATTTCTCTTTATGGCTGAATAATATCCCATAATATATAGGGCTCACGTTTTGTTGATTCACCTGTTGATGGAGAGATTGCATCTACCTTCTGTCTCTTGTGACTCGTGCTGCCATGAGTAGGTATGTCCAGGCTTTTGTTTGAATTTCTGCATCCGAGTCTGTTTGGGATCGCTGGGTCATTTGGTGTTCTACGTTTCGATTTCTGAAGACCTGATAAACTTTTTCCCATGTTGTGTTCCCATTTTGTGTTGGTGGCTCCAGTTTCTCCACAGCCTCACCAACACCAGTTATCTCCCTTCCTCTTCTTTTCCATCATCGCCCTTCCAGTCGGCCGGAAGTGGCATCTCATTGTGGTTCTGAGAATTGACTCGATGCCTGTGAGTTTTTTGGGTGGCCTCCTAGGCATATAATTTAGGGTTCAGGTTTTTAATGACTCGTTCCATTTACCATCTTGTAATGTTCTTGGTGGATAGTTTTCATTCTTGGAGGTGAAATGCCTTTTTCTCCCCAGATTTTCTTCCAATCTGTTGTATCTTCGCTTTGTTTTCAAGAATATCTGGTACACAAACGTTTTTAAGGTTGATGAGATCCACTTTACCTACATTACCTTTCTTGCTCATGCCTTTGGTGCCATATCCAAAAAGCCATTATTAAAAGCCAAGGTTTTGCCTTTGTGTGTGTGTGTGTGTGTGTGTTTGTTTTGTAAGTAGATAGTGGTGGTAGTTATACAACATGTTGGATGCGATTGATGTTCCTGAATTCTCTGTGTGAAAATTTTTACATGCCAGATGTTGCATGCAATAAAACTCCAAAGGATCAGACATTAACGGAAGCGTCTCACTGCTCTCGAGCCCATGCTAACACACAGCATTGTGGGTTTCTGAGACTTTCACTCCGTACGGGAGCAGAAAGTTTAGTCTTTCTCTGGAGGAGCTGCTGGGGGTTTCAAACTGCGAATCATGCGGATTGAAGCCTAATGCATAACCATTACACCACCAGGGTCCTAACCAAAACTTAGGCTTTTAAAAATCAGAATTCCCGAGCCAACTGTGACCTCACTCCACTCGGTGCTCCCCAGCAACCATGCAGGTACAAGCCCGTGGGACTTGTCTTCTCTCTACTCCCTGGAAGCCACATTGCACGAAAGAGAAAGAGCTGGTACTCATTGCGATCTTACCTGGGTTTTGTGGGGATTGTGTCTACGGGAAGGTGTTGTGAAACTGTTTTAAGTATGACCGATGCCTGCATGGTGTAAATGGTCAGTGTACCCGCCTGCTGACCGACAGGCTCCTTGGGAGAAAGGCTTGGTGCCCTGCTAAAAGAAAAATCTAATCACTGAGAACCCTTGAAAGCTCAATTCTGCAATGACACAAATGGGTTGGCCAGGAGTCAAGAATGGCTTGCCAGCAACTGATTTGGTTTGTATAATAAACGCTGGGAAGCATGACACAGAGGTGACTTTCCGTGGTGATTCCCGCAGGAAGTTTGTACTCTTGCTGTTTTCATGAGGCTTCTCATGGGCATGCCCAGAAGCCTTGTTCCAACTATGCACAAGTACACAAACACACAAGTACACACACACACACACACACACACAAATTTAATGAGTCCAGCAAGTTGAACCTGCTCCACCTCCCTACTGGGAGCCAGTTTCCAGACATCCCTGCAGGGATCAGCTGCCCAAGCACATCCTGTCTGGGTCCCACCAGTTAGCGTTCACGAACACTGCTTTTCAAACCGTACTGACCCCACTGGAGTGTTGCCTCATTCTAAAAGAACGCACAGCCTGCCTTGCAAAAATACCGAGCGTGCAGCAAAAGAAACCTAGGCAAAGCAGACAGCATGTTGGCCTGGGCTTCCTGCAGTCCAAGCTCCATTGCTGAAACTGTTGCCCACCCGCCCTCAATTCAGCAGCTCCTTTGTCTCCCCATTTTGAGGACTGGCCTGGAACAAGGGATCAGTAACAGGCCGACCTCCACAGTGCCCCCTTACCTGTCTCTCCCTACCCGGATCTTACAAGGATCAAAAGAAGGGGAGGTGCTTTGTTAGTCTGCTCACTCCCCCACAGCTGTAGCCTTAATGGGTTGCCTTGCAAAGCAGCTTCAGCTGTCAGAGAAGGTCTTTGGGGGCTTCATGACCATGAAAAGCCCTTTCCTAGAAGTCAGGGTGAGCGCAGAGGGACCCTCTGGGTGCATGTCCAGCTGCTTTAAAGCAACAACGAACTCCTAATTCTATTGCTACATAATCCACAGGCCATAGAAGTCACCTTTTTTAAGTGTATAACTCAGATGTTTCAGGATACTCACAGGTGTGTAACCATCACCTACCTCAATGTTAGAGCATTTCCACCACACTCCAGAGAGAAACCTCTTGCCCATTAGCAGGAACCTCCCTGCCCTCTGCCTCCTCCCCACAAGGCCCTAGGCAAATGCCAATCGCCAACTGATGTTTTGTTTCAGTGGGTTGTGTTCTGTGATCCCCCTACTCTTGAATTTCGGAGCTCCCCTGAGCTGGATGTGCAGGGAGGTCTCTGACCACCAGCCTATGAGCAATCCAAGCAGTGGATCCAGGAATCCCAGGGATTGGAAGTTGTGTGTTTGCTTTATCAGTGCCCCCTCCCTATTCCTGGAGGCCCGGGTGTGTTGAGTGGGCCTTAATGACCGCCTACATCCTCTGCCCTCAAATCCAGGCCAAAGCTTCCTTGACTGACTCGGGCCACCTCAGGGTCACCTGCTCCAGAATTCTTGACCCCATAGACTGCCGTGGGGGCTGTGTGTGTGTGTGTGTGTGTGTGTGTGTGTGTGTGTTGACCTTGGCCTTTAGGTTGAAGACACTCAGTTTCTAACCAGTTGCTGATGACAACTGATTATGACCACCCCGGGCATGTCGGGTAGACCGGTGCTCTTCAGAGATTTCTTCCGGGGTTTGCTTCTTGTTCGCGTTATTAACAGTTGGCTTTTCCCCTTTTGTTTGTTTTCTGTTGTGGTGGTTGAGAATCAACACAGCAGAACATTCACCGATTCACCCATTTCTACAAGGACGCTTCAGGGACGTTGACTGCATCCTTCAGGTTGCACATCCATGCTCCCTCCTTTTCAGCCCTGACCCTCTTCCACTGACTACACTCGCTGCCCTTGACATTTCCTGAATCCTGAGTGGAAGTTGCCAATTTGATCCGTTAATCGGTGGGGGGGGGGGCGTCTTTCTTTTGTTCATGTGACTGATGTTTACTTGCAAGAGTGTTGGACAGGGCACGGCTGGCCTCTGTCCTCCGTCCTCTTATCTCTAGAGGTAAACCGGAAGCGATCAGCTGGACACGCACGGCCCCTTCTTTACGTTGGAGCTGAAGCTACAAATCTGTAAAGGCTACAAACTGGAGTCACACTTTCCTTTACGGCTTGATTTGTTGTTGCGGTGTCCTTTCAAGTCAAGTCCAAGTGACTGAGAAGAACCGGCCCATAAGGCTTGCTCGGTTCTGTCCTCACAAAAGCAGACCACCAGGTCTCTCTGCAGCCGGAGAGCTCGTTCTTAAAACGGCCCGAAGTTCAGGGCAGCCATTCTTTCCCAGTTAAGGTAAACTGATGTTTGGTTTGAGGAAGACTCCAAGTGGTATTTTTAGCTTAAGATCAGTGAAGTCAGTTGGCAAGGGGCACTCTCAAAGACTCATCACGTCATTGCCCCCACCCTGACTTCATATGTGAGAGCCTTCCATTGTTTGGTGGAAATGCTGAATGAAAAGGTAATCGCATTTTTCCACAAGCATTTCGAAGCTCTCTGGTATGCCCTATCTCCAGTGAATGTAGCTGGGAAAGAGACAACTGGCCTTGCCGGTGATGGGAGGGCCTGGAAGGCCATGGGGTTGGTGGTGGAATGAACAGGAGGATAAAGCATGAGAGATGAGGGGTCAGGGGTTGAATGGGAGGACCTTGCCATCCTGAGATGACTCTGGCTTTCATTCTGAGAACTCATAGGCAACTATTAGAAGGTCCTGAGCTAGGAATGCTATGATATGGTTTATATTTTTTTAATCATTTTATTAGGGGCTCACACAACTCTTATCACAATCCATACATGCGTCAATTGTGTAAAGTACATCTGTACATTCATTGCGCTCATCATTCTCAAAACATTTGCTCTCCATTTAAGCCCCTGGCATCAGAACCTCATTTTTCCCCTCCCTCCCCGCTACCCCTCCCTCCTGAGCCCTTGATAATTTATAAATTATTATTTTGTCATATCTTGGATATGGCTTCTATTTTTTTCCCTTTCTTTTTATTTATTTATTTTTTTTTAATTTTAACAATTTATTAGGGGCTCATACAATTCTTATCACAGTTCATACATATACATACATCAATTGTATAAAGCACATCTGTACAGTCCCTGCCCTAATCATTTTTTTCTCTTTTCTTTTTTTACATTTTATTAAGGACTCATACAACTCTTATCACCATCCATACATATACATACATCAATTGTATAAAGCACATCCATACATTCCCTGCCCCAATCATTCTCAAGGCATTTGCTCTCCACTTAATGGCTTCTATTTTTAAAGGATCTTTCTAGTCTACCTACTTTGTTTTAAAAGGATGCCTCTGAGCCCTGTGTTCTTTCCATCATCACACCTCTGCTTCCTGAGACGTGGGTACCTACTCTGCCACTGGTGATGTCTTAAGCTGATTTCAGGAAATGCACAGACTCAGCAAGGTGATTTTAGGCAGCTTAAAAGCTCAGCAAATCAGCATTAGACCTCAGCGAGAACATTATTCCTCCTGTAGCTATATTTCTATCCTGGTTTTGCCCAAGAGAACATCGGTTTGGTGGTAGGAGATACTTCACACCTCTCTTCTGTCTATATCAATGAGCCAACCTGAAGCCCAGAGTCCTTGGCTGGCAGTAATATTCAGCTGGGATCACATGATGATGTGCTCATAGGTTTTACTTGTGTACTTACTTTCTGTTGATGGCAAATAAAAATGAATTCCAGTCGGTAATGATACCACGCTTATTTTAAACAATTATCCATGAATAAATGAATGAAGACACGATTGAAGTTGTAAAAGATTTCATCTTGGTCCGTTTGGGGTTTTTGGAAGTCCACTTGCCCCACTCTCCAAAACACACACACACACACACACACACACATTATATTTCTTCTCAGTATTACTAAGATAAGCTAAGATTTTCTTTTTTAAAAATTAAAAAAATTTTTTGAGCTAAGATTTTCAAAAGGACCTTTACAAAATATTGATAAGGATAGCTCAATCTACAAAGTCCAGTTTTCTAATCGTATAAAAACGGATACTCTTTACTCTTCCTGACTCAGCACAGCTGTTGCTCCCTCCCTCTGCCTGCCCTGGTGAGGCTGAGACCTTCAATGGATAGTCCAGCAGAAGACGCTAAAGGGCTTGCCCAGTTGAATTCACACTTCCCCACTGGGTCCCCAACAGTCCTGGGCAGGGACACACTACCCGCTGCCTCCCCATGATGGCTTTTTACACAGATTCAGCCTAGTGCTGCTCTTGGAAGGGGCTCAAAGCCATCTAGCCCATTCCCATTGCTTCCTAGTTAAGGAACCTGCATCCAGACCTGTTAAGAGATTTAGCCTAATCCTTCCACTAGTTAATGACTGAGCCAGAACTAGAACCCAGGACTTCTGACACATAGCCTGGTGCTCCTTCCATGATACTACCTCCCTTACGGATGAAGAAGAGAAAGTCAAAGTCAAACCCATTGCCCCTGAGTTGAATCCAACTCATGGCAACCCCATGTGTTAGAAAGTAGAGGTGTCCCAAGGGCTGTACTTTTAGAAAAGAGGTGTAGTGGTCACATATTGGGCTGCAAGCCGCAAGGTCAGCCGTTTGAAACCACCAGCCGCTCCTTGGGAGAAAGACAGGGCTTTCTAATCCCGCAAACAGTTACAGTCTTGGAAACCCACAGGGACAGTTCGACCTTGCCCTGTGGGGTGGCTATGAATTGGCATCAGCTCAATGGCAGTGAGAGAGAGAATCTTAGTGAAAGTGGAGCACCATTTTCCCGTGGTGCCCTGGGGTCTGTCTGGACCACCAACTGTCAGTGAATAATTGAGTGCAAATTGATTGCCCCACCAGCACGCCCTAATCACACGCAGACCCGACCCGCAGAGGACTGGCCATGAATGGATCATGAAGTAGGTTGACTACCTCAAGAGGGGCCCTTGGTCCCAATCCTCAGATCCATCCTGTGTGAAGCAGCCAATGCAGGGACACGTGTACCAAGAACAGCAGGATACATGTTAACGTGCTGTGCAATTTTCATGAGAAAGAATTGAGGAAAAAAAACACATAAATTGCTTATTGTTTAATAGTTCAGAGTCCCTGGGTGGTATAAATGGTATTTGTGCTCAGCCACTTACTGGAAGGTTGGAAGTTTGTGGTCACCCGGAAGAAAAGTGATCTACTTCCGACAAACCAGCCATTGAAAATTCTACAGAGCACAGTTCTGTGCTGACACGCACAAGGTTGCCACGAATCAGAAGCAATTCCGAGACGGCTGGGTGGTTTTGGTTAACAGCTCAGAGTCCTCCGAGGAGGAAAACTTTCACTGTTGGCAGGATCTGTGCCGGTGCTGCTGGTTGTCACTGAAATCTCTAAAAAATGATCAGGTGTAAGCAGAGCTGTGGGGAAAGTGAGTTTGTTTCCCCACTTTCGTTCAGATGAACTTGGAACTGACCGACGTGCTGGAATGGCTGCTGTCCCTGCAGAGCCATTCCCTACTCTTCTAGAGGAGTCATAAAAGGTGGAGAAGAAGTCAACGTAGTGGCTATATATTTGAGCGATAGGTTACCTCGGAAGGTTTTTAACTGAGCTAATAATGGGATTTCGGGAATCAGGCAGGGTCCTGAGGCTGTACCTTCCTGGACCCAGATGAGTTTACAGGCACCGGAGCCGTAGAATGGAGTTTGCTCTTGTAAGAGATGCAAAGAGAAAGAGATTATTCTTGCACGGCAAGTTAGAGACAGAGCAAAGACTCAAGCCTGATGCGTACACTCAATGTTGATACTTGCCTCTTGGCCAAAGGCAGGAGGAGGATCAGAAATCTCATTTGAAAACACATTGACTCCTTAAGATTTATAGTTCTTTCAGTCGCTTTGAGGGAGTATTATCTTATTTAAAGGACCTCTGACGGCGTGATGGTTACGAGTTGGGCTTCTAACTGCAAGGTCCGCAGTTGGAAACCACCAGCAGCTCTGTGGGAGAAAGATGGGGTTTTCTAATCCTGGAAAGAGTTAATGTCTTGGAAGCTCACAGGGTCAGTTCTACCCTGTCCTGTCGGGTCACTATGAGTCAAATAGACTCAATGGCAGTGAGTGCGTGATCTTATTTTATGCTTACTTCGATCCTTGATAGGAAAAAGGACACCGTTCCTTATTTTGCAGCTGAGAGGATGGAGAAAAAAACAAACCCATAGCTGAGTCGATTCTGACTCCCAGTGACCCTCAAAGATAGGGTAGAATGGTTTCTAAGGCTGAAATTCTCCTAGAAGCAAATGGTCACATCTTTATCCCAAAGAGGAGCTGGTCAGTTTTAATTGTCAACCTTTTCCATGAGTAGCCAAGCGCCTCGCCACTGTGCCACCAGGGCACCAGTTGAGGACACTAGGTTGCCAAGAGGAAGAGGGACTTGTCATCCATCTATCAGTGACCACACAGCTGGGACCTGAGCATATGTCTCCTGAGTCCAGATACATTTTAAGAAGTTGAACCACAAATCTACCTACATTCGTTAATTTCTCCCAGGCTCACCAGGAGGTGCCCACGTGTGGCCAGACAAACCCTTGGCAGACTTTCACAGCACTTGATTAGCACTTTAGATGTTGAACGATCTGTGTCATTAAGTCAGGAAAATGTCTACAAGTCAACCTGACGACGTGGCTGACAACTCGTCATGGGATGTTAGTGTTTACCAGAATTTGATCAAGTTTGTTCTAAGGCAGGGCTTCTTAAACTTGAATGAAGGTCAAGTTGTTCCTTTGTGTGTTTGTCTGGGTCCTTTAGAGAAACAAATCCACAGAAACTCATGCATAAGAGAGAGTTTTATATAAAGGTTAACTGCGCATCAAGAAAACATCCCAACCCAGTGCTGCCCAACCCCACAAGTCCAACATTAACCCATATGTCCAACACCAATCCACAAGGTCCTCCTCCATCTCACCAAAACACACACAATGATGCCGGCTGCAGGAGGAAAGCCAAGTCAGTGAACGTGTAAGCATCTCAGTGCTGGCAGGGGTCTCCACATGGCTGCTCCAGCACCCAGCGCTGCATCGGGGTAGGTCCATGTGGCTTCTCCTTGGGGATGTCTTGTTGGAAGTGAACCTTGCCAGCTGAAGCAGGGAACTGGCTAAGGCAGCTGCACCCTGCTCCGACCATAGCAGCTCAAGAGACCTGAGACTCGAAAGGCAAGGCTCAGCAAGCAATTTATCCCTCCGCCCTTCAATTAACCCCACATTTGTTTATCGGTCAGGTTGGCACAATAAACTAACAACCTCACTTTGTTTTTAATTTCCAATCTTTCCTGGACCTTTTTTTAAAAAGGTCCCCAAAACTAGAAAAATAAATTTCACACTCGAACGTGTAGCCAGGTCAAATGGCCTGAAGCATTTCCATGTGCTTACTACTCTCAGTCCTCTGTGTTAATCTTGTTTCTGGCCAGTCGCTATTCTCAGACCAGCCTTGGTCTGCCCATCGCCGTTTGAAGCAAACCCGCTCTCAGTCATGTCTTTCCCTAGAGACCGTCCTCTGATGTGGAATGCATCCTGGTGGTGTGGTTGGTACAAGTCGGGCTGCCATCCTCAAGAGCCCTGGTTTGAAACCAACACTCCCTGCAAGGGAGAAAGACAGGGTTTTGTACAATCATGAGCAGTGACCGTCTCAGAAACTCACGGGGCAGTTCCCCTCTGGCCTAGAGGGTTGCTGTGAGCCAGTATTGACTCCATGGCAGTGAGTGTGTGTCTAATTGCCTCTGTGAACAATGAACTTCTTTGCCATGTAGCCAAAAGAGTTGGGTGGTGACAGGGTACCATTTTTGACTATTTTGATCAAAGAAGAATCCCTATCAACAGGGGGGAAATGCAGACCCAAAGTCCCTATGTTTGTGGACTCCTGACTTTCATGACCCATGACAATAGGGCAAACCCTGGAAATGATTGGGCTGAGATAATATTTAAACTTTAAATCAAAACTATCCCCTGAAGTCTTCGGAAAAGCAAACAGTTGTTTGGCTTATTTAGTAAAGAATATCTGCCTTGACCATATGTTCTTTTGAGAATTATCTATAAGGGACCAAACTGAGGACAACTCGAAAGATTAGATATGAACCTATAGGTTTGATGAATATATGTTAATGAAGGAGAGCCAACACAAATAATTGCACAACACAAAAATGTGACCAATGTCACTAAAAAGCACGTGTAGAAACCACTGGATTGGTGTTTTTTTGTTACGTATATTCTCAACAACAAAATGAATAAAATTCTATCAACAACTTCATAATCTACAGAATACTTTCCAACGTTGTATATAATTCATAGTGCTTGAAACACACTTGGCTCTTCCTTGCTTACTGTGGCCAAGGGGCCAGTCCTCAGATAACCTTTATGCACACGGTGCTTATGCTCTGCTTTTACCATGTTTCATGCGTCCTCATCCCTCCTGCTTGGGGATCACCATGTTGTTGCTAAGTGCTGTCCCATCAGTTCCAACTCACAGTGAACGTACACACAAGGGAAGGAAATGTTGCCCAGTCCTGTGGAATCCTCACCATTTTTATATAATTTAGTAAACCCTGTCCTCATCTAGCATGTCTGCCCAGGAAGCTTCATGTTTCCCATAGCTTTCCTCCTTGCATGCCCTCTTGTGCCGTTAAAACCAAGTGTTCAACCCTTCCCCCATGCTCTCTCTGCTAACACGAGTCTCTCCCACTTCTCTTATCGGAAACCTCCTCTTCATCCTTTACGGCCCAGCTGAAGCACTTCCTCCTTTCCCATGCCTCCTCAATATCCTCCAGGAGAGGCAGTATCCCCCCCGCCCCCCCCTCCACACACACTCTCTTTTTATACTCGTGCAGTATTGACTTACATGACTAGTAGACTGGGTTCTTTTAAGAGCAAAATACTGTGCTGGGTTCATTTTTTAATGGGAATGACTAACCCAACCAGCCATAGGCACCAGTCTTAAATGAACCTGGATTAACATGGACTGACACGAACTAATTGGCATTGACTTCACCTTTCTTAGCCATTTTTCTGGAGGACTCAATCAACTTGCCCAGTGAGGGCTATAGACTCCTGCAGAGGGGGACCTTGTTTAGGAGAAATCTCACCTGATATAGTGATACAGTATCTATTGTGATACAGTATCTATAGTGATACAGTATACAGTGTCTCACCTGACACAGTGATACAGTATCTATAGTGATACAGTATACAGTGTCTCACCTGACACAGTGATACAGTATCTATAGCTATATCACCTGATATAGTGATACAGTATCTATAGTGATATTGTATACAGTATCTATAGTGATACAGTATACAGTGTCTCACCTGATACAGTGATACAATATCTATAGCTCCACGCACTAAGGGAATTGGGCATTTAATAAATAGGTGAGAGGTATAACCAGTGATTTAGGGGCTGTGTTATAAAAGATAGCAATTCCCAAACACCCCAAATCTTCTTTTCTAACTGAGGCCTCCTTCGTGTCCATGAAGAAATCCCAACTCTTTTTTTCCCAACAGTTTTATTGGCATAGCCTTCACGTATCACATAATTCAATAGTTCCACCCCATCAAGAAGAGCTGTAGAAGCATCACCACAATCAGTTTTAGACTATTTTCCTCATTCTTGGACTCACTGTTCTTAGGTCCCCATTTCCCTCCAACCTCCCCTGCCATCGCCCCAAGGAACCATTCACCCAGTTACTTTCTCCACAGATGTCCTTCCGGCAGGGAGGAAATCCCTTCTCTTATCGTTAATCGTCGGACCAGTGGGCCTTTAAGTGTGCTGAGTGCAGTTCATGACTGGAGCAAATCGGCACATCTGTACAGGAGAATTTCTAGTTTGCTCTCTTTATGTTGTCGATATTTTAAAATGTGCATGATAGAATGGCATAATAACACCTGTGTATAATATACAGATATAAAAGGTATTTACAAGCGTCTTTCTTTTCCCCTTAGAGTGGATCAAAGAGCCTGGTGGTTTAGGGATTACACTGTGAGCTGCTAACCGCAATTAGTAGGTTGAAACCACCAGCTGCTCTGCCGGAGAAAAACGAGGCACTAAACTTTTGCATACATGATTTCTCATATCCTTACCACAGCCCAGCAAGGCGTGTATTTTTTTGCAGGTGGAGAAATCGAAGTTCAAAGTGATGCGTTCATTCAGCCAGACCCTTGCTTCTGCGGTCGAGAAATCAGAAGCCCAGGGAAGGTGAATTGACTCACCAAGGGCAAAGAGCAGAGACTCATCAAAGCAAAGGCTCAAGGTCCAAGTTCAGGCCTCATAGAACTTCAAGGGGCTCCCAGACCTTTACCCTTTTAATGCACTTCTCTCCCAGGTCAGCACGGTGCTTACCCATGAGGTCAGCATGCAGAGAGCAGACCAGGGAGCATGGCTAATCGGTCTCAGTGGCCCTGCCTTTCTATTCTAGGTTCTCCCAAGTGCTTTGTTCTAACACCTCTCTGTTTCTTTGCAGCATGCAAAAGGAAAGAGCAGGAACACGGGAAGGATCGGGGCAACACGCCCAAAAAGCCCAGGTTGGTCTTCACAGATGTCCAGCGTCGAACTCTCCATGCAATATTCAAAGAAAACAAGCGCCCATCCAAAGAATTGCAAATCACCATTTCCCAGCAGCTGGGGCTGGAGCTGAGCACTGTCAGCAACTTCTTCATGAATGCGCGGAGGAGGAGTCTGGATAAGTGGCAAGACGAAGGCAGCTCCAATTCAGGCAACTCGTCTTCTTCATCAAGCACTTGTACCAAAGCATGAAGAAATAACCACGAACTGAAACCTCGGTGGAAAAGCTTTAAAGACATAAAAATTTTAAAAAATTTAAAGACCAGGACCTCAAGATAGCAGGTTTATACTTAGAAATATTTGAAGAAGAAAAAAAGTGTTATTTATAGTCCAAAGAAACCAAAGACGTAGCTCACCTGCATCCTGACTTTGTTCGGAGACACACACTTCAGCAGGCGCCGACTTGGCAAGGGAATTTAGGAGCGGGGTGAACACCACTGGGACTCACAACCTTCAATCCACGATCATTCTTCACTGTGCTTGGTTCCTTAGTGGTTTTGGAGCCATTGAGTGGACATCTTTTTAAGATCAGACGTTCTCATCTATTCCACCACGCCGGGAAGTGTATGATGTCTCAAAGCTGTGCATGCGCGTGGGCACGCGTGTGTATACACACACACCGCCGCCACCGCCACCGCCGCCACCACCGCCGCCGCCACCACCACCACCGGCAACACCACCACCAGTGGTTAAGAACTTAGGCAGAGCTGGTCTTCAGGAAGCGTTGTGCCGCCGGGGTACAGCCAACATAGTTGGGGTTGTCTGAGTTCAATGGATTAGGAGTGTGATTGCGCTCGTCTAGCCTCGCGTTTGAGCCTGCCAGGTCCGCCACCTACGCAAATGCAGATTCAAACCCAGCAACGCAAATTTGAATGACGCCTAAACCAGTGCATTCTCTTTGTTTGTTAAGGAATGTTCCGATATTTTTAAAGAAATGAAACAAGAGTCCATCCGCGAAAAAGAAAAAAAGTACTCACCTAGGTACCAAAGAACACAATCTTATAGTGCAGGTATTTTATTGCAGTGATTTTAATAACCAAAGCTATTTTTACATAAAATACTATGTGAAATTATACATATGAACTGATCGTGCGGTAAGACACATGACCCAGACTCATGACTGTCATTGAGGATTCTTGAAGCATTTGAAATATTCATTTTCAGAAGTAGCAAGAAAGAATGTAACTTCAGGGAAGCAGTTACTGAGAGGTCCATGCTGTGTCCCAGCACATCCTGATGGCACACTCGTGAGTCCCAGGTATCCCTGAGAGAGGCACACATGATTCCACGGTCTGCTCAGAGGAGCGAAAACCTGGGCATCCTTCCAAAGTAGAATCCTATTTACACACTGGAAAACTGACGTTTAACGGGGCAGATCACTGAACTAGAGTTTAGTCAAAGTAATGCTTTTTAGATTAAGAATAAAAGAGGACTCCACACTTGGATTCATTTGACCAAAAATTCGGTTTATGCATTTGGCACCCAACAGCTTTTAAAAATACCTTAAGTACACACAAGTGACGTGAGCTGACCAACATTCCCAAAATGAATGACCCAAACTGATTTTATTGCCAATCTCAGATATTTTATGACTTGGACATCAATAAAACAGCAGGTGAAACCTCGTAGTATTGAAAGTGGTGGGACTGCAAAGAAAAAAAAGACCGAGTTCTAATGCAGGACAAGGCTTTGGGTACTATGGATAGTAAGCTATTTGTTTCACTAAGCATAGTCTCCAAAGAATACTACATTCTTTCTTGCTACTGGATTAAGCTGGAGATTTATAACAGATTCCACTCACTCTTTACAGGGACTGATTAAAAAAACAAAAACAAACTAGACCTGAGCTTCAAAATACAAAAGTTTAGATTCCCATTTTTCCCAAATCCCAGGGCAATAGAAGGTAAATTAAAATTTTAAAAATCAGATAACAAAGTCGCTATAATAGAGCATAAGGGAATCACTTGGTTCCCAGAAAAATTATCTCCAAAGTCAGTTGAGTTGCAATTTATCTAAATGGATGCTTTCTGTATTGTTAGGTAGGGAATTGGGTACTTGTAGCTAATTACCACGTGGGAGCAGAAATATTCAATCGTATCCCAACGATGAGTTGATTATTGACATCGAATAAAACAGCTGAAAAATAAATAAATAAGCAAAACCTAGTTCCGTAAGATCAAATGTCAGCATCTGGTCTAGTTCTTAGTGAGACAGGCTCCCAGAGAAGTGAACCTGAATGCACAAGCTCTCTTGTCTCCTTCATGTCCGCTGTAGAATGAGAAACCAAACTCAATGGTCCTCCTTTGATGAAATAGCCCACGCATTTGCCTTGACACATTTTGGCTTAGTATTTTCTTTTAATAGTAGCTTTTAAAATGTCCCTTCTAAATATGGCACAATTGTAGCTCAGTTATTAGAAGAGACTGTTTAAATAGCCACCCTGCAAGAGTCGCTAAGAAAGTCATCTTATCAATGACAAAAACAAAAGGGAAAAACGTATGGATGTCTCTCTCCTCTTCTCTCCAATAGGGGCATGGGGTGGGGAGAGGGAGAACCATTATAGAGTGTATTTATCATTCAGGAGGGTGGAAAGCCTTATTAATTTAAAACACAAGCATTTTCCATGCAGGGAAATTCAAGATGTGTCTGCACAACAATCTCACCAAATCCAAAACTGCCCCCTGACCCAAAACACAAAAAACACAGAAGTTGTATTTTCACAACCAAGTTTTGTTCTTGCTTTTGCTTTGCTTTTACATTCTAATAATTCTCCAGTTAAAGCAACTGCATTTTATATTTTCAACCAAATGCTTTAGTACTATGTAGACATGGTCTCAATATTCCTATGTTTTAAATCATTCCCACTGTAACAGATCTTTTGAAAAATAACCAGTAACCCTACTTGCTAACACCAAAGATAATTTTCATACCAGCATTGAATTTGCACCCATTATGCAATTTCAGGGCCTAGATATCTATTTTCTCATACAAACAGAGGCACAAATCAGAGCCTGATAAAGCAATTTTTTACTTGACTACTTCAGCATACTCACAATCTTTTCTTTTTATGATTTTTTTTAATAGACAAGCTTAGCCTTTCACAAGCAATATGCTTCCCCATGGTGATGGCTGATTCTTCACTAACTCCTTGCATGAAGGACAAAATGCCCCAGTCAGTTACTGTACGATTCAGTGAGGGCCAGTAGCTCGGACTTTTAAGCCCCCCTCATCCAACAGAGAGGATCACGTGCCAGTTATTGACCCAGCATTTCCCAGTTCTTTAGCAAATGCCACCAAAACTCACGCTTTCGTTTACTCTGAAGCTGCCCTTCAAATTATACTGTTTTTATTGTCATTATTTTGTAAAATGGAAACTAGCCTGTTTTTTAATCGTAAATCATTCAGATCCTCTCATGGCTGGAAGCTTTCCCCCATTCCCTCCCTCTCTTCCCCCACCCCTACCCCAGAGCAGCAAGTGAGAGAGGGGGAGGTGTGATGCATGAACACATCACACACACCCCCGCCTTCCGCAACAATTCAGGTGTATGGATGCCGGATGTCAGGAACGGAGTGTATCAGTTCGGGGCGGCAGCTGAACGAGACCATAAAGACCCAAGAAAGCGTGTGGGTCAAAATCCAGAAGTCTAACTGAACCTGCTCCCTCCAAGAACAACAGCAAAAAAAAAAAAAAAGCCTAATCATTTTCCAGAAAAGAGTTAACAAAGATAAAAGCACTATGCTACTTTTGGACCCTTCCCACTCCTATCGCTCCCACCGGTGAATGGCCGTCTTTGCGAGTTCAATGCCAGAGCTTTGCTATACCAAAGAGCCTCGGACATTTTCACACTGAGCTATAAAGGCATGTCCCCAAAGAAGGATCCTCCCTGCTTTGTACATAGAGGATGAAAACTATGCATTTAGCAAACAAAGAGAAAGCACTTCCTTTTCTATCTAGTTGTTTAGGGCGCATTCAAAAGCCAGAGGCCATCCGGGGATGGGCTTGGCCTTCTGAATTATGGCTGTGGTGTGGTTAACTATTTCCCAAACAGGATGGACAAAGAAACTGAAGGCGAGAAATAGCTACTTCCACATGTAAAAAAGAAAAAAAAAAGTGTAAAATCTAATATTTATAGTGTGAACCAAAGACGCTACCTCACTCGATTTCCATTGGTGATTTTAATCACATTGATGATACCAAAGAATACCAAAGATATTTTCATGCACGGCCTTGGTCTGCAAAGGGAACTCCGCCCCGCCCCCTCCCCACCCCGCCCCCACCCCTCACTCTTCACTCTGTGTAACTTGTCTTCATTCTTAATGATAACGATCACAACGACGACGGTAGGACCTACTCCTCTTATTTCTGCTAGCTCTACTTGTGATTCTCTAGGCAAACATGTTGCAAACTTTGTAAACTCCTCTAGGACGAGTGCCTTGCTTAAACCAAAGTGTTAAACCGCTGTTGACCTCTCTCACCTTAGACTCTTTGAATACCTCAGCCTCTTAGAAAGGCCACTAATGAAAAAAAAATGAAAAAAAAGAAAAAAAAAAGGAATAATTATTCACCGTGGTGCTTTTTTCCGTGCAACCATGCAATGAAACTTTCTTTGATACCAAAGGATGACTCCCCGCCCCACCCCAATTTCTTGCTGATAAACCAAAGCTCCTCTTCCTTGTCCCCCCTCCCACCCTCCATCAAGGTTCTCCCCACCTGGGAGTCCCCTTTCGCAGGCAGGCCGTGCATCTCTTTACCAATTCCTCCAAATACCTCATAGTAATAAAGTTTTAGGGTTATGTTGTATAGAGAGTCTATGTGATAAGGCAGAATTTACTAGTTTGATAATTGTTTAAGGTTACTTTTCAAAGAAAACTTTATAATTCTTATTTATTTTGTAGTTTGGATGCTGGGGATCTTCTCTACCCTCCCCTACCCCTCTTTGGTTTAGGGTTTGTTTTCTTGGCAGAACTTCTATGTTGCTCAAGGAAGACTTAATTTCTCGAAATGTCCCCCCAAGTGGGTGAAGGGTTGTGTAAAAAAAAAAGGGGGGGGTGTGAGGTGGGGTGGTGGGGAGAAGCAAGAATGGAACAGGAAAGGATTTTCATTTTCATGGTTCCTTTGGAAGTTTTTATGTTTTGTAGTGAATTTTTTTCCACAGGGTAAAAAACAAACAAAAAAAAAACCAAAACTATATATATATATATATATATATAATCTGTTTTTTTGTGAAACTGGTTCCTATTTTTCTCTCTAATGTGCTGTGATTTTTTTTAATTTAATGACCTTTTATATGAGCTTATTTAATCACTGCTTTAATTTATGACTGTGTAGTTTTAAAAATGTATATAGTAGAATCGAAATGGCCAAATCTTTATGTTACAATCTTTTCGTTCATGAGGCTAAGAGTCGCTGAAGGCAAGAGCTCCTCTTGACTGTAGGCTGTAGGCTTCACTCTCTCTTAGCCGCACTTCAATGTGTGTTGTGAACACTGCCAGGTCCCCTCACCCACCTCCCCTCTCTGCAAACTTGTACATGCAAAAATGAGTGTTTCCAGGTAGTCTTTTAATTTTTTTTTTTTTTTGGTCACTGAGAAGAAAGATATTGTGTTTTCCCTTTAATTTATTAATTTGTTAAGAGAAAAGATTACAGGTCAGACCTGAAATTCCAAAGAAGTTAAGATTTGTTTCATGTTTCAAAGCACTGGCATTTGTGAGATAGTTTGCTATTTTTTCGTTTCCTGTTTTTAACATTTGAACCATACGCGAAGTAAAAGTATGCTAAAACTCAAGAGACAAGCTAACTTGAATTTAGGAAACGGGCTCTTCAGTTTTACCAACTTTCTGGGGCCTTGACGACCCATCCTTTCGCAGAGCTGAGAGGACAGTAGAGGGGTCTCAGGCCTGACCCAACAAATGGAAGCGGGTCCCAGTGGACCCAGTCACACTGCCCGCCTGGCCAGCCCCCAGGAGACGCCAAGCCTGATTTGCTGGGGCCCACTTGTCAATCTAATTTAAGGAAGATGCTTCAAATCGACATATTCTTTTCCGCATCTGCCTCTTGAGATCTGCTGTTTGTAACCCACAGCCAACCGCGCCCCCCCCCCCACATAATGTCTCAGATTGGAGAAATGACCCTCAAATATCAGCTCTACCCCTACCCCCAACCCCAGATTAATCTACCCTAGACCCGTTTGTCTCTTCTCGCTTTTTGTCAGCTCGCCAGCCTCCCTCTCCACCCTCAAGAGACAGGGACCAGGGACAGTGGGAGACCCCTTTACAGATACTATCCAGGCTCTCGGCCCTGCTTCAGGGCAGCTCCGGGGTCCTGCTCAGGAGAGATGGCCGTGCCCAGCATTTTGTTTTGCTGAAATACATTGGTTCAATTACACAGATGTAAATACTTTTGCGCTCAACCCTAAGAGTTTATACCTCGTTTTCTTTTGCAGGGGTCTTTGGGGGTGGGGAAGGAAAGCGCGGGCTTAGAGATTGGGTCAGATGTTACTTTTTCTTAGGGACACTTTTCTAGTCGTCATGTATTTTAAAAGGGCAATAAACCTGCCTGAGTTGCCAGATCATTCTGTGGTCTGTCGGAAAGCATTGACTGATTCCTTTGGTTTTAATACAAATGCTGTCGCGCAGTGAGCTCTGGAAAGCCCAGGAAGCCGGTGGAGGAAGGAAGGCTTTCGCTAATTGGCAATGAGATGCTGACCAGAGCTATATTCACCAGGTCACAGTTTTCTGTTTCTATGTTGCTCTTGATTTTTTTATTTTTAGTTTTTGAGGGGTGGGGGTGGTATGTTCTGCATTTATTACATAATCACTGTGGGCTCATTTTAGAATTCTAGATTTGCCGTCTGAACCAAGCAACAGTATTTTTTAAGAAAAAGAAAATAATAATAAACTTTAAAACATTGTCTTCCACTGACTTTGGTAGTTGTCTTCATATCTCCCTGTGTTTATTGTCCCATCCGTGGTCAACCCATCTGTCACTCATTTAGACTCGTCCCTCCCTCCTTACGATTCTCAGTCTACCTTTTGAGCTATTTAGCTACTGTTTGAGTTTGACTCTGTTTCCACGTTCAAGTTAGCTTGATGGTTTATTCTATAAGGAGGGTGCCTAAGACAATCATCAGGTAAATTTTAAAAATCTTTTAAAACTAATAAAAATAAATTCATTTTAAAAACCCCGTAGAGTAGAAAAATCTTCCAAGAGCCGGGGGAGTTCTTCCTTAGCAATGAAAAAAGAAAAGGAAAAAAAGGGGGTGGGATGGGGGTTGGGAGGGGTAAACACATGATTCAATAATTAAGTAAAAATCTAACCACGAGGGGCTTAGAAGATTTTTTTTTATAAAAGATTCATGTTGCTGTCACTTTTTTGGGGGGGGGGGTCAATTCCAAAGGCGTGGTAGTTTCGACATTGCATCAGTATTTCAGGCTAAATGATTAATGTACCCAATTATGGTTGTTTGCTATTTGTTGTCGTTCTCTCTCCCTCTCCATCCAATGCTTCTCCTGTATTTCTGTGCGTAGCACCAAAGAGTGTAAGGCAGTAGGCGTTATGCTGGTTTGTTTCTATCTCCTGTACTGCATTTAAGGTTGCTTTCTTTCTCTTCCTTTCTTCTCTTTCTTATTTTTGTTTTGTTTTCCGTTCCGCTACTGTTCT
This sequence comes from Tenrec ecaudatus, assembly GCF_050624435.1. Classification (NCBI taxonomy): domain Eukaryota; kingdom Metazoa; phylum Chordata; class Mammalia; order Afrosoricida; family Tenrecidae; genus Tenrec; species Tenrec ecaudatus. The sequence goes on along the minus strand of NC_134543.1, from coordinate 114,110,838 downwards.
CACTTTATGCCGTGCAATATCATCTGCTGTGTTTGCTAAGCAAAAAAAAAAAAAAAGAGAAAAAAAAAGTGATGATACCATCCTGCGTTCCGGTGTTAAAATGTCCGCGCATTTATGTAGTCACCAAAATGTAGTAAATAAAATGTTGGATTTTCCAGCACTTTAAATTTAGACAGTTCTTGCCTTCTTTTGTTTTTATTCTACCTGCAATCTGAAGCAAGTAGCTCCTAGATTGTCCACGGAGGAAGGTTGAAACCGAGAGGGGACAACATGCTTGGAAACCAAAAAACCAGTGTCATACACTAAAGATTGGTCAAGAGAGAGGCGAAAGAGAAGAAGAAGAAAAGAAAGTGTTCTTTAGTGGAGCAGGCGGGTGGAGGACTGTTTTTAAATGGAAGCAGGACATTCCATTTTTAGAGGTTAGTCATTGACGCCCATATGAAATAACTATTCATAGAAAGGAGAGCCCAGAAAGTCCCTGCCCATAAAATAATGTATGATAACACTGGTAGGAGAGAGACTCTAGGGGAGGACTGGGGAATTATGATTTAATCGGAGCTCTGGTACTATCATGGGTTACGTCTTGGGATGATGCCCTCAAAGTCAGCAGCTCAACCCCACAGCGAGTGGCGGCTCCTGTTAAGATTTACAGCCCTGCAAATCCTAGGGAAGAGTTCTTCTCTGTCCTAGAGGGCCAGTCTGTGTCAGCGTACTGATTGCAAATAGCAAACACAAATCACTAAAATGTTATTGACTTCAAGTCTGTCCTAAGTAGGGTTCCCGTACTTCTGTTGTCCAGGCCAGCTCCTAGCTTCCAGTGTCTACATTCATTGTGGTTCCTGGGTGCTCTCGAGTAGATGTTTGACCCTTGGTGACCCTGCGTGACGGAGTAGCATTGCCCCCACAGGGATTCCTAAGCTAGACCACCTAGAAGTAGACCACCAAGTCTTTCTCCCTAAACACCACGTTATGGGTCTGAGCACTGGCTCTTCTACATTCATCGAGAACATCAAGACGTGCGTTTGTGACCAGAAAGGATGCGAAAGGAGAGAATTCATATTGCTCTCTTTTCTCTTCTACAAGCTTTGCAGTGTACTTTTACCACTGAGAGTCTCAACCACGAACCCAAGCCAAACACTGACCTCTCTTACATTTCAGTCAAGTTGCCTGGTCAGGGCCACACAGTGTTTGCGAGATCAACCTGTTCCTTAGAGAACACTAAGCAGGAGTATTAAAACTTTTGGCTTCCTCTTCAAGGCTTTTTTTGTTGTTGTTTTACCCGGAGATAAGGTGAGTTGGGACTTAAAAGTCAATCTCCAAAATAAATTCGGTCACAGAATATGGCATCTTAAAAAAAAAAAAAACTAGCCATCTGAGAAAGCAGGTGTTCAAAGGGACTTTTAGGTAATCTTTTGGTGGCAAATAGACCTCTGCGGATTATCATCTATGCCTCCTCTTTATCTCCCAAACCGAGCCCACGTCTTGCCTTGCTTGTAGTTTGTGCTCTGCCCTCTCTCTTCCTTTCTGTTATACGCTACGGCTTCTTTGTGGGCAATATTTCACTGGAAGAAAAGAAAAGATCTCTCCTTGAAAAAGCTGACACAAGAAGAAAAAGTGCTGGATTCTAAAATTCCTCAAAAGCCCAAGAAAACTAGGTCACGGCTGAATGAGGAGAGACTGGTGCCTTCTTGGGGGCAAACAAAGGTGAAGAGTGGGGAGGGCTCAGTATGGCTTAATGGCAAAGGCCACAGACCTGTGCTGTCATTGTTAAGTGACACTGAGTGAGTTCTGACCCCTAGTGACCTTATGCACAACACCGTCACAATCCCGCCTATGCTTCAGCCCCTTGTTGCAGTCACTGTGCTAGTCCAATAGTTGAGGGTCTTCCTCCTTTTCACTGGCCCTCTGCTTCACCAAGAATGATGATGTCCTTCTCCAGGAACTGGTCCCTTCTGACCGCAGATCAAAAATATGTAAGGTGAAGTCACACCATCCTGGTCTCTCAGGAGTACTTGTTCCAAGACAGATTTGTTTGTCCTTTTGGCAGTCCATGATGCCTGCAATATTCTTGCCAGCACCACAATCCAAATGCATCTATTCAACTTAGGTCTTCCTTATTCAAATGCCTAACTTTCACATGCATAGAAGGTCATGGAAAGTACCAGGGCTTGGGTCAGGCACACCTTGCTCCTCAAAGAACATTCTTGCTTTTCAACACTTTAAAGAGGTCTTGTGCAGCAGAATTGGCCAATGCATCTTTTGATCTCTTGGCTGCTGTTTCCATGAGCATTGATTGTGGATCCAAGCAAGACAAAATCATGGACCATTTCAACTTTTCTCCATTTATCATGATGTTGCCTACTGGTCCAGTTGTGAGGATTTTTATCTTGTTTATAGTGAGTTGTGATCCATATTGAAGGTCACACTCCTTGATCTTCATCAGCAAGTGCTCCAAGTCCTCCCTACTTTCATCTAGCGAGATTGTCTTTCATCTGCGTATCTCAAGTTAATAAGCCTTTCTTCCCAACTTGATGCCACATTCTTCGTATAAGCCAGGTTCTCTGATGATTTGCTCAGCACGCAGATTGAATAAGTTTGAGGAGAGGCTACAACCCGGGCACACACCTTTCCTGCTTTTTAACCATGCAATATCCCCTTGTTCCATTTGCACCACTGCTTCTTGATGCATGTACAAATTCCACATGAACACAATGAAGGGTTCTGGAATTCCCATTCTTGTCACGGTTTTCCATCGTTTGTTATGATCCACACAGTCCAGTGCCTTGGCATAATCTATGAAACACAAGTAAACATTTTTTCTGGTATTCTCTGCTTCCAGTCAAGATCCATTTGACACCAACAATGATATCCCTTGTTGCATGATCTCTTTTGAACCCCTGTCAAAGAACTTACTGATGCAACCACTGTTGGATGGTCACAGGAAGGGGGTCAACGATGTAATGTGGTCAGGCACAATGAGATAACAGTTAAGGAGAGTCTTAAAGAATGAAGAGTCATCTGCGTTAAGATCTGTAGGCAATTTCCAGAGTGAAGAGAGGAGAGTATTGCAGGCAGAAGGAAGAGCCTTGAAAGGCTAAAGCAGGATGGGCCCTGGAGAGCAAGCATGGACAAGAGTGGTGTAGCAGTAAGGAGGTCAGTAAGAGGCTAGCTCATGAAAGGCCTTATAGAATCTTGTGTCCTGGCTTACCCAACATACAGTTTGGTTGATTGATTTCGCAATCGCTCTGCTTAAAGACCATGATGAGGAATGTAAAATTTATCCTGATTGCAATAGAGCCATGGGTTTGAGAGGAGGCGCCTTGAAAAACCAGGTTCCAGGAATTAACAGAATACCACGTGAAATGTTTCAACAAGCTGATGAGACACTAGAAGCACACGCTTTTCAATGCCAAGAAATTTGGGAGATAGCTACCTGAAAGAGATCCATATTTGTGCCCATTCATCCAAATTCATGTCACCAGCTCTCGGAGAAGCCTTTGTCTCTCTGTCAAATCTCGGGGAAATCCTTGCTCCTTGGTATCTTCATGTGCTGTGGCATCTCTCTTCCTCCATCTCTGCTTCCTCGATTCCTTGCTTAATCTGCTCCTAATATATCTCAGAAGGGATCAACTCAAAACATATCCTACAAGCAAATTGTCTCATTAACATAGCCAAGAAAACCCATTCCCAAATGGGATTATGACTACAGATGTGAGGTTAGGATTATAACACAAATTATTGGGGAATCCATAAGAGCTTCCCACAAACAGCACACGTGCACATAATAGGTAGAAATCAAGAGAGGTGCCCTCCCCACCAATGAATTGGCCATCTGTGTGATGCTCAGCAAGTCTTCACATATGTCTCTCATCTTTCATGTACATTTGGATTTACCTAGATATCTTGCTAAAATGCATACACTGATTCAATATATCTGGGTTGAAGCCTGCCATCCTGCATTTCTAACAAGCTTCCAGGCTATGCCTGGTTCCAACCGTGGTCCACACTTTGAATATTGTTGTGAAGTGCCATTGAGTCCGTTGTAACTCATAGTAACCCCATGTACACCAGAACAAAACACTGCCTAGTCCCACACCATTCTCATAATTGCTATGGTTGAACTCAGTGTTGCAGCCACTAAGCCAATCCATTGTGTTGAGGGTCTTCCTCTTTTTCACCACCCCTTTACTTTATCAAGGATGATGTCCCTTCTGACCAACCCATCAATCTTATGCTTACAGGTAACACATCACAAGACGACAGACAAAAATAGGCTAAGAATCAAAGGCTGGAGAAAAGCATACCAAGGAAACAGTAATTAAAAAAAAAGCATGGGTTGCAATCCTAATCTCAGATAAAATTTACCTCATAGTGAGAACCACAAAAAGAGATAAGGAGGGACGCTACATAATGCTCAAGGGAATGGTAGACAAAGAACCACTAAGCATTGTAAACATATATTCTCCAAATAAGAGACCTGCTGAATACGGCAACTAAACACTCCAAAAGATGAAAAATGAAATCAACCATTATAGTGGGTGACTTCAATACACCACTCTCTGAGAAAGATAGATCACAGGGAAAGAAACTCAATAAGGAGACTATAGATCTAAACACTACAATCAGACAATTTGACCTGATATTTACAGAGCTTTTCATCCAAATACAAAAAAAATTCACTTTCTTTTCAAGCCCACATGTCACATATTAAAGATAGACCACATACTGGGGCATAAGGCAAATCTACATAAATTTAAGCACATTGAAATTTATGGGACACAACAAAGGCAGTTATCAGAGGATATTTCATAGCAATGCATCCACACCTGAAAAAGGAAGAGACACTCATGATTGATATACTGACAAAAATTTACAACAACTAGAGCAGAGTCAGCAGGACAATCCTACTAACAGTAAAAGAAAATAAATAATAAAAAATAAGGGCTATGATTCAGGTGAGGGAAAATTAGAAAACTATGGAAAAATTAATACTGCTAAAAGTTGGTTCTTTGACAGAATAAACAGAATCGATAGACTGCTGGCAAACCTAACCAAAGAAAGGAGGGAACAAATTTCAATAGCAAGAATGAGGGATGAAAGAGGGGACATTACAACAGACCCTAATGAAATCAAAAGGATAATTACACAGTACTATGAAAAATGGTACTCCAATGAATTCAACAACTTGGAAGGCATGGACAAATTCTTAGAAAAACAATCCCTCCCTGACCTAACCCCAAAGGAGGTCAAGAATCTCAACAGACCCAGAGCAGTAGAAGAAATAAACAAGGTTATCAAGGGATTGCCAACAACAACAAAAAAATCCCCTGGACCAGATGGCTTCACTGGAGAATTCTACCAAGCGTTTAGGGAAGAACTAACACCAATCCTACACAAACTCTTCCAGAATATAGAAAAATATGGCAAACTCCTTCTATGAAGCTAGTATAATGCTGATACCAAAACGGGACAAGGATCTCACAAGAATTGAGAACTACAGACCAATATCCCTAATGAACATCGATGCAAAAATCCTTAACAAAACACTGGCCAATAGAATACAAAAGTATATAAAATAAATAATACACCATGACCAAGTGGGATTCATACCAGGTATGCAGGGGTGGTTCAACATACGAGTGACCATTAATATCATTCACCACATTGACATGAAAAACTATAAGAACCACATGATAATATCAATAGATGCAGAAAAAGCATTCAATAACATCCAGCATCAATTCCTGTTTAAGACACTTGAGAAGATAGGAATGGATAGAAAATTCCTTAATGCAATACAAGCTACATATGAAAAATCAACAGCCAACGTGGTAGTCAATGGAGAAAAAAACTAACACAATCCCACTAAAAAGGGGGACCAGACTAGGATGCCCCGTGTCCCCACTCTTATTTAACATTGAACTGGAGGTTTTAGCTAACAGCATAAAGCAAAGAAAAGACATCAAAGTTATTCATCTTGGGAAGAGGTGAGACTCTCATTATTTGCAGATGATATGATTTTATATGTGGAAAATTCCAAAAGTTCCACCAGGGGAGTGCTGGAAGCAATAGAGGAGTTTGGAAGAGTGGCAGAATACAAGATCAATACACACAAGTCCATTGGACTGCTGTACACATCTATAAGACCACAGAAGAGGAGGTAAAAAAGATGGTACCCTCTCACAATAGCCACGCACAAATTGAAATATCTAGGGATACACCTGACTAAAAGAAAAAAAATATCTTTATGGGGAAAACTACAGAACACTATTACAAGAAACCAAGAATGACCTCAACAAATGGAAGAATATCACAAAGATGTCAGTTCTGCCCAGGGCACTATATAAGTTAAAGCAATCCCAATACAATTACCCTCATCTTTCTTCAAAGAAATGGAAAAACTGATTACCAACTTCATATGGAGAGGGAAGAAGCCCAGAATTAGTAGAGAACGCCTCAAGAAGAAGGACACAGTGGGAGGGCTTGCTTTACCTGACTTTAGCATATACTATACAGCCACAGTTGTCAAAACCGCATGGTATTGGTACAATGACAGATACTCAGACCAATGGAAAAGAACTGAAAACCCAGAAACAAAATCATCAGCATACAGACAACTGTTCTTTGATGAGGGCACAAAAAAGATCCAATGGGAAGCAGATGCCCTCTTCAACAAGTGGTGCTGGAAAAAAATGGATATTTGCCTGCAGAAAAATGAAGTAAGACCCTTATCTCACTCCATGCACAAGAATAAACTCAAAGTGGATCACAGACCTTGACGTAAAACCCCAAACTATTAGGGCCGTCAATGAGGGAATTGGGACAAGCCTAAGAACGTTGGCACAGAGAATACATAGGCTATCAGAAGTAGGGAGGGCACAAACACAGAGGAGGCACACATTGACAAATGGGATATACTGAAGATAAAATAACTGTGTACATCGAAAGAATTCACCAAGAGAGTAATAAGAGAGTCCACAGACTGGGAAAATAGCTTTAGTAATGACACATCAGACAATGGTCTTATTGCTAAAATCTACAATACCCTGCTAGCTTCCAAGAAGAAAAAAACTAATGTCCCACTGAGGAATTGGGCCAAGGACCTGAACAAAAATTTCCCCGGGGCAGAAATCAGAATGGCCAGTAAACATATGAGAAAATGTTCCCAATCTTTAGCCATAGAGAAATGTAAATTAAAACAACTATGAGATACCACCTAACATCCTCAAAGGTAGCCCAATTCAAAAAATCAGAAACCAACAAGTGTTGAAGGGGTTGTGGGGAGACAGGAATTCTCATCCATGGCTGGTGGACCTGTAGGTATGTACAGCCACTATGGAAATCGATCTGGCAATATTTAAAACAGATGGAAATCAAGCTATCATACAGCAAATCCCCCTAATGGGCATATACCCAGAAGAGGCAAAAAAAAAAATCATGGCCAGATACCTGTGCTTCAGTGTTCATCACGACACAGTTCACAATTGCAAGGAGTTGAAAACAACCCAAATTTCCATCAACCGACAAGTGGATTTAAAACTGTGGTAAATACATACAATAGAGTAATACGCATCACTAAAAAGCAGTAGTGAACGTATGAAGCATATCACAGCATGGGAAGAACTGGAGGAAATTATGCTAAGTGAAGTAAGCCAAGCACAAAAGGACAAGTACAACATGAGTCTGCTGAGGTAAGCTTTAAAAATGCAAAAGCGGCATAGAGAGAAAGCTACTGTATATAAACATTTTTTGGGTGAGGACCAGGTAGTATGGCAGGAGAAAAACCAAATCCAGGGATACATATGGTAGCCAACTAAAAAGGAGGGGGCGGGAATGAAATTGGTAGCGGGGGCACAGGACACTAACCGACTCAAGGGGAGATTATTATTTATATCTCCACAGGGAAAGAGGGACCAGACTCCAAACTGGTGCTTCAAGATGTGAATGCAACATGCCGCCATGGAGTAGGAAACCAATGGAGAGGTCTGAGGGGCCAGCCCCAATCCCAACTAGGTGGACACCTGCCCCTCCCACTGAAGAATTTATTTTGGAGGACAGCACTGAAGCTAGAGCTCCAGGAGAGGTACATGTCTGATCAGAGCACTCAGGAGCAAATGAAAAGGGAGGAAGAGGGAGTGGAGCACATCCTGGCCCACCAAGCCTTGAAGATGATATTCCCACTCAGAGCAGCCAATCCACAGAGAAGACCATATGGCTGGCCTCACTATGAGACACGACATCCCTCACTGACCCATAGCCCTACAGGGGACAATACTGGAGACACAGTGTGGGAATTCCGCCCAAACTGATCCCATTACACCGAGGCAAAACACTAAGGGTGTGCAACAGAACAGCAAGGGGAACGGGGCAAGGAATTCCCGGGGGAACACCAAAAATAGACTTTGGGGCCAGGGCTTAGCACCCCATCAGACTCGACTGGAAAACATTCCTAAATGCCAACAAACAGTCCTTGAACTAACTAAAAGCTTTTCTTTTTCTGTTGTGGTTGTGTTGGGTTTTTTGTTGTTGTTTTGTCATTGGCTTTTTGTTGTTGTTTTGTTTTCTTTTGTTGCTTGGTTTTGCTCTGTCTTATTTTTGTGCATGTTATTATTATTTTGTTTGTGTGTGCATGTTATTATCTCCAAAGGTCTGTCTAAATAAGATAGACTGGATGCCCCCAGATCCTGGATGCTTCCTCCCCCCAACTACCATGATCCGAATTCTACCTTGCAGGCCTGGATAGGACAGAGGCTGTACACTGATACATATGAGGGCTGGAGGTACAGGGAATCCAGGGTGGATGATACCTTCAGGACCAAGGGTGTGAGGGACGATGCTGGGAGAGTGGAGGGTGAGTGGGTTGGAAAGGGGGAACTGATTACAAGGATCCACATGTGACCTCTTCCCTGGGAGAGGGACAGCAGAGAAGGGGGGAAAGGAGACTCCGGATAGGGCAAGATATGACAAAATAATGAGGTATAAATTACCAAGGGCACATGAGGGAGGGGGGAAAGGGGAGGGAGGGGAAAAAAAAAAGAGGACCTGATGCAAGGGGCTTAAGTGGAGAGCAAATGCCTTGAGAATGATTGGGGCAGGGAATGTATGGATGTGCTTTATACAATTGATGTATGTATATGTATGGATGCTGATAAGAGTTGTATGAGTCCCTAATAAAATGTAAAAAAAGAAAAGATGAGAAAAAAATGATTCGGGCAAAGACTGTACAGATGTGCTTTATACAATTGATGTATGTATATGTATGAACTGTGATAAGAATTGTATGAGCCCCAATAAATTGTTAAAATAAAAAAAGATAAAATAATAATTTATAAACTATTAAGGGTTCATGGGGGAGGGGGAGTGGGAGCGGAGAGGGAGGGGAGGGGAAAAAAAGGAAAAAGCTGATTCCAGGAACCCAAGTGGAAGACGAATTTTGAGAATGATGAGGACAACGAATGTATAAGGGTGCTTTACTCAATTGATGTATGTATGGATTCTGATAAGAGTTGTATGAGCCCCAATAAAATGATTTATTAAAAAAAAAGGATAGACTGGATGAACAATCTGGAGAAGAAAACTATGGGGCTGATGGTTCCAGGGGGACATGGGAGACAGGGAGGTGGGGGAAAAGGAAGTGGCATTAACAAACCCAGGACAAGTGATCCAAATCGGTGGTGAGGAGAGTTGTAGGCGGTCTGGTAGGGTGTGATTAAGGGTAATGTAACCAAGAGGAATTACTGCAACCCAAATGAAGGCTGAGCATGATAGTGGGACAAGAGGAAAGTAAAAGGAAATAGAGGAAAGAACTAGGAGGCTATAGGCATGTACATATGTAAATATATTTATATATGAGGATGCGGAAATAGATCTATGTGCATATATTTATAGGTTTGGTACTAAGGAAGTAGATGGACATTGGGCCTCCACTCAAGCACTCCCTCAATGCAAGAACACTTTGTACTATTAAACTGGCATTCCATGATGTTCACCTTCCCCACACAATCACGAAGCGGGTGCATAAGCAAATGTGATGAAGAAAACTGATGGTGCTCGGCTATCGAAAGATATGGTGTCTCGGGTCTTAAAGGCTTAAAGGTAAATAAGGGGCCATCTACCTCAGAAGCTACAAAGCCCACACGGAAGAAGAACACCACGAGGTGTTGAAGGGGTCAGGTATCAGGCATCAAGAACAAAAATCATATCATTGTGAATGAGGGGCAGTGTGGAGTGGGCCCCATAGTCCATCTGTAGGCAACTGGACATCCCCTTATGGAAGGTTCGTGGGGAGGAGACGAGCCAGTCAGTGTCCAGTGTAGCATTGATGACACATACAACTTTCCTCTAGTTCCTAAATGCTTCCTTCACACCCACTATCATGATCCCAATTCTACCTTGGAAATTTGGCTAGAGCAGAGGATGTACACTGGTACAGATAGGAACTGGAAACACAGGGAATCCAGGATGAATGATCCCTTCAGGACCAGTGGTGAGAGTGGTGATACCGGGAGGGTAGAGGAAGGTTGGGTGGGAAGGGAGAACCAATTACAGGGATCTACATATAACCTCATCTCTGGGAGATGGACAACAGAAAAGTGGGTGAAGGGAGACATCTGACAGTGTAAGATATGACAAAATAATAATTTATAAATTATCAAGGTTTCATGAGGGATGGGTGAGTGGGGAGAAAGGGGGAAAATGAGGAGCTGATGCCAGGGGCTTAAGTAGAAAGCAAATGTTTTGAGAATGATGAGGGCAGCGAATGTACAAATGTGCTTGACCCAATGGATGGATGGATGGATGGATTGTGATAAGATTTGTATGAGCCCCCAATAAAATGATTTTGGAAAACCCAGAAAGTATTAAAAACAAGAACAACTTTATCATTTGCTCTCCCTTTTGACCCATTTTAAAGGGTTAGAATTTAACCTCACTACATCCACTTTCCAATGCATTTTGCACGATAGCAAAGCTTTTTACAACTCTGGTTAGTGGTCAGAGGGGATTCACCAGATGCTTAATTCACATGTGTTTCTTCTTCATTAAAAAAAAAATGATAGAAGGATCGCTGAAGACAAATGGGTGCATAAGCAAATGTGGTGAAGAAAGCTGATGGTGCCCGGCTATCAAAAGAGATAGTGTCTGGGGTCTTAAAGGCTTGAAGGTAAACAAGCGGCCATCTAGCTCAGAAGCAATAAAGTCCACATGGAAGAAGCACACCAGCCAGTGCGATCACGAGGTGCCAAAGGGACCAGGTATAAGGCATCATGCAAAAAAAAAAAGATATATATATGTATATGTGTGTGTGTGTGTGTGTGTGTGTGTACCATATTGAATGAAGGGGGAAGAGCAGAGTGGAGACCCAAGGCTCAAGTGTCGGCCACTGGAGATCCCCTCATAGAGGGGTTTAGGAAAGGAGATGGGTCAATCAGGGTGCGAGGTAGTACCGATGAAGAACACAGCTTTCCCCCAGATCCTGGATGCTTCCTCCCCCCAACTACCATGATCCGAATTCTCCCTTGCAGGGCTGGATAGGGCAGAGGTTGTACACTGGTACATATGAGGCCTGGAGGCACAGGGAATCCAGGGTGGATGATACCTTCAGGACCAAGGGTGTGAGAGGTGATGCTGGGAGAGTGGAGGGTGAGTGGGTTGAAAAGGGGGAACTGATTACAAGGATCCAAATGTGACCTCCTCCCTGGGAGAGGGACGGCAGAGAAGGGGGGGAAGGGAGACTCCGGATAGGGCAAGATATGACAAAATAACGATGCATAAATTACCAAGGGCACATGAGGGAGGGGGGAGCGAGGAGGGAGGGGAAAAAAAAGAGGACCTGATGCAAATGGCTTAAGTGGAGAGCAAATGCTTTGAGAATGATTGGGGCAGGGAATGTATGGATGTGCTTTATACAATTGATGTATGTATATATATGGATTGTGATAAGAGTTGTATGAGCCCCTAATAAAATGTAAAAAAAAAAAGATAGAACTTTTAAATGGGTTGAACGGGAGATCAAATAAGACATTACACTTTGACCTAATTACATATACTATAGGTGAGGCTACAATGCTTTCTGTCTGATAACAAGGCTGTTCACATCCCTCCACTATAAATGGATTTGTCATCAATGACCTTCTGCAAACCAGGTATTCACAATTTAAGCTCTGATACCATTCCCTCCCTCTGATCTGGATTTTATAATTTAAAATTCTTGGATCACACAGGCTGGTTTTCTTCTGTGTGGACTTAGTTGGTGCCTCATTTAGATGGCTGCTTATTTTAAGACAAGCCTTTAAGACCCCATCTGATTCTTTCTGTTAGCCAACTGTCATCTAGTTTCTTCACCACACTTTGCTATAGCACTCATATCTTCAGAGTTCTCTTCATGAGGGCAACTATGAGAGGGTTATCCCATCCCCCCAAAAATGGAGAAAAGCTCCATTGATGTGAGGGGGATACTTGATCTACGGTTACTATGGGTGAATGAGGAAGAGTTTTTGGTTAGGGGTCATTGAGTTTATTTTAATGGCGGTGGAACAATTTAGAGAGGGATATCAATATTGGCGGTATAATCAATGCCACTGAATTATACATGTAGAAGTTGTTGAATTGGAGGATGTTTATTGTGTATATTTTTGCCACAATTGAAAAAAATCATTACATGAATAACAATTGGTACAAGCCAGAAGAAAACATCCCATAATTGCTGTGGTGATGATTGCACAACTCTTCTTGCGATGATTGAACTATTGTATTATATGTGGATGAAGTGCCAATAAAATTGTTTAAATTTTTCAAATAAAAAAGAAATGGGATAGTTGTTCTTTTATTGGGCTAGAATTAAGTGAGAATCCAAAATCCATTCATATATCTATGGTTTTTGTATATCTGTGGTTCAACGCAGGATTATATACATTGAATGTATAAGTTCTCCGTGTATTGACAAAATACTTCAGGGTCTTAATTCAAAGGAGAGACAAAACATAATTGCAAGTGCTTAATCTTATTTTTAAGGAGCCCTGGTTGGCACTGTCTGGTATCCCGAACTGCTAACCCCAAGGTCAGCAATTAAAACCACCAACTACTTTTTGGGTGATAGATGAGCCTATCTGCTCCCATAAAAATTTTAGCCTCAGAAACTCTATGTAGGGTCAGCATGCACAGAATCACTTTCTGACTGTGGATTTAGTTTTGGGGAATTTTGTTGATATTGGTGATTAAGGATTAATTTGGGCATAGAAGGAGGAAACTTTACCTCAAAGCAAACCTATAGTATCTAACCTTAACTCAACATGTGTATCAAGGACAAAGACAAGTGATCCAACAGAATACAACAACCATCAAATCACATAATTAATATCACACTTGAGTAAAATTATACTGGAGAGAATTTTAAAAACAGCTGTAGCAGTACCTTGCCAATGAAGTGTAAGAAATTCAGGTCAGGCACAGAAGAGGATGTAGAATGAGGAACATCTTTTCTAATATCACATGGAATTTGTCTGAAAGCAGCGAATACCTGAGAGATGTTTACCTGTGTTATATTGAATGTGCTGCTGCACCTGATTTTTAAATAGTCTTCAGCAAAATATTACTGTGATAATAATGGTATTGTTAGACAACATCCACATTCTATTGGGTCACTTATTTTAGAATGAACACAAATATGGATTTCTTCCAGTCAGTTAGCCAGCTAGCTGTCTTCCAAATCTCTTGGCATATAATGAGTGCTTCCGGGAATGCATCAGTTTGGAAAATGATTTTAATTAATATTCAGTCGGTCCCTGGAGCCTTCCTGTACAGCTTGGACTTTCTTCATTCAGTAACATTGGTTCTTGATCATCTGCTACCTCGACTTGGTTGAATGTCAACTAATTATTTTTAGTACAATGACGGCGCATTCCTTCCATCTTCTTTTGATGCTTCATGCATAATTCAACATTTTATCCATAGAATCTTTCAACAAAAAGCTCGATCCCCCCCCCCCCTACCTAGTTCTTGTAGCTTGAGAAATCTTGGGTACATTTTTCTTTGTGTCCAATTTTTTCAGCTGGAGAAATATTGAGTACATTTTTTCGCTTTCTAACTCCAAATCTGTTCACATTTCTCTATAATACTTTACTTTGTCTTCTCCAGTTGCCCTGTTAAATTTCCCATTAAGCTCTTTTATTTTATCGTGTCTTCCGTTTGCTTTAGGTACTCTATGTTCAAGAGCTAATTTCAGAGTTCTTCTGACATTCACTTTAGTTTTTGCTTTTCTTTTGTTTTTTTCTTTCTGCTTTTAAAAAACAACCTTTTGCTAGGATGTCCTTGATGTTATACCAGGATTCGTCTGTTCTTCAGTCCTTCGTATTCACTGTGCTAAATCTGTTCTTGAGATGGTCCTTAAATTCAGGTGAGGTCTACTCATGGTTGTATTTTGACCCTCACGGATTTGTTTCAACTTCAACCCAATCTTACATAGAAGTTATTGATGGTCTTACAACCAATTTTCTTCAAGTTCAACCAGATCTTACAAAGAAGTCATTGATGGTCTGTTCCACAGTTTGCCCTTGACTTTATTTTAACTGGAAATATGTGGGATTATAAAGAGACTTTTCCCCAGCTTTGTCTCCCCCGAAGACATGCCAAACATTAGAGGCTATTTGCCAGCATATGGCTGGAGGTCAGATGCTTAGAGACATCATCCTTGAAGGTAGTCAGTTGCAGACAACTGTCTGGACACACCACAGGTAGGGCCCTCTCCCTGCTGTTAAGGACAATGGGCTACTTCTTCCTAAAAGCTTGCAGCCATCAGTCTGGCTCCTATAGGTGGGGTTTACACCCTACTGATAATGGTTTCTATGGAGATCCAGAGAACAGGTCAAACCAGCTCAGTGTCATCCAAAGTTAGGCTGCCATCCTGAATCTAGGATTGGCCCTTCTTGTCACATGTATAGCCCCAATCCCTCCTCTTCCTATTGTGTGTATATCCCTAGATTTTCCCCCTCTCATTGCTGTATAACCTGTAGTGCAACCCCTTCCTGTGACATATTTCTTTACCTGTAATTAGGGGGCTTGCATGCCCCCAAAGGTATATAAGCCTGAGTTAGCAATGAAGAACTCTCTCTGGCTCTCCTCTTGGGTCTTGGTCTCTCCCCCTCTCCGCTCCCATCGTCCTCGCTTCCCTGTTCCCTTTCTCCAAGTCCTCCGTCCCCTCCCCCTCTCTCCACGTGGACCACCAAGTGGGGCTCAGGTGAGCATACTACCCTGAAATGTGTCTGACTCCATTTTTTCAATCTCTCATGCTCTCTAGGACTTTACTATTATATATATATATACACCATCCAATTGCGCCTATCGAACCCACGATTAGTTGTGGGGGGCTGGTATCCCCCCCCCCCAGTGATAGTAAACTTCTTCACTGTCTCAGATATAATCCAGGTGTACACTGACTCCACTCCCTGTCATCGAGTTGATGCCAACTCACGGTGATCCTGTAGGACATGGTTGAACTGCCCCTGTGGGTTTCTGAGACTGACTTTTTACAAAGAAAGTGCTGTCTTTCGCCTGAAGAGAGGATGTATTTTGGAACAGCTGACCTGTTGGGTCACAGCCCAACACGTAACCATTACAACACCCCACTCTGGTATACAGTCACCGCAGAAGTTGTTGAAAAAGGTACTTGCAATGAAGAAGTCATTGGCCTTGTAAAATTACATCATGCAGTTTTCAGCTTTATTTCCAGTAGCAAGGTCATTTGATCAATTTCAGACAAAAAAAAAAAGTTGTTAGAATGCTTCATTTTCTTCATGACTAGCTTTAGTGGCTGGTCGGTGAATTTGAATAATAGTTGCATTAACTAGACCTCCTAGTATGGCTATCATCCTATTTCTGACAGTCCTGTACTTCACATCTTGGAATGTTATTTTTGACAATAAATGTGGTGCCACCCCACTTGAATTTTTCAGTCCGAACAGATTAACCATATGATTTTCTGACTCAAGTTGCCTAGATCCGCCTATTTCCGCTGACTAATGCATAGGATATCGATCTTGATGTGTCCCATTTCATTTAGCGAACTTCTAATTTCCTAGATTCATTCTTCATCCATTCCATGTTCCAATTACTAATGGATGTTTGTAACTCTTTCTTCTCATTTTAAGTCATGCCTCCTCAACCAATGAAGGCCCTGGGAAATTTGCCCCAGATGTGTCCTTAAGATCTACTCTACTTTGTTGGGGCAGCTCTTCCTGGATGGTCTTTGAGTGCCTTATAACCCTGTTGGAGTAGTGGTTATGCATTTGGCTGCTAACAGCAAGGTCAATAGTTCAAAGCCACCAACCTCTCTATGGAAGGAAGACAGGGCTTTCTACTCCTGTAAAGAATTACAGTCTTGAACATCCACAGCGGTAGTTCTACCCTGTCCTATATGGTCACCATGAGTTTGAATCCACTTGATGGTAGGGAGATTTTTTTCATTTTATTTTTTACAGCCTAAGGAGCTCATCTTCTGGAACTATATGAGACAAAGTTCTGCTGCTATTAGTAAGGTTTTCAGTGGCTTATCCCTCAGAAGTGGACAACCTATTCCTTCTTCCTAGTCTGTTCTTAGTCTGGAAGTTCCATGGAAACATATTCACTTTGGGTGAAGTTGATATACTGGTGGCGTTGTTTCCAGCATCACAACAACGTGCAAACCACCACAGTATGTCAAAGTGATCGATGAGTGGTAGTCAATTTCAGTCTCCTAGCTTCTGTCTTGCACTTGAGTTTTGTAAGATTGACAGCGAGTTTGGTTTAGTTTGATTTGTGAGACGAGAGAAACTGGATAAAGGGTAAACGGAACCATCTAAACTACTTGTTCAACTTTTCTATAAGTCTAAAATTATTTCAACAGATAAGGTTTAAAATATATGTATCAAATGTGTGTGTATCATAGATTTTGAGTTAAACACTTACATCCAGATTAATTTTCCTTCAATATAGTTATGCAAAATCTCCTCCTTTATAACTTGCTAACGAAATTGTGAAAAGCAGCAACCTAGCAATTTTCAACCAAGCACACAGTTGCTTGTCTTAGAAACCTTGGTGGGTTTGTTAGTTGACGGTGAGTCGTTCAGGACCCCCAAAACAGACTCATTGCCATTGAGTTGATGCTGACTAATAACAACCCTACAGGGCAGAGTAGAACTGTCTGTGTAAGTTTCTGATGTTTTAACTCTTTACAGAGTAGAGAGCCTCATCTTTCTCCTGTGAAGCAGCTAGTAGTTTCAAACTGCTTACCTTGTGGTAATCGGGCTTCCAAGGGATCTTTAGATATAAAACTATATAGTTTTACTTGGGCGTAATCTATATGTAATAGAATTCAATAGTTCAACCTATCAAGAAGAGTTGTACAATCATTACCACAATTTTAGAACATTTTTCTTCTTTCCTGCGCTCCTTGTTATTGCTCTCCATTTCTCCCCAACAGCCCCAGCCCCAAGAAACCATTAATCCAGTTACTGTCTCTACAGATTCACCCATCCTGAATTTCATATACTGAACAACATACAAATTTTTTTTAAAGAATCAAAAAAGCTAACAACAATAACAAAATGAGAGAGAAAACCTGTATCTTTATATAAGACTCCAAAGCCTTAGTTAGGTATACTTTCAACAACAGGTGGCAGCAAGTGATCAGTTTCTGTCGGGCTAACCCAGATAGAAAGGGAATGAGGTAGTGAATGATGAGGGAGGTGAAGCCATGAGACAGCTCACAAACAGGAGCACCATGGGACAGAGTCATTGTGTGTTGTGTCATCACTGAAAGGAGGTGCCATTCTTATAAGGACTTCAATTATGAGACTCCGGACAATGAACTTTGACCAGTGATGTTGGAGGCAACGTTCACCCAAATCACAATAAAAAGATTAAAAAGAATAAATGTGAGCAGCACCCCTACCCCACCCCACCCACCAATAAAAACACTTGGAAGTAATATTGTCCACCTCACCCTGCCCTAAGACACCCTTGTGTTAGTCTGGGTAGATTATAGAAACAAATCCATGCACACACATATGTGTATAAGAAACAGATTTATATACAAGAGTAATTGAACATTGAGAAAACATCCCAACCCAGTCCAGTCCAAAGTCATAAGTCTAATATAAGCCCATATGTCCGACACAAATCCTTAAAATCCTCTTCAGACTCATGAAACACATGCAATGATGCCAAATGCAGAACAATCACAGGCCAGTGGCTGCAAAGTCAGTGGTGGTAGAAGCATCTCAGCGCTGGCAGGGGTCTCCACAGGGCCATTCCAGCACCCAGGGCTGCATCAGGGTAGGTCCATGTGGCTTCTCCTCAGGGATGCCTCGCAGGAAGTCAGCCTTGTCAGTAGGGAGTTTCCAAGGGAAGGAACCTAGAGAACTAGTGTCTCCTGCCTCCAAGAAGGAATTCCCAGATTTCCCAGAATTCTCAGGAGAAGGCCATGCCCACACAGAAGTCTCATTGGCTATCTCCAGATTGAGAGCCTGGACTGCACCCCTACACTCTGAATCCTTAAATTGACACCAGATTCGGTGACTGCCACACCCTTCAGAGGACAGGCTTGGTGATCTGCTTCGCCAAGGTCCGAACCTTGAAGGCCCCACAGAGCAGTTGCTCTACACACGTGAGGTCACCATGAGCTCAAAATAATTTGAAGGCAATGAGCAATATGTAAATTTTCTGGACTGCCTCTTTGGATTGTAGGCCTGGAAAGAACTCCACCTTTTTTTTCTACTTCTACAGCCTTTCCTGCCCCCCACCCCATCCAAATCCCAGAACTACTCACATCATTGACAAGCCCTACAAATGTAGCACTGAATCACAGGCATCTTGGCCATCTTTGCCAGTCACTGAGCCCCAGGAGGTCAAGAGACCGATTTTAAAATATCACCTTGTGTCAGTACCACACGGACAAGTATCTTTGCATAGTCAGTAAAACACAGTAAATATTTTTTCTAGTGTTCTCACAAGTTGGGCCAGTCAATGGAGAAAAGATTGAAGTCATCAAGGTTTCATGTTACTGGAATCCATAAGCAATGATCTAGGAAACAGTAGTCAAGAAACCGAATGGTCTCTCAATTAAAAAATAAGTAAATCAATCAATCATAGAGATGGTACCAGATGACTAATGCTGAATGAAAGCATATAGTATATCAAGAACATCTCTATCATCAATTTTAAGTTTAGAAATGCTTATATTTGTATAACCACAAAAGAAAGAAATCAAGTGCTGTATGCATTGGGCAAATATTGCAAAAGACCATTTTTATATAGTTTTATTAGGAGTTCATACAACTCTTATCACAATCCATACATACATCAGTTGTACATTCATTGCCCTCATCATCCTTAAAACATTTGCTCTCCACCTAAGCCCCTGGCATCAGCTCCTCATTTTTCCCCTCACTCCCCATTGCCCCCTCCCTCATGAACCCTTGACAGTTTATAAATTATTATTTTGTCATATCTTGCCCTGTCTGACATCTGTCTTCACACACTTTTCTGTTGTCCGTCCCCCAGGGAGGAGGTTATATGCAGGTCCTTGTAATCGGCCCCCCTTTCTAACCCACCCTCCCTCTACTCTCCCAGTATCTCCACTCATATCACTGATCCTGAAGGCATCATCCACCCAGGATCCCTGTGTTTCCAGTTCCTATCTGTACCAGTGTACATCCTCTGGTGTAGCCAGGTTTGTAAGGTAGAATTGGGATCATGATAGTGGAGAGGAGAGGAAGAATTTAGGAACTAGAGGAAAGTTGTATTTTTCATCAGTGCTACATCACACCCTGACTGGCTCATCTCCTCCCCAAAACCCTTCTGTAAGGGGATGTCCAGTGGCCGATAAATGGGCTTTGAGTCTCACTCTGCACTCCTCACCTCATTCACAATGATATGATTTTTTATTCTGATGATACCTGATCCCTTGGACACCTCATGATCACACAGGCTGGTGTGTTTCTTCCATGTTGACTTTGTTGCTTCTGAGCTAGATGGCTGCTTGTTTACCTTCAAGCCTTTAAGACCCCAGAAGCTATATCTTTTGATAGCAGGGCACCATCAGCCTTCTTTGCCACATTTGTTTATGCACCCATTTGTCTTCAGCGATTGTATCAGAGAGGTGAGCACAAAATTACATAAGACCTTTTTAAAAAAATCATTTTATTGGGGTTCATACAACTCTTATCACAATCCATATATACATCCATTGTGTCAAGCACTTTTGTACATTTGCTTCCCTCATCATTTTCAAAACATTTGCTTTCTACTTGAGCCCTTGGTATCAGCTCCTCATCTTCCCCTCCCTGCTTTGCCCTCCCCCAGGAACCCTTGATAACTTATAAACTATTATCATTTTGTCATATCTTACACTGTCCAACCTTTTTAAAGGCTTGAAGACCAACGATGTCACTTTTGAAGATCCATATGCCCCTGGTTCAAGTCATGATATTTTCCTTTGCCTCGTGTGTATGTGAAAACTTGACATTGAATAAGGAAAACAGAGGAGTTGATGCCTTTGAGTTATGATGTTGGTAAGAAACATATCGGACACACTGAGGACTGCCAGGACAAACAGATCTGTCTTATAGGAAGTACAACCACTATGCTCCTTAGACATGCGATTTCTGTACTGTGGACCTGTTGACAAGAGGGTCAGTGTCTGGAAGAGGACACCATGCTTGGTAAAGCAGAAGAAGACCTTCAAGATGATGGATTGACATTGACACCCCAACAATGACTCAAATCAAGCAACCAGGATGAGCATGGCACAGGACAAAGCAGGGTTTCATTTCACTGTGCGTAAATGACTGCAGATTGACTATGAATCAAAACCCACTCAACATCAGTAGCGATGATGACATCACTTAGTACTTTAGCATGTGGTCCCTGAAAGTGCCTTCCTAGGGCTTGAGACCCAATTCATCTGTGTGATCATTGGGTGACCTTGGGCTAGCAGTGTCTTTGTGTTTTCTTGCTTTTAAAAATATGAATAAAAGCAGGCTTGTTATAAGGATTAAGAATCTAATATTTGTAAAAACCATAGTGCCTGGTCCTTAAAGAGTTATAATTAACTAAAGGTAGTAATATGATGTAATGAAACCAACTCCTTAAAAGTCTACATAGAGGAACTGAACCACCAATTGAATGTTGCTTTACAAGCAAACACTCCAAATTGGGGGCTCACACTTAATTCTATCCTTAATCTAAGAAAACTTAGTTCTTAAGACATAGACCTACTTGATGTTTGCCTTCAGGAAGAGATCGCTGAAGGTGTGAGTGCGGTAGCAAAGAGTGCCAAGAAAACTAGATGGTGCCCAGCTATCAGAAAGGATACAATCTGGAGCCTTACAGGCTTGTCTTCAATTGAGCAGCCATCTAAGTGAGGTGTCAACTAAGTCCACATGGAAGAAGCACACCAGCCTGTGTGATCCAAGGGTTGTAAATAACCAAACCCAAAGAAAGGACTCGTATCAGAGCTCAACCCATAAACACCCGGTCTCCAGAGGCTACGGGTGACAGTGGAAGCCCCAGATCCATTTGCAGGGTCCCCACATAGATTAAACTCCCAATGAATTCCCTCAGGACATAATCGAGGCGTGTGAATACCCTTGTTGTCGAACAGAGAGCATTGTAACGTCCATTATAATAGAGATAGTTAAGTTAAAGTGTAATGTGTTATGTAATCTCCCTTTTGATCCACTTAAAAGTTGCTTCAGTATATTTACTTACGTATTTATTTCCCACATGAATCCAAACTTTTACTTAAAGGAAGGGGGGCAGGATGGGCGCTGGGGCCCAGAGAGGGGCAGAGATTTGCTTCAAGTCACACGGCAGGGCAGAGCCCTTGGGATCGGCCCACATGATTGCTCTGCCCAGTCTCTGCAGAGGACTGACTCAAGGGTCCTGGAAACTGTTGCCACAGGTTGAAGGGCAAGTCCAGGAGGGAATGGCCATGGCTTAGCAGGAGCGGCCTCTTAATTTATGGTTTAGCAACTGGAGTGCCCAGGAGTGGGGGTGGGGGAGTTGTGATTCTACCTGGACGCCATCATGACTCCTTGCCCAGTTTCAGTTTAAAAGAAAAAACAAAACTGAAAGGGAAATGCATGTGGATGACGCCTCTGGTGAATCCCCTCTGAACCTTAGGCCAGAAGTGTAGATGCGGAAAATGGATTATGACAGATGTAGTTAGTTTGAAATTTAACCCTTTATCATTTGATCTCCCTATCATCACATTTTTAATTGTCCTGGTTTTTAATATTTTCCATTTTCTTTTCAATTCGGGGTTTTCTCGATTTTCCTTTGTTAGTACTGGTAGATTTTTGTGTTTGTTTGTTTGTATTTGCTTTCTTTGGTATATTTTGCTCTATATGAAGTCTAAAATGGGTAAATCTATAGAGAGTAACTGGATTAATGGTTCCCTGGGTGTATAGCAGGGATGCTGAGGAGCAAGTGGGCAATAGCAATGAGTACAAGAAACAGGAAAATGTTCTAGAATTGATTGTGATGATTATACAACTCTTCCTGATATGCTTGCACTATTGAATTGCGTGCTATGTGGATCGAATGCCATTAAAACTGGTTTGTCATATGCCTTTCCTTTGGTTCTTTAATGCTTCCTCCCCCCCACTATCATGACCCCAAATCTACCTTACAAATCTGGCTAGACCAGAGCATGTACATGGGTACAGATAAGAGCTGGAAACACAGGGAATCCAGGACAAGTAAATCCCTCAGGACTATTATTGAGAGTAGTCATGTCAGGAGGGTAAGGGAAAGGTGGGGCAAGAAAGAGGGAAACCAATCACAATGACCTATCTATAATCCCCTCCCAGGGGGAAGGACAACAGAGAAGAGAGTAAAGGGAGACATCGGACAGTGCAAGACATGGAAAAATAATAATAATTTCAAAATCATCAAGGGTTCATGAGGGAGGGAAGGAAGGAAGGGGAGGGGAAAATGAGAAGCTGATACCAAGTACACAGGTAGTAAGAAAATGTTTTGAAAATGATGATGGCAAAAATGTACAAATGTGCTTGACAATAATGGATGGATGTATGGATTGTGATAACAGTTGTATGAGCCCTCAATAAAATGATTTTTTTTAAAAACTGATTTGTTTGTTGTTTTTAAAGGAAACATTTTGCTTTTCCCAACCAGCTGCCAGAAATATTTTTTGAACTCTTATTTGGGGATTGTTCTCCAGGCTAATGTATTGTTTTTGGTGAGAAAAGTGACTCTAATTACAAAAGAAAAAAATTTAAAATAAATGTTATATATAATAAGTAAAATAAATGTTCTTTATAAAATATATTTGCATTTAGAGTCACTTTTCAACCTTAAACAGGACAAAAACTAATCATCTGGATTCGGGAGACCATCCCTAAGGAAGCCATAATGGTGTCCAAAAAGGTCACATCCATGTGGCTACTTAAACAGGACACGAAGAGCAAAGAAAATTGACACAAACTCATGAATGAGGACAGATGAATGCATTGCCGTTGCAAGTGGGACTGTGGAAAGTAAGAAAGGGACTAGGACTAAAGATTTGCAAGATTGTTTCTGAGGCCCGCTGGCCATCTGGATGGGGGTGGATATCCATAATCATGTGACCCCGGTACTCCAATCTACATCCAAAGCACACTAAGACAAGTCCTTGGAGGTGAGCCTGTCCCTCTCTGGACTGACCAAGACAGTAGCAGCAAACACTCTCTGCCTGAGGGCAAAGCTTCTCACCTTGCCGTCCAATGGTCCGAAAGAACTCAGTGGAGGCTGGGTCCATGTGGAGACTCAGAACAGGTTTAGGGCTTCCACCAACCTAGTCCTCAGAATTTAAGCTCTAACACGATAGAAGCCATACAAGTAAATGAACCTAAATGCGTATCGTCGTATTCTGTTTTGAAATTATTTTGGTCTTCTTTTCAATCCATCTCCAAAGAAAGCATATGTCAACACTGAATCTTTTAATGGGCAACCAGCTTCAAGCAATTTAATAAAATGCTTTAAGCAACATTCTAGAAACAATACGGTAAGCTACATAGGAGGAGATTCCAAAGCATTTGTGGGTGAATCCATTACCTGTTAGACTTCTAAGGGGCAACCATTATCTGACTACAGCTTCTCAACGTTTGCTTAAGTAATCATCCCTGTGGCTCTCTGTTCATACACAGCTTATCTGGGCACAGCTGCCACTGCAGGTCACCACAGGGGTAATGTGAAGCTCAAAATTAACGTACAAAAGGCAATATCTGATTCTTGTAGTCTAACACTGAGAGCTCTGGAAAGGAAATCAAGAAAGCAATATCACTTACAATAGCCGCCAAAAGATGAAATTCTTAGGAATTAACCTACCCAGTGAGACAGGAGATTTATTCCAAGGAAACGACAAGAAAACAAAAGAGATCTACATACGTGGAAGAAAATACCATGTTCATGCGTCCCAGCTCCAGCTCACTGCTGTTGAGTTAATTCTGACTCCTCATCACCCTATCTGGCAGAGTAGAACTGCTTCCAAGACTGTACATCTTTACAAGAGTAGAAACCTTCATCATCCTTCCTTGGCGCTGCTGATGGGTTCAACCGGCTGGCCTTGAGGTCATCAGCCCAATGTGTGTCCCATTACACTTCTGGGGCTCCAGGTCCATGGATGGGAAGACTTAACATTGTGAAAATGTCAATACTACTCCCTGTGATCTATAAATATAAGACAACCTCAATCCAGATCCCTGCCTCAATTTTCAAAAGAGACAGAAACACTAATCATGAACTCTATCTGGAAAGCAAAGAAACCGTGTAAGCAAAGCTAAGTGGGAGACCTCTCGTTGCATAACCTCTAAACCCATTACGCAGCCTCCACAATCAAAACAGCCTGGCACTGGTACAGTGAGATAAATACATAGACCAACGGAAGGCCTTATTATACAACTGCTGTTGCTTCCTCTTTGCCTCCAACTCTTGCATTCCAACTGCCAATGATTATCAATGCCTGAATGAAGTTAGTCCATCACAAAAGGGCAAACATTGTACGAAAACTTTGTTATCAAAGAACAAGTCAAGACAAACCTTTTCAGACCCAAAGGAACGCTCTGATGATTATTGGAGGTGATAGGAAAGGGGAGCAGTGACAGCTATTAGAAGAAAATACTGTAGAAATACTGTAGGAGGAAAAAGGACCTCTTGCTGCCGTGGAAGGAAATCCTCCAAGGAGACGCTAACATGAGCAAGCTTCCTGGAGAACCGGAAAGTGATTGTGTTTTCCTTATCTCCTTCCCTCTCATTCGTGCAATCAGTGGGGGTTATTGAGGACCTACGATGTGCTGACATTGTTCCAGGTCCAGGAACAATATCGTAGTGAATGAGACAGCTGTCTTGCCCTCGGGGACCTTGTATGCTAGTGCAGGGTCAGACAATAAACAGTTAAATAAAATACGAATAAGGAAAATCTGAGTCCATGAAAAAGGATATGGACATGATGGAGTACTTCCTTCCTCTTTCTTCCTGGGCCCACCTCTCAGACCCTCAACAGCTTCATCTGCATAAAGATAGAATGACTGATAAAAGTGTTGCTTTTAAATAAAGATTAAACTTTTACACGAGGACATAAACTCGAGCTCCAACTGGCCCAGAGGTAGCTAAAGAGCCTGCTGATCTGAGGAGGTGTCATGTGGAAAGAGGGGAGCTCAGTGCTCACAGCTGGACGCTGAATACTCCTGAGCAAGGCCAGATGACTTCACTGCTAAGTTAAGAACTTGCCAAAAAGTAAGATGTGTTTCTCGGGGACACAGTAGGGGAGGATGAGGAGGGAGCATAAAGTGGAATTGATACCAAGTAGTTCAGAAGAAAGAGAACCTGACTGGTAGCAGATGCACCATACTGCTTGATGTGATTGAACTATGGAGTGATAATATATCTGGGAGCTATCCCAATAAAATGGTGTTCAAATTGCCAAGGGCATTAGGAAAGCAAAGGAACAGCGGCCCCCATAAAAAATGGGGACTTTTTCAAAAGAATTAAAATATTCTTGAGTGGTACTTTTCAGAAACAAACAAAAACAAAAACCAAAGAATCACATCGGAAACTGTAAATACATTTTTTTTTTTACTGCTGTATTATAAATGGACCTGATACGTGATTCAGGGCTCGGAGCATTGGGAGATTTTATCACACCCTAGCAATAGACTAAATATGTCCACTGGACCAAAGATGCAATCTGTAGGGAAAGAATACGGGAGACCCTGATGTGGGTGATGAGTACATTTCTGTCACCCAGTAAAATATGCATTGAAAGTAGGAAACCAATTCTTTAAGAAAACTAAGGTGGTATTTCTTGCAGTCTTGACTGTGTAAACCAAGTACACGTGTAGAATGATTAGCAGGAAGTTGGCATGTGGTAGCGCATAATACGCGTGAATTTAGCTCCTGTGTCAGGCACCGCTTTCCACCACCGTAGAAAGAAACTGGGGGTGGGGGGCATCCTGCACAATTCTATATTATTTTTTGCACGAGATCTGGCCCACTCATTCCTGAATGAAGAAGACTGCAGGAGTTCCCTCTGAGAAGCACAGGCCAAGATCAGGGATTCTGGAAACGGTAAAATGGAATGAATTGTTCATCGTGGAATGAGAAAAAAACAAAACAAAACCCAAGGGCAATTCTCTAAGTTTTAAAAAATATTCATTTTCAAAGGGCTACCCTGTAGGGCCGTAAATGCATATTATGTATGAGTTTAAACTTGTTTTCTAAAATGATGGGGGAATTAGATATATTTTTAAAATATCTTTACTTGGAAACATTAAAAACGGACAATTCTATATTGGTCCCCAGAATAACTTAGGAAATTTCACTAGTCAGTGAGATCTTAAAGTACAAAGAGTCTATACTCTATATAGACTAGAGTATAGAGTATAGGCTATATAGAGTCTAGAAAGTCTGTAGAGTCTAGAAAGTCTGTAGAGTCTAGAGATTCTATAGTCTAGCAGGGGTCCTCAAACCACAGCCCATGGGCCACATGCGGCCCTATGAGGACATTTATCCGGCCCGCCAGGTGTTTTTGCCCCATTTGTTTGTTTACTTCAAAATAAGATGTGTGCTGTGTGCATAGGAATTTGTTAATAGTTTTTTTTTAAACTATAGTCCAGCCCACCAATGGGTCTGAGGGACAGTGAACTGGCCCCCTGTTTTAAAAGTTTAAGGACCCCTGGAGAGAATATAGAGGAGAGAATAAAGCATCAGGCTGAGAAGAAATGGTCCTCCATGAGTAAGGGGTCTACAGAAAGCAGCTTTGGGCCAGCAGTATCCTGTTCAGTCTGGAAATGCTCTACAATGATGTCCATCCCACAAACAGTAGCCACTAGCATGAATCATCTCAGTCCAGGGTTAATCAAATTGTGAAGAAATCATTACAATTGTGCGAGAAGTATATACAAGGTGTGTGGGCGCTGTGCCTTGTAACTTGACCAGCAACTTCAAATCTGCTTTCAAATATGGAGGGGCCTGGGAAAACAGCTCCAGGGTCATGCTGTTGTTGTTGTTAAGGGCCATTGGGTCAGATCCAACTCATAGCGACCCTGTGCACAACGGATCAAAGCTATGATAAGGTTTTCAGCAGCTACTTCCACCCAAGTGGGCAGCCAGTTCCTTCTCCATCGTCTGTTCTTAGTCTGGAAGCTCCACTGAAACCTGTTCACTTTGGGTGACCCTGCTTGGCGTTTGAAACACCAGTGACTTAGCTTCCAGCATCACAGCAACATACAAGCCACCAGAGTACAACAAACTGAGAGAGAAGTGGTGGATGGTTATGGTTGAGTTTATTAAGAAGCTTGCTTCTCAGATGAACCTTGGGCCACAACAGGGCTGACTCACATTTCTTCAGCCTGCAGTGAGAGACAGCACCTTTCGTGACCTTAGTGAACAAAGATAAGAACTCTAGACTCCAGGTCACACCAGCAAGTTTTACATAAGTGGAATTTACAAAGTGAAAAGGAGATAGCTTCGCACGAGTGTACCCATATTTACCATCACACCATCTTTACCTCCTTGAGTTCACCCCTTGAGCAAGCTCTTACACACCCTGCCTCAAGGATCCACAAGGTCCTTGAGGGCCTCATTGGGAGGTGTTATAACTATGTAGGTAGAAACAGACAGCATCACTGCCTCTGGAGGCCAAGGCCATGGTGGCGCTCTAAGAAAACACAGCAAAAATAATCTTTGTTTGGTTTTTGGTTTTGTTTTTAAGTCACTTTATTGGAGGCTCATGCAACTCTTATCACAATCCATACACCCATCCATTGTGTCAAGCACATTTGTACATTTGTTGCCATCATCATTTTTAAAACATTTGCATTCTACTTGAGCCCTTGGTATCAGTTCCTCATTTTCTCCCTCCCTCTCTGTTCCCCCTCCCTCAAGAACCCTTGATAATTTATAATTTATTATCATTTTGCCATATCTTCATTGTCCGACATCTCCATTCACCCACTTTTCTGTTGTCCAGCCCCCAGGGAGGAGGTTATATGCAGATCCTTGTAATCGGTTCCCCCTTTTTACCCCACTTCCCTCCACCATCCAGGTATGGCCACTCTCATCACTGGTTCTGAGGGGTTCATCTGTCCTGGATTCCCTGTGCTTCCAGTTCCTATCTGTACCAGTGTACATGCTCTGGTCTAGCCAGATTTGTAAGGTAGAATTGGAATCATGATAGTGGGGGGAGGAAGCATTTAAGAACTAGAGAAAAGTTCAGGGAATGCTGAAAGTGGACTTTGGGGCCAAGGCGTGGTGCCCCAACAGACTGGACTGGAAAACACTCCTAAAGGCCAACAAACGATCCTTGAACTAACTACAACATTTTCTTTCTTGTTGTGTTTTGGTTTGTTCTTTGTTGTTGTTCTGTTGTTTACTGTTGCTTGGTTTTGCTCTGTCATGTTTCTGTGCATGTTATTATCTCCACAGGTCTGTCTAAATAAGATAGGCTGGATGAACTATCTGGAGGAAAAACAATGGGACCAATAGTTCCAGGGGAACATGGGATAGGGAAAGGTGGGGGGCAAGGAAGTGGTGTTAACAAACCCAGGGACAAGGGAACAACAAGTGATCCAAATTGGTGGTGAGGTGGGTGTGGCAGGCCTGGTAGGGAATGATCAAGGGTAATGTAATGAAGAGGTATAGCTGAAACCCAGGGGGGTACGGAGCATTATAGAGGGACAGGAGAAAAGTCAAGGGAAATAGAGGAAAGAGCTAGGAGGCAAAGGGCATTTATAGAGGTCTAGAGAAAGACATGTACATATGCAAACATATATATGAGGAAGGGGAAATAGATTTATGTGCCTATATTTATAGGGTTAGTATTAGGGTGGCGGAAGAACATTGGACCTCCACTCAAGTACTCCCTCAATGCAAGAATACTTTCTTCTATTAAATTAGCATTCTATGAAGCTCACACTCCCGACACAACCGCTGAAGACAAAGTGGGTGAACAAGCGGATGTGGTGAAGAAAGCTGATGATGCCTGGCTATCAAAAGATATAGCATCTAGGGTATTAAAGGCTTGAAGATAAACAAGCGGCCATCTAGCTCAGAAGCAACAAAGCCCACATGGAAGAACACACCAGTCTGTGTGATCACGTGGTTCGGAAGGGATCAGTTATCAGGCATCAAAGAACAAAAAATCATATCATTGGGTGCACACCTCCATGATATGATCGCTGAGGACAAACAGGTACATAAGCAAATGTGGCGAAGAAAGTTGATGGTGCCCAGCTATCAAAAGAGTCTGGGGTCTTAAAGGCTTGAAGGTAAACAAGCGGCTATCTAGCTCAGAAGCAACAAAGCCCACATGGAAGAAGCACACCAGCCTGTGCGATCACAGGTGTCAAAGGGATCAGGTATCAGGCATCATCAGAAAAAAATAAAAAATCTTACCATAGTGAATGAAGGGGGAAGTGCAGAGTGGAGACCCAAAGCCTATTTGCCAGCCACTGGAGATCCCTTGCAGAGGGGTCTAGGGGAGGAGATGAGTCTGTCAGGGTGCAATGTAGCACCGTTGAAGAATACAGCTTTCCTCCAGTTCCTAAATGCTTCCTTCCTCCCAACTATCATGATCCTAATTCTACCTTGCAAGGCTGGATAGAGCAGAGGATGTGCACTGGTGCAGATAGGAGTTGGAGGCACAGGGAATCCAGGGCAGATGATACCTTCAGGACCAGGGGTGTGAGGGGCGATACTGGGAGAGTAGAGGGAGAGTGGGTTTGGAAAGAGGGAACCGATTACAAGGATCTACATCTGACCTCCTCCCTGGGGGACGGACAACAGGAAAGGGGGTAAAGGGAGACGCCGGACAGAGCAAGATATGACAAAATAATAATTTATAAATTATCAAGGACTCATGAGGGAAGGGGGAGTGGGGAGGGAGGGGAAAAAAGAGGACCTGATGCAAAGGGTTTAAGTGGAGAACAAATGCTTTGAAAATGATGAGGGCAAAGAATGTACAGATGTGCTTTACACAATTGATGTATGTATGGATTGTGTTAAGAGTTGTATGAGTCCCTAATAAAATGTTTTTTAAAATATTTTTTAAACAGAACTAGAGAAAAGTTATATGTTTCATCGTTGCTATCCTGCATCCTGACTGGCTCATCTCCTCCACACAAACCTTCAGTAAGGGGGTGTCCAGTTGCCTACAGATGGGCTTTCAATCTCCACTCTGCACTCACCCTCATTTACAATTATATGATTTTTTGTTCTTTGATGCCTGTTACCTGATCCCTTCGACATCTCATGGTCACACAGGCTGGTGTGTTATTCCATGTGGGCTTTGTTGCTTCTGAGCTAGATGGCCGCTTGTTTATCTTCAAGCCTTTAAGATCCCAGATGCTATATCTTTTGATAGCCAGGCATCATCGGCTTTCTTCACCACATTTGCTTATGCATACATTTGTTTTCAGTGATCATATCGGAAAGATGGGCACCCACTGATATGATTTTTTGTTCTTTGAAGTCTGGTACCTTCTACACCTCGTGGTCACAGGCTGGTGTGCTTCCTCCAGGTGGGCTTTGATACTTCTGAGCTAGATGGCCGCTTGTTTACCTTCAAGCCTTTAAGACCCCAGATGCTATATCTTTTGATAGCTAGGCACCATCAGCTTTCTTCACCACCTTTCCTTATGCACACTTTTGTCTTCAGTGATAGTTTCAGGAAGGTGTGCATCATGGAATGCCAATTTAATAGAACAAAGTGTTCTTGCATTAAGTAAGTACTTGAGTGGAGGTCCAATGTCCATCTGCTGCATTAATACTAAACCTATAAATATATGCATGTGGATCTATTTCCATGCCATCTTATATAAATATATTTATATATGTACGTACCTGTATTTAGACATTTATAAATACCCTTTGTCTCCTAGTCCTTTCCTCTATTTCTTTTTACTTTCCTCTTGTCCTGCTATCATGCTCAGCCTTCATTTGTGTTTCAGTAATTTCTTTCATTTACATTGCCCTTGCCGAATCCCTACCAGGCCTCTCACACCCTCCTTGCCACTAATTTTAGATCACTTGTTGTTCCCTTGTCCCTCAGCTGGTCAACACCACCTCCTTACCACCTCCTCCCACTCTCCCATGTATTTCCTGGAGCCATCGGTCCCATTGTTTTTCTCCTCAAGACTGTTCATCCAGCCTATCTTATCTAGATAGATCTGCAGAGTTAATAATATGCACCAAAAAGCGAGGCATAGCAAGACAAAATGACGAATGAGAACACAATGATGACACAAAAAAAAAGAAAACCAGTGACCCATAAAAGAATAAATTAATTTTTTTAAAGAAAAAAAATTTAATTTAAAAAATAAAGAAAAACCTGTAAATAGATCAAGGTCTGATTTTTGACCTCTAGGTGTGTCCTTCGGTCAAGTCCAATGGACTTCCACACTCTGGCCCCAGAGTCTATCCTCAGGAACTTCCTGCTCTGCTTCCCCCATTGCTCTGCCGCACGCCTTTAGTGTTTTGCCTTGGTGCCACGGGGTCGAATTTAGCTATATTTCAGCCTTTCACAGCCTATTTCTTCCACAAGTTTGAAAAAAAATAAAAATAAAAGAGGACCTGATGCCAAGGGCTTAAGTGGAGAGCAAATGCTTTGAAAATGATGAGGGCAAAGAATGTACAGATGTGCTTTACACAATTGATGTATGTATGGATTGTGATAAGAGTTGTATGAGTCCCTAATAAAATGTTTTTTTTTAAGTTTATATCATTCATTTCACCAAGATGTGTGATTTGAGCTGGCTGCCAAGGCATACATAGTCCTTTTCCTGGCCGAGAAGGGCGTGCTAGACAGAAAGAACGGCAGAAGCAAAACCAAGGCAGCAAGAATGTGCAGACAGCACAGGGAAAGACCAGTCATAACTTTGGAATAACGGATGGAGGGATAGTGGATGAAGACAGAGATTAGAGCCAATTTGTAATTAACCTCTTACTCCTTTGTTGAATCAGGTCTTTATTTTTATTTTTTTTAATCTTTTTTTGGAGGCTGGTGGTTCTTTACGTTTTGTGTCAACTAATTACTTTGGAAACTACTGAAAGTCAGTAGATGGCTCTCCAAAAGAATCCACCTGTGCATTACTAGGCATGAAATGTCAGGAATTCGTACATTCCCTGGCAGTAATCCATGAACTCTGTCAGAGGTACTCACTCGCTCACTCACTCATGGCCATCAAGTCAACCCTGACGTAGAGCGGCCCTAAAAAGGGTTTCAGAGGCTGCAAGTCTTTATGGGAGAAGATAGCCTCATCGATCTGCAGGGGAGTGATTGCTGGTTTGAACCGTTGACCTTGAGGTTAGCAGCCTGGTGGTTGGCAGTCCAGCATTGACCTGACAGCACTACCAGAGCTCCTTGCTGAAGGCCTTGCACCATTTCAACATCTCATTTCCATGCTGTGGAGGGACACGATCCGATCTGTTTTAGAAAGCTGAGGTGTAAGTTTATGTATGAGTGGCTACCGTGCGCAGTGATATGCCGTCAGTTCCTTGGAGAGGTAAGGTTTTGTGTGAAATCCACTGGGCCAGGATCCTCAGTAGTTTGGTAGCTGAAACCCAGCAAGCCCAGCAATACCTCTCCTTGAGGGGGTAGCATGCTTCCCATTGAAGAGTGGGTGCTGTGGGAAAGCTTGCTTGTTTTTTTGCTTGGTCTGGATCCTTCATCTGACTTAAAAACATCCAGTTCCTTGGGGGTGAATTAGTGGCCTGATGTATGGCCTGCTGATCTGGGGAGTCCTCAGCCATCTACCATCTTACCCCTGACCTAGGATTCTGCAGTCACTGCAGCTAGAAGTCTGTTGCCTGGCCTACCAATCATGGGTTCCTCCCCCTGCAGCTACAAAAGTCATCCAACTCCCAGACCTGGCACTTGCATACCTCTGCACCTGTGAGAGCATTTCCTTGATAGAAACCTCTCTGCCTACACACACACACACACACACACACACACACACACACACACACACACACACATTCATGCACACATCACCAGTTTTGCTTCTCCAGAGAATACAGCCTAATACAGTTCCCAATGAAATTATGTACATAGTATGAATAAGACATTCCATATATTGACAACATGCTTTAGGGTCTTAATTCAAAAGCTCTCCCATGGCCGCTGAGCCAATGCTGACTCATAGAGACCCTCCTGTGAATTTCTGAGTCTGTAACTGTATATGGAAGTAGCCTGAAGCCCAGTCTTTTTCTCAAAGATCTGCTGGTGGTTTCTAACTGCCAACCACGTGGATCACAGCCCAATGCTAACCACTGCACCACCAGGGCTCCTTTAATTCGAGGTTGGGAAAACACATAATGCAAGCCCATCATCTAGTTGTTAAGGTGGCACTGGCTGATAAGCATTAAATTATTAAACACAAGTTTAGTAGTTCAAGCCCACTAGTCACTCCTTGGAGAGATAAACGAGACTATCTGCTTCTACAATGATTTACGGCCTCAAAAACCCTATATGGGGTCATTATGGGTTGGAATTTAATTTGATAGCAATGAGTTTGGTTTGGGGGAATCTAATTATTGAGCTTGGGAAGTAGAGATTAGTCTGGATATATAGGGAAGAAATTTTCCTTCAGAACAAACCCATAGTATGTACTTTAAAAAAATAATTTTATTGGGGTCTCATGCAAGTCTTACCACAATCCATACATCCAAATCAAGCACATTTTACATATGTTGCCATCATCATTTTCTTTCTACTTGAGTCCTTGGTATCAGCTCCTCTTTTTGCCCTCCCTCTCCTTCCTTCCCTCCCTCACTCCCTTCTTCATGAACTCTTGATAATTTATAAATTATTATTATTCTTTCATGTCTTGCAATGTCCAACATCTCCCCCCACCTCCTTGTCTGTTGTCCATCCCCCTGGGAGGAGGTTATAGGTAGGTTATTGTGATCGATTCCTCCTTTCTTCCCCACCTTCCCCTTCCCCTCCTGGTATGGCTACTGTCAATAATGGCCCTGATGAGTTTATATGTCCTATATTCCATGTGTTTTCAGATCTTATCTGTACCCACATACATGCTCTGGTCTAGCCAGATTTGTAAGGTAGAATTAGGGTCATGATAGTGTGGGGGCAGAAGCATTAAAGAACTAGAGGAAAGCTGTATGTTTCATCGTTGCTGCACTGCACCATGACTTACCCATCTTCTCCCCGCGACCCCTCTGTAAGGGATGTCCAGGTGCTTACAGATTGGCTTTGGGTCTCCACTCCTCACTCCCCACCTCATTCACTTTATGATTTTTGCTCTGGGTCTTTGATGCCTGATACCTGATCCCATGAACACCTCATGATCACACAGGCTGGTGTGGTTCTTCCATGTGGGCTTTGTTGCTTCTCAGCTAGATGGCCGCTTGTTTACCTTCAAGCCTGTAAGATCCCAGATGCTATATCTTTTGATAGTTGGGCATCATCAGCTTTCTTCACCACATTTGCTTATGCACCCGCTTTGTCTTCAGCTATTGTGTCTGGAAGGTGAGCATCCTGGAATGCCAGTTTAATAGAACAAAGTGTTCTTGCATTGAGTAAGTACTTGAGTGGAGGTCCAATGTTCATCTGCTACCTTAATATTAAACCTATAAATATATGTACATAGATCTATTTCCCCATCATCATATATAAATATATTTACATATGTACATTCCTGTATTTAGACCTCTATAAATGCCCTTTGCCTCCTAGTTCTTTCCTCTATTACCTTTTACTTTCCTCTTGTCCTACTATCATGTTCAGCCTTCATCTGGGTTTCAGTAATTTCTCTGTTACATTGTCTTTGATCAAGCGCTACCAGGCCTCCTGCACCCTCCTCGCCATCTATTTTTGGTCACTTGTTGTTCCCTCATAGTACGTACTTTATCTCACCACATTTGTATCAATTACAAAGAAAGGAAATCACAGAAATTATTAAACAATATAGTGAATGCCACACACAAGTAAAATTTTGCCAAAACCTATTAGAAAATGGTTGCAGCGGTACTTTGCCATGGAACTGCCATAAATTCACGTCGGATCCAGGAGAGGATATGGAATGAGGGATATCATTATTAATAGCGAATGGATCTTGGCTAAAAGCAGCAGCAGTAGCAGCTCACTGCCTTAGAGTCAAGGCTGACTTACAGCCCTGTAGAGGACAGGGTAGAACTGTCCGGTGGGCTTCTGAGACTACAACTCTTTATAGAGTAGAAAGCCCATCTTTCTACCTTGGCACAGCTGGTGGTTTCAAACTGCTGACCTTTCTCATTGTAGCCAACAGGGCTCCCTTTGGCTGAAAGTAGAGAATAACTGAAAGGCCGTGACCTGTTTTACTGATAATGTGAGGTTCACAATGCATGGGCCTAGACACATTATGGATAACATTACAAGTACAGGAATTCCAGGACACGCCATTGTGCTCACGTGCAGCCTGTACGTAGACCAGGAGCAGTCATTCAAACAAAATAAGGGATCACACATGGAGAGCAATTGAGAACGGTGTGTGGCAGGGTTGCATCCTGTCATTGTATTAATCCAATCTGTATGCAAAGCAAATAATAGAAGCTAGACTATAGGAAAATGATGGTGGCTTCAAGATCGGAAGAAGGCTCATTAACAAGCCGCAAAGGGCAGACGGCTCAACCTTTCTTGTTGAAATGAGGAAGACTTGAATGATGTTCAGAGACAACAGCTTGGTGTATGGTTTATACCTGAGCACAAAGAAACAATAAGCAACATCATAATAAATGGAGAAAATAACGGAGTTTCAGAAGATTCCATTCTACTGGGATCCACAAGCCATGCCCTTGGAAGCAGAAACCAAAAAATCAAGTAGGAAATTTTGCTGCAAAACAACCTCTGTAAAAAAGGTTGAAACACAAAGAGGTCACTTTGAAGACTAAGCTGTACCTGGTCCAAGCCATGCTATTTTCAATCACCTCATATGCATGTGAAAACTGGCCATGAATACCCTGTTTCCCCAAAAATAAGGCAGTGTCGAATATTAATTTTTGCTCCCAAAGATGCACTAGGTCTTATTTTCAGGGGATGTCTTATTTTTCCCATGAAGAAGAATACGGTACACATTTATTGTTTTATTAAAAGAGACCTCGCACTTCCTGTCTGCTCTGGCTACACTGCGGCCAATGGTGAGCTGCGCTGCGGTGCCCGCCGCTACGGTCCACAGTCCAGAGTTACGGTAGCTTTGGGGGGCCTTATTTTCAGGGAGGTCTTATTTTCAGGAGGATGCCTTATATTTCAGCGAGAAGCAAAACTGTATAGCTCTTATTTGGGGGGATGTCTTACTTTCGGGGTAACAGAGTAAGGAAGACTGAAGAATCGATGCCTTTAAGCTGTGGTGCTGGGGAAGACTATGACATATCCTCTGGATGTTCAAAAGAATGACCCAATCTGTATGTGAAGATATCCAGCTAGATTGCTCCTGAGGTTGCTTAATCTCACGTACTGTGGTTATGTCATTGGGGGCATGAGGCCCTGGAAAATGGCATCATGCATGGTGAAACGGAGGGGTTGACGCGATGGAGCGACACTGTGGCTGCATCCGTGGGCTTAAACATAAAAGTGATCCTGAAGATGGCACCGGACCGGGCGGCATGTCCTCTTGCTCTGCATCGAGTAACTCTGAGTTGGAACGGACTTGATGGCACACAACAACAACAACGACATGGGCATATCAAGTCCTATCCTTCCCTGGGCCTCCTTTTCCTCATCTGTAAAATGAAGCGGTTAGAATCAAATACCTAAACATTTCATCTTAGCTTCATTGAATCAAAGTTAATATATCACATTAAATTCTTATTATATTAATAATATATTATATTCATAATTATATTGTATTAATATAATAATTATATTCTATTAACAGCCAATGACTCGCCACTATACACTTTTCCACCTTGTAGCATCACACCACATGCAAGAGGCCCTGCTACTGGTTTTTGTGCTGTGTTTGTAAACCTCGCTGCAGTCTTGGCTCAGTGCTTAGGAAACGGAAGCTGGTGTCTCATTTCTGCTGCAGTGGCCTACGGCCATATAACAGGTAAAGGCTGTGACTATTTTACAAAGGCTGATCGAGGGGAGCAGGTCCTTTTTAACTTAGCCTTCACCTTAATGACTTAATTAAAAGTCGTGTCGAATAATACATCCATTCCACACTTATCAACACGGTCATGTCTCAAAGACTGGATCTATAAGAAGGGCAGAGGTGGTGTCTGGATTCTTCTGGCTTCACAGGGGGAAAGGAGAACCAAACTCAGCAACAACCCAAGGCTGATTCTTAGGAGGCAGAGGTCAGACACGTCTCCACACTCCAATCTTCTTTACCAATTCTGACACCAATCAGCACCCCCAAACCCTCTCCACCTCTGTGCTGGGTTAAAAAAAGATCATTGCAATAGCTGCACAGAACCCAGAGACAATATTCACAATTTGGGGGTTTAATACAGCGGGTAACTAGCAGGATCAGCAATGCTCAAGTTATAGTTCTTCTGTCCAGGTGCACCTCTCCTCAGCCATGCCTGCAAACATGTCCGCAACCTCTCAGGCATGTGGCCCCTTGGCCTCTGCTCAGCTTGAGCAAGTGTCACAAAGATTCTTTAGCACTGCCAATAAATGCCCAAAAGGGCACACCACTCTGCCATCAGTCTCAGCCTGAAGACACTGAGCTTTGGCTCTGTGGGCCAGCAAGCTAGCTCCCGGATTAAGTGCCTGGAGGCACCCCGATCCATAAGTGCACCTTCTGCCAGAAGACACTCAGTTTTACTCACTCCATTCTCTGGATCTTGGTTCTGCTGCCTCTGTTGATGCTATGCTTGTGGCACACCTTGGGTGTCACAGGTTTCTCTCCTGTATTGAGGCAGTTCAGTGCACAGGAATCTTGGGGTCCAGTGGACATGATCTACTTCTGGTACTTTCTTGATAAAATGAGAAACACTGGTTCTCCTTTTAAGATGGTTCATTTTAAACCCAGCAGGATGACAAACCTGACCAGTCCCCTTGTTAGAATTTCAAACACCCTACTTGCATGTTTCCACCGAGTCCATTTGGTGGCAGGTACAAAGACACCTGGCTAGATGCATGGCTGGGCGAGGCATAGCAAACAATTCACTGCCCCACAGCGCTATTGTACAAACACCAGTGTTTGTGAAAATGGAGGATGATCATATCAGATCACAAAACGGAGGGTGATGACATCTTGACCTAACTGCCAAATCAATACATAACTATCAGATTACATCAGTGCAAAGCCTCCAAATTACTTTATCCAGGAACTGCCAAACCACTGAGATCATGATCCAGCCAAAATGACACGTAGCCTTAATCATTACTGTCACCTCATTTCATTATCTGTCATTCCGCATTTGGGATAGTATTAACAAATATGCTATATTGCAATTTTATGCAGGAGGATTGGGCATCTGGCAGTAATGAACTGTGAGTTGCTGAGTCTAATCTGAGTGACCCGGAACTTAATTTCCTGGAAGCCACCAAGTCAGTGTTTGTCAACCTTCCTAATGTCAAAATCCTTTAATACAGTTTCTCATGTTGTGGTGACCCCCAAGCATAAAATTATTTTTGTTGCTACTTCATAACTGTAATTTGCTACTGTTATGAACCGGGTAACCCCTGTGAAAGGGTCATTTCACCCCCAAAGGGGTCATAAACCACAGATTGAGAACCACTGTACCAAGGTAATGACAGAAGGCTCAGTCTATAGATACACCCCATCATTCAAGTCTAGAAAAGAGATAGTGACTCACCCTGAGTAATTTCCAAGGTGATTAAAAAAAAGACCCCCATGTTTTAACAAAGCAAGCAAAGATTGAATAATATGTAGAAAATAAATCTCTTAAAACAGAAGTTTTGGAGCAACAAGTGATCCAAAATGAGTGGCAAGGAGGGTGTGAGAAGAGGCCTGGTAGGGCTTGATCAAGGGCAAAGTAACCGAGAGTAATTACAGAAACCCAAATGAAGGCTGGGCATGATAGTGGGACAAGAGGAAAGTAAAAGGAAATAGAGGAAAGAACTAGGAGGCAAAGGGCATTTATAGAGGTCTAAAACCAGACATATACATATGTAAATATATATGATGATGGGTAAACAGATCTATGTGCATATATTTATTGGTTCTACTCAAGTACTCCCTCAATGTAAGAACACTTTGTTCTATTAAATTGGCATTCCATGATGCTCACCTTCCCAACATGATCGCTGAAGACAAATGTGTGCATAACCAAATATGGTGAAAAAAGCTGATGGTGCCCGGCTATCAAAAGATATAGCATCTGGGGTCTTAAAGACTTGAAGGTAAACAAGCGGCCATCTAGCTCAGAAGCATCAAAGCCCACATGGAAGAAGCACACCAGTGTGTGATCACAAGGTGTCAAAGGGATTAGGTATCAGGCATCAAAGAACAAAAAAATCATATCATTGTGAATGAGGGGGAGTGCAGAGTGGGGACCCAAGGTCCATCTGTACACAACTAGACATCCCCTTACAGAAGGTTGTGGGGAGGAGATAAGCCAGGCAGTGTGCAGTGTAGCAACGATGAAGCATACAACTTTCCTCTAGTTCTTAAATGCTTACACACACAGACACACACACACTATCATGATCCCAATTCTACCCAACAAATCTGTCTAGACCAGAGGATGTACACTGGTATAGATAGGAACCAGAAACACAGGGAATCCAGGACAAATAACCCCTTCAGAACCAGTGGTGAGAGTGGTGATACCTGGAGGGTAGAGGGAAGGTGGAGTAGAAAGGGGGAACCGATTACAAGGATTTACGTATAGCCACCACCCTGGGGGAAGGACAACAGAGGAGTGGGTGAAGGGTGACGTCGGACAGTGTAAGACATGACAAAATAATGATTTATAAATTATCAAGGGTTTGGGAGTGAGGAGGGTGAGGGAGGGAAGGGGAAAAATGAGGAGCCTGATACCAAAGGCTCAAGTAGAAAGCAAATGTTTTGAGAATGATGATGGCAACAAAATTACACACGTGCTTGACACAATGGATGGATGGATAGATTGTGATAAGAGTTGTAAGAGCCGCAATAAAATGATTTTTTTTAAAGACTACAAATCAATAAACAACATTTTCAAACTGGAAAAAAAAACTTAGAAGTTTTCTAAAAACACATTTACATTTCCGGTGTTCTTTCTCGAGCTCCCTCTCCCATGCGGTTGGTTGTGCACCAGTTTGAACAGGCTCAATGTTTCATCTCCAGCGCCATGACCATGAAATGGGTACAATCACAGATCAACAGAGTTCTCCAGTCTCCTGCCCCTGGCCACTCCCTGTCCCACCCACATGGCACCCTTCTGCTAGTCCCTCCTCATGCAACGCTCCCCGCTCTGGCCCCACCTTCCACATGGATCGTTTAGTTTCCAGGTAATCAGTTATTCATTCTAGATCTTATCGTAAATGCCTTCTCGTTGCTTATAGGAGTAGTGTTGTGCCCGCCATAGGGTGCTTTTATTGGAGTTTCTTATCTTCCAAGAGATAGGAGTTTGCTGACTTCTGCATTGTATTCTACTAGACGCCAACTCTGACTCAGAAGATTGTCCAACTGGGGTTCTTAACCCTTCTTTCTCCCCATCCCAGATAACTCTTTCTCCAATTTTCTCTCTCACGGAGACAGTCAATCTGCTCATTTGTTGGAAAATGTTGACATATCCTCCCCCCTCT
This sequence comes from Tenrec ecaudatus, assembly GCF_050624435.1. NCBI lineage: Eukaryota > Metazoa > Chordata > Mammalia > Afrosoricida > Tenrecidae > Tenrec > Tenrec ecaudatus. Next base: position 114,069,608 of record NC_134543.1, on the reverse strand, counting down.
TCAAGGCTTGAAGACAATCAGGTGGCCATCTAGCTAAGAAACAACAAAACCCACAAGGAAGAAGCACACCAGACAACCCCGACGCGAACGCTGAAGACAAAGTGGGTGCCTGGGCAAGTGCGGTGAAGAAAGCTGATGGTGCCCAGTTGTCAAAATATATAGAACCTGGGGTCCCACAGGCTGGAAGATAAACAAGGGGCCATCTAACTGAGACACAACAAAGCCCACATGGAAAATGCACACCAGTCTGTGAGATGACAAGGCATCGAAGGCATCAGGTATCAGGCATCAAAGACAAAAAAAAAAAAAAATTCATAGCATTGTGAATGAGGGGGAGTGCAGAGTGGGGACCCAGGGCCCATCTGGGGGAAATTGGACATCCCCTTGCAGAAGTGCTGTGGGGAGGTGACGAACCAGTCAGAGTGTAGTGTAGCAAGGATTAGGCATACACTTTTCCTCTAGTTCTTGAATGCTTCCTCCCCTCCACTATCACAATCCCAATTCTACCTTATATAACTGGCTTGACCCGGAGATGTACACTGGCATGGATGGGAACTGGAAATGCGGGGAATCCAGGACAGATGAGCTCCTCGGGAACAGTGGTGAGAGTGGCCATATCGGCAAGGTGGAGGGAGGGTGAGGGAGATGACAAGGTCTACATGTAACCTCCTCCCTGGAGGATGGACAGTGGAGAACTGGGTGAGGAAAACGTCTAATGGTGTAAGACATGATAAAATAATAATTATTTATAAATTATCAAGGGTTAAGGGCGTGGGGTGAGTGGGGAGGGAGGGGAAAAATGAGGAGCCGAAACCAAGGGCTCAAGTAGAAAGCAGGTGTTTTGAGAATGATGATGGCATCATATATACGAATGTGCTAGACACAAAAGATGCATGTACGGATTGTAAAAAGAGTTGTATGAGTCCCTAATGAAATAATTTTTTTAAAGTACAATCCATAAAAGAAATATCCTCCCCCCAACCCCACCCCAAAGTAAAACTCATTTTAATAGGAGATTCCTCAAGTCAGTATCCTTTCTGGCGAGATCCTCATGCAAGGACATTTAAAGAAAGAACTTTCTCTCACACCATCAGAGTCCTATGGTACACCTTAATCTTCCAAGCCATCTTGTTGCACATTGCTGTGGAATAATATATATATATATATATATATATATATATATATATATATATATATATACATATATATATATATATATATATGACAGGAAGCTATTTTTCATGGATTAAACAGAGTCTGAAAGTCATGGCCATTCATTTGCACCTCTGAATATAAATCTTGAAGAGTCCAAGAGAAGGCAAACCCCACCAAGTCCACTTTGGTCGAGTGAAGTCTGACTCGCAGCGGCCCTATCCAGTTTCTGAGGCTATACATCTTAACAGGAAGAGTAAGCTAGATCTTTCTCTCCTGAAGCTATTGGTGGTTTTGAACTTCTGATCTTACAGTTAGTAGGCCAATTTGCAATCCGCTCTGGCATCAGGAAGAAAGCAGGGGAGCTTAATCCAGATGTTTCCCTTTATGGCCCAGAAAGGGGTGGTGGGGTGTCCTCCCCAGGTAGAGGCAACATTTTACTATTCTGGAAGCAGGCCTTGAGCCTGGGATGCAGCTTATCAATCACTGCTGGAAACTGGGAGGGCATCCCTGGGAACAGGTAGTGATGTTGGCTAAGTACACTCTGCTGCCCAACGCCTATGGCAGTTTGAACATTTCACCACAAGAAGTCCTTATATGCAAAAGTTCTGTCCAATGCCTGTTGCCTACCAAGCCACAGGCTGGATCAGTTGATAATACAGTTTAGGGGTCCCGAGAAGGAGGTTTTCTGGGTTTTGTTTTTTTAGAAGGATGATTTCCTTGCCTCCAAAATTGGTTTAGTCAACAGATTTTTAAGGAATCGGGCACTGATCTGGGCACTAGTGGAACAGATCTGAACAAGATAATCAAGGTCTACTTTCGCTACTTGTTCATTGACTCTTCAACCTGCCACAGAGAAACCACGTAGGCTATGAGAAGCCACGTGGACTCCTTTCTGCCTTTGGTTTCTAGTGAGGCCGCTGATATCAGATCCTTGCCTGGGGATGCATGTTGACCAGGCGGAAAGGAAAGGAAGCTAGAGGGATGGTGGGAAGACAGAGGGGCCTTGGTTCTGAAGACGCTCCCCTGGCTTCCCATTTATTGGTGATACGCTTCCTCGATATAGATTCCTACTTGACCTTGACTTACTCTTCTTGACCCCATCTTACCCAGGTTGGGCTCCCTTCTCCTTTCCCATTCTACAAAAAGGTGGCAGGGACAAGGAGGGATACGTGTGTGGGATAAAAGATAGATGACTGGAAGACATTTGCTTGGTGGAGCAGGAGGGAGGAGAACACAGCAAGGGCTACTCTCCTTTCTTCCATGCCACAAAAAGTCAGAGCCTGGAGACATTATCACCCCCCCCCCCAATATACATCCCTCCTACATGCATTTATTTTTTGTAAATCATTTTCATGGGGACTCTCACAGTTCTTATAACATTCCATACATCAGCTGTGTCAAGCACATTGGTACATATGTTGCCATCCTCATTTCCAAAACCTTTTCCACTTGAGCCCTTGCGGAGACATTTTTGAGAACTCCGCCTGTGGGCTGAGTCACAGGTGGAGTGTGCAAGCTTCGAGGCGGCCACCAACTTGACGGTCCTACCCTGCAATTCGAGTTATCTGAATTCATGTCAGAAGGCCCGCTTAAGCCCCACTCGTCTTCCTCCTGAAGCTGCCTACGGAACGCTTTCTCAAGGACAGGAGCAGCCTCCTGAGATGGGAAAGGAGGTGATGAGTCAGCCTCCACCTGGGTCATCTCTGTCAGGGTCTTTGGAGGCTTTGGGGGCCCTGAGGTCACGTTTGGAAACGACCAGCTGGAATTGTGGTTATAATCAAGGAATACTCACGGCCTGGATTCAAATGCCAGGTTTCTACCAAACGGCAGCTGGGCAGCTGGCCCTTCTAACCATTCAACTTGATCAACACAGATTTTCAACAGCTGCAAGACGGTTTACGTCTTCATAATGGTTTGGTTTTCGGTCTTCACACGAAGAAGCTGCCAGGACTTCTCCTCACAGCTTAGGTGTGTGACTCTGGAGCGTCTGCCTTTTCAACAAATAATTTGTACAAAGTCGACGGGATAGCTCCTGACGTCCCTGATGCTGTGAATCTTCCTGCCCAAGACTCAACTCAGCTGATGTGCTAAGTGAAAGTCAATTCTCTGAGGATATTTTTTCCTTCTTCCAATGTTTGAGATGAACTTGTATGTCCTTAAAGACTCCAAGTCCATTTCAGTTTTATTTTCCTTTTTTTTTTCACCCCTCGGGGCAATATTTCAGTTCAAGGGGCTGGGAATCTGGAGGGTTTTTCTTTGTTTGTTTTTAACTCTGTGATTCGTCTCTCTCTTTGGTTGCGGTGGCGGTTTAAAGAAGCACCCTGTATGTGTAGTCACACAACCCATCTCAACCAATGAACTCAACAATATCACCTTAAACCCTCTTCCCTGTGATGCCCCCACCCTCCCACCTCAACATCCTGTCCCTCCCCTCTCCCTGCTCCCGCCCCCATTCCTCGCCTCCTTTTGTCTTTTAGTATAAAAACCACGTTTCTTTTTCTTTGCTTTTCCCTATAACGATGGTGTTATTAAATAGTTATCTTTGTAAGACTGACTAAAGTTGCTAAGCATAATGTTTTCTAGTTTTTTCCATGTCCAGTGGTGTTTGAGAGAGTGGACATGGTTTTTGTAATTGATCCATAATATTCCATTAGATGTATGTACCAGTTTTGTTTATTCATTCCTCTATAATTAGAGTTTTTGCTGTTATGGAAATTACTGCCACAAACATAGGTTTCACATATGTCAGTTCTTATTGTATTCTTTAAATCTTTAAATTATATATCCAGGAGAGAGATTGCTGGCTCATAAGGTACTTGCATTTGCATTTGTTTTTGTTTTTTTAAAAATTGTACACTTTTAGTTTCCTGACATTGGTTGCCTGTCCTTTCATTTTTGTTGTAATTTAATCTTTCCACCGGTCTCGTAAGCAGTCTTGATGGTTATCAGCATGCCCTTTTGCAGAAGTGGATCAAGTCTCAAAGAAGTACTTCCCCTAAGTCATACGATCACTGCCCACAAAACCTTCTATTGCAGTCTTGCCTTAAACTCATTCACACACACACACACACGCACACACACACACGAAGGCTTGAAATACTTAATAACAAATAGTTTCTCGCGGATGACTTCCTTGTATAAACAAGAACAGACTTTCACCAATGGAGGCAGTGAGAACAATGAGTCAGGAATTGGAGACTAACGTGGACTTTCTGAGACTTTTTTTTATCCTTACAGGTGAGTCATGGAAAAGAATTAGTCAACAATCCATCAATAAGGAGTACCTAAGGTCAGGCTTTCCTAATCAGAATTCAATTCCTAAATCTCCCAAGTAATTTAATGAATAGATAGTGAAGAATCTAACCTATGCTCCTCAGAGGCTGAAATTGTGGTAGGTTGTTGTTGATACTGAATCTCTGGAACTGAGTTTGCGGTCTCGCTGGGTTCTCCACAGCGTCATCCACTCCCGTCCAAAGCCAAGACTGCCCGCCCACAGATTCCCTGACACGCACAACCAGTACCTCCTGCCCTTAGTACAATCTGCCTCTGTCACCAGCTCAGTTTTAAAGGCTGAAGTGGTTGAGGAGGTGTTCTCTTGCCCTAAGAACTCTCTCTAGTACAGCTTTCTCAGGTATATCCTGCAAAGGAATAGAAGGAGAGATGGGAAAGAGAAAGAGGGGAAGGCCTTTGAAGGAGAGACAAAGAGGAAAACAGGGAATAAGGTAGAGAAAGACAGATAAGTCAGAGACAGTGTCATAGTAAACGTAGAATAAATAAGTGAACTCCATTGAGTTATTTCTGACCATTGACCAGCACTGCAAGTTGATCACCAACACTCCCTTAGCCAGCCCAAAGGAGCCTGGAGAGTTAGTGAGGGGGTTACAAGTTGGGCTGCTAACCCTGAGGTCAGCAGTTCAAACCCACCAGCACCTCTGGGGGAGAAAGAAGAAGTTTATGGCCTTGAGAAATCACAAAGGCCATTCTACTCTGTTCTATATGAATCGGAATCAACTCAATGTAAGCTTTCTTAATCTACAATTGTGTGCGTGTCTCAGTCACACTAGGGTGGCTTTCTCATTTCCATTGTCCCACCTGAAACTGTGATGAATTGATCTGTTACGAATCATGGTTCTGTGACAATTTCCTTTTTTTGTCCATATGTTATGTAAGTGGCCATGTGATTGTAAATCCCCAGGCACCATTATATCTTCATGGGAATGGTTTCCTTCAGCTTCATGACCCATTTTGTCATCTTGTTTTTGGTCTGTTTGAGATTTAATAAATGACACTCGAAGGGTGGAGGAAAGGTAGGGTAGAAAGGGGGAACAGATTACAAGGATCTACATATAACCTCCTCTTTGGGGGATGGACTGCAGAGAAGTAGGTGTAGGGAGAGGTCAGATGGTGTAAGATATAACAAAATAATAATAATTTATCAAGGGTTCATGGGGGAAGGGGAAGGGAGGGGGAAAATGAGAAGCTGATACCAAGGGCTCAAGTAGAAAACAAATGTTTTGAGAATGATGATGGCAACATATGTACAAATGTGCTCGACATAATGGATGAATGGATAGATTGTGATAAGAGTTGTATGAACTCCCAATAAAATGATTTTAAAAGATTTAATAAATGAATCTCTTAAATATATTTGTTTCTGGGGTCTTTTTTTTCCTCCTAAAATAAAGTGTTGGTATACTATTATCCCCCCAAAAGGGAATTTTTTTCAAAGCTATGTATTTAGCTTTTTTAAATGAAAGAAACTCATTACCTTTGAAATACCAGTACTCTCCATTACACTTAATGTATTTGTCAAATTTGTGATTCCATTCTTGGAATTATTTTTCAAACTCATGGGTTTGAATGGCTGACACCACCTCCCTCATTTTTATCTTTGGCTCTTCTATGTCATCAAATCGTTGTCTTTTCGTGAACAGGTGCATCGTCATGACGGCAAAATCAGTCCCCATCTGCCACAAGTCAGGCCTTTTTTGTTGCACAGTATTATATAATCTTTTCAGAACCTCTAGACAGAAAGCTTGATTAACAGTATGACCTGGTGGAACAAACTCCAAATGCACTAAGAGTCAACATTTTCATCCTTTCAGGAAGTTGATAGATGTCCAGAACAAGTTTTGTCAACAAGCAACATTTTTGAAATGAGAAAACCACTCATTAAACTTGAGTTATTCCCAGAACACTGTCCTTGTAAGCTGTGTTCAACATCACAACAGTTTCTGCATTTTTCCCGAGCAGGAAACAAAATCTCACAACCACACACTGTTCTCTTAATTCGGCCATCACAAAAAAAAAAAACCCCAAGATTCAAGTGAAACTGCTTCTACAAAAAAAATCACTGTGAGCAGAGAGAACCTTCCCAGGTGATGCCACTAGGTGTACTAACTCAGAGCAAGTTGCTCAATGCTCAGTTAGTGGGAAAATGCATACTACAGAACCTATGCCCTGCAGAGCTTTTCCTGTTTGTTGTTGTTGTTGTTTGACTTTGGTAACCCCTCATATGCTGTCAAATAAGGTCCAACTCATAGTGACCCATGAACAAAACACTGCCTGATCGGTACCATACTCACAATTGCTACTATGTTTGAGTCCATCATTACAGTTACGTCAGTCCATCTTTGAAGGTCTTCCTGGGTTTTGCTGACCCTCTACTTTACCAAGCATGATGCTCTTCCCCAGGAACTGGTCGCTCCTGATGACATGTCAAAAGTATATGAGACGAAGTCTTGCCATCCTTGATTCTAAAAAGTATTCTGCTTATACCTTCTACAACACACATTTGCTCATTCTTCTGGTAGACTTGGTATTCTTCACCACGTCATAATTCAAAGTCATCAATGTTTCCTTGGTCTTCCCTAATTATTGTCCAGCTTTTGCATGCTAATGAATGAGGTGACTGAAAGTATCATGGTGTGGGTAGAGCAAAGATGTCTTTTTTAAAAATTATTTTATTGGGAGCTCATACAACTCTTTTTTTTTCTTTTACATTTTATTAGGGACTCATACAACTCTTACCACAATCCATACATATACATACATCAATTGTATAAAGCACATCCATACATTCCCTGCCCCAATCATTCTCAAGGCATTTGCTCTCCACTTAAGCCCCTTGCATCAGGTCCTCTTTTTTTTCCCCCCTCCCTCCCCATTCCCCCCTCCCTCATATGCCCTTGGTAATTTATACATCGTTATTTTGTCATATCTTGCCCTATCCGGAGTCTCCCTTCCCCCCCTTCTCTGCCGTCCCTCTCCCAGGGAAGAGGTCACATGTGGATCCTTGTAATCAGTTCCCCCTTTCCAACCCACTCACCCTCCACTCTCCCAGCATCGTCCCTCACACCCTTGGTCCTGAAGGTATCATCCACCCTGGATTCCCTGTACCTCCAACCCTCATATGTACCAGTGTACAGCCTCTGTCCTATCCAGCCCTGCAAGGTAGAATTCGGATCATGGTAGTTGGGGGGAGGAAGCATCCAGGATCTGGGGGAAAGCTGTGTTCTTCATCGATACTACCTCACACCCTAATTAACCCATCTCCTCTCCTAAACCCCTCTATGAGGGGATCTCCATTGGCCCACACTTGGGCCTTGGGTCTCCACTCTGCACTTCCCCCTTCATTTAATATGATATATACATATATACACATACATATATACATATACACATATATACACATACATAAACACACTTATATCTTTTTTTTTTTTTGCATGATGCCTTATACCTGGTCCCTTGGCACCTCGTGATCGCACTGGCCGGTGTGCTTCTTCCATGTGGGCTTATTTGCTTCTGAGCTAGATGGCCGCTTGTTTACCTTCAAGCCTTTAAGACCCCAGACACTATCTCTTTTGATAGCCGGGCACCATCAGCTTTCTTCACCACATTTGCTTATGCACCCATTTGTCTTCAGCAATCCTATCATGGAGGTGTGCAGTCAATGATATGATTTTTTGTTCTTTGATGCCTGGTAACTGATCCCTTTGGGACCACTCGATCACACAGGCTGGTGTGTTCTTCCATGTGGACTTTGTTGCTTCTGAGCTAGATGGCCGCTTGTTTATCTTCAAGCCTTTAAGACCCCAGTCACTATCTCTTTTGATAGCCGGGCACCATCAGCTTTCTTCACCACATTTACTTGTTCACCCACTTTGGCTCCAGCCGTTTTGTCGGGAGAGTGAGCATCATAGAGTTCCAATTTAATAAAAGAAGGTATTCATGCATTGAGGGAGTGTTTGAGTAGAGGCCCAAGGTCCTTCCGCCACCTTAATACTTGACCTATAAATATAGACACATAGCTCATACAACTCTTATCACACTCCATACATACATCAGTTGTGTCAAGCACATTTGTACATTCATTGCCCTTATTCTCAAAATATTTGCTCTCCACTTAAGGCCTTGGTATCAACTCCTCATTTCTCCCCCTCCCTCCCCACTCCCCCTACCTCATGAACCCTTGTAATTAATAAATTATTATTATTTTGCCATGCTTTACACTGTCTGATGTCTCCCTTCACCCACTTTTCTGTTCTCCATCCCCCAGAGAGGAGGTTATATGTAGATACTTATAATTGGTTCCCCCTTTCCACCCCACCCTCTCTCCACCATCCCGGTATTGCCACTCTCACCACTGGCCCTGAAGGGATCAACTGTCCTGGATTTCCTGTGTTTCCAGTTCCTAATTGTACCAGCATACATCCTCTGGTCTAGCCGGATTTTTAAGGTAGAATTGGGATCATGTTAGTGGGGAGAGGTAGCATTGAAGAATTAAAGGAAAGCTGTATATTTCATTGTTGTTACACTGCACCCTGACTGGCTCCTCTCCTCCCCACAAACATTCTGTAAGGGGGTGTCCCATTACCTACAGATGGGCTTTGGGTCTCCACTCTGCACTTCCCCTCATTTATAATTATATGATTTTTTTGTTCTTTGATGCCTTCTACTTGATACCTTCAACACCACGTGGTCACACAGGCTGGTGTGCTCCTTCCATGTATGCTTTGTTGCTTCTAAGCTAGACGGCTACTTGTTTACCTGCAAGCCTTTAAGACACCAGAGACTATATCTTTTGATAGCCAGGCACCATCAGCTTTCTTTACCACGTTTGCTTACGCACATATTTGTTTTCAGCAATCATGTCCGGAAGGTGTGCATCATGGAATGTCAATTTAATAGAACACAGTGTTCTTCCATTAAGTAAGTACTTCAGTGGAGGTCCAATGTCCATCTGCTGCCTTAATAATAAACCTATTAATATATGCATGTAGATCTATTTTACCGTCATTCCACATAAATATATTGACATATGTACATGCCTGTATTTAGACCTCTATAAATGCCCTTTGCCTACTATCTCTTCCCTCTATTTCCTTTTACTTTCCTCTTATTCCGCTATCATGCTCAACCTTCATTTGGGTTTCAGTAATTCCTCTCGGTTACATTGCCCTTGCTGAATCCCTACCAGACCTCTCACACTCTCCTTGCCACTCATTTTGGATCACTTGGTGTTCCCTTGTCCTTGGGTTGGTCAACACCACCTCCTTTCCCCCACCTCCTCCTCTCCAATGTCCCCCCGAACCATCGGTCCTATTGTTTTCTCCTCCAGACTGTTCATCCAACCTATCTTATATTAGATTGACCTGCAGAGATAATAATATGCACACAAAAACTGAGGCATGGTAAGACAAAGTGACAAAAGAGAACACAACAACAACAAAGAAGACCAATGACTAAAATAATTAATCAATTTTTAAAAAGAAAGAAAAACTTGTAAATAGATCAAAGTCTGGTTTTGTTTATTTACCTCTAGGCATGTCCTCCAGTCGAGTACAGTGGGGTGCCATGCTCCAGCCCCAAAGTCAATCCTTTGTGCTCCCTCAGGACCTCCCTGCTCTGTTTCCCACCCCCACTGCTTTGCCTCAAGTCCTTAGGGTTTTGCCTCAGTGGTGGGGTCAGACCAGACTAATCCCGACACTGAGTCTCCAGTGTTGTCCCCTTAGGGCCATGGGTCAGCGAGGGACATCATGTCTCACAGTGGGATCAGCCATATGGTCCACTCTGTGCATTGGCTGTTTGGAGCGGGGATATCATCTTCCAGGCCTGGTGGGCCAGGATGTGCTCCACTCTCTCCTCTTCCCCCGTCATTTGCTCCCATGTGCTATGATCAGACATGTCCCTCTCCCTGAGCTGCAGCTTCAGTGTTATCCTCTGAAATAAATTCTTCTGTGGGGAGGGGGTGCTATTCACATAGCTGGTATGGGGGCCGGGCCCCCAGACCCTCCACTGGCTCCCCTCTCCAGGCCAGCATGCTGCATTCGCATCCTGGAACACCGGATTGAAGTCTGGTCCCTCTTTCCTTGTAGAGACATAAACAATACCCTCCTCTTGGGTGGGTTAGTGCCCTATTCCCCCACTACACTTTTCTATCCTTTTTTGCCTCCTTTCTTTCCCCCATGTCTCCTTTTTAGTTGGCTACCATATGCACCCCTGGATTTGGTCTGGCCCCTGCCATACTACCTGGACCTCACCCCTGGAATGTTTGTATAGGGTAGCTTTTTCCCTGTGCCCCTTTTGCATTTTTCTTTTTTTTTTTTTCTTATAAACTTACCTCAGCGGACTCATGTTGTACTTGGCTTACTTCACTTACCACGATTTCCTCCAGTTCTTCCCATGCGGTGCTGTGCTTCATGCGTTCATCACTGCTTTTTAGTGATGTGTAAGCACTCCATTGTATGTATGTACCACAGTTTTTTGATCCAGCTGTCTGTTGATGGGAATTTGGGTTGTTTCCAACTCCTTGCAATTGTGAAATGTGCCGCAATGAACTTTGGAACACCGATGTCTGGCCGTGTTTTTTACCTCTTCCGGGTATATGCCCAGTAGGGAGATTGCTGGGTCATATGGTAGCTTAATTTCCATCTGTTTAAGAAATTGCCAAATTGATTTCCATAGTGGCTGTACATACCTACAGGTCCACCAGCAGTGGATGAGCGTTCCTATGTCACTACAGCCCCTCCAACACTTGTTGATTTCTGATTTTATGAATTGGGCTATCTTTGAGGGTGTTAGGTGATATCTCATAGGTGTTTTAATTTGCATTTCTCTTATGGTTCATGATCAGGAACATTTTCTGATATGTTTATTGGCCATTTGGATTCCAGCCCTTGTCAAATTTCTGTTAAGGTCCTTTACCCACCTCCTCAGTGAGCAGTTAGTTTTCTTCTTATTGTAAGCATGCAAAGTATTATAGATTTTAGTAATAAGTCCTTTCTCTGATGGGTCATTGTTAAAGATATTTTCCCAGTCGGCAGGCTCTGTTATTACTCTCTTGGTGAATTCTTTCGATGTACACAGGTGACTTATCTTCAGTATATCCCACTTGTCTATTTGTGACTCCTCTGTGTTTGTGTCCTTCCCTATTTCTGATAGCCTATATGTTCCCTGTGCCATGGTTCTCAGGTTTGTCCCAATTCCCTCATTAATGGCCCTAATTGTTTCAGGTTTTATCTCAAGGTCTGTGATCCACCTTGAGTTTATTCTTGTGTGTGGAGTGGGTTAAGGGTCTTGCTTCATTTTTCTGCAGGTAGATATCCATTTTTTCCAACACCATTTTTTGAAGAGGGAATCTGCTTCCTACTTGATATTTTGGGGCCCTTATCAAAGATCAGTTGGCTGTATGCTGATTGTTTTTAGTTCTGGGTCTTCAGTTCTTTTCCATTGGTCTGAATATCTTTTGTTATACCAGTATCACACTGTTTTGACTACTGTGGCCATATAATACATGCTAAAGTCAGGTAGAGCAAGCCCTCCCACTTTGTCCTTCTTCTTGAGGAGTTCTCTGATAATTCTGGGCTTCTTCCCCCTCCATATGAAGTTGGTAATCTATTTTTCCAATTCTTTGAAGAAGGATGGTGGTATTTGTATCGGGATAGTATTGAACTTATATAGCACCTTGGGTAGAACTGACATCTTTACTATATGGAATCTGCCAATCCACTAGCATGGAATGTTCTTCCATTTGTTGAGGTTACTCTTGGTTTATTATCGTAGTGTTTTATAATTTTCGTTGTACAAATCTTTCGGATTTTGAGTCAGGTATATCCCTAGGTATATCAGTTTGTACTTGGCCATTTTATAGGGTACTAACTTTTTAATGGTCTCTTCTGAGATCTTGTGCAAAGATGTCTTTAAAGTGTTACACAAATAATAAACACTCAGGATCAGAGAAGGAAATGTAATAAATGCTTTAGTCTACATCACCCTAAGTGAGAGAGTTTGGAAGGACTGGACTATGAGAAGAAGTAGTAAATTCTGTCTAGAACATGTTGACGGGGTCATCCATGGGCCAACTAGGAGGAAATGACCTTTAGATTTTTGGAAAGACAAGAGAGTAGGAGTGAGCGGGGAGGATTGGAGGTCTGTGCATTGTTTGTGTGAAGTACAAGGCATGTGTTTGCTAGGCTGTCAGGTCTCCTGCTGGCCTGGGTGCAAGGCCAGCAGAGCAGAGGGTCTTTGTAACATGCCGCCCAGGAAAATGCCTAAGAACTTGATGGCCGGCCTTCCCCACAGTCAAGGCGGGTGCAGTTAGTGGGAAATCTGAAAGGTCCATTCTGTTCTAAAATATATATACGTCTCTGACATAATCTAATCCACACCCCAAGATAATAGCCTTTTATGACACTGACTGGCGCCAAGTGCAGATGGAATTGAGCAAGGGAGGTGCCTTGGTAGCCCTCCTTGGTGCTTTGATTTAATCAGTCATCCTCACAGAAGTAGAATCATTTCCCAATCTGTTCACTTCCTTCGCTGGAAACAAGATAATATATACACTTAACAGTAGCTCAGTCATCAACTAGAAAGAGTTTTCAGTTTCGTTCTCTCTGCTTTTTTGCTAAAGATAATTTTCTGCTTTGTATAGAAAGCTTGCTTTAAAACATTAGAACTGTGTGGTCACTAGCATTGTTAACCTTAACTTTGTTAAGGATTAACCGACCTTAGACTGCCAGGGAGATTTAAGGAGAGCCACTATGATGGCCAAAACGATTTAGTCGCAGGCAATGAATAACTACTTGTTAGAGAATGAACGAGGAGATACTGAATGTGAGGCCATGCCTTCATCTAAAAGAAAAGAACTAAAGAGACTTCTTTCATCAGACTTTTCATATTTAGCCTACAGATTCCACATATGTTTTATTAAATGTAAACAACCATGATTTTTAGTGCTTTTATCAATAGCACTTTTTTGTTGCATTCCCATTTCCAGAACATTCACCAAAATGCACCATATACCAGGCCACAAAACAAACCTTAACACATTTAAAATAACTGAAATATACTAAACATGTTTCAAGACAATAGTAGAATTAAACTAGTAATTCCTAACAAAGACATCTTGAAAGTCCTGAAATATTTGGAAAATAAACAAGACACCAGCAAATAACACTTCTTTGAGCCTAAGAAGTCACAAAGGAAAATTCTAAATATTTTAACTGAATAAAAATGAAAATTTGTGGCATGCACTTGAGCCACACTTAAATCAGAAAAGGGCGGGGGTAAAGTTTAAAGTCAATTCTCTAAATTTCCCCTTTAAGAGACTAGAAATAGAGGAACAAATTCAACCCAACACAGGATGCGTGAAATAAGGTAAGATCAAAAATCAATGAAACGGAGAACAGAAAAACAAAGAAAATCAATGAAGCGGAAAGCTGATTTTTTGAGGTCGAAATACCATCGACAAACTTCTAGCAAAAATGATCAAGAAAAAGAAAGAGAAGGGACGAATTCCAAACATCGGGGATAAAGCAGGACTAGAGATCAACTTGACCCTGATGAGGGTGTGTTTGAGACTTGACTTGGCTTGCTATTTCAATGTTGACTTTCTCCTCGGGAGAAAGCTTTTACACTGAGAGCATGTTCCTTATTCCTGGGTCTCAGTAGAAAGTCTCAGGAGGACATCACGGCCCACATACCTCAAGGGAGCTTGAAACCACATTTGTCTGCGCACCACATCAATGCTGAACTCCCTCCTCGGGCCTTTAGAACTCCGGAGACTGATTTTTGCTTTTGTTTCGTTTTGCTTTTTAGCGAATTTCTCGGTGTCTCATCTTGAACACACACAACTTGAGTTGACCCTTGACTCGTGAGTGGGAGCCCAAGTTACAGGGCTCCTTCGTCATGGTTGCTTCCTTTTATAATTTTGCCCTACAAATTGCAGCCATGGTGGCTGCCCCAAGTGCCAACCTCCATCTCAGAAAGTCCAGAACAGTTATAAAGTTTCACTGGAAAGACTAGATTGAAGGATCTAGTAAGCCTGCCAGAGCATTATCTCCCTGCAATGCATTGTCTTATTTGGTTTTTTTTAAATAGGATGGCCATGCAGTTCAACTCTCATGCTTCTCCACTCTCAAGTCTTGTCCCCATTGGTTGAGCAGCAAGACCGATGAGCTGTTTTATATGTACAGTTGTTCTCAGCAGGAGGGTTGCTAAATACAAACGACTCCATTAAGACAAGAATTGGAAGAGGACCTGATGCAAAGGGCTTAAGTGGAGAGCAAATGCTTTGAGAATGATTGGGGCGGGGAATGTATGGATGTGCTTTGTACAATTGATGTATGTATATGTATGGATTATGATAAGAGTTGTATGAGTCCCTAATAAAATGTAGAAAAAGAAAAGGGAAAAAAAGAAAGAAAGAAAAGAAAATGATAAGGTCAAAGAATGTACAGATGTGCTTTATACAATTGATGTATGTATATGTATGGATTGTGATAAGAGTTGTATGAGCCCCTAATAAAACGTTTTAAAAAAAAAAAAAAAAAAAGAAAGACCACATCAATTTTCAGGCAACCGAAGAACTCTTCCCTTATAAAAAATGTCTTACTTTTAATATTAAAATTTGAGAAATATTTTTTAAAAAGACAAGAATTGGAAAGCTTGGTATTCGCTCTAGTGCTGCCTGCTTCTACCAGCAGTTGCCAGTTACTAGAGGCTCAAGAGTCCACTCTGATTCACGTTGATCTGGATCTGTGTGTGTCAGCGCAGAGTTGACAATGACAATGACAATGGCAATGTCTCAGAAATCGATCACCAGGCCTTTTCCTCGGACAGGTACTTCTGGGTGGACTTACACTTTCAACCCTTCTCTTAGCCATCAAATGCAGCGACCATGTGTACTGTTCGGGGACTCCATGAGTCATCAAGAGATAAGTAAAATCGGGAAAGATACAAAGACATATTATTGACATCCTGTTTATTTCTCAGAGGAGGTAATGGCAGACCTAACTTCCCAAAAATAAACCCTAAGCTTTGGAATAGTTATAAAGTCCAGATTTCACTAGAAATGAGCAGGGGTAGCATCTAAACCTGCCTCTGCCACTCATTCATTTTATGACTTTAGACAAATGGCTCGCTTCTCTTCTTTGAACCTATTTTTCTACCCAAAATAGGGTTAGTTATTAACCCTATCTGTCTTGATTACCCTAAAGAAATGCCGTGACGATGAACACTGAAAGGATAGGAAACTCTCCAGAATAGTTGTACAATGTTACAGGAGCAGCTGCATCTCCTGCTTCTATACAACCCCACGGTCTAAAAGAAATAGCACAGGGCAAGACGTGGGGATGCCAGGGTACGGACGAGGCCGACTGGCTCACTAGCTGTAGACTCTGGATAAATCACGTCATTCTTCCTGGCCTGTAATTTGAGAAGATTTATTGACCAAACTTCATGCGATAAGGCAGAAAAGGAAGCCCACATTTGTACGTGAGTCAAGAGAGGCTCCTGCCAAGTTAATGTTCTTCCTCTTGGCCGCTGGGTTATGAATAAGTGAGGTGGATGCGATCGTGTGCCAGCGCTTAGGAGATGGAGTCCGAGGTTTTGTATGTTCTACAGGAAAAAGCAAATGGAAAGGAGAGAGGGCACCAAACAAGAGAGGCATCACCACTGGCAGACGGATCTGTGCCTAACACTGTGTCTGAACCTGGTCTCAGAACTGGAAATAACCTCAGGTGAGAGAGAGAGAGAGAGAGAGAGAGAGAGAGAGAGAGAGAGAGAAGACCACCGTGACATTGAGATGGTGTCAACCATCAGCTTGAAACATGAGCAGATGTATTTTCAACACCGATGTCTTTCTTTGCCTGAACTACTGTACGACCTTAAAATAGTAACCAAGAACAATATCGTTACTGTTGTCCACATTCTTTCATCTATATTCCACGTGTGCGAAAATGGCAAGGGGGTTCAGACTTGCTCTAGGTAGCACAATACAGCACACATTTACTTTTTAGATGTGTGTGTGTGCATGTGTGTAACTGGAGACATAAAAAATAGGTACTATTTTCCTGGTGACTGGAATCCTCTAAGCTGGACTCCTGTTTTATTTTGTTTTCTCCTGGTTGTTTTCCAAACATTCCCTGCATGCTTCATTTGTGGCATGGTGGTGTCGTGCTTACCCACTGGGCTGCTAGCCGTAAGATCAGCAGTTCAAAAGCACCAGTACTCTGAGGGGAGAGAGCTGGGGCTTCCAGTCCTGTAAAGAGTTGTCCTCTTAGAAATTCACAGGAGTAGTTCTCCCTGTCCTACAGGTTCGCTGTGAGTTGGCATGGACTGGCTGGCAGTGAGTTTGTTTGTTTGGAGGTTTGATTGTGATGAGGATGAGATAGCTGGCCTCCCTGCTGGCAGGGGTCATAGGTTAGTGGGAAGACCAGCAGTAGGCAGAGTGCAGTGGGTTCGGTAGAGTTCTGTGGCAGCATGGTGCCGTGGGATCCTGAAGGAAGGGCTCTTCATCTTATCTGGAGGGAGGTGCAACAAACCGTTTTATTGAAGAGACTCAAAGGAGGGGGAGCATTTGCTATACAAGTACGGAGGCGCAGGAAGGCAAAAGGAAAAGTATTCACAAAGCCACACATGAACGAGGGGACACTGTGTGTTCATGAAACCACATGCAGGGGTAGGAGCAGGCCAGAATCAGGTCAGGTTGGCACTTGGGAGGAGTTATGCCCCCTTTCATTTTCCTTCTCCGTGTTCAATTACCAGGTCTGCCAGCTTTGTCTCCTTCTACCCATTCTCTTCCACTGCCTCACCATTCTTGTCTTGGATGATTGCCTTGGTCTCCTGGCTGGTCTCCCTGTCTCTGGTGTGCATTCCTCCACTCACTCTGCCTGCCTCTCCTTCCATTGAGCTGACCCCACAAGATCATTTCCCAAATGCAGAACCGACCGGGATAATTTCACCCTTTCTGGCTTATCCTGAGTAAAATGACTCTCCAGGGTTCAGATGAGCCCCACCTGTGTATCCTGGCATACAGAGCTCACCTGGATTGGGTTGTGACTTCATCTGGCACACAACCCCAACCCTCTCCCATTTTTCCCCTCCATTCTTCCACTTCTTACTTCATTTTGTCCCAGACCTTAATTGCGTTCCTTCCCCCACCCCCCATTCTTTAACTCAAGGTGGGATGGGGGAGAGAAATCAATTAAGGTACGGGACAAAGCAAAGCAAGAAGACAGAGCATGAAGGCGGGGAAGTATGCGTGGGTTGGGGTTGTCTGCCAGATGCAATCCCATGCCAAGGCAAGGATGGCAGGACTTTGCCTAAAGTACTTTGGACATGCTGTCAGGAGAGACCAGGCCCTGGAGAAGGGCATCGTGCTTGGTAAAGTAGAGGGGCAGCACAAAGGGGGCAGACCCTCTCGATGAGATGGATGGACACAGTAGCTGCAACACTGAGCTCAAGCACAGGAATAATGGTGAGGATGGTGCAGGACCGGGCAGGGTTTCGGTCTGTGGTACCTCGTGATGCTATGGGTCGGAACCTAACAGCAATAATGTTCTTTACAATCTGCAGCCTACCTTCACACCCCAGAGGACACCCTTCTATGCCTTTATCCAACTCTCTCTCCCTGCTGGTCTACCTTCCCCTCCCCCATGAGCGGTCCCTGCTTACCTTCCAAGATTCTTCCAGACTCAAGTCAAGCTCTGCGAAGCCTTTCTGGACACATCTGCCTTTCTTCCCTGGTTTGCAAATGGCTTGATGGCAGAGACGGGATCTCGTTCATCTTTGTGGCTCTAGCAGCTGGAACTATTTCTGGGTTAAAAAAAAACTAAAAAAATTTAAAATGATTGCTGGGTAATAGTGGGCATGTGTTGAATGAATAAATGAATTCCCAATGGTTGGTTGAAAATGAATCTAGTATAGTAGTGCTTATTTTCTTTCTTTTCTATTTTGGAGAGGCAAGGAGCTTTAAGGAACAGAAATTTATTTTCTCACGGTTCCCCAAAAACTCCCTGCCATCAAGTCGTGTCCAACTCACAGTGACCCTGTAGGACAGGGTAGAACAGCCCCTGTGATTTTCCAAGACTTTAAATTTCCACAGTAATAGAAAGCCAATATATTTCTCCCTTGGGGCAGCTGGTGGTTTCAAACTGCTGACCTCATGGTTAGCAGCCTAATCCATAACCACGGGAAGGCTAGGAGTACAAACCCAAGGCATCAGCCTTTCTGTGTCGGGTCCTTGGTGCCGTGCTGGTCTTCAAGGCATCTGTGTTCACCCATGTGTCTGCCTTCAACTAGACAGTTTTCTAGTTTTGCCTACTGTTCTCAAAATTCCCATTCTAGCACAAAATAATGTAAGTTTTCTGAGTACAGAGACCTTTGCCTTACTTTTCTTTTACACACTCCACGGTGTGTAGTTTGCTGAATGAGCAAAACCGATGATCCGCGTGCTAGGGTTGACTGAAAGCACAGTTTCACTTGACCAATCTAGTGCTGGCACCACCCATGCCAGCCAGGGCCTCCTAGTGCTGACATGTTCTTGTTGCCAGTCACTGAGGACCTCGACAGAGTCCCCTTGCTGAGGTAAGCAAGGGTCATGGGGAGGGGAGGAGCCTCATTTGCCAAAGTTCTTGATAAATCATGTTTGACTAAATGCAGGGGCCACGCTGCCCTACTGGATACAGGTCTTCATTTTCTTTTGTTGCTATTGTTCTTTACAGGTCTCTCTTTTCTTTTCTGTAAAAATTAGATCCACTTATTTTATTTCTAGGCAATAAGAAGTATTGTTTTCTAGTTTGTTGGTTGCTTTCTCATTTTTATAAAATCATTTTATTGGGGGCTCGTACAATTCTTATCACAATCCATCCATCCATCCATTGTGTCAAGCACATTTGTACATTTGTTGCCATCATCATTCTCAAAACATTTGCCTTCTACTTGAACCCTTAATATCAGCTCCTCATTTTTCCCTCCCTCCCCACTCCCCCTTCCTCATGAACCCTTCATCATTCATAAATTATTATTATTTTCTCATATGTTACACTGTCCGCAAGTCTTTATTTTCAATGCTTGAAGAGGCTGCGTTTTTTTCCAAACAATTTCACATGGAAATAGATTTTCTGCAGCATAAAGAAACACCAGAATAAAATTTTAATACAAATTTGAATATTCATTTATTGGGTCTGCTTTTTTTTCTTTTGTAACTGGTATTTTATTGGTTGTTTTGAGATTGGTACAGAGACATTATGAGCAATTTGTACACAATTCTTAATGCATGGACCAAAATCCTAAAAGGGCATCTAGATAATTTTTTTAGAAATTCCAGTGACTTTCCAGTTTTAAATTTAGAGGCAATTAAAGAAAAGAGAGATTATCAAGTACCATTATCTTCAAATGTTAGTAAACTGTTACATCTTAAGTCCCACTAATCCTTAATTCAATGTCACATATATTACACACTCAAATGTTCAATCCTTCACTGCACGTAACAAAGTGATCAGGAACACTGGACTACCATGAACAAAAATGTTGCAGAATGCACAGTTCTGACAAGAAAGCCATGGTGACAGAAAGGTTTTCAGACACAATTCTTTAAGAAAACAAATGTGGAAACAAAATTTTATATGTTCAAGTCATGCAAATGCATGACAAATGCATGACAGTGACTCCAAATTGCCATTAAGTATGTTTTGTATTATCAAAACCTACCGCCTTTCCCATCCCATGGAATGTTATGGTGACAACCAAGACAGTCAAATTTTCCCACAATGCAACATCCCACTATTTTCTGGTTGTACTAAAAAAATAAACAACCAGAAAATGTTTTCACATCTATGGGGAAAAAAAGCATTTACACTTTTTAAAAAATGGGATGAATTGGGATTTCCTTTTTTTTTTTAATGATTTTATTGGGGGCTCATACAACTCTTATCACAATCCATCCATATATCAATAGTGTAAAGCACATTTGTACATTCATTGCCCTCATCATTCTCAAAACAATTGCTCTCCGCTTAAGCCCCTGGCATCAGCTCCTCATTTTCCCCTCCCTCCCCGCTCTCCACTCCCTCTTGAACCCTTCATAATTTATAAATTATTATTTTGTCATATCTTACACTGTCCGACGTCTCCCTTCTCCCACTTTCCTGTTGTCGGCCCCCCAGGGAGGAGGCCATAGGTAGATCTCTGTAATCGGATTTCCTGCTTCTTAAAAGTGTTTCTAGAGCTACTAGAAAACTTGCATTTACAACACAGTTGATAAACATATTCCTCCGGATTGTACAAGAAGGGAGATAACAGGGCCCACTGATAAGACATGAGAAACATTAATCAGACTTGGCTTCTTTTGCTCCTGCTTCGTCAGAGGCTGCACTCGGCTCGTGTTCCATTTCTCCATTCTCAGCAGGTAAAGCTTCTTTAGCTTCAAGGTCAGCTCCTGCAGCCTTTCTCTTTTCCCTGTTGCTTGCACTTTTTTGTCCGAAGACGTATCCTTTCCTGCTGCCTTTTATGGCTTCCTCTCCACTCCTGCAGGCTCAGGTGTCGCTGACAACCTCGCCGATCTCCTCTTAGGGCTCCTCCTTCACCGGCTGAGCTGACCTTCCATTTGGGCATCTTGGCTGTCGGGAGGGCGCTTGCTGCAGATGTCTTCCGACCGTGAGAACTTTCTGGAAGCTGCATTGCCGCCCGCAGCCCGCCTGAGCTGCTAGGACTTGGGGCAGGAGCGTTGGGGCGGGGCGGGCGGGGAGAACTGGCTATGGGGTCTGCTCACAGTGAAGTTCAAATGTTTCTTTTCTCTTTAAGGAAGCTTGATGTCTGGTGTTCCCAACAAGGCACTTTTAGGCTTATAGCTTATTGATCGTTCTGAATAACTATGTCTCATCTGGTTTGGATTATGCCGTGCTTAAAATCTTTTTTTTTTTAATGTGAAAATCTTGATTTTATTCGCTAGAAGCATTTAAAAGCATTGACAGATAAAAGTCAACCTTGCATTTCAAGTCATTGGGACACAGACTTTTATCAGAGAGAAACGTTGATTTCTATTGTCTTTTTTAACCTCTTATTGTGAATTGAGTGAAAGTTTACAGAGCCAATCCTTGGCTTTACCTTCAATAATCCGTACACCTTTTGTCTCACACACATTGATTGTAATCCCCTATAGGTACCATCACTTATCCCACTTTCCCCCTATGTTGCTTATTTCCATGTCTCCATCTTTCCCAATGCTTTCTGCTTTTTCTGGCATGCCCTCTACTTTACCAAGCATGATGTCCCTTGCAGAGAATGACAGCTCCGGACAAGAAGTTAAAAAATTTTTTTTTCATGTTCAAAGTATGTATAACTCTTGCATCTTGCCTCCCATGGAGCATTCGGGCTGTACTTCTTCCAAAAAAAGGATGGGCATGTCCATCTGACACTCTGTGATACTTTCAATAGTCTTGACCAACTCTATAATTCAACTGCATCAATTTTTCCCTGGTCTTCCTTATTCGTTGTCCAATTTTCACATGCATGTGACTGTAGAAATTCCTGTGGTCCGGGTTAGGCCTGTCGTAGTCCTCAAAGGGACATATTTGCTCTTTAACACTTTCATAAAGTTTTGCTTTTGTTTTAATAAGGTCTTTGGTGGCACATTTGCCCGACACACTAAGTCATTTCATTTCCTCACAGCTACTTCCTTCTATAGGCATTGATTTATATGCAAGTAAAATACAATCCTTGACAATTTGCATCTCTTTTTGTTTATCGTGATGTTTGTCTGTCTACTGGTTCGGGGAAGGTTTTTGTCTTCTTCACGTTGAGATGTAATCCATATTGAATTCTGTAGTCTTCAGATTATGAGACAGATGCGCTGCCTAATGCACTAAGAAGGCACCTTGAAGTCTGTAGTCTTTGATCCTCATGAATAAGTGTTTCAGATTCTCTTCCCTTTGAGCAAGCAAGACTGTGTTGTTGGCATATTGCAGGGTGTGAATGAGCCTTTCTTCAATTCTGATGTTGTGTTCTAATTTTTCAGGTTATTTGCTCAGCTATAGATTGAATAAATATGGTGAGAGGAAGTGCAGAGTGGAGACCCAATGCCCATTTATCAGCCACTGGAGATCCGCTCACAGAGGGATCTAGGGGAGGAAATGAGTCAGTCAGGGTGTGATGTAGCACCAATGAAGAATGCAGCTTTCCCCCAGTTCCTAAATGCTTCCTCCCCCCCCCCCCACTCAACCCCACACTATCATGACCCGAATTCTACATTGCAAGTCTGGATAGAGCAGAGGATGTACACTGGTGCAGATAGGAGCTGGAGGCACGGGGAATCCAAGGTGGATGATATCTTCAGGACCAGGGGTGTGAGGGGCGATGCTGGGAGGGTAGAGGATGAGTGGGTTGGAAAGGGGGAACCGATTACAAGGATCTACATGTGACCTCCTCCCTGGAGGAAGGACAACAGAAAAGGGGCTGAAGGGAGACAACCGATAGGGCAAGATGTGACAAAATAATAATTTATAAATCATCAAGGGCTCATGAGGGAAGGGAGTGGGGAGGGAGGGGATAAAAGAGGACTTGATGCAAAGGGCTTAAGTGGAGAGCAAATGCTTTGAAAATGATGAGGGCAAAGAATGTCCAGATGGGCTTTATACAATCGATGTATGTATATGTATGGATTGTGATAAGAGTTATATGAGTCCCTAATAAAATGTTAAAAAAGAAAGTGAAAACAAAAAGATCATAAATAAATAAATATGGTGAGAGGATACAACCCTGATTCACCCTTATTCTGATTTTAGACTATTCCGTATCCCCTCGTTCTGTTCAAAATGGCCTAATACAGTTCCCATATCAGCACAATTAAGTATTCTGGAATTCCATTTCTCTGAAATGTTATCCATAATTTATTATGATTCACACAGTTGAATATCTTAGCATAGTTGGTAAAACACAAGGAAGTGTCTTGCTAAAATGATTTGCTTTCAGCCAAGATCCATCTAACATCATTAATGATATTTCTTGCTCCATGTCCTCTTCTTAATCCAACTTGAATTACTGGCAGATCCCTGTTGATGGACTACTTCAAATTAAATTATCAGCAAAATGTTACATTCATGTGATATTGATAATACTGGTCATTAATTTCTGTATTCTGTTGGGTTATTTTTCTTTGAAATGGGTACAAATAATGATTTCTTTCAGTTGGGTGGTCAAATAGCTATCTTCCAGATTTCTTAGCATAGATCAGTAACTAAAACATTGCAATTGATTTTACATAAGTTCCCGGATTCTTGTTTTTCACCAATGCAACTGTGCAGTTGAAGTTCATCCTTAAGTACAGGTTGTTAATAAGCCTTCTTCCAACCCTGATGCTGCATTCTTCTTGATATAATCCCGATTCTCTGATGATTGCTCAGTTTACACATAGTATATGTATGATGAGAGGATGCTACCCTGTCGCACACCAATCCTGATTTTCAACCCTCCAGTATTCACTTGTCCTATGAGCACAACTGCTTTGTGATCCATGGACAAGTTCTGCATGAGCACAATGAAGTGTTCTGGAATTTTCATTTTAGTTTGTTATGGTCTACGCAGTTCAATGCCTTGGCACAACTAATAAAGCACAAGTAAAAATATCTTTGTGGTCTTCTCTGCTTTCAGTCAAAATCCATCTGACATCAGTAATGTCATCCCTTATTCCAGGTCCTCTTCTGATTTCTGGCAACAGTTGCTGGCTAATCTTCAGCAAAATTTTACTTGTATGTGATAATAACAATATTGATCTATAATCATCTAAGCATTCTGTTGGGTCACCTTTCTTTGAAATGGGTATAAGTGTGGATCTCTTCCAGTGAGTTGCCCAAGAAGCTGTCTTCCAAATTTCCTAGCATAGTTCAGTGAGTGTTTCCAGTGCTTCATCAGCTTGTTGCAACATTTCCATTGGTGTTCCATCAATTCCTGGAACCTTGTTTTTGGTTAATGCTTTCAATGAAGCTTCAGTTTCGTTGGTTCTTGATCATATGCTGCCATGGTTGAATGCGGACCAGTTCTTTTTTTTCCATCTTTTTTTCCATCTTCTTTTGATGCCTTCTGCATAATTCAATATTTTATCCATAGAATCTTTCAAAGGTGCAACTCAAGACTTGAATTTTTTTTAATTCTTTTGTTTTAAGATATGCTGAGTGTGTTTTTCCTTTTTGGTTTTCTAACTCTAGGTTGTTGCACATTTCGTTATAATATTTGGTTATTTTATCTTCTCAAGCTGCCTTTGAAATTTTCTGCTCAGCTCTTTGACTTCATCATTTTTTCCATATGTCTTAACTACCCTATGATTAAGAGCAAGTTTCAGAGTCTCTTCTGACATTCACTTCAATCCTGTCTTTCTTTCCTGTCTGTTTAACAACCTTTTACTTCTTCATGAGTGATGTTCTTGATGTGCTCTGAGGTAGTTAGTTCATTGTGCCAACCTGGCCAACAAACACATGTGGGGTTAGTTGAAGGGCGGAGGGATAAATAGCTCAGTGAGCCTTATCTTTCTAGTTTTCTGGTCTCTTGCTTTCTGATGGTCGAACCAGGGTGCAGCTGCCTTAGCCAATTTCCTGTTTAGCTTGCAAGGCTCACTTCTTGCAAGACATCCCTGAGGAGAAGTCACATGAACCTACCTCGATGCGACCCTGGGTGCTGGAGAACCCATGTGGAGACCCCTGCCGGGGCTGAGATGTTACACATTCACTAACTCGCTTTCCCCCTGCAGTCGGCATCATTGCATCTGTTTTGTGAGATAGAGGAGGACATTGTGGATTGGTGTCGGACATATGGGTTAATGCATTCATGTTGGACTTGTGGGCTTGGGCAGCACTGGGTTGGGATGCTTTCTTGATGCGCACTTAACTTTTATATAAAATTCTCTCATACATGAGTTTCTGTGGATTTGTTTCTCTAAAGTACCCAGATTAGCACATCCTCCAACAGCTCGTCAAGTCTCTGCCATTCGTGTCCAATTAGTGAAATTAGTGTCTGCCATTAGTGTCCAATCTTGCGATGTTCTCCATCTCAAGGTCAATACTCAAGGTTATACTTTGGCTCTAGTAGAACTTTCATTTTCTTCTACTTCAACTAGAACTTACACATGAGAGATCTGCTCCAGTCGGCCTCCGGTCTGGTTTGCCTGGTTTGAGCTGCTGATCTTGAGCTTCTCCATCATCTCTTCCCACAGGTAGAGGCCATTGTATTTCTGTGTATTCCAGCTGGAGAAGCCCCTGTGGAGATTTGCCTTTTGTGTTGATGAAAAGGGGTATTTGAGATGAAGAGGTTGTTGGTTTTGCAAAATTCAATCATGCAATGCTCAGCCTCATGAAGGAATTACTGAAGATACAAGTTCTATAGCAAAGTATGGCGAAGAAACCAGGTGGTGCCTGGCTATCAAAAAAGAATCATTTCTGGAGTCAAGTACACGTGGAAGAAACACACCGGCCTGTGTGATCCAAGGATTGTAAACAATAAAATCCAAATTTGAACACCTGATTTGCAGAAGGCGATGAATGACAGTGGAGGTCCCAAGCCCATGTGTGGGATCCCGCATGAATTAAGCCTCTTATGAATCCCTTCTGATCAAAGTCCAGGGATGTGACCAGCCTTGTTCTCCGACAGAGAGCATTGTAAAGTTGATTGTGGAAGATGTAGTTAGGTTAACGCATTCTCCCTTTCGGCGCATTCTAAACTCCTTTTTTCAGGTTTTAATATTTTCTGCTTTCTTTTTGATTGAGGTTTTTTTCTGTTCTATCTAGTCCTTTTTGTTGGTTTTTTTGTTTGGTTTTGCTTCCTGTTTGTGTTTTGTATGATTTTCTATAACTGAAATTCGACATAAATACATATCTAGAGATAGTAATTGGGTTGATATTTATCCAGGGGCATGAGAGAGGAGGATAAGGGAAATGGGGAGCTGATAACAGTGAGCATGAGAAGAAAGTGTTCTAAAATTCATTGTGGCTCTGACTGTACAAATCTTCTTAATGTGATTCAATGATTAATTTGTATGCTATGTGAAGTATATGTCAGTACAGTTATTTAATATTCTATCATGTGATCTCCAGATTCATTTCTATTACCGAATCATATTTTTTCCAACTACTTTGCTCTTTGTTTCCAACTTTTCCATTTCAATTGTCAATAATTATCAATGCCTCTTCATTGCATGTTTTATCCCATTCAGATTGGAGATGTTGGTGTAATCTTCGATTTCTGCATCACTAGCTTCAGTGCTTGGTGCATAAATTTGGATAATAATAGTATTGACTGGATTTCCTTGTATGCAAATAGATATTTCTAGATAGTGTTGTTCAAGACAGATATTGAAGTGCCCCCTTTTTTGCTTTTATTTATTTTTAAATCATTTTATTGGGGGCTCATACAGCTCTTTTCACAACACATACATGCATCCATTGTGTCAAGCACATTTGTACATTTGTTGCCATCATCATTTTGAAAACATTTCCTTTCCACTTGAGCCCTTGGTACCAGCTCATCATTTTTTCCCTTCCCTCCCCCACCCTCTCTCCCTCACAAAACCCTGATAATATATAAATCAATATTTTTTCATGTGTTACACTGGCCTATGTCTCTCTTGACCCACTTTTATTTTTTTTAACAATTAAAAGTTCATGGAATTTATTGTTCTGAAGCTACAAGCTTAAAACAATTTTTATCATTATATTGAAGGCTTGTACGATTCTTATCACAATCCATCCATCCATCCATTGTGTCAAGCACATTTGTACATTTGTTGCCATCATCATTTTCAAAACATGACCGTATATACTCATGTATATAACTGGGGTTCAGCTTATACATGGGTCAGTGGTACCCCAGCGAGGTGCAACATCTCGCTCACCATCCCCCCAGACCCCCCCACAGGTAACAGGATGAGCGCCCGTTATCTGGCGGGTGATTGCCATTTCTCTGCTGTTGATTCAAAGCCCCGCTGACACTGCAGGGCTTTGAATGTTTATTTACTCACATCTAACCAATCAGAGCCATCCTATGATGTGTATATTTGAATAAACCTTTTAAAGACCATGTGCGAAGGATGTGGCATGAATGGATGTCACCTGGTCAAGCCTGACTAACAAAAGGAGGAAATCTCATGAAGCTTGACATAGAGTTAATAGCAGAGTGGGTTCGAGATGCATGGGAAGACATGCCAGAAGACATGGTGCGACTTGCCTTCCAGAAATGTAGTATTAGTAACGCTATGGATGGCAGTGAAGACTGTGCTTTGCATGAAAATGACAGCAGTGATAGTGATGATGGTGATCTCAGTGAGGACAGATCTATGATAACCTCACACCAGCTGAAGCTCTGCATTGGGATACGGATGATGATGAGGAATCCAGTTTTGAAGGATTTTAACTCTTTACATTTTAGCTTGGTTACTTGTTGAGCTCAGGGAATAGCACTCTTAAGGTATCATTGTTGATACCTTATTGTTTTTGTTGAACCTATTTTCCACTTATTGTGCTGGTTTACTAATGTTAAATGACTTCTTGTCCTTTTATTTATGTTTTTATTTAAAATAAATATTTAAATACATTACCCCACTGATGTCTCATTTTTGAGTAATTTTATTTTCATTTGTTTTGATTATTGAAACTCACCAATAGCTTCTGCATTTTCCACCCTAGGCTTATACTCAAGTCAATCAGTTTATCTGGTTTCCCAGGTAATAATTAGGTACCTTGGCTTATACTCAGTCGGCTTATATTTGGCTTATACTCGGGTTGGCTTATATATATATACGGTAATTTCTACTTGAGCCCTTAATATCAGCTCATCATTTTCCCCTCCTTCCCCACTACCCGCTCCCTCATGAACCCTTCCTAATTCATAAATTATTATTATTTTGTCATATCTTATACTGTCCGACATCTCCCTTCACCCACAACCATCAGTCCCATTGTTTAGTATCAACTCCTCAGTTTTTCCACTGCCTCCCCTACCCTCTCTCCCTCACAAAACCATTTTTTTCTCCTCCTGATTGTTTACCTATCTTGTCTAGATAGACCTGCAGAGATAATATTATGCACAAAATACATGATACAGCAAAACAAAACAACAACAATGACCAAAAAAAAACCAAAAAACGTCACAGTCTGTTTGTTGACCTTTAACAGTGCTTTCTGGTCATCCTGGCCCCAAAGTCTAATTTTGGTATTCCAAAATTTGGGAACTTCGTTGCTTTGCTCCCATTGCTGTTCTGTTGCCTGTCCTTAGCATTTCACCCTGGTGTGGTGGGGTCAGATCAGGCACAATTCCTGCACTGTGCCTGTAGTGTTGTCCCGCATAGCGATATGGGTCAGGAGTGATGTCTTGGAGTGGAACTAGCTCTATGGTCCTGTATCTGCATTAGCTGCTCTGAGCAGGAATATCATCCTCAGGGCTTGGTGGCCCAGGTCATGTTCCACTCTCTCTCCTTCCCTCTTCGTTTGCTCCTGTGTGCTCTGATCAGACGCACCCCTCTCCCTGAGCTGCAGCTTCAGTGTTGTCATCAGTAGTGCATTGTTCTTGGAAAGAAAGGGGGGTGTCCATTTGGTCGGAATTGGGGCCAGCCCTGAAGACCTCTCTGTTGGTTCCCTACTTCATGCCTCATGCTGGTATGTTGCCTTCATAACTTGGTGTACGGAGTTGAAATCCGGTCCCTCTCTTCCTCTCCTGTGGAGATATAAAAACACCCTCCACAACACCCTCCTCTTGTGAGTTAGTGCCCTGTTCACCCGCTACCCATGTATTTTTATTTCCCCATCCTTTTTAGTTGGCTGCTATATGTGTCCCTAGATTAGTTCTGGCTGAAATGTCCTTTTTGAAGATGAATGTGATACCATTTCTTTTCAATCGCTGATTCTCAGAATAGTGAACCATATGATTTTCTGACTCAAAATGGCCATTATCAGCCCATTTCAGCTCACTAACATCTAGAACATCGATCTTGATGTATTCTGTTTCATTTTTGACAACTTCCGATTTTTCTAGATTCATACATCACACGTTCTAAGTTCCAGTAGCTAATTGACAATTGCAACAGTTTCTTTTCCATTTCGGTAGCGGATCTCACCAGCTAAAGCCCTGAAGGCTTTGCTCATGGAAGGCTTTACTTCATTTGCATCTTTATAGTGAGCTCCACTTTGAGGAGGCAGCTCTTCCTCAGTCGTATTTTGAGTACTTGCTCACCTGAGAAGCTTATCTTCTGGCACTGTGTTTTGCTTCTGTTAATGAGGTTGGGTTTTTCATATCTGACTATGTTTCTTTCTTCTTTTTGAAAAATCATGTAATTGGGGGCTCCTACAACTCTTATCATAATCCATTGAGTTGCAACCTACACTGAAGGCTTCGGTCCTTGATTTTCATCAGCAAGTGCGTCAATCTTCTTCACTTTCAGCAAACAAGACTGTCATGTGTGTAGCTCAAGTTGTTAATAAGCCTTCCTCCTGTCCTGATGTGCATTCTTCTTATGTAATCCAGCATCTCAGATTATTGGCACAGGTTAAGTAAGTATGGTAAAAGGATGCTAACCTGACACATACCTTTCCTGATTTCTCTCCTTTGTCTCTTCAAATGCCTCTTGGTCTGTGTCTCGGTTCCACCTGAGCACAATGAAGTGTTCTGGAATTCCCATTCTTTGAACTGTTATCCATCATTGGTTATGAATGCCTTTCCATCGTCAATAAAATACAAGTAAACATCTTTCTTAGATATTCACAAGAGGAACTAGAATTCTATATTGCTCTTGATTGCAGTAAAAGTACCTTGCAACCTTACCTAGTCTCTGTTCTTACAGTGGCCCTGGTGGCATAGCGGTTTGGCATGAGGCTGTTAACTAAAAGGTCAGCAGTTCTAAACCACCAGCTGCTCCTCAGGGAGTTTTCTACTCCCATTAAAAGTTATAGTCTTGGGGTAAACAAGCGGCCATCTAGCTCAGAAGCAACAAAGCCCACATGGAAGAAGCACGCCAGCCTGTGCGATCACGAGGTGTCAAAGGGATCACGAGGTGTCGAAGGGATATAAGGCATTATCAGAAAGAAAAAAAATCTTACCATAGTGAATGAAGGGGGAAGTGCAGAATGGAGACCCAAAGCCCATTTGTCGGCCGCTGGAGATCCCCTTGCAGAGAGGTCTAGGGGAAGAGATGAGTCAGTCAGGGTGCGATGTAGCACCAATGAAGAATACAGCTTTCCTCCAGTTCCTAAATGCTTCCTCCCCCCCAGCTATCATGATCCGAATTCTACCCTGCAAATCTGGATAGAGTAGAAGATGTACACTGGTACATATAGGAGCTGGAGGCACAGGGAATCCAGGGTGGATGATACTTCAGGATCAGGGGCGTGAGGGGTGATACTGGGAGGGTGGAGGGTGAGAGGGTTGGAAAGGGGGAACCGATTACAAGGATCTACATGTGACCTCCTCCCTGGGGGAAGGACAACAGAAAAGGAGGTGAAGGGAGATGCCGGACAGGGCAAGATATGACAAAATTATAATTTATGAATTATCAAGGGCTCATGAGGGAGGAGGGAGCGGGGAGGGAGGGGAAAAAAGAGGACTTGATGCAAAGGGCTTAAGTGGAGAGCAAATGCTTTGAAAATGATGAGGGCAAATCATGTACAGATGTGCTTTATATAATTTATGTATGTATGGATTATAATAAGAGTTGTATAAGTCTCTAATAAAATGTTTGTTTGTTTTTTAAGTTATAGTCTTGGAAACTCACAAGGGCCATTCTATCCTGTTCTCTAGGGGCACTAGAGTTTGGTTTGGGGTTTTTGTTTGGCTCTTAAAGAAATCAACCAAACCCCTCAGGGTTTGGGGTGTGTTTGTTTCCTGTGAGTAACTGGCCTTCGAATTCCCACGTGCGGCACCATGCAGAATGGCCAGTCTTTCAGAAAGCCTTTGGCCCTGTGTTTGTTTTTCAGTTGACATGAACAGTGGATGGAGAAAATAAGTGGAAGGGAGTCCACCACCTGTCTACAATGAACGCCAGCACGGAGACCCTGGGGGTGGAGCTCACGGTAGGAACTCACTATGGTAGCTACAGCTTAGCTTCATGCGCTGCCTCAGGGCCTCAGGCAGGCCGACTGACTGGGCTCACTTCCTGTCACCTTGTCATTGCTCGCCCACTGAGCTCAGCTCTACATTTTTCTTACAGGGCGAAGAACTGAACCTCGAGGGAAACAAGAGGACTGGGGAGCAAGGACACAGCCAGGGGGATGAGCTGTCCACTCACCAGAGGTACGAGTGTTTAGACTACAGCTCCTTTAGGTGCTGAAGGCCCAGGGCAAGCTAAGTGTGGTCAGTGGACCCAGCGGATGTCAAGCCTGCCCTGTATTCAGGGAGCTTCTAATTGTATTGTAGAGGTTACGTGATGTTACTGTTGGTATGTATTTAATTTTATGTAGTCAATATGATCGCATAAACCTTTAGCATAAACAGTGGCAATTCAGCTCTTCAGAGGCTACGAGTCTTCGACTGGCAGCAGAAAAGAAGAATACAAAGATAAAAAGAATGAGTACTATTTAGTGAGCACCACTATTGCACAGAAAAGGAAGCTCCGGTGGCATAGTGGGATGCATGTGGTGCTACTAACTTCGAGGTTAGAAGTTCGAAGCCAGCAGCCACTCCGGGGAAGAAAGATGAGTTGCGGTGACAGACGTCCACAGGAGCAGTTCCGTTCTGTCCTGGAGGGGCACTGTGACTGGGAACTGACTTGATGGCAGTGAGGTTTGGGTTTACTATTGCACCGAGGACTTGATGTAAATTACATATTTGCCTTTTATGGTAGATAGATTCTACCATTTTTAACTTCTCTCTTCAGGTTTAGAAATTAATTTGCCTAAATTATTTAAATAGGAGAAAGCGGAGGCTTTCTATTCCTATAAAGATTTCTAACCTGGGAAACCCAGAGGAGCAATTCTACTTGTCCTATAGGGTCATGTTGAGTCAGAATCAACTTTAATGACAGGAAATTTGGTAGGGTTTTGGGGGTTCAGAGGGTGGAGGGTGGGTATCATCTTTTAAAATCTACTTCAGAATCCTAGTAATTGGAGACAGAGAGATGACAGGAAAAGAGATAAGGAATTACTATGAGATATAATACAGTAAATACACACAAACACACACACACACACATACCAGAGTCCAAATATCCAAACCCACTGTCAGTGAGTCAATTTCAACTCACAGTGACTACGTGAGGTTTCTGAGGTTGAAAATCTTTACAGCAGCAGGTAATCTTCATCCTTCTCCCATGGTAGAACTCCCAGGGGAGTGGTCAGTGAATTTGAACCACTGACCTCATGGTTAACAGCCAACACCTAAACACAGCACCAAACGAACCCCAGTTCTTTAAAAAAAAGAATGTCTTGGAAATAAAAAAACAAACAAGAAAGAAGCCTCAGCTGTGAAGACCCACTCCATAGCGCTATGTGTTTCAGTTGTCAAGAAAGAGGAATAATAAAAATAAAATTAAAATCTTCAGTCATGAAGTTATGTTGTAGCAAGTTGTTTGGATAAACTAGTTCAACTGGAAGCCTTTTCCGTAGTGTGAAAGGGCCTCTGCTTTTATAAAAGCTTGCAGAAGTCACACGTGGGCAGGATAAGAAAGGAATCCTGCGTAGTTTCTAAAGGGGATGTGTGGTATGACCCTGAGCAGCTCCCAAACAAAAGATTGTTTTTATTTGCCTTCTTCTCTTTGTTTTTAAGAATTAACCCTGTGAATTTAGAGAGAGACCAAGTCAAATCGAGCCAAACTCACTCCCACAAATCAATTCCAGGAGATTTTTTAAAAAGATTTTATAGTTTATTCTCTGGTAAAAAGTTCACATGATCATCACAGATCAGCTGCCATCCACATGGCCACCAGTTTGAAGCCACCAGCATCTCCACAGGAGAAAGACTGGGCTTTCTACTCCCGTAAACAGTTAACAGTCTTGGGAATGTGCAGGGGTCGCTATGAATCAGCATTGACTCAATGGCAGTGAGTTTTTTGAGTGAGAGTTATATACACATAGTACATGAGTTAAAAAAAATACTCTCAAGGCAATGAATGTACACATGTGCTTTACACAATTGATGTATGTATGGATTGTGATAAGAGTTCTATGAGCCCCTAATAAAATGTTTTATTAAATGCTCTCAAACTTATTGCCATGGGTCAATTCCCACTCATACTGATCCTACAGGCAGAGTAGCTACTCCTGTGGGTTTCCAAGGCTGCAGGTCTTTATGAGAGTAGCAATGTATGTGATGGGGGTTTAAAAAGCTCATAGGATTCAAAGATAATGAAATTTTACACAAATTTTTGGAATTCCATTTATACATAGGGATGTATATGTACAGGTCCACATGTATGTATGTATGAATATGAGGCACAGTGATTACTCATGGAGCTGCTAACTGCAAGGCCAGCAGTTCAAAACCACTCGCCACTCCTCAGGAGAAAAATGGAGCTTTTTACTCCCATAAAGCTTTACAGTGTCGGAAACTCATCTAGGCAGTTCTACCCCGTCCTGCAGTGTTACCATGAGTCAGCAACGACTCGCTGGCAATGAGTTTGGTTTATTTTTTAAATGTATATGTACACACACACACAAGAAGCTCTGGTGCAATCGGCAAGAGCTCGACTGTGGGTAAGAAGGTCAGCAGTTCAAGCCCACCAGCTCCTCCACAGGATAAAAGACCTGGCAAATGTCCCCGTAACGATTACAGCTTAGGAAACCCATATGGGGCAATTCTACCCTAATCATGTCATAATAGTCAGACTTGATTCAATAACATGCAACATCTTAGCATACTTATAATCAATGGTTTATTAAATACATGATTAAAATATAAACTATATTATAGTTTTGGTTTTCCTCTTGATCTTTTTACATATCATGTGTCTATGAACTGACAGTAAAAAATACTGTAAAATATTTGTGCTTACATAATATTTTATATTTGCATAGCCTCCTAGAGCTTGATGATGTGATTTATAGAGTCAGTGATTGAGCCCACATCTTAATTCTACCCAGTGATGTTCTAGCAGATGTTTGAAGAATTGACCCTCCACATGAAGTTTTGCCATAAATGTTGGTTGATTTTTTGCTGAACTTACTGAGTTCGACCAGGAGGAAACAAATGTTACCTGTAAATAGAACAAACTTACTAAGCTTTGCAGGCCACACAGGCCCTTCTGACCCGCTCACCTCTGTCATTTGGTGGAAAAGCAGTCCCAGGTGACACGAAACAGAAAGGCATGGCTATGTTTCCAATAAAACTTTATTTTAAAATAGAGTAGGACATATAGCTGGCCTGTGGAGCATAGTTTGCTAATCTGCGTTCTAGACAAAACAGTCAAGCCCTGCTTTGGAGCCTTTGGTTATAGAGTAAATACTCCTGAAACAGCTAATCCCACGTTAACACTGGATGTCATTGCACGAGGACTTGGGAAGAGGAGCCCAGGACTAATAGCATTGTACAGGATGTGTCCCACGTACACGCTCTTTCCCTCACTGCCATCAAGCCATGCAGCTCACAGCAACCCTATAGGACAGGGGAGAACTGCTTGTGAGTTTCCAAGACTGTAGATTTTTGTGGGAGTAGAAAGCCCCGTCTTTCTCCTGCAGTGGCTAGTGGTTTCAAACCGCTGACCTTGAAGTTAGCAGCCCAGTGCGTAACCACTACACCACCAGGGCTCCTCCTGACACAAAGAGGTGTAAGAAACCTTCAGAACCTAGTTAATCCCAAAATGTAGTAAAATCATGAGAAAGTTGTGATTTTCAGCATTTATGACCTCTGCTTTGAATGTAATGAATTTAATTACAGGTCTACGTAGTTTAGCTCTTCTTAATAACACTCACAGTTTCTGAAATTTTAATATTTAGTTCTTGCAAACCAGGTTCCGTGCGCCACAGACTCTTCTCTTACCAGCTATTGGGCAAGTTACTTCTGTAAGCCTGTTTTTGCCCCGTAAAGCATGAGAAATATTAGTACTTACTTGGAAGGATCCTGGTGTATTTTGCCAAATTTCTGTTAACAGTTTAAATGACTCTGATATATAATTGTGTCCAGTTCTCTAAAAATCTCATAAGCAATATTTTCCCATATGAAAGAATATAACTGGCTATATAGATGTAAAATCATACCTTAAAATTATAACCTGTATTCTTTATATGCTAATGAAACTATACAGTTCCCCACATTTAATTTATTTTCTATATTTGGGTCTGATTTATTTTTCTTGTTTGTCAACTACAGTAGAATTCTGGATTTTGAACTGTGTTTTGTTTTCCTGAATTACTAAAATATCACATGGCTTGATTTCTTTTTTTCAATACTTTTATTGAGGGCTCGTATATCCCTTACCACAATCCATATGTGCATTCAGTGTGTCAAGCACATTTGCACATATGCCGCCATCATCATTTCCAAAGCATTCTCTTCCCACTTGAGCCCCTGATATCAGCTCCCCATTTCTTCCCCCTCCCTCCCCTGCCTGCCCTCCCTAATGAACCCTTGATGAGTTATAGATTATTGCTTCTACATCTTTAATGTTAATCTAGCCTATATAGGTTCTATCAAAACTGCCTAAAGCATGATTCTGAAGCCCCTAGTTGGAAGCCCTCTAGGGCTCTTCTTGACGTCTGAACAAAGCCCAACTCTGGACTATGGACTTCAAGTGCTCTTCTCCCACCCTGCACTGTTGGGAAGCCCCCACCCCCATCCCCACCACCTGGCATACTTGATCCCAGACTTGGCTTTCCCTTACAGCAACCTTTACAATTCTCTTTATATAGCCACCATCTGCTCTAATCCCGTACTTCTCATCCTTCCTAATGCCGCGACCCTTCATACAGTTCCTCAGGTTGTGGGGGCTCCGCTAACCATAAAAAGATTTTTGTGACCAAAAAAAAGTATTTTCGTGACTACTTCAAAACTGTAATTTTTCTACTGTTATGACTCGTCATGTAACTCTCTGATAGGCAGGATGTATTTTTCACTGTTACAAATTGAATATCATTAAAGCATAGGGATTAATCACACAAGCAATATGTAATTATATATTGTGAAATATTTATGCGTTTTCCGATAGTCTTAGGCAACCCTTGTGAAAGGGAATTTTGACCCCTCGCGCAGGTTGAGAACCGCTGTTCTAATCAGACTCCACAACTGAGTGTCCCCTACGTTGCTGTCAGGTGGCATACGGGAAGTTGGTACTGATGCCCAGCAACCTGTGCCCACAGAAGGAAACACGGCTTGGCCCTGTGTCATCTCACCATGGCTATGCTTGAGCCCATTGTTGCAGCCGCTGTGCCAATCCATCTCATTGAAAGTCTTCTTATTTGCTCGTTCCTTAGATGCAACTTGGAAGCAGGACATTTTTTTCTCTAACTTTTAATTTGGAAAAATGTGAGATCTGGAGCTATACTGTAAAGGTAATCTACAGAAGAACTATGACCCCTCCTTTCCCCTATATTAACTTTTTTTTTCATTCCAAGCATACAATTTTAATGGTCGTTCAAAGAAGTGTGTGCATTGTAATTCCTCCAACAATTCAGAACTCATTTCAGGTGTCACGGAATCCTTTAAGAAAGAAGCTCATGCTTTGTGTCTTGTAATTGATGAACTAATCCTCCGAAGCAGACCACGGAGGTTGTTGGGTCTGGGAACATGAGTGATAAGATGTAGGGGTGTGTGAGGGAGAGGGGAGCAGAGAGGGAGGGGAAAGAACAGGACTTGATGCCAAGGGCTTAAGTGGAGAGCAGATGCTTTGAAAATGATTAGGGCAAAGAATGTACAGATGTGCTTTACACAATTGATATATGTATGGATTGTGATAAGAGTTGTATATATGCCTAATAAAATGTTAAAAAGAAAAAGAAAAAAAAGATGTAGGGGTGTGAAGGGAGGGTCATTTTGAACAGCAGAGAAGTCGGAGCTAGCCATTTGGGGTTGAAAGGGGAAGCACATTTTCATGATGAACTAAGCTCTTCAGACTGCTGCAGAACATTAACTAAGTATTAGTATTTTGTCCTGTTGTTAATAATTAATCAGCATAGTTAGAGGAAAGAGAATTCCTCAGTATGTTTTTGTTTTCTGTTACAGTGTTTGTACAGATTTGAAGTTTTTTCCAAATAAAATGTTGGATTAAAAAATACAACAGAAAACAAAGCAAAACGATCCTCTGTCAGTTTCCCTTTCTGTCCCCTGGATTCTTAGGAGGAGACTATGGCCAGAGTTGGTAACGGCCCTAGATGGTGGCTGGTGGTCCACACGGAGTCAGTTCTGGCCCGTGGCGACCTGGTCCAGGTGGGCAGTGTAGCCCTGCTCCATCGGGATCTCCAGGCTGTGACTTTTCAACCCAGGGGTCTCCGTGAGAGTTCAAGCCACCAAACTTCCTGTTAGCAGTCAGCTGCTTCGCCATGCGCCCCCAGGACTGCCTCCAACACGGAAATCTCCGTGTTGGTGTTTGTAAACACGGCCTTGCACGGGGCTGCTGCCTGGACACCTTCCCTAGGGCCTGCCCACCCAGGGACTCCAGGGGGAGGCGGGTTGGGGTCCTGCCTGAGGGCATGGGTTGGTGTACTTCTTGGGGAAGAATGCCCAAAGTTGTTTTAGAACAATGGACTCCTTTATGAATATGGAGACAGAGGATGGCCCAGAGGAATATGCAAACAGTCCAGGGTCCAGGGGAAGTCCAGGGGGAGGAAGAAGTCTCAGGGGTCTCTTCTCAATGTGACCCGTGTCCACTTCTGAGTTGGAAAATTGCCACGGAGTACAGGCTGGGCAGGTTTGTTTAGACCAGCTGCCCACTGGCCACGTTGGGTCTGGTCTTTCTGGTCTCACCAAATGCCCACTGGCCACGTTGGGTCTGGTCTTTCTGGTCTCACCAAACATCACCTAACTTCCCCCTGGCCGAATAACTTTCTTGTTGACGAAGGGCAAATTCTGACTAATTCTGCCTGGACCAAGCCCTGGGAATGGATACTCATGGCGTAGGGTAATCTTGGTATCTCAACTTTTGGCTTCTCATCAGGAAGAACCGACAGCCTTTCATCAAGGTGACCCTGTTCTGCCAAACTCATGCCGGCTTGTTCAAGAGAATCCTGCTGGGCGTGCTGTGTGTAGGTGAGATATTGAGCGTGCAGGGGTGTCAGAAACGCAACGATGTCAGACCTATCCTCTGTTGAAAATGATTACCATGTGGAAAACAATTCTCTTCACAAACTGACCAAAGGGCTATTTGATCTTAATTCCTAGAAGGTGAGACATATTTTGTTGAGTTACACTTGCAGGGACAAGTAGCATCGGAAAATAAGTTATTTTTTTCAAAGCTCTACAATTTGATTGTCTTCAGTATTTCAGAGAATGTAGATTTATCTCTTTTTAGTGTCTTTACAGAAGAAGCCAGTGTCACAGAGTACTTATGTGCTGGCCTCCTGGTAAGATTAATGAGATAAAATATTTGTAAAAGACAGGAAAGGGTGTTTAAAATATACTATTAGTGAGATCAGGGACCTCAGTAGCAGAAACTGGGAGGGAGAGAACACAATGTTAGTTTGTGGTTGTTGGTTTCTTTGATTTTTGAACTATGTTTGAAATGAACTTAGACGTCATTGAAGATTCAAAATCCATTTCCATTTTACTTGTCCTCCCTTTTACTTAGCCACTAAGGTCAATATTTAAATCCAAGGGGTAAGGAATCTGGAGAGTTTTATGCATGCATGTATGTATGTATGCGTGCATTTTTAGACTATGAGACTTCATTCTCATTATTGGGGGGGTGTTAAAATTCATTTTGGTTTTTAAAGAAGCACATTGTATATAGTTACACAACCCATTTCAACAAATGAAATCAGTAATAATATCCCATTAAGTCCTAATGAATGTGGTTCTCTTTCTTTCCCCCCATCCTTCCTCCCTTCCTCTATAATTTCCTATCTACCCAAACACACAAAATGTCCTATCCCATTTTTTAAAGTATTTTTGTGAGGAGTCATGGAACCATAGTTAGGATCGCATATCTGTTTTTAATTCTTTAGTGGTAGTGTTGATATTTTTGTCCGACCACATGACATTGTTTAAGAGGAAAGATTAAAACGGTGCAGTATAAACTTTGGAGGAGAGAGGGACTGACTTTTGCATCCACTTATGATGGATCAAACCTACTCCGAGGAGCAGAAGGACAAGTGAAGTCTAAGGAGGTGAGATGTCCTTAGCGACTCGTGAAACGGGTGATCACCAAAGTCCGTGGGCAGCTCCTTGGGCAAGCTCAGTAAGAAGCTGGTTCGACATCTATCGCAGCCTTGAAAACGGTGTCTCATGGGGCTGGGTGTTCTCCTTGCTCGCGTCTGGAGCGTCCTTGTTCCACCTTGCTGATCGTTTCCCTGCACCATCTCTTTTTAGCATATGCTGCCTACTTCTTGGCAGCTTGCATTTTGGATTTTCAGAGGGCGCTGGCCTTGTTCGTCCTCACCTGTTTGGTGCTCATTCTCCTGGCTCACCGCTTCCTGAAGAGGCTGCTGGGCAACAAGTTCACAAAATGTCTGGAGCCCTTTGAAAACACCCGCCTGAAGTTTTGGGCAAAATGGTAAGACAGGAATGTCAATATCCCCGACCCCACGCTTTGTCCCAAACCCATTCCCCTACCCTTTTCCTCTCTCCGTTGTTCCTGAGGTCTCTCTTAGACCTTCACTCATGCCCTTGACCCTCACCCTCGCTGTTCAATACTCTAAGCACCGGCACGACCTGTTGCCCTGGAGATGGCTTTAAACCATGCGGGGCATTTTACAGCTGTGCTCCA
Source organism: Tenrec ecaudatus (assembly GCF_050624435.1). Classification (NCBI taxonomy): domain Eukaryota; kingdom Metazoa; phylum Chordata; class Mammalia; order Afrosoricida; family Tenrecidae; genus Tenrec; species Tenrec ecaudatus. Next base: position 114,029,353 of record NC_134543.1, on the reverse strand, counting down.
CAGGCCTCATCTTTGTGGAACTAGATTTCCAGGATTGTCTAATGAGGTAACTCTCGTTCGACTAACACCACCCATTCCTCAGTTAGCAGCCAAGTGCGTTAGGCATTTGCCCCACACATGACTCCAGAGAAAAGGCACAGAGCAAAGGTCTATGGGCCTCTGAGGGCTAGCCTTCGGTGTTTTGTTTGTTTGTTTTTGATGGGGGTGCAGTTTTCGTTTCAGAGAAGATTATCCGTTAGTTTATCATCCGGGCCTTCGTCAGAAATGAGAAATGCCATATTCTTTTTTTTTCTCAAAAGATCAATATCATTTTCTTTTCTTTTTTTAAAAAAATTCATTTTATTGGGGCTCATACAACTCTTCTCACAATCCACACATGCATCAGTTGAGTAAAGCTCCCTTATACACATATTCCTCTTTAATGAAGTAATCAGAACAAAGAAGCTCACAGCTGTCTCGGCTCACAAATTGATTCGATGGCTACGTGTCTTCCTTGGTGCCCTGATAGCTCTTATGCCTTTTGCTGTTTCTGTCCAGTCTTCCTGCGCCCACTGGTATCTTAGACTTTAAGGGTCCAACTTCCCCTTTGGTGTATATTGAACTGGATCCTACAGCAGCCACAGCTTATCTCCCTCAGTGGGGTGTGCGCATACTTAGATAAGCTGCGGTCACAGGCCTTTGGTCACAGGCCAGGGGGTAAGAGAATAACGACCAGATTTTCTACAAAGTTTCTTTTTCTATAAAGTTTCTTTTTGGCCATTCTCCAATGGATGACCTAGAAATTGCCGTGAAGGGTATACGCAACATCAGCAAATTGGAGCAACCCCCTAAATGTTGGATCGTTCATTTATTTGAGGCTGGGGGATAGTAGAGCTAAAAGGATTTTATTCTTTAGCAATACGGATCTTAGAGAGTGGTTTTGGATCACTTCAAAAGAGATAAATTCCAGGGAGAACAGCTCCGAAGTTCGACACTGACCTGGAATACCTTTGGCTGCCGTCATTATTCCTTAGACATCTCAGCGGGACAACATGCTTTTTAGTTTTGTCTTGCTTTCATATGTGATGTCTCTTCTAATTCTTCTCCCTTGAACTAGAAGGACCCAAACAGTTAGACATGAGGAAGCCAGTCTGTACGGATCAAGTCTGTTTGTTACAGTAAAGGTACATAAGCAGGGAAGGCCACCGAGATGGATGGATACCAGTAATGGATTGGTACTTTGGATTTTACTCAGCCTAGGACATGTGGTTGAAAAATGAGATGGAAGAGATTCATGGGGTGGGGGGATTAATATTCACTTTTCCTCGTTTAATATTTTATTTGCTCATTGGACTAGTCATAAAGAATGGGTCTTTAGATCACTTATTACTGATAAAGAAATTGGAGGATAAGGAGGTCATGTAATTTGTGTCCTCGGATTGGAATCTTTCGACTTTGTTCTGTAAATTTAAAAAGCTAAGGGGAGAGAGGGGTAGTTAGGGAGATACATTTCCATTTCTAATCTATAATAAACTACTGAATATTTTAGTAATCTATTTTTTAAGGTAAAGTTAATTATTTGACCCATGTTCATGGATTCAATGACACGAGCTTTGACATTCCCACTTCAGGGCCTTTGGAGGACTCGCCTTGATTGGTCTGATCCTGTGGCTGGCTCTAGACACAGCTCGAAAGCCAGAGCAGCTGATCTCCTTCGGAGGAATCTGCATGTTCATCATCATCCTCTTTGCCTGCTCCAAACACCACGGCGCAGTGAGTTTGGGGTGTGCAGGCTGGGCGTATTTACACATAGCTGAGGGCCAAGGACTACTCCAAAAGAATACGGGGCAAGTACAATTGACAAAGTGTCATCATTTTCTAGGGCTGCCACAACAAAACACCACACACTTGGGGATTCTAAAGAACAGAGATGTTCTGCCCTCGTGGTTTGGGAGGATAGAAGTACAACTTTCAGGAAAGCAACTGTAGAGGAATTTCTTCTGTGTTGGTAGCCTGGGCATTCCTTGATGTTTCTTGATCTATGCATGGATCTTCACATAGTCTCTACCCCATCAGTGTTTCTCCAGATCTATTCTACCCTTTTAATAAGATGCTACTTCAAAGGGATTCTATTTAGGACCCATTCTACGCTCATTAACATCACAAAAGAAAAGCCCAATTTCCAATCAGGGTCATATTCACAGGATTCATACGCCACTGTTTACGGACACAGTTTAACTCATAAGTCAAAGACATAGAACTCAGTTCTCAACAGCCTCTAGTATTTGTCTCCTTTAAGAATGTTGCTTTTTAAGCATCAAGGAACAAAAAAATCCTATCATTGTAAATGTGGGGAGGAGATGAGTCAGTCAGGGTGCAGGGTAGCAACAATGAAACATATAACTTTCCTCTAGTTCTTAAATGCTTCCTCCCCCCCACTATCATGATCCCAATTCTACCTTACAAATCTGGCTAGACCAGAGGATATACACTAGTACAGAGAGCAACAGCTAACACAGGGAATCCAGGGCAGATGACTCCTTCAGGACCAGTGGTGAGAGTAGCGATGCCTGGAGGATGGAGGGAATGTGGGGTAGAAAGGGGGAACTGATTATAAGAATCTATGTATAGCCTCCTCCCTGGGGGATGAACAGCAGAGAAGAGGTCAGTGGGAGACGTCAGACAGTGTAACATATGGCAAAATAATAATCATTTATGAATGATGAAGGGTTCATGAGATAGGGGGAGTGGGGAAGGAGGGGGAAAATGAGAAGCCGATATTAAGGGCTCAAGTAGAAGGCAAATGTTTTGAGAATGTTGATGACAACAAATGTACATATGTGCTTGACACAATGGATGTATGTATGGATTGTGATAAGAATTGTAAGAGTTCCTAATAAAATTATTTTTTAAATAATGTGGGTTTTAAAAGGAGATATATAGACATCCCAGAGGCTCTCAATCAATTATTTTCAAACATTAGATTATGATCCAGTCATGAGTCTTAATAGCAGCTTTATGGATCTAAGCTAACAGTGAAGAAAAATGAAAACAAAAAAATAAAGTAGATTATGATAGAAAACGCAATTAATATTATATGTCTCACTCACCGCCACCAAGTTGAATACAAGTCATAGTGACCCTATGGGACAAGGGAGAGAACTAGCTGCCCCTGTGGGTTTCTGAGTCTAAATCTCTTGATGGGAGGAGGGAAAACCTCATCTTTCTTCCAGCATTGTGCATCATAAAGTAAAAGTATTTGTTTATCAAACTTTTATCTTTGTATGCACATTTATATGTCATCCAACCTCTAGAGAGATTTTAAAAACACGCATGAACATAGCTGACTATCTATTGCTACCCTATTTCCCTTTATTATGCTCCCTGCTCATTACTGCATTTTACCCCATATTTGCTGATAACATCTCACATTGGTTGTGACCAGAGTACACATATATAGGTAATGAAGTGCCCATACTTTCAACTACAACCAAGGAATAGCTGAGTCGGGTTTAGAACTAACATTGGAATCACTTTCTTATTGATCCCAGGTGTCCTGGAGGGCAGTGGTGTGGGGTCTGGGTCTTCAATTTGTATTTGGGATCTTGGTCATCAGAACTGATCCTGGATTTATTGCGTTCCAGTGGCTGGGAGAACAAGTGCAGGTATGAGAAATCGAATGCGTGAGCTCTGCTCTATTAGGACCCCGGGGAAAGGAGTTTGTGGGAGGCATTAGAAAATGAAGCTGTCTTATTAATGATGGGGGTAGGAGATCTGGCGGGAAAGGAGAGCGTATGCTGAGGTGTAATTATGACTCTGAGCTATTAAATCCAAGAACTAAGCTATTAAATCCTCCTGTTGTTCAATGATCAGTTCCTGGGAACACATTCTGTCTCCATAGTGACGAAGGAGGCCGGCCTCAGTAGCAGGAGTAGTGTCTATTAGGAATGAGGCTGCTCCTGTTTTCTCCTATGTCCTTCCTGGATTCACTCGTGTTCTTTCTTCCCTTCAGATTTTCCTGGGCTACACTGTGGATGGATCCAGCTTTGTCTTTGGGGACATATTGGTCAAGGATGTCTTTGCTTTTCAGGTTGTACCTGTTTTATGAACAAGAATGAGGGTGGTGGGGGCGGGGGAGGCAAGTAAAACAGAGAATGAACATGTCCGAGAGCCCAGCATCTTGTATATTAATTTGTCCATAGGGGAAGATTTCATACTATCATGAGTCTGGCCTTTTGATCACTACCCTTCTGCCAGTTGATGAAACACAGGCTAGGAACGATTAGAAAAGATATCCTTGTGGCATAGTATCGATAAAATAATAGATTTCCTATATATCTTAAATGTGTTCCTAGTATGTATTTAAATATCCCCTGAGAATTGCCTGCTTGCATGTTCTTGGGCTGCTGAGAACTTCATTTGGAGGTGTGACCCCCTATGGTCCATTTAAGGTATGCATGAGCACAGGCAATGTAATGTCTTACCAGCTGCTCCATAATTTTTCCTTACAGGCCTTGCCAATTATCATTTTCTTTGGATGTGTCATGTCCATACTGTACTATCTGGGCCTCGTGCAGTGGGTGATTCAGAAGGTGAGTCATTCGAATGCCTATACCAGTCAGGCGATGGGCGGTGGTAAGATTCAGCCAGTCAGCACCAGTCGGCAGAACCAATACCTCATTTTTGTTTGAGTTCGACAAACCAGTTGTTAAAACGACCCCTGTAATCAAGATTCTCTCTAAGAGGGGTGGCTGGACAACTTCCCAAGATGGAAATCACAATTTTGCATTCTTTACTATTTTTTTAACATTCATTTGCACAATAACAGTGTTCAGATATCACATCGAAATGATAAACTACTTTTTGGTGTGTGTATATATTTTTATACTTAAAATGGTTATTAAGGCAAAGACCCAGCTGTTAAATGATATAGCGCCTGGAGATAGGTCATCTTGTGATCTGTCAAGAAGGGCAAACATGACATCATTTCTCTGGTAAAATGACCACCCACAGGACTTGAGGACAATGAGAATCACTGTGCAATTTCTTTCAAGCATACTCGATAGCTCATAATCAGGCCCTTGCCTTAAATGGGCCAAGAGGTAGGCCAGACTATCTTTTCTGGCCGAATTTTAGTTTATTTGCTCTAAAAGCCAAGAGTTCTAAGTTCTGGTCGAGGCTGTTTGCAACCTGCTTTGTGGTCTAGGGTTTGTCACTATACTTCTCCAGGTCTCAATTTTCTGAACAGTAAAATTGAGAGGAAGGGGGGGGGGGTGGAGGTTGGGGATGCTTTCTAAGAGTCCTGCAAAGGCTAATGGCTCAGGTCTCTGTGTCCCTTTAGATCGCCTGGTGTTTGCAAGTCACCATGGGCACCACGGCCACCGAGACTTTGGCTGTGGCAGGAAACATCTTTGTGGGGATGGTAAGTGCCCAGAGGCCTTCTGGTTTTCTTTTCTCTGTGGATCCGAGAGCTTGGCAGAAAACAACTTGAGAAAAGTATGCTTTCCTTCTGAAAAGTCAAATAAATAAAGGCCGTGACTAGCCGAGGGATGATGGGAGATAGAGTCAGAAGCTCATCGGGAGCTCAGCTCATTGTGCTCATATTCTTGCCTCGTAATACAAATCGGGCATTCTTAATCTGGACGTCCTTAACCACAGTCCCAACTTCTTACACGGGAATTCAGGGACGAGGAAGTGCGGTTGATCTATGTTTTGGTTTCTCTCTATGACTTCCTGGGTCTTTGGTTTTCCAGGGACACTAAGGAGGTAGCAACTTGTCTGGCTCATGATTAATGCTAAGGCTCTTCTATGTAAAACTTGATTGGTCTATTTGTCTACACCAGTCAATTCAATAGATGCCACTGAGCGATCGGCTCAATGTTAAGAAGCACAGCCTATCAAATTGACAAAGAGTTTGTGTTTAGGTCTTTCTCTTGCCCAGCCCAGAACCCTGCTTCTGAAATGTTCTCAGAGTGCTTCTGGATAATTCTACCTTAGTGTTCACCATCCTTCACATTTTGCTGAAATTATCCACAATCGACTTCCTCTTCCGGATTTTAAGCTCCTCAGAGTAAGAGCATTACCTTATTTATATTCATATCCTTACCATCTAGTTCAGCACTAGGCAAATAGCTGGCACTTGCCAAATGGTGCATACCATTATCTTAAGTCAATACCATAGTTTGCACAATTAATCCTTTATAATTTCATAACATTTTCACCAACATTATTTCTTTTGATTTCCTCATCAAATGTTGGGTTAGAGCACCTATCTGCAATTCATATATTATCTCCATTCTGGTTGTTCTGTTCCCATTAACCTCGTCTCATACCCTCACAACATTCTCACCTATGCGTTAGAATATTTGGTGTACGTTTAACCTCCTAGAGAATATTTTTATGAGCACAATACTCAAGGGAGATGTTTAATACTTATAACCGGTCCTATTATATACCTAAAAGGTAACTTGAAGGGAGAGTTTCATGCAAGACTTAAAGAATATCTCAGGGCAGAAATCTCAGACATCTGTCCTATCTCAGTGTGCCTGTAAAATCTATAACTTTTGAGAATATGAAATTCTGTTCCACATTTTTCTCCCTTTCTATCAGGATCCATCTAGTGTGGTCTTTATCAGAACGCAGGTAATGGTAGCCGGGCACCATCTAATTCTTCTGGTTTTAGGGGAGAGGAGGACAGGGCTCATGTAGACCAATTTCCCCTCTGAATTTTGGATTACTTCGTGCTCTTTGGCTCCAGATGAATAAAGAATTCTCATATAGTATTTTAAAAGTTAAGTGTGGATACGATACACAGGTATGAAAACGAGGGAGAATCGTGGCAGCCAGGATATGATGAGGTGCCAGAGGGCGTTCAGCAGGGACTCAGAGGGGCTGAGAGCAGAGCCCCGTGCTCACTAGACGGGGCTACATTCTCCCTAGAGAACAGCTCACGCAGGAGGACTGCGTGGAAGGCACACCACCTGGGGATCTGAGTGGCTTCTCCTTGTTTGTAGACAGAGGCACCCCTGCTCATCCGTCCGTACCTTGCAGACATGACACTCTCTGAAATCCACGCGGTGATGACTGGGGGGTTTGCCACCATTTCAGGCACCGTGCTGGGAGCCTTCATATCCTTTGGGGTAAGTAGAGTGGACTTGGTCGCTCATGAGTGTCACGCTCTGGCATCTGTAGAGACGCTGACCCCCCCGCCCCCATGTCTACCCTGACAGATCAGCCCGGCATCCTTGATTTCGGCCTCTGTGATGGCGGCCCCTTGTGCTCTTGCCTTGTCAAAGCTGGTCTATCCAGAAGTGGAAGAGTCGAAGTTCAAGAGTAAGGAAGGGGTAAAACTACCTCGTGGGTGAGTCTAATAAGGCACCGAGGGTAAACAGTGGCTGGGTCTGGTGCAAGGCCAAGTGGTGCTGTGGCAGCAGAGATGTGAAGTCTCCCTCACTCGAAGGTCACTGCTGTCCAGTCCATCGCAGCTCATGGCGATTCTATAGGACAGGGCAGAACTGCCCCTGTGGGTTTCCAAAACTATAACTCTGTAGGAGAGTAGAAAGCCTCATCTTTCTCCCAGAAGTCCCTGAGGGGGGAAAACTATGATTCCACCTGCCCTCTTGCTTATCGCTGCCAGTAGTGATTAACACTGATTTCTCTGTGTGTGTGTGTATGTGTGTGTTTTATAAATAATTTTATGGGGGGCTCTTAGAGCTCTTATTACAATCCATACATCAATCGTACCAAGCACGTTTGTGCATATGCTGCCATCATCCTTTTCAAAACATTTTCTTTCTACTTGAACCCTTGGTATCAGCTCCTCTTTTTTCCCTCCTTCCCCCCCCCTCCCCCCCTCATGAACCCTTGACGGATTATAAATTTTTATTGTTTTCCTATCTTACACCATCCTTTACCCATGTCTCCCTTTACCCACATTTCTGTTTTCAACCCACTGGCCTGGGGTTGGAGGGGAGGATCATTGCTATCCGTTTTCCCTTTCTCCCGCTTCTCCCCCCACCTTCCCCCATCCTCATTGTATCACTACTCCAATTATGTTTCCTGAAGGGTTTATCTGTCCTCGATTCCATGTGCTGAGAGCTCTAATCTGTACCAGTGTACATGCTCGGTCTAGCTGGATTCGTGAGGTAAAACTGGGCTCATGATAGTAGCCGGGAATGGCGGAGAGGAGAAAGCATTAAAGAACTAGAGGAATTCTGTGTGTTTCATCAGTTACTATATTGCACCCTGGCTGGCTTGTCCCTTCCTTGTGATCCTTCTATGAGGGGATGTCCAATTTTCTACAGATGGGCTTTGAGTCTCCACTCCAACCCCCAGCATTCACATCTATATGATTGTTTATTTTGGGTTTTCTGATGCCTGATAACTGATCCTGTCAACACTTCGTGATCACACAGGCTGGTGTGCTTCTTCCATGTGGGCTTTGTTGTTTCTCAGCTAGATGGCCGCTTGTTTAAATGTCAAGCCTTTAAGATCCCAGGTGCTCTCTCTTGTAAGAGCCGGGCACCATCAGCTTTCTTCACCACATTTGTTTATTCACCCATTTTGACTTCAGCATTCCTGTTGGGAGGTGAGCATCACAGAATGCCAGGTGATTAGAACAAAGTGTTCTTCCATTGATTTGAGGGAGGTACTGAGTAGAGATCCAATGTCTGTCTGCTACCTTGACACTTAACATATAAATATATGTACATAGACCTATATCACTTTCATTATATATTGATATATTTATATATGTAGATCCCTGTTTATCCCTCTATAAATCTTGTTTGCTTCCTGGTTTTTTCCTCTATTTCCTTTTACTTTTCTCATGTCCCATTATCACGTTCGACCTTCATTCAGCTCTCAGTAATTCCTCTCAGATACATTGCACTTGATAAAACCCCATGAGGCTTTCTATGCCCTCCTCACCATCAGTTTTGATCTCTTGTTCTTCCTTTGTCCCTGGGTTTGTTGGATCCCCGTCTTCCTCCCCATCTTCCCCTCTCCCTTATCCCCCTGGAACCCTCAGTCCCATTGTTTCCTCCTTGGAATTGTTTATCTTGCCTATCTTATATAGATACACATGGGGGGAAAATTGAGAGAGAAAAAAAAAAAAGCATTCCTATAAATAATTCCAGGTCTGCCTGCTGACCCTTCTGTATCTTTTCCAATCAAGTCTGAGGAGGTGCCAAGCCCTGCCCCCCGAGTCAGAAGTCTGCTTTCAGGATTCCTTGGGGACTTCGTTGCTTTGCTCTCCTTGCTGCTCTGTTGCATTCACTTTGTGTTTTGCCCCAGTGGGGTGGGGTTGGGAAGTGTCAGACTGGGCACAATTCTCCCATTTGTGTCTCCAGTGCTCTCCTTTGCAGCCTTGTGGGTCTGTCAGGTACAACTGAGGGTATATTGTGTCCTGGGGTGGGGTGGGGCCCGCCCTACTGTCCTCCCTGTGCCCTGCCTGCTCTGAGCAGGAGTGTCATCCTCAGGGCTTGATGAGCCAGGTTCTCTCTCTCTCTCTCTCTCTCTCTCTCTCTCTCTCTCTCTCTCTCTCTCTCCCTCTCCCTCTCCCTCTCCCTCTCCCTCTCCCTCTCTCTCCCTCTTAACTTTCTCCCGTGTAGTCTGGGTAGACTGGGCACTCTCCCCAGGCTGTATCTGCAATGTTGTCCTCTATGGGGCAATCTTCTTGGAAGGGCGGGGTCTACATAGCTGGGATTGGGGCCGGCCCTGCACATCTCTCTGTTAGTGCTGATATGTTGGTCTGGTCTCTCTCCCTTTCCTGTGGAGACATAAGCAATACCCTCACCATGGGTGGGCTAGTGCCCTGTTCCCCCACTATCCTTGTCTCTTTTTTTCCCCTTTCCTTTTTTGGTTGGCTGCATATGCCTTTGAAGCTTACCTCAGTGGACTCATGTTGTATTTGTCCTTTTGTTCTTCTGGGAAGCACTGACACCAGTCCTACACAAACTCTCCCAGAGCATAGAAAAATACGGCAAATTCTCGCACTCTTTCAACGAAGAGTTGATACCTAAAGTGGGCAAGGATCCCACTAGAATTGAGAAGTGCGCACCGATATCTCTAATGAACATCGATGCAAAAATCCTTAACTAAATACTGGCCAATAGAATACAAAAGTATATAAAACGAATACTTCACCATGACTAAATGGATTCATTCCAGGCATGCAGGGATGGTTCAGTATCTGAAAGACCATCAGCATGATTTGCCACATTCACATGAAGCAGAATAAGAGCCGCACGATCATCTCCATAGATGCAGAAAAAACCTTCGACAGCAGCCAACACCCATTCCTGTTTCAGATACTCAAAAAGACAGGAATGGAAGGAAAGCTCTAGTGTGTGCTTTTAACTCTACCACCCACTGCTAGTCTTTGCGTGCCAGGCCCCCTCTGTCTTTGGTTTCAGTACAATTCCATGACAGTTTTATTTGCTACTGCTTCAAAGTAGCATCCGTTCATGGTGGGACTGAGGAGCCCCCAAGGATCCCTGGTTGTGCTGTCGGGTGAACATTGGATTTCTAACCACATGTTTGGTGATTCAAGCCCACCAGCCGCTTTGCTGGAGAAAGATGAGGCTATTTGCTTCTGTAAAGATGTATAGCCTTAGAGACCCTGCTGAGCATCTCCATAGGTCCAAATCAACTTGATGGCAGTGGGTTTGGAAAGAAACGCCATCACCACTCAATGGCCTTACACCCTCCTCCTCCTCCTATTAGAGAGTGGGACTTCTCTTCTCAGCGGTCCAAGACTACGCTAAACACCACAGTCTTCTTCTCATGCTCAATACCCACAGGAAGGAGAATAACATACTAGAAGCTGCCAGCAATGGAGCCACAGATGCCATAGGCCTTGTTGCCAACGTAGCCGCCAACCTGATCGCCTTTTTGGCTGTGTTGGCCTTCATCAATGCTGCCCTCGCCTGGCTGGGGGAATTGGTGGATATCCAGGGTCTCAGTTTCCAGGTAAAGGCTCACATGTGTTGGTATGTTCCCCTGGGGTATAGGTAATTAGTCCTGTGCCTGTCATTCTGACCCACAGGAAGCTAAGAGAAAGACGGGTGGAATAGACTAAGTGAAGGTTCAGGGAAGACCTTGACTCCTGACTCTTGTTTGTTCTTTTCCCCCTGCCATCTCTTTCCCTTAGGTCATCTGCTCCTATATTCTAAGGCCCATGGTCTTCATGATGGGCGTAGAGTGGGCCGACTGCCCCTTAGTGGCTGAGATGGTGGGGATCAAGTTCTTTATCAATGAGTTTGTGGCCTATCAACAATTGTCTCAGTACATGCAAAAGCGTCTCTCTGGAGTGGAAGAGTGGATTGGGGGTGAGAAGCAGTGGATCTCAGTAAGTGTTCACCCAGAAACCCAGACATCGGGGCTCATACAAGTCTTATCACAATCCATACATACATCAATTGTGTAAAGCACATTTGTACATTCATTGCCCTCATCGTTCTCAAAACATTTGCTCTCCACCTAAGCCCCGGGTATCAGCTCTTCATTTTTCCCCTTCCTCCCCACTCCCCCCTCCCTCATGAAGCCTTCATAATTTATGAATTATTGTTTTTTCATATCTTGCCCAGTCCAACGTCTCTCCTCATCCACTTTTCTGTTGTCCGTCCCCTCAGGGAGGAGGTCACATGTAGATCCTTTTAATTGGTTCCCCCTTTCCAACCCACCCTCCCTCTATGTTCCCAGTATCGCCACTTACACCACTGGTCCTGAAGGGATCATCCACCCTGGATTCACTGTGTTTCTAGTTCCTATCTGTACCAGTGTACAAGTGTACATCCTCTGGTCTAGCCAGACTTGCAAGGTAGAATTGGGATCATGATAGTGGGGGAGGGGTGGGGAGGCAAAGCATTTAGGAACTAGAGGAAAGCATTTAGGAACTAGAGGATGCTACATCGCTTCCTGACTGGCTCATCTCCTCCCCAACACACTACTTTGGTAAGGGGATGTCCAGCAGTGGCCTACAAATGGGCTTTGGGTCTCCACCCCGCACTCCCCGCCTCATTCACTATGATAAGATTTTTGTTCATGCCTTGTTCTTGCACCTCAACAAGAACAGCATCCAAGAGACCCCTGGTGGCTTCCGTATCAGAATCCCTGAAGTAACTCGGGGAGAACTCTTTTCTGAGCATCCCTTCCCCATTCGTGAGTATAGAAAAGAGCAGGGCCTCGACAGACGATGATAGTTCCGTCATGATTGTAATACCGCTCAAGCAGGACTGCCTTTATTTCTTTCTTTGTTTACCCTTTCCCTAGGAGAGAGCTGAAGTCATTACAACGTTTTCACTCTGTGGATTCTCCAACCTTAGTTCCATGGGAATCACACTGGGAGGCTTGAGTGAGTTCATTCATTTTCCCAGCGGCCCCATAAGCCCAGCAGGTCCCAGCTTCTCCAGTGGACAGTCCTGGTGCTCAGTACAAGTTGAGACCCAATGAAGAAACTGACATGAAATGGACCCTCTGAGACCATAGTTAATGAGGAGCCAAGAGAGTCAGCCATCCTCTTTTGCTATGTGTGGGGCCCTCATTGGGACCCACATCTGAATTACAGCTACTTTTTCTCCTGTGGATCGGAAGCCTGGTGGACTGATTTTGTTGTTCTTTTCCATGTCTGAGAGAAAAGGAGGGTGGCATCATGGATTAAGCATTAGGTCATGTGTCAACCCCACCAACTTCTCCATGGGAGAAAGATGAGACTGTCACCTCCCATAAAGGTTTAGTGTCAGAAGCCCTACGGAGCACTTCTGTCCTATTATGGGGTAGCGGTGAGTCAGAATCAGCAGCAGTGGGGTGGTTTGGTTTGATTGGTCTGTGGGAGAAAGTATGATCGAAATACTACTCTGATTTTGCTATTACATTGTAAGGAAAGAGCGGCTGTTGCTGTTTGATTCAGTAGGGAGGTAGGTTCTGAAATTCAGATGTGCTCTAGCTGTCTGCCCAGAAGCAGCAGCTGCCCAAGGGAACAAAAGACAGCTGTCAGACTCGTATGGCAGATGGGACGGCAAAGCAAATGGTGCAGAGTGGTGGACTACAAGCTGCAAACCACTAGGGGTGGGAGGAGTGAGTATTTTAAGCAGATAGAGACAGATTTAGGTTGCCGAGGATATTTCTGAATGTGGGTGATCGTTCGAGAAAACAGTATGCGGGAGATGGAACTGACCTTGAGGGCAGCGACGGAGGGAAATGACTAGCAGATTCTAAGGGTGTGGAAGTTAGAACTGGGTCTTAGAGGATTGGAGGATTAAAACAAACCCAGCTCAGTGGCCCGCTTCTTATGACAGTCTATTGCCACATCTGGAAGCTGATTAAACAAAGAATCTAAACACTTTCCTGGATCGTTGCCCAGTTGCTGTCTAATTGTGTGATTCTCATTTGGAAGTGAGATATGCATTGTGTGGCTAAGGGTTAAGTGAATGTTGTCCGTTTTGCTCTTCTGATACAAAATAGTTCACCTAATTCGGGTCCAGAGTTAAGAACGCAGGTATTAACAAGCCCATGGCATCGGTGGCTCCATGGCTGGCAGCTTCCCGGCATTCACACCTGTCCAGAGAAACTGAGGGCTTTGCTTGACCCACATACAGCCTGAGAGTATTCAGAGAACTATTAGAGTTGGCTGGCCTCCTCAGGGTTAGAAACTCAGTCCTCGGCCTGGGGAAGGTCAGAGCGAGTCCTCAGAACTGAAGGATACAGTCCTTAGGATGCCTCACTGGCAGGTCTCTGGGGGGTGGTAGTCAGGATGCTACTCATGTGCTAGGTTTTATTCCTTTACATTCTTCTAAATGGGCATTATGGGAGAGATGGCTGGCTGGATCAGAAACCAAAAAAAAATTTTTTTCTATCATCTGTAGCATCGATGGTGCCCCACCGGAAGAGTGACTTGTCCAAGATTGTGCTCAGTGCCCTCCTCACAGGGGCCTCCGTCTCCCTTATCAGTGCCTGTATGGCAGGTAGGTGCCTCAGCCTTGCTCTCGGCAGAAATCACTTCTCTAGATCATGACAGGGTATTGATTTAACCATCCATCCCACAGACGCAAAGAAAAGCCGCCTAATCTACAGGACACTTCATTCACACACAAACTAAAGAACAAACTAAAGAAGTGCAAAGTCTCCCCCTTACGGGTTCTGTCTCCTCTTCCAGGAATCCTCTATGTCCCCAGGGGAGTGGGAGTGGACTGTGTCTCTTTCCTGAACACAAGTTTCACCAATAGCAGCTACGAGACCTACGTGTGCTGCAAAGAGCTCTTTCAGAGGTGAGCTTGTGCCATGCCCCACCCACCCAGAAACTTCTGGAGGGAAAAGCAAAAAAGATCCTAAGGGAAATCAAGTGGATGCCTAGGCTGTATGAGAAGGGCGGTGAGCGGCTGTGACTGTCTAGGCGTGTGCTCTTCTCTCTTATTAGGTGCATCGTCACTGTTAGGAGCTCAGGTGTGGCCAACTGAAAGGTTCTCCCTGGCGTGGCGGGGTGTTGAGAGGCAGCAGGGCAAAGAAAGAACAAGGAAGGGTGGTTTGTTTAATAAGAACTGTATTGTTGGGATTGGAACACAGACGGGTATAGACAAAGACTCAGCAATGGGTCTACATTTTTGCAAAGGTCGAAGTGCCTGTAGACATAAAAATTTTAAGGAAGGCAGATTAAGCGAGAAGAACATTTGGTCTGATAGAATGATGGCGTGATCAGACAGTGTAGAAGTGAATTTGTTTACCAAATTTTGGAATAGTAAAAGAAGAGACGATATCATAAATCTACAAGAATCCGTCTTAGGACCCACAGAAGACGCTCAAGGGGAGGTTTGAGACACTAGACCGTTGGTATTGCCAAAGTAAACGGGTGCTGTATGAGTGAGTGGAGCAAATTCTGGGAGATGAATTTGGAAGCTCAAGGCTTTTGAAGGCCTTGTACACACGCTAAGGAATTTAGGGTCTGACCTGTAGAATTCTGAACTCTGACATGATCAGGTAGGCTTGTTCAAAAAGTCATTTTGGGTAGTCACTTAAGGAACCAAACACACTGCCATCAAGCCAATCCCCCAACTCTTAGCAAGGCTTCTGAGGCTGTAAATTTTTACAGGAGTCATCAGCCTATCATTCTCCCAAAGGGTGGCTGGTGGGTGTGAACCACCGACCTTTGGTTAGCAGCCAAAAGTCTGATCTATACTACAACCAGATGACTTCTGTAAGGATCCAAGTGATAAAGGCTGATACAAAGTGGGCCTGTGGACGGAGATACATCAGAACAAGGAGAATCCATAGGGCTGGTTCTTGGCTAGAGAGGAGGGAGGTGAGAGAGAAAAGATTCACAAATAATGTCAGGTCTGGTCAAGTGGGCCTGAGGGGGACCATTGAATCACAGAAAGGAAGAAGGATGGATATTCTGGCCTGATATATTGGGGGCTATGTTGACATGGAGATATTTGGGTGACGACCCTGTGAAGTGACTTATGAGACAACTAGAGTCTGGGTTCAGAGCAGAAAGAAGAGCTGGGGCTAGAAGTGGAGGCGATTATGCAGGTCAAGTGTCCACAGTATCAGTAGATGCTGAGTGGCTAGCTGCTTACCAGGTTACTAAGTCGGTGCACATTGCCCTCTAGATAAGGAGGTTCTCATCAAAAAAGATAACCAAAGTCCTCCCCAAAGTTATCTTCTGAGTAATCTGTGGAAATAATGAAGATGGTCCAATTGTCGTCTGGCACGGTTTTGATTCCCGTGTCCTTGTGGCAGTTCAGTGAATGTTGTTATAAGCATAATCTATAGTCAAGTAATAAAGTAGAAATTGCTAGCTTTTGTTTAACTAAGAATTGCCCTTACATATCTGTGTTTACTCAAAAAAGAGAACACAATGATCTTTCCTGCCTACTTAGGCCTTAAAAGCTCCAACTGACTCTTTATCGAAAGTTAGCATCTAGAATCTGAAATATGTTTTATCCAATCAGTTTATACTCATGGAGTCTGAGATGTTTTGCTCAGGACAGTGGCCTTGGGTGGTCAAATTTCACTTTTTGAAAATCGGTTATAAATCATGTCTCAAAGCAATAACGTCGCCTCAGTGATATTGAGAAAGAAATTCCTGAACTGATTCTGATGAGGATCTAACAAAAGGACAGAATATATTGTATACGGCTGTTTGCATGGATGAGAACATTTTTAACGTGGGCATAAATGAGTCCATAAATGTCATTGGGTCCTATGTATTTGGTCACTGCTGATAGATTTTTGTGGTCTTGGTTTGGTTTATCAACAGCTTAGGTCACCTTACTGATATAATATTATTGCATTGCATTTATCTGACCCCTATGTATCCTTCTGGCTCTTTATTTCAGCACTTCTTTGAATGGCACCCACGGTCCTTCTTTTTCGGGTCCCTGGGAAGGCAATGAGTTCAGTGCCATGGCGCTTGCAAATTGCTGTGGAATCTACAACCATTCTACCTGTGTCTAAGACGGTACCATTTCTGCAACAGGATTGAACCTGACCTCTCCTTTGATGACTAATGTGTTTAGACACGTAGTGTCCACGCTGCAGTTAACTCCTGAAACCCTTTACCAGTCATTATAAACGTTGCAACTTTGAAAAGCCAGGACTGGCAACTAGCATTTATCTTTCAGTTCTTTAAACAAAATAGGAAATTCGTCATGGGCTCTGCCCGAGCTCGGGTTTGAAATGAAATGACCACGCCAGCAGAATGGTGAGGTTGGCGCAGGACCAGGCCGTGTTCTGTGCCGTGGCACAGAGGATGACTAGGAGTCAGAACGGACTCCCTGGCACCCCCCAACAAAACAACACCATATCAAAAATAAAATGCTCCTAGTTGCCTTCTTAGAAATTGCGTGATGCTGACTCTGAGACCAGAGTCATGGTGCATGGTTAGCACTTCACTACCAACTGCTCTCAAAGGGATCGTCTTACATCATCGCTAGGGGCTGAGAGGGGCATGTGGAATAAGAGACTGGGCTTTCTGGTCTGATAGACATAGGTGGAACTCCTGAGCCAACTCCTCACCCTTGAGGCATAGAACTGAACTGCTCAATGGTTATCTAAACACAGCTAGGGTCTAACTGGGGGACAGCAGCACTAGGAAAGGGCACAGGCTTTAGAATAATCCACCAATTTAAAAAAAAAAGAATAATCCACCACTTGACATTGAAAGGAAAGCATTCCCCCCCCCTCCCCCAACCCAGGACAACGTTCTGAACGGTAAGGAAGCAGGAGGAATGAAAACAGAAAGCATGGGAAGTGGGATAAGTGATGTTACATTTGAGCATAACAATGAGTCATTTGGGAAGAACAATGAGTAAGATGAAAGTGAGAGGACTTGAAGCCTTTGATGAAAAAGATCAAGGATTGTAGCCTTCAATGTGTATTACAACTCGACGTAAATAAAACTAGAATCCTCACAACAGGACCGAGAGGTAGCATCATGATAAACGGAGAAAAGATTGAAGTGGTCAAGGATTTCATCTTGCTTGGATCCACAATCAGTCCTCATGGAAGCATCAATCAAAGATCAAATGATGCCATTACATTGAGTAAATCTGCACAAGAGCTTTTTAAAGCGTTGAAAAGCAAGGGCGTTACTTTAAGGACTAAAGTGTGCCCAAGCCAAGCCATGGTATTTTCTTTTCACCTTGTATGTACGTGAAAGTTGGACACAGAATAAGAAAAACTGACAAAGAAGTCTGTGAATTGTGGTGCTGGCTAAGAATACTGAAAGAACCGTGGACTGCCAAAAGAACAAACCAAGTGTCATGGAAGAAGTACAGTCAGAATGTATCCATGCAGGATGGTGAGACTTCATCTCACATTCTTTGGACGCATTAACAGGAGAGATCAGTCCTTGGAAAAGGACATCCTGCTTAGTAAAGGGGGGTTGGGGGGCTACTCAAAAAGCAGAAGGCCTTCAACAGGAAGGATTGACACACTGGCTGCAACAACGGTTTCAATCATGAGAACAACTGTGGGCATGGCACAGGACCAGACAGTGTTTCATTCTGTCCCTGTGAGTTGGAACCACACCTGACAACAAGAAAAAACAAACATGCATGAATTGTTGAATGTAAAACTGACAATCTTCTCTGTGAACCGCACCCAACTCCCAACGAAAAATTATAAAACTTAAAGTTAAAACAAACAAATAAAAATTATGGGTAGCATCTAGATCAGAAGCAACGAAGCCCACTTGGAAGAGGCACACCAGCCTGTGTGACCATGGGGTGTCAAAGGGATCAGGTATCAGGCATCAAAAAAACAAAAATCATATCATTGTAAATGAGGGGGAGTGCAGAGTGGAGACCCAAAGCCCATCTGTAGGTAATGGGACACCCCTTACTGAAGGGTTGTGGGGAGAAGATGAGCCAGTCAGGGTACAGGGTAGCAACAATGAAACATACAACTTTCCTCTAGTTCTTAAATGCCTCCTTCCCCCACCCCCACTATCATGATCCCAATTCTACCTAACAAATCTGGCTAGACCAGAGGATGTACAGTAGTATAAATAAGAACTGGAAACACGGGGAATCTAGGACGGATGACTCCTTCAGGACTAGTGCTGGGAGTGGTGATACCTGGAGGGTGGAGGGAAGGTGGGGTAGAAAGGAGTAATCAATTACAAGAATCTACATGAAGCCTCCTCCCTGGGGGATGGACAGCAGAAAAGTGGGTGAAGGGAGACGTCGGACAGTATACAGGGGTCCTCAAACTTCTTAAACAGGAGGCCAGTTCACTGTCCCTCAGACCTGTTGGAGGGCTGGACTATTTTTTTTAATTATGAATAAATTCCTATGCACACTGAACATATCTTATTTTGAAGTAAAAAACAAAATGTGACAAAAACACCCGGTGGGCTGGATAAATGTTCTCGGCTGGCTGCATGTGGCCTATGGGCCATAGTTTGAGGACGCCTGTAAGATATGACAAGATAATAATAATTTATGAGTTATGAAGGGTTCGTGCGGGAGGGGAAGAGGGAAGGGAAGGAGGAAATTAAGAGCTGCTATTAGGGGCTTAAGTAGAAAGCAAATGTTTTGAGACTGATGATGGCAGCAAATGTACAGATGTGCTTGACACAATGGATTGATGTATGGATTGCGATAAGAATTGTACAAGCCCCAATAAAATGATTTTTTTAAAATCATGTGTAGTGTGCTCTAATTTGATTTGTGTACACTAATCTTTGATTTGTATGCTAAAGGGGAGAAAAGATGTATTTCTTGGTGTTTTACAGGTGGACTGGGATTTATGTGAAGGAGTGGAATCTATGTTATACCAGATCCAATTTAATGCATTATCAAGAAAGAATGTAGTGCACTTTGGAGGCTATCCTGAGTGAGACAACTAGCCTTATATCTACAGTACTAACAGTCTTGTCCTGCACTAGAACCCTGCCTAGGTAGTCCACCAATCCCACCTTTTCTAGGTTGCACCTGCTGTTTCATTTTGTCCAAGTCATAAGATCTCTGGGACTGGCAGTAAACCCTGTTTGATTACAAATACTGGGCAGTTCATGTTAATCATAACGTTGTTTTACTCGCTTCATCTGTTGGCTTTTAAAGTATTTTTAAAAACTGCTTGGTTCAAAATGCATTAAAAATTTAGGTCAAATGAAGTCAGGCATGGAATACTTTGTTTTAGTAAAGCCTTCTACGAAAACACGTGACTTTGAACAAATTCTCTAATGTCGTGATCTGTCCTGTTAAATTTTGTTTTCTAATGTAAAAGTTTTATCCTGCTTGGAAGGCCCTCCTGGTCTTCTCAGCCATGAACAGATCATGGAGTCAGGTCTGTGTCTCTACATGACACGTGTGGACGCTGAGGGGAATGTGCCATACGGGTATATAAGACACGTGTACGGAGGGAGGGGGGGAAAAAAAGAGGACCTGATGCAAAGGGCTTAAGTGGAGAGCAAATGCTTTGAGAATGATTGGGGCAGGGAATGTGCGGATGTGCTTTATACAATTGATGTATGTATATGTGTGGATTGTGATAAGAGTTGTATGAGCCCCTAATAAAATGTAAAAAAAGAAAATGATCAGGGAAAAGAATGTACAGATGTGCTTTATACAATTGATGTATGCATACGTATGGATTGTGATAAGAGTTGTATGAACCCCTAATAAAATGTTTTTTAAAAAACTACTTTTTCAAAGTGACTTAAAAAAAAAAAGACACGTGTAGAGTTCAACACTAGGCATCTGTGAACACCAACTTGGGTATTTGGGGTGTGATGCCTCCACCCTTCCCATATTCTTGCCTTTTCCTTTTGCATTATGTGGGGCCAGCCCACAACCAAATGTGTCCTAAGAAGCAGTTGTGCAATTGAAAGGAGAAATAAAGAGACAACAGACAAGGCATGCAAGGGCTTACCTTTTCTATGGAGTCATGAACAAAAGAGAGAGAGAGAAATTAATCACCAACAGGTGATTATAGTCTTGGGGTTAGCAAACCCATCAATTACAGATGTAACAAGGTGGGCAGTATCTTAACCCTGCAGGTCCCCAAGCTCTTGGAGAAGTAACCTAATACCAGAACTGGAAACAGGTAGAGGGAAGAACAATAGAACATGTTTGCCCTCCAAGATAGGTGACCTCATAGCAACCAGCCATGTGCTTGTAAGTAGCTCCAAAGTAGCACCATTCTGGAAGGAGATTGTTGGGAATGGTTTCTAGACAGGAGAATGTGACTGAGACTCATCCCCAACTCACAAATATGAAGGTATCTGTGTTAGTCCTGGTTGACTAAAGAAACAAATTCATAGACACTCATATGTGCATAAGAAAGAGCTTTATATAAAAGAACAATTGTATATTGAGAAAACATCCCAGCCCAGTCCAGATCAAGTCCATAAGTCCAACATTAGCCCATATGCCCGATACTAGTCCATAAAGTCATTTTTAGACTCATGCAGTACATGCAATGATGCTGAGAAAGGAAGATCACAGGCCAGTGGGTAGAGCCAGTGGCAGTAGAAGCATCTCAGTGTTGATATGGATCTCCACATGTCTCCTCCAGCCCTCTGAGTGTTTCAACAGCAGGAAAGGGAAGGCAGAGAAAGAGTCCCACTTCCAGGGGGGGGAAGAAGTTCCCAGAATCCTCAGGAGAAAGCCATCCCCACACAGAGGCATGATTGGCTATGACCTGATTGATAGGCCAGACTCCACCCCTTTGCTCAAGTTGACAGAAGATTATGTAACTACCACAGCCTTCTTCCACCAGAATCCTAGCCTTCCAGGCTCCCTAAGTATGAGCAGAGAGAATGTGATCTCCTGGTTTTCAGTGCCCCACAACATAACACAAAGAAGCACAGTATTAAAACAAGCTACCTGAAAGAGCCCAGAGTGGGAATGTATGACCAATAGAATTTGTTAGCCATTCCTCATGGGATTGCTTTATGCCTGCTAACCCCTGCTTCAAGCAACATGGTGGGCAGATGGGAATGGGTAATAAAAATATGGAGAATTTGGAACTGGTTTGAGTTCCATGGAACCCGAGCTTGGACCTAGGACCTTGGCTTTGGTGAATATTTGCTCTTTGCTCTTGGCAGCTCAATTAACCTCACCTGGGCCTCAGATTGCTTATCTTTAGAAGGAAGCAAGACCAAGCCAAACCACTGGCATAAGTTAATCCTAACTGATAATAAATTGCCCTTTCGGGCAGTGTGAAACTGCTACTTAGATTTTCAAGGTAATAAGTCTATTGGAGCAGAAAGCCTCATCTTTCTACTTTAAAGCAGCAGGTCGGGTTTGAATCGATGACCTTGTGTGTGAATTTATTCCTTGAACTTATATTTCTCCATCTGCAAAATGCATGCAAAAATGGCTCTCTTGCTAGGTTATGGTGGCGGTTGTGTTTAGGTGCCATCGAGTCATTCTGACCCAAAGTTACCCTAGGTACAATAGAATGACACATTTCCCTGTCCTGTGCCATCCCCACAATTGCTCCCATGCCTGAGACCATTGCAGCAGCCCTTGTGTCAACCCATCTCCTTAAGGGTCTTCCTCGTTGAAAAAAAAAAGTGGGGGGATCTTCCTCTTTCTTATTTTTTTGGGGGGTAAGGATATGAAAAACGGTGTATGTAAACATTTGTGCAAACTCAAATGCTTAACCTTTGCAAGGTATCCTTAATGAGCCACTTCTTGAAGTAGCCCTCAAAGGGCTTATCATCTGGTAGTGTAAACCCTCAAAGAGTTTACAGTCTCCTATTATATTAGGAGCATAATTACAAATCAAGAAAGAGACTAAAAAGGAATTATGCCTTTTTCGCTCTGACGTTTCGCTCTGATGTAGTGTGTGCCATGCTTATTAACAGTGTCTCCCACTGATTTTTCTAGAGGAGTCAGGAATTGCAGCCGAGGGGGTGCCTCCTCCTTGATAGCAAGGCAGTCTGCGGAGTTCGCCGTGTCCACCTCTGGGAGGTCTCTGTGCCTCTGCGTTGCTCTTCTTTGAAATTTGGCTCTTACCCCACCGCATCCCCAGACCCCCTTCCCTGTTCACAGCGTTCTGGTCCTGCATCATAATGCTGCTTCCTGTTGTTAAAGTCATTGTCATGCACCTTCCCAGCCTGCTTATAGCTGGTTCATTTCCTCTGGCTACATTCAGCTGCCAGGTACCCCTACTCTCCTGTCCTCTCCTTCCATCTCATTCCTAGCTGCTCCAGATCCTGGATTTCAGAAACCTCCTAAAACCCTGTTATTACAAGTTAGTTTAACCATCGGATCAGCTGAAGAATTCAAAAGTAAAGGGTGGAGAAGCCTCGTCTTTGAGCCAATCTAGGAGTCGACAAATATTTTTTGATGCATTGTTGCTGTTGGTGCTAGGTTCCATGGAGTCAGTTCTAGCCTATAGCAAACCTCTGTACAACAGAACAAAATGCTGCCCGGTCCTGTGCACGATCACATTTGTTCTTATGTCTGAGCCCATTGTTGCAGCCACTGTGTCAATTCATATTGTGAAGAGTTTTCTTCTTTAAAAAATATATGTGTGTGTGTGTGTGTGTGTGTACTAGTATAGTTTTTAAAATTGGAACTCAAGTACACTTTCTAGTTATAGATTATACACATGTGTTATTGTGCTAATATATTATGTACATTATAAAATATACACACAATATAGATCATATAAACAGTAAAATTCTCTTGTACAGGTGCATCATTTTCCTCGGGTCATGGAGTGTATCACCACACTTATAGGGCCACTGGTCCAACTACTAAAGATGGGAGTCGGTATTTCCTAATAGACATAAGGGAGACTTCAGTCATAAAAGAAAGTTTTCTTTTCTTTCTTTTTCTATTTTGTAATTCAGGCTTTATGCTGTCTTTTATAAGATAGCCCATAAATTACTGGCTATCCCTTTTGCCCATCATGCAAGACAGCATCAACACACAGGAAGTATTTGTTAAATGCCTCAATTCCTTCAGAACATTGAGCTACACATACTGTATCAGTTTCCACCCAGCCCCCCCAAATAGACCCCCTCTTTATAAGGGCCTACATCTCTCAATGGAAAACATGATTAAGTGGCTTTTTTTAATGGCTGATTACAGTGAAGTCAACCCTAATTGGTTTCAGTCAGTCCATGTAATTGGAGCTTTATATAAGATGGAGACACACAGCTGGTCGATTCAGTTACGAAGGTTCAAAAATGAACAAAACACAGGCTTTACTTACTCAGAACTCAATCAAGGAGTGGTGGAAACAAATGCTGCATGAGAATAAAAAGAGTTTGGGGGATATCACGTCTTCTTGAGACGTGAAGCACTGTAAAGACAGTAACCAGGTAGGTAGCTCGTGCTGGCAGCTCCATGGATATAGGTAAGTCGGGAGATCTAAGGACTCAGTAGGGGATCCACAGCTGTTGGTTACCCTGACAACAGCCTAGAATGCTTCTCTGAACTGGGAGCTGACTTCCCCCGCCCCCTTCTCCTGTACCTGCTGTGCAGTCTCAGGAACACATGGCCAGTTGAAGGGACTGCTCTGGCCTGCCCTGCCCAGATTCCACCCACAGATCCTGCCACTGCTACCACTGCTGATTGCCTGCCTGTGCCATGCCTCAAGTCCACCAACAGCTCAACAGAGGCACTTGAAGCCATGGTTGACACCCCAAATAGAGATCAGGGCTCTCCTACCACCTGTTGGTGGATCTCTCCTCCAAGACCAGCATTCACCTTCTTGCCCTTACCCTGATTTCCCTAGTGCTTTCTTGCCTCGTGTGTTCAAAGCTGTGGAGCTGTGTGCTGGGCTGGCAGCCATGGTTGGGGCCTTTTCCCTGGCTGACCACAATCCCTCTAGCCTGAAACAGAACCCCACCCCCATTCCCCAAGTTTCTCACTACTGCACCCTGGCCAGCACTTACCTTCCAGCCGAAGCCTGTGCAGCTGTGGATGGCTTTTCTTGCCACAAACAGGCTCTTATGGAAACCTAAGTGGTGCTTGATGGCAGCAAAGGCTGACTGCAGAACCTGACAACTGATAAGGTCATCCAACCTGCCCGCCAAACAACAGAAACCCGAGAGTCTAGGATGAGAGGGAAACTCCAGTAGGATAAAGGTATAGCATGACCACCCCCAAGGCAGTAGGCTACAGGCAGCCCGCAAAAGCACTTCTACCAACCTCCAAAAGAGAGCCCAGGGCTCTTTGAATCCCAGGAAAATGTCACTGAGTTCCTCCCCAATGACATGTAAACAGCAATCTGTCTCACTAACCTCAACAAGAAAACAGGAGAAACAAAATCCAATGTCAGAGGATGTCCTGAACCTAATGACATTAATAGAAGAGGCAGATGCTGATCGGCCACAGAAAGAAATCTTCAGAATGCTGCTTAGAGTCATACAGGATATGAGGGAAGCAATACAGACAAAGGATGAAATGATAGATAAGATAAAGGCCACACACTAAAGGGAAATGCAAGAGTTAAGGGATGAGGTAACAAAAGCAAGTAACAAATTCACAGACTTCACCAACAGACTCACAGAAGCAGAGTCATACAGTGACCTAGAGGATAACCAGGCACACTTCATCAAACGGGAAAGATAGTCAAACAAAATAATCAGAGAAGCAAGCTGAAGAAAACCTGAGAACAATGTCTGAGAATAATGTCTGATGAACAATATTAGAATAATTAGACTACCAGAAGACGACACAACAAAGAAGTCAATGGCAAAAAACAGTGAGTAAATTCTTATAGGAAAACTTCCCTAGCTTAATGAATGAAAATCAGATAATCATTCAGGAAGCCAAAGGGACACCAGCTAAACTGAATTCCAAGGAAGAATTCACCAAGGCATATAATAACTAAACTACCCAACTTTTAGGAAAAGGAGAAAATCATGAGAGGAGCTAGAGAGAAAAAAATTCAGTCGCCTGCAAAGGTACCCAAATAATAATATGTTTAGACCTATCAGTGGACACTAAGAAGAAGAGGAGAGAATGCAGTAACATATTCTTAAAGTTGAAAGAAAATAACACAAACCCAAGAATATTCTATCCAGCCAAATTGTCTATCAAGATAGATGGAGAAGCAAGACTCTTCCCAGACAAGAAAAAATTCAAAGAATACGTTAAAAGAAACCCAGCTCTACAAAAAATCCTTGCCGACCCAGTATGGGCAGAAGAAGAACACTCACTGAGCACAAATAAGAGACCACCACGTAGAGCAACTCCACCCAGAGATCAACAAATTTAAAACAATGCCCAAGATAGCATTGGCTCAACGGTGAAAAGAAATCAAGGATGAACCACACACACACACATGCACAATACACTGAAAAGACGGGAGATAGGAAAACCACCCAACATAGAAGGTACAAGATAACATCACAGAGTCTACAGATGGATGTAATAACCCTGAATATCAATGAACTGAACTAGCCCATTAAGACAGAGACTAGCAGATTGGCTTAGAAAACACAACCCATCGATTTGCTACTTACAAAAGAGTACAGACAAAAATAGGCTGAAAATCAAAGGCTGGGAAGAAATATACCAACCAAATGACAATTCATAAAAAGTAGGGGTTGCGATCCTAATCTCGGACAAAACTGATGTCAAAGTACAAGCCAAAACAAGAGATAAGGAGGGGCACTATACAATGCTCAAGGGAATAGTAGACCAAGAACCAGTGAGCATAATAAATATATACATGCTAAATGAGAGACCCATGAAATTTGTCAATCAAATGTGCCAAAAGATGAAGAAATCACAGGGTCAACATTCATAATAGGTGACTTTAAAACACCACCCTCTGAGAAAGACAGATCACAGGGAAAGAAGCTTAACAAGGAGGCCACAGAGCTAATCTCTACAAGTAGTCTACTTGACCTGATATTATCAGAACTCTCCATCAAAAAACAATCACCTTCTTCTCAAGCTCACATGGCACATACCCAAAGATAGAGCCCATGTTGTGACATAAGTCAAGCCTGTGTAAATTTCAAGCACATAGAAGTCACTCAGATTTCCCTCTTGGACGATTATGCCATAAGGCTGGAAATCAACAAAAGGGTGAGTAAGACAAGGACACACAGTTGAAGGATGAATAACTCTCTATTGCAAAAGGAGTGGGTACTGGCCCTGATCGGAGACGAAATTAGGAAGTTTTCAGAAACCAACAAGAATGAGAATACAACATACGAAAAACTTTGGGACGCCGCACAAGCAATTATCAGAGGAAGTTTGACAGCAATAAATGCACACGTGAAAAAGAAGAGAGACTTATGATTGACATGCTGGCACAAAACCTCCAGCAATTAGAGCACAGTCAATCTTAATAATATATAATAATATAACAGGACAATCTTAATAATAGCAAAAGAAAAGAAATAATAAAAATCAGGACTGAGATACATGAGAGGAAAAACAAGAAAACAATGGAAAAAATAATTTCGGCTAGATAAATTCAGCTAAAGGTTGTTTCTTTGAAAGGATTAACAGAATCAACAGACCAATGGTAAACCTAATCAAAGAAAGGAATAAACAAATTTCAATAGCCAGGATGAGGAATGAAACCGGGAAAATCACAACAGACCCTAATGAAATTAAAGTTTAATTACACTTTAATATGAAGGCCTGTGCTTTATACAATTGATGTATGTATATGTATGGATTGTGATAAGAGTTGTATGAAAGTAATATGAAGGCCTGTAATATGAAGGCCTGTACTCCAATGTAATAGGCCTGTAATATGAAGGCCTGTACTCCAAAAAGTAATATGAAGGCCTGTACTCCAATGAATTCAACAACTTGGGAGAATCAATGTAGCAAAGATGTCAGTTCTGCCCAAGGAACTATCTAAGTTTAATGCTATCCCAATACAAATACCATCATCTTTCTTCAAGAATTGGAACTGACTACCAACTTCATATGGAGAGGGAAGAAGCCCAGAATTAGCAGAGAGCTCATCAAGTAGAATAAGTCAGAATTTAGAGCCTATTATAGTCATAGTAGTGAAAACAGTGCGGTGCTGATAAAATGAAAGCTATTCAGACCAATGGGAAATAACTGAAAACTCAGAAATAAAAATCAACATATAGACAATGGATCTTTGATAAGGGCCCAAAAAATATCAAATGGGAAGCAGAGGCCCTCTTCAACAAGTGGTGCTGTAAAAAATAGATATATTTCAACAGAAAAATGAAGCAAGACCCTTACCTCACTCCATGCAAAAGAATAAACTCAAGGTGGATCACAAAACTCAAGGTAAAACCACAAACTATTAGGGCCATTAATGAGGGAATTGGGACAAACCTGAGAACTTTGGTGCAAGGAATACATAGGCTATCGGAAAAAGGGAAGGACACTGTTAATCCAGGTTGACTAGAGAAACAAATTCATAGACAGTCATATGTGTATACGAAAGAGCTTTATGTAAGTAGTAATTATATATTAAGAAAGCATCCCAGTCCAGTCAAGATCAAATCCATAAGTCCAATGTTAGCCCATATGTCTGATACCCGTCTATAAATTCCTCTTCAGACTCACACAACACATGCAATGACACCAAATGCAGGAAGATCACAGGCCAGTGGGTGAACGTCTTGTGGAAGCATCTCAGTGCTGGCATGGGTCTCCACATGGCTCCTTCAGCTCCAGGGCTCTGGCTTCATCAGGATATCTCCATGTGGCTTATCAACAGGAATATGAAGCTGCGAGTGTGTGTCCAGCCTCCAGGGAGGAAGACAGGAGTTCCCATAATCCTCAGGAGAAAGCCATGCCCACACAGAAGCACCATTGGATATGACCTTATTGACAGGCTCCCCCCCCGCCCCCCCCCACACACACACACTCAAGTTGACAGGAGATTATGGAACTGCCACAGAGGAGTCACAAATTGACAAGTGGGATAACTGAAGATGAAACACCTCTGCACATCAAAAGAATTCGCCAAGAGAGTAATAAGAGAGCCCACAGCCTGGGAAAACATCTTTAGCAATGACACATCAAAGGCTTTATTACTAAAATCTACAATGCTCTACTAGCCTAAATAAGAAAAAAAATGATGAATAGCTCATTGAGGAGATCAGAAAAGGACCTGACCAGAAGTTTCACAAGACCAGAAATCTGAATGACCAATAAACATATGAGAAAATGTTCCTGATCATACCACCTAACCCCTTCAAAGATATCCCAGTTCAAAAAATCAGAAAGCAGCAACTGTTGGGGGGACTGTGGGGAGATAAGAACTCTAACCCACTGCTGGTGAATCTGTAGGTAAGTGTAACCATTATGGAAATAAATTTGGCAATACCTAAAACAAATGGAAATCAAGCTACCATACAGCCCCACAATCTCCCAACTGGGCATATACCCAGAAGAGTCTAGAAAAAGACCACATACATATACGTTCCAATGTTCATCATGGCACAGTTCGCAATCACAAAGAGTTGGAAACAATTTAAATTTCCATCAACAGACAAATGGATTAAAAGACCCTGGTATATACATACAATGAAGTATTACACATCCAGAAAAAAACAGCGATGAACACATGAAGCACATTGCCACATGGGAAGAGTTGGAGGAAATTATGCTAAGCAGAGTAAGTCAAGCACAAAAGGCCAAGTACAACATGAGTCCACTGAGGTAAGCTCAAAGAGCACAAGAGGCACATGGGGGAAAGCCACTATTTAGAGGTCTAAGCAGTCTTGCAGGGGTGAGACCCAACCCAGGGATACACATGGCAGCCAACGAAAAAGGAGGGGAAAATCGAAAAAAGAGGACACGGGAAGGAGGAAAACAGGGCACTAACCCACCCATGGGGAGGGAATTTTTTTTGTCTCCACATGAAAGGAAGAGAGGCACCAGACCTCAACCTGTTTAGTCAAGACTTGAAGGCAACATACTGGCATGAAGTAGTAAACCAACAGAGAGGTCTGTGAGGCCAGCCCCAATCCCAGCTATGTAGACCCCTTCCCAGAAGAATGCACTACAGAGGACAGCACTGAAGTTACAGCTCGGTGAGAGGGCCGGGTCTGCTCAGAACACACGGGAGCAAACTAAGAGGGAGAGGGAGAGAGAGGAGAGATGGGGTGGGAAGACCATATCCTGACTCACCAAGCCCCAAGAACGATATTCATGCTTGAAGCAGCCAATGCACAGAGCGGACTATAGGGCCAGCCCCCACCAGGAGACACAGTATCCCCTCCCTGACCCACAGCTCTACGGGAGACAACACTGGAGACACAGTGTGGGAATTGTGTCTGGTCTGACACACCACCCAACCCCCGCCCTCCACCCCTACCAGGGTGAAACACAAAGGCAGTGCAACAGAGCAGCAAGGGTAGCAAAGCAATGAAGTCCCCAAAGAAACCCGAAAATAGACGTCAGGAGCAGGGCTTGCCACCTCATCAGA
This sequence comes from Tenrec ecaudatus, assembly GCF_050624435.1. Lineage (NCBI taxonomy): Eukaryota > Metazoa > Chordata > Mammalia > Afrosoricida > Tenrecidae > Tenrec > Tenrec ecaudatus. The sequence goes on along the minus strand of NC_134543.1, from coordinate 113,999,524 downwards.
CTCGGTCAGAAAACAATCATAAAGGTCAGCAGACAGATCTGGAACAATTTATAGGCTTTTAAAAAAATCTCTATCTATATAAGATAAGCAGGATAAACAATCCTAAGGAGAAAACAATGGGACCAACAATGGGGGGATATGAAAGATGGGGAGGTGGGGGAAAGGAATGAGGGAGACAACAAACCCAGGGACAAAGGAACAACAAATGATCTAAAATTGATGGCAAGGAGGGCGCAGAATGCCTGGTGGGGTAGCCAAGAGGAATTACTAGAAGCCAAGTGAAGGTTGAATATGATAGTGGGACAGGGGGAACATAAAAGGAAATAGAGAAAAGAACTAGGAGGCAAAGGACATTTCTAGAGGTCTAAATACAAGCATGTACATATTTAAATATATTTATGCATAATAATAGGGACATCGATCTATGTACATATACTTATATATTAAGTATTAAGGTAACACATAGACATTGGACCTCTACTCAAGTCCTACCTCAACACAAGAACACTTCATTCTAATAACCTGGCATTCTGTGATGCTCACCTTCCCAACATGATCGCTGAAGACAAAATGGGTATATAAGCAAAAGTGGTGAAGAAAGCTGATAGTGCCCAACGATCACGAGATCTAGCATCTGGGGTCTTAAAGGCTTGAAGGTAAACAAGTGGCCATTTAGCTCAGAAGCAACAAAGCCCACAGGAAGAAGCACACAAGCCTCTGTGATCATGAGGTGTTGACAGGATCAGGTATCAGGCATCAGAAGACACAAGACAAATCATATTGATGTGAACGAGGATGGGCGGAGAGGAGACCCAAAGCCCATCTAGACAATTGGACATCCCCTCACAGAAAGGTCACGAGGTAGGGCAAGCCAGTCAGGGTGCAGTATAGCACCGATGAGACATATAACTTTCCTCTAGTTCTTTAATGCTTCCTCCCCCTCAATTATCTTGACCCCAGTTCTACCTTACAAATCTGGCTAGACCAGAGCATGTACACTGGTACAGATAAGTGCTCTCAACACACAGAATCCAGGACAGATAAAGCCCTCGGGAACAATAATGGGAGTAGGGATACCATGAGGGTAGGGGGAAGGCGTAGGGAGAAAGAGGGAACCGATCACAATGAGCCACATGTACGACTAGCCCCCTGCCCACCCAGGGAGACAAACAACAGAAACATGGGTAAAGGGAGACATCAGATGGTATAAGATATGAAAAAATAATAATTTATACTTTAATAAGGGTTCATGAGGGTGGAAGGGTGGAGGAGGGAGAAAAAATGAGAAGCTGCTAACCTGCTCAAGTAGAAAGAAATGTTTTGAAAATGATGATGACAACATATGTACAAATTTGCTTGACACCATGGATGGATGTGTGGATTGTGATAAGAGTTGTGATACAAGCCCCCAATAAAATGGCTAAAAATAAAAATAATAGTAATAAAAGCACTGTGGAGGAGGAGGTGCTTGAGCGGGGCCCTAATAGATGAAGAGAAGTGTTCCTATGAGAAGCAAGAAAAAACTCATCTCAACAGAGAAAGCAGCATTCGTGAAGGGCCGAAAACTTGATTTTTTTTTAAAGCGATCTCCTCAGCCAAATATCCAAGTTTATTACTTATAAATTTACCTTCCATCAAACATCTGAACACAATTCAGACATGCTCTTTGCCATTACATAAACACTATCCTGCTTCCTCTACACTGAAATCACACAAACATCATGAACTTTCAAAAACTCACCGGAAGCACTTTTAACATCCACATTCCTTTTTTTTCTCCTTTTTGTTTTTTTTCCATTTTTACAATTTTAACATTTTATTTATTTTTAAATTTTTAACAGTTTTATTGGCATATAATTCGCATATCATGCAATGCACTGGTTCAATCATATTAAGAAGAGTTATACAATCATCACCACAATCACCCTTAGAATATTGTCTATATTGTACGCATGCTACCAGGCAGACTACAGTGGAAAGGGGGTTATTGCGGATGCAGCTGGGTTAAAATTTAGCATCTTACCATTTGATCTCCCTTTTGATGCATTTTAAATCTGTTCTACTTTTTCATATTTTCTGGAGTTTTTTTTGTTTTGTTTTGCTTTTGAGGTTATTAGTTGTTCTACTTTGTTATTGTGGGGGTTTTTTGTTTTTTGTTTGGGGTATGTTTTTCTGCGTATGAAATCTAGGATAGGTAAATCCATAGAGATAGTAACTAGACTAACAGATTTTGAGGGTATGACAGGGAAGTTTTTGGGGTGATGGGGATCTAATAACAATGAACACTTGCTTTTAATTAGCAACAGTGCATACAAGGAGGAAAGCTTAGTGAGACACAGGGCTTGGCAGGTAGATGGTGGTAGATGGGGGAAGTTTGCTGAAGAACTAGCCTTTAATTAGGTAAAGGATAATTAGTGCAAGGTTGGAGTAAGAGTATTGTGTGATTAAATGTGAATTTAGGAAAATTTTCCCTGTGGTGGTGTGGGGATGAACTGGAAACAGCAAGGTCAGGGAGAAGAAACTTTAGTCGATGTGATATGTCACCCTCAATCCCCTCTCAAGCACTCATTCCTCCACCTGCTGGGAAATCGGTGGCTGATGGTTCTCAGCTGAGACCCATTCTGTAAATTACCCTAGATCAAAATGTATGCCACATGGGATGGGCAGCTTCCCCACCTCCAATACAAGTATGTGGGAAGAGAATGGGAGGGTGCTGGCTTATAATATCCTGACCCCTTGGAGGAAGTTGGGACAACTCTGGGTGGCCACACAATTCCAGAGCTCCCATGCAGTTGGTTGAGACTGATCTTGTAGCTCTACTGCAGTTCAACTCCTCCTCCTGCGGAATCTTATTTCCTCCACTCCCCTCACCAGGGGTTTTTCTCCAATAGTCTTCTTTCATGAAGATCTCAGGAACTTTGAGGCCATTTCTCAGGAAACATGACCAAAGAAGACAATTGGAAAACCATGGTACTGAGGGCCCAAAATGGCATGATGGCAGTTGGGGATGGAGGAGAAAGAACTGGTTCATATGGCTGGCCCCACTATGAGACACGATGACCCTCAGTGACTAAGGGTGATACAGGGGACAGCACCGGAGACACAGTGTGGGAATTGCACCTGACCTGATCCCACTACACCGAGGCAAAGCACTGGGGGAGTGCAGCAGAACAGCAAGGGAATGGAGTGGCAAGGTCCCCAGGGAATGCTGAAAGTGGACTTTGGGGCCAAGGCGTGGTGCCCCAACAGACTGGACTGGAAAACGCTCCTAAGGGCCAACAAACGATCCTTGAACTAACTAAAAGCTTTTCTTTCGTGAAGTGTTTTATTTTGTTCTCTGTCAGTGGTTTGTTTTTATTGTTTTGTTGTCTGGTTATATACTGTTGCTTTGTTTTCCTCTCTTGTTTTCATGCATGCTAGTGCCTCCACAGGTCTGTCTGAATAGGACAGGCTGGATGAACAATTTGGAGCAAAAACAATGGGACCCACAGTTCCGGTGGGGGCTTGGGGTGGGGGGAGGTAGGGGGGTAAGGAAGTGGTGTCAACAAACACAGGTACAAGGGAACAACATGCGACCCAAAATGGTAGTGAGGGGGGAGTGGTAGGCCTGGTGGGGAATGAGCAAGGGTAAGGTTGCGTAGAGAAGAGGGATAGCTGTAGCCCAGGTGGGGATGGAGCATGGTGGTAGGGCAGGAGGAAAGTCAAGGGAGATGGAGGAAAGAGCTAGGAGTCAAGGGGCATTTATGGAGGTCTAGACAAAGACATGTACATACAAATATATATATGAGGATAGGGAAATAGATCTATGTGTCTATATTTATAAGTTTAGTATTAAGGTGGCAGAAGGACCTCGGGCCTCTACTCAAGCACTCCCTCAATGCATGAATACTTTCTTTAATTAAATTGGCACTCTACGATGCTCACCCTCCCAACACAACTGCTGAAGCCAAAGCAGGTGAACAAGTAAATGTGGTGAAGAAAACTGATGGTGCCAGGCTATCAAAAGAGATAGTGTCTGGGGTCTTAAAGGCTTGAAGATAAACAAGCGGCCATCTAGCTCAGAAGCAACAAAGCCCACATGGAAGAACACACCAGCCTGTGTGATCGGGTGGTCCCGAAGGGATCAGTTATCAGGCATCAAAGAGCAAAAAAACACATCATTGGGTGCACACCTCCATGATACGATCGCTGAAGACAAATGGGTGCATAAGCAAATGTGGCGAAGAAAGCTGATGGTGCCCGGCTATCGAAAGAGATAGTGTCTGGGGTCTTAAAGGCTTGAAGGTGAACAAGTGGCCATCTAGCTCAGAAGCAATAAAGCCCACAGGGAAGAAACACACCAGCCTGTGCAATCACAAGGTGCCAAAGGGACCAGGTATAAGGCATCATGCAAAAAAAAAAAAAGAATGTGTGTATATGTGTGTGTGTGTGTGTGTGTGTGTGTGTGTGTGTGTATGCCATAGTGAATGAAGGGGGAAGTGCAGAGTGGAGACCCAAGGCCCATTTGTCGGCCAATGGAGATCCCCTCATAGAGGGGTTTAGGAGAGGAGATGGGTCAGTCAGGGTGTGATGTAGTACCGATGAAGAACACAGCTTTCCCCCAGATCCTGGATGCTTCCTCCCCTCAACTACCATGATCCGAATTCTACCTTGCAGAACTGGATGGGGCAGAGGTTGTACACTGGTGCATAGAGGAGCTGGAGGCACAGGGAATCCAGGGTGGATGATACCTTAAGGACCAGGGGTGTGAGGGACGATATTGGGAGAGAGGAGGGTGAGTGGGTTGGAAAGGGGGAACTGATTACAGGGATCCACATGTGACCTACTCCCTGGGAGATGGACCGCAGGGAAGGGGGGGAAGGGAAACTCCGGATAGGGTAAGATATGACAAAACAACAATCTATAAATTATCAAGGGCACGTGAGGGAGGGGGGAGCGGGGAGGAAGGGGAAAAAAAGAGGACCTGATGCAAAGGACTTAAGTGGAGAGCAAATGCTTTGAAAATGATTAGGGCAAAGAATGTACAGATGTGCTTTATACAATTGATGTATGTGTATGTATGGATTGTGATAAGAGTTGTATGAGCCCCTAATAAAATGTAAAAAAAAAAGAACTGGTTCAGGAGGTATTTGGAAGGTAGGCTCAAAAGGACTTGCTGACAACTTGGCGGGGAGGAGGGAGCTGTCACCCAGCCAGCACCTAATGGGGGCTATTAGGTGATGTGGATGGGGAAGCAAGTTTTATGAGGACAGTAATCACTTCTTTGTGAGACAAATTGCGTTTGGAGTGTTTACTGGACATTCTCTTAAAGATCTCCAATAGGCAGCTGTCCAGAAGGCAGCAGTATGTATGGGGTCTGGAGCTCGGGGGAGAGGTCTGGGCTAGGGATACCGATTTGGAAGTCATTAGGGCTCGCAGTGACATAGAACACATGCCTGTGGAAAGGTACTGAATAACCAGGTATTGAATGAAGACGTCACGTATATATCATTTGAAAGAGCTAAGGAAAACCACAGAGATATCTACTTTCCAGCTAATCAGCATGTCTGTTTGAATGACTTAAACATGGTGCTCAGCAGTTGGCAGGATCAAGTGGGCTGAAGTTACCCCTGAACCAACGTTTCCCTAATGGCGTTAGTGAAGTGCTGTTTTAAATGGGAACTCCTTGAAAAGGTGAGTTACCGGACAAGTTCATTTAGAAAAGCCTCCTACATATAGTTTCCGCCTCAAAATTCATAGTATATGTTGTCAGCTTGCAAAGAGGTGGAGTCTAGCCTGTCAATCAGGTTGCAACCTGATGACCTCATTTGGAGGCATGAAGGAGGCGGGACACACACGCACTCTCCCTGGAGAGAGATTCCTGATGGCAAGCCTGATGGAGCTATGCTGATGTGGCCGCTGATGCAGTCAGAGACCTGGAGCTAAAGGAGCCACGTGGAGACCCACACCGATGCGGAGATGCTTATGACGCCACTGGATCCACAAGATTTTCCACCTACTGGTCTGTGATCTTCCTGCATTCAGTTTCATCGCATGTATTGCGTGAGTCAGTCGAGGAAAGCACAGATTGGTATTGGACATCTGGGCTAATATCAGACTTATGGACTTGATCTGGATTGGGCTTGGGTGTTTTCTTAATATACAATTACTCTTCATGTAAAGCTCTTTCTTATACACATATGAGTGTCTCTGAATTTGTTTCTCTAGCCTACCAGGACTAACACAATAAGTTAGCACAAGTCTTTTCTAGAGAACACGAGGTATTCATTAATACCTCATGTTGGGGGTACTAATTAATACTACACTAGTGTTGAGGGAATTCAATTTGGAAGTCACTACCTCAAGCCCCCAAGCATTGGTGATGTCACAACTCAGAATCAGGGATTGAGAGTCTCTTGAAACAGCGCCTGTGGTTAGTTCTCTTTCCCCAGGATCTCGTGGCATTGTGCCTGGCTTTAAAGGGGTGTGTGTGCAGCCAGATGGGTATGATGGGAGTGGCCTGTGCATGAATAAGTGTGGCTATATCTGAAGAGAATTCTGGTCATAAATTGGAACTTGTGAATAAGAAAGCAGACATATAAATAAGTGGAGGTAGATTGAAGCGTGTCGAGGCTTATTGGGTGGCCAGAGGGGGCTAGAAGGAGAAACTAGAGGTATACGTCTGAGGTTTTCACAAGATGAGAGTTGTTAAAATTTGAGCAAGACTTTGGAATTTTTATGAAATTAATTTCAGAGTTGAGATTACATTATAAGGTAGGAAAGCACCCATGGGAGATGATAAAGCCCACACAAGTGTTCATGATAGAAAGGGAGTAAGGGTGTGCTATTGGAGCATGACCAGTGATACTGCTGTATGATGTGGAAACCCTGCTGTTTGTGTCAGTTCACACTTTCAATTAATGACAGAGGAATACCATCCATATCATCTAGAAAGACTAAGGGGGAATGGGATGCTGATTGCTTATGAAAGGCAGAGAAGAAGAAGAAGAAAAAGAAGAAAGAAAGAGGAGGAAGAGGAAGAGAAAGATGAGGAGGAGGAGGAGGAGGAGGAAGAGAAAGAGGAAGAGGAGGAGGAAGAGGAAAAGACCTGGGTGCATCACCTCCATGAAAGCTGGCAAGCTGGTACATTTGTCGAACCCAATAGCAGTCAAATGCAGGTGGACTGACTCAAGCAGACGACTTAGGTGTCTCCAAAACTTCAATTAATGACCTCGGTCAGCGAAGCGTCTGGGGCCAACCCTCTCCGTGAAGGAGGACATCATCCTTGGTAAAGCAGTTGTCGTTATTGTTAGGCACCATGGACTCGGTTCTGACCGATAGTGACATCAGAACAAAGCACTGCCCAATCCCACAGCATCTTCATCATGACTCCTATGCTGGGCACCATTATTGCAGCCACTGTGTCAATCCATCTCACTGAGACCTCTTCCTCTTTTTCTTTTTCATTGCTGCCGCCGCCCCCCACCTCCAGCACACACCCACTCATACACTCTATCAAGCATACTGTCCTTCTCCAGAGACTTGCCTCTCCTGACAACATGTCCAAAGTGTGTAAGGCGAAGTCTCTCCATCCTTGCCTGTAAGGAGCACCCTGTCCTGTTGGCAGTTCATGGTGTTTCCAATATTTGTTTCCAATATTTGTCACCAGCCTTATAACTAATTCAAATGCATCAATTCCTCCTCAGTCTTCCTTATTCAATGTCCAACTTTCACATGCACATAAGGCGATTGAAAATAACATGGCTGGCTGGCTGGATGGCTGGATGGATGAATTGTGAAAAGAGCTGTACAAGCCCCCAGTAAAATGATTTTTTTCAAAAGAAAATAGCATGGCTTGAGTCGGCGTACCTTAGTCCTCAAAGTAACGGTAGAGAGGGTCAGCGAAAAACGGAAACACCCTCACTGATGTGGATTCACTCCGGGATGGCAACCATAGGCCCCAATGTAGAAATGATTGTGACGATGGCAAAGAGCCGGGCAGGGCTTTGTTCTATTGTGCGTAAGTTCACGAAGTGTCCGAACTGGCTTGGCAGCACCTAACAAAAACCACAAGGGGGTTGAGGTCACCGGCGTGCTCACTACACAGAGGCCGAAGTACCCGTGAAACGCAGTCAGAGTAGAGCAGAGAATGGTGTGTGCAAAGAACGCAGGCTTCCATTTCAGCTATGCCCAGGGCTTCCCTTTGCCCGCAGAAGGCAAGGCAGAGCCACCTATGTGTCAAAAACTCTGAATCATGCAGGATGAAGGAATTCCACAGATGATGAAGGTTTTAAATTATATATTATCTTATTCATTTTCTTTTCTTTTTTTTACTAGGGGATCATCCAACTCTTATCACAATCCATACATACATCAATTGTGTAAAGCACATCTGTACATTCATTGCCCTCATCATTCTCCAAACATTTGCTCTCCATCTTATTCATTTTCTGTTTCTGTTGAGAATATACATAGCAAAACCTGTATCAATTCAGCAGTGTCTACGTCGATTAGTGATTACATTGATTACACTGATTACATTGATTACACTGATTACATTCTTGGTATCGTTACATTCTCACCCTCCATTCTGGTGTTCACTCTACATTCCTACCTAACCTTTCAAGTTGCTGTTTTCTGCTTGATTGCATATCCCACTGTCACTGAACCAATTTGACTCCCAGAGACCCAACAGAGTCCATACAGAGAGATCTTAAAAGGGCATCATGCTCAAGGCAGACATTCTTTCCTGAGTAAGCTATTGTTTAAGATTTCAGCCCCTCCCTCCAGAAGAATTTATTTCAGAGGACAGCACTGAATCTCCAGCTCAGGGAGAGGGACATGTCTGATCAGAGCGCACAGGAGCAGATAAAGGGGGAGGAGGAGAGAGTGGAGCACATCCTGGCCCACCAGGCCTTGAGGACGATGTTCCCACTCAGAGCAGCCAGTCCACAGAGAGGATCACATGGCCAGCCCCACTATGAGACACGACATCCCTCACTGACCCATAGCCCTACAGGGGACAACACTGGAGACAAAGGGTGGGAATTGCACCCGAACTGATCCCACCACACCAAGGCAAAACACTAAGGGGGTGCAACAGAACAGCAAGGGAATGGAGCGACCAGGTCCCCAGGGAATGCTGAAGGTGGACTTTGGGACCAGGGTTTGTACCCCAACAGACTGGACTGGAAAACACTCCTAAAGGCCAACAATAGTCCTTGAACTAACTACAAAAAAAAAAGATTTCAGAACCTATAAGGACAGCAAGGGTTGAGGGGTGGGGGGGGGTGCACTTTGGGGAGTGGGTTTAAAAGGGAGAATATGTCAAGGAGTCCGGGAAGATAAAAATGTTTGGAAACTGATTATAGAAGCTATTGTACAATTCTGCTTGATGTGATTGAACTGTGGGATGATATATGCATTCCTTCTCAATAATAAATTAAGAAGAAGATTTTAGGGAATATTTTTGTTTTGAGGTTTGAAGAGTGTTTCGGGACAATCGTTTCAGAGTTCATCCAACCTCCATGGCTGAAGAAAGTCTAGAGTCCATGAGCAAGTATGATTCTGTTCTGCGTTGATCAGGATTATTCCATCGACTCTGATCAAAACGTTCTGTTACGGTAGCCAGCCGCCATCTCGTTCGTTGGGACTCATGGCAAAGGAGGCAATTGCTCATGGAGGTAACAAGTCACACATTCTAGTTCCTCCTCAAATTTCTCCTCTCCTTCTTCAGTTGCCCCAACCAAATACAAAGGAATTACTCTGCCTTGGTCACTTGCAAGTTTTTGAGACCCTTGGCACTAGAGGTTAGAATAGAGATACTCAACACGTCAAGGATGGCAAGATTTTGTCTTACCTACTTTGGGCATTTTGTCAAGAGAGACCAGTCCCTGGAGAATGACATCATGCTTGGTAACGTGGAGGGACAGTGAGAGAGAGGAAGGCCCTCTAGGGATGAGCTGACACGGTGGCTGCAACAATGGGCTCAGTCTTAGGGAATGATGCAGGACCATGCCGTGTTTTGATTGTAGATAGAAAGTGCTTTGAAAATGGCAAAGGCAACATATTTACAGATGCGCTCGACACAGTGGATGGATGGATGGATGGATGGATGGATGGATGGATGGATGGATGGTAGTGATAAGAGCTGTACAAGCCCCCAGTAAAATGATTTTTTTAAAAGAAGACGTGTGCTTCTGATTGAATCTTCACAAAATAAATATGCTCATGTGCTCAGCTCCCAGCTTAAGAACCAAACCACTACCCACCAAGAGTCATGGGTCACCTACTCAGAAACCGCAGCAGAGCCTGCAACAAAATAGCATCTAAGTCAGACCTGTATAAGGTATTGCAGACACTCTAAAATTTAGCGCTTTTCTTTTAATCATTTTATTAGGGGCTCTTACAACTCTTATCATAAGCCATATATACATCAATTGTGTAAAGCACATCTGTACATTCATTGCCCTCATCGTTCTCAAAACATTTGCTCTCCACTTAAGCCCCTCACATCAGGTCCTCATTTTTCCCTTCCCTCCCCGCTCCCCGCACTCCCTTGAAGCCTTGATAATTTATGAATTATTATTTTGTCATATCTTGCCATGTCCAACGTCTCCCCTCATCCACTTTTCTGTTGTCCATCCCCCCAGGGAGGAGGTCACATGTAGATCCTTGTAATCAGGTCCCCCTTTCTAACCCACCCTTCCTCCACCCTCCCAGTATGGCCACTCACATCACTGGTGCCAAAGGGATCATCCACCCTGGATTCCCTGTGTTTCTGGTTCCTATCTGTACCAGTGTCCATCCTCTGGTCTAGCCAGACTTGCAAGGTAGAATTCGGATTATGATAGTGGGGGTGGGTGGGAACTAGAGGAAAGTTGTATTTTTCATCGTTGCTACATCGCACCCTGTCTGGCTCGTCTCCTCCCCGAGACCCCTCTGCAAGGGTATCTCCAGTGGCCTACAAATGGGCAAATTTAGTGCTTTGTACATTTCCTTGGACTGTCTTATACAATGGGCTATAATAACAATCTGTATCAAATAACCCTAATAGAATGTGCTGGTGGCCTGTCTTAACTAACCCCAGGGAAAGCAAATCTTCCTCAAGTTCAGACGTGGGCCTGTGTCTAGGTCAGCAGCCTGTCAGCAAGAAGCAGAAGTGTGGACAGGTACGCAGCCAGATGCTGGATCAGCCATTTCACTTTGGCCAGGCGTTATGTAATTTTCACTGTACAGCATTCCCTACTTTTGATCAAGAATTTCTTGGAGCATGCTTGCTTCTGTGTGAGCCTTTTCCCCCACAAGGTTCTTGCGGACACTTAGCATTTTAAAACTTCCCGCAGACGGGTGAGTCCCCATTAGGCATCTTCACCACCATCCCTATGGCATCCTGCTGCAGTGACCTGGGCGACTGTTGGGAGTGTGGCTGTGTAGAGGAAACCACTTGATCGTTTCAAACGTCTGAGCCAGGGGGCGCTATTCCCCCATTTGGCTATACAAATGAACAGAATCGATGTATATCTTTTTTTTCAAAGACCTTAAAGTGGTATTTTGAGTTGCAGCGCTGGTTCCGCATTCCATACATTGTCTCGAAGAACAACTAAAATAATTGCTAATTTATCCTAACAATACTCCCCAGAGTGACTGGGTTTTTGTTTTTTGTTTTTTAATTTAAAAGAGAATGGCCCTCAGAGCTAAAGTTTCCCACCCATAAGAACTCTGTGCACAACAAGTCAAAGTTCAAAAAGACCCTTAAGAGCAATGGCTTGTGTGCGTTACCTGAAGTTCCATGAAAGCCAGAAATCTGGACAGTAGACTAGGAGGTACACCAGGTACCAACCCAAACCAAACTCACTGCCTTTGCGTCCATTCTGAATCACAGCAACCTTCCAGGACAGAGAACTGCCTTCTGTACGTGTCTGAGACTGTGGCTCTTTCCAGGAGTAGAAAGCCTCCTCTTTCTCCCCTGGATCAGCTGATGGTTTCAAATAGCTGACCTGGAGGGAGGCAGCCCAATTTCTTAATGTATTAATTCTTCTTTCTAAGGGTTTAAAAATGTTTCCTTTGTGGTCTTAATTTTATTTCGTCTCATATTTAACAGCATAACAAGAAATCATACCATCCTAACCCATTAGGTAGGTATTTTAGGAGAAAGCAGAAAAATGCTTTCTTATATCCAGAAAATAAACATGGAGATGTCAGCAAAATTCTCACCAAAAAAACACACAGTAACTCTTCAATCCACTCAGTCCTATTGAAGGAGTTCTGTCGCATGCAGCTCTGAGTCTGGCTGTGAGCCTGGTAAGTGCTACGCAACATTCTGGAAATCCTGGCGAGAAGGACGAGGCTTTCTGCTCCCATAAAGACTTACAGCCCCACCCTGCAGTGACATGACAGGTTGGGACGCCTGGAGCAGGGGTCTGTACTGGGAAGAATGGATCCAGGAAGGCCCCCACTAACATCAACCCCGATCCTTAGGGTCAGCAGAGCCCAGTGGAAAGAGAGCTGGAACTGTGTAGGACAGCAATGCAAACAAACGTTGCGGCTCCAGGTGAAGCTGTGCTCACACAGACTCCTCGTACCGATGTTGTCGGGAGTACTAGGTCATAGGGAAAATTGATGATGATAAGAGTGTAGTCAACTTATACCCCAGGGAAATGATTGACAATGCTGGACTTCTTTGTTTATATACGTTTTTGCTTTCCTCCTTGTAGCTTGCTTTTTTTGTGTGGTGTTTTTTTTTTTCTTTCTCTTTGGGTGTGTGTGTGCTGTTTGTTTGGTTGCCGGTTGGCTTATGGCTGCTATTGGTGCAGCTGATATTACAGGGTGTGATTTTGTCATATCATGAGTGCCAAAGTAAACCTGAGACCTGCAAACCCCATGGACAAGCAGATGGAGCCTGGGCTCCTACTTAACTCTAGCCCCAACTCAAGAACAGTTAGTTCTGATAACATGGCCCAGCTCAACACTCACCTTCATGAAAGGATCACTGAAGATAAGGGCGCCACAGCAAAGTGTGGTGAAGCAAGTAGATGGTGCCCGGCTATCAATCAAAATAATGTCTGGGGGTTTTAAAGGCTTGTATTCAAACAAGCAGCCTTCTAAACAAGGAGTCAACTAAAGCCACACAGAAGACTCACCAGCTTGTGTGATCCGAAGATGGCAATTGAACGATTCTAATATGGTGAAAAGAGAAGTATCAGAGCTAAAAGTATGAACACCCAATTTTCAGAAGGCTGTGGAGGACAGTGGGAGCCCCAAACCCATCTGCAGAACATCTAGTCAGACCGAGCCGCTGGCTGATCTGCTTTAGCCACAGACGAGAGTCTCAAACAGCCTTACTAGCAGGCAGAGACCATTGGAATCTTGAAGATGCTGGATTGAACCCAGTACTTAGCCAGATGACCTCCCTGTAGACCTGACCCGAGTTGGTTCTGGGTACAAGTATCTCTTATTGTTTCATGACAGAAATTTCTTCCCTGGCTTGTGGAGTGTTGATGAGGCTCTTTTCTTTCATCCTTACCACCTTATTTCGATTTTGCTTTTAATTGTTTCTGTTGGGTTTCCCAGTTTGGGAAGCACGGGGGAGTGGATGCAGAGTGATAAGAGCTGATACAAGGGTTGAGAGGGGATGCAGTTGCGGGGGGGTTGGTAGGGAGGGGAAGGGGATTTGAAGAATGAAAAATGAAGGCAGGAGGGGGAGAGAGCACTAGAACTGACTGGGCTTACACAATTCATTTTAAAGACAATTTATGGGGTGGGGGTGTCCTAAAATTGATTTGGTAATGATTGTCAACTTCTCATTGATGTGATTGAAGGATTCAACTATCGAATTGTGTGCTACGTAACTTATGTGCCAATAAAAGTTTTAGAAAATATTTACAACCTGGTGCAGATAGGAGCTGGAGGCACAGGGAATCCAGGGTGGATGATATCTTCAGGACCAGGGGTGTGAGGGGAGATACTGGGAGGGTAGAGGAAGAGGGTAGGTTGGAAAGAGGGAACCGATTACAAGGATCTACAAGGATCTACATGTGACCTCCTCCCTGGGGGACGGACAACAGAAAAGGGGGTGAAGGGAGATGCCAGACAGGGCAAGATATGACAAAATAACGATGTATAAATTATCAAGGGCTCATGAGGGAGGGGGGAGCGGGGAGGGAGGGAAAAAAAGAGGACCTGATGCAAAGGGCTTACATGGAGAGCAAATGCTTTGAAAATGATGAGGGCAAAGAATGTACAGATGTGCTTTATACAATTGATGTATGTATATGTATGGTTTGTGATAAGAGTTGTATGAGCCCCTAATAAAACGTTTAAAAACAACAACAAAATATTTACAACCAAGGAAACCCACAGGAGTATTCTCTGTCCTACAGGGTCGACCATGAGTTGGAAGTGACTTGTTGGCAGTGAGTTTTTTGTTCAGTTATTGGTTGTTTTCATAAGTCCAATCCAACCCATCATTCGTTGAAATACATCAGTCAAGGGCTTTCAAGCAAAGGCACAGAGCAAAAGTTTATCTGCAGGTGACAAAACTTAATATGGCCATGATTAATTTATAATGCTAGTACTTCTTAAACAAAGCCCGGTGGACATCAGTTAATCCATTCAGAGAATGACCTTTCTAGAGGTCTGGCTCTACATCTCTCCCTAGGAACCCAGTGGGGTAACCGACTTTACATCCTAACTCTGCCACCTGTTGGCAGACGGTTCCCTGGCGTGTGGCTGCCGTTAAGTGCCGTCAAGTTGGCTCCACCCACAGAGACGTTGTCCACTTCAGAAACTGGGGTGACAATGTAGTACTTTGGCAGGGAGACAGATGGAGGTCTGTGCAGTACCTGCTAGAAGGTGCTTCAACACTAGGACCTGGCTCTTCTTTGCAGAGAAACTTCTTGAAAAGTAGTGGAGAAAGCAGCACGGCAGAGAGGCCCCACCTCATCTCCTTTGGCCACACAGGTAGACAGCAACTCCACACAAACCCACGAGAGAGTGCTCCCAAGGTCCTCCAGTTCCATGCTGCGTCCCAGCATCTTTTTCAGGGGCACCCCCACATCCCCAGGCAGTTCTCATGATTACAGGGGAACTTACCAGGTTAGCACAAGTCAAGGTCAGTAAAAAGTAAGGATGCAGTCACTGATCCACAGCCACACCTTGCCTCAGCCAGCAGCCACGTGTCTGTCCCTGGTCTTCAGCCTCTTGGTCATGGGGTCCCTTGGTCTCTGTCTCAGTGGGACAGGAAGCCTGCCTGCCGCTCCACCTCACTGTCTCGCAGTCTCAAAGGTGCAGCCCCTGCTCTGTCTTGGGGTAGCCCCTTCACTTTCTTCCGTGGTCTCTGGTCTCGGTCTCTGCTATTGTAGGCAGAGAACTTGAACATGCTCCACTGAAGACTCTTCTTCCTGATGGTCCCGGGATTCTCTCAGTTCCTGCTTCTGAGATGGCTCTCTTACACACAGGGGAGTGTTGACGAAACCTCACCAGTCCCCTCGATTAGTGTTTCACAGCCCCTACCTGCCTGGTCTCACCCGGACATCTGGTGGCAGTTACAGAGACCAGGATAGAAGACCCACATTATCAAAATGCAAGTCCTCACGTGTCCACCCATCCAAAAGCCCAGCTCGCTGCCACGGGCTGGATTCTGACTCATGGACAGTTACCATTTCCATAAACCAGGGAGCTAATCTTTGTGAAGTTGCTAGTGAACTGTGCTGAAAGGCTGTACTCTCCTTCGGTGGTAGCTAACTGTGAACCATTTTCTCTGGTTGCTAATAGTTCATATAGAGGGAGATTGTGTTAGCCCAGGTAGACTAGAGCAACAAATCGAAAGAAATGCATATGTGCACATAGAAATGTTTTATATAAAGGGTCATTAATTGTACATTAAGAAAGCATCCCAACCCAGGTCAGTAGTCCAAGCCTATAAGTCCGATATTAGCCCATATGTCCGATACCAATCTATAAAGTCCTCTTCAGACTCACGAAACACATGCAATGACGCCAAATGTAGGATGATCACATGCCAGTAGGTAGAAAGTCTTTGGATCTAGTGACATTGTAAGCATCTCAGTGTTGGCAGGGGTCTCTACATGGCTTCTCTGACTCCAGAAGTCTGGTTGCATCAGGGCAGGGCTTCTCCAGCTCAGGGCACTAGTGTAGCTTCATGTGTCTTGTCAGCTGCAATGTCTCCCAGGGAGTGACCTGAGAGAGAGATCTGTCTCCCGCCTCCAAGGAGGAAAACACAGGAGTTCCCAGAATTCTCAGGAGAAGGCCATGCCCACACAGAGGCCTCCTTGGCTATGACCCAGTTGACAGACCAGACTCCACCCCTTTACTCTTAATCCTCTCGAGTCCCAAATTGACTCCAGATTATATACCTACCATACCACAGAGAAATTAGAGTTCTTCAGCATATTATTCTTAAAGGGTTTGTGAAGATTTGAAGTTTTTCCAAATAAAAAGATGGAGAGAAAAAATATAGCACAAAAAAAATCCTGTCGGTTTCCCTTTCTGTCCCCTGGATTCTTAGGAGGAGACCATGGCCAGAGTTGGTAACGGCCCTAGACGGTGGTCAGTGGTCCACACAGAGTCGATTCTGGCCTGTGGCGACCCCGTCCAGGTGGGCAGCGTGGACCTGCTCCATCAGGGTCTCCAGGCTGTGACCTTTCGTCCCACAGGGACCTTTTGTCCCTGTGAGAGTTCAAGCCATCAAACTTCTGTTTGCAGTCGGCTGCCTCCAACACGGAAATCACCGTGTCAGTGTTAGTAAACACGGACTTGCACGGGGCTGCTGCCTGGACATCTTCCCTCAGGCCTGCCCACCCAGGGACTTCTTGGGGTGCTGGGGTCCTGCCTGAGGGCATGGGTTTGTGTACTTCTTGGGGAAGAATGCCCAAAGTTGTCTCTCAGAACAGTGGACTCCTTTATGAATATGGAGACAGAGGACGGTCAGAGGAATATGCAAACAGTCCAGGGTCCAGGGGAAGTCCAGTGGGGGGAGGAAGTCTCAGGAGTCTCTTCTCAATGTGACCCGTGTCCACTTCTAAGTTGGAAAATTGCCACGGAGTGCAGGCTGGGCAGGGTTGTTTAGACCTGCTGCCCTCTGGCCACGTTGGGTCTGGGCTTTGTGGCCTTGCCAAACACCACCGAACTTCCCCCTGGCCGAGAAATTTCTTGTTGACTAAGAGCAAATTCTGCCCTGAACCAGGCAGTCTACGTCCTGAGGACCAATACAATAGGCATAGGGTAATTTTTGTATCTCAATGTGGGGCTTCTCATCAGGAGGAGAATAGAAAACCCCCTCTGTCTCCCCTGGAGCTGGTGGTTTTGAACTGGTGACCTTGCAGTTAGCAGGCCAGCACATAACTCCTACCCCACCAAGACCAAGGGCTCTTTTAGGCTTATACAGTAGTTGATAATAGGTACCCCCTCACTGTCATAGAGTACCCTAGAGGATTTCCAGTCCTGTCGATTTTTATGGAAACAAACCACCTTAACTTTCTCCCTCAGAGCACTTTGAACTGCCAACCCTGTGGTGGTTAGCCCAGTGCCTAATCCACCGAGCCACCAGGTAGTAGTGTATCAGTGTTGATTTCCTAGTTTCCCTACTGGCACTTGGGTCATGTAAGATACTCACCTGGGGGACACTGGGGAAAGGTAAACTATTTATTTAATATATCTGTGAGTCTAAAATTACCCTCAGGTTTCCTTACACCTCGATCCAGGTTCCTTTTCCTCTGACCAGAGCATGTGCACCGATTCTTCGCTTTCTAAGTTATTAGCATACGCAGTTCTTTGAAAGGTGGTAACCCAGAAACTTGTCTTAGAAACGGTGTCCTGTGAAGTTGCCCCTTGAATCCTTAACACACCACCACGCCTTAGTTATTCGCATGCTGGCCAGTAGGTGGAAGCACGCGATCACGTTCTGCTCAGCAACACCTCAGCCAAAAGGACAAGGCATTTGTGAAGAGGGAGGTGCAACCCAGAGAAGCCCACACACAGGAGCTCCAGGTGACAGTCACTGTGCGACGTATAATCACTGTACAGAGATGCCCTTCTTGTAGGCACTTCACTGATGAGGCACTGAGGGATGAACTTGTAAACAGTGATGTAAGGCTTGGAGGCAAATGATCCAACCTCACCCCACGCTGGACCCACCCTGTTCTCTCCCCAGTCCAGAAATAACTAGGGACGGCCTAGGCACTGGGTGTTTAATGGCGTCCTGCTTAAGGCATCACGAAGGGTGAACTGGAAATTTTTAAAATTATTTTATTGGGAGCTCTTACAGATATTTTAACAATCCATAATTCAATTACGTGAAGCCTCCTTGTGCACTTGGTGCCACCATCGTTTTCAAAACATTTCCTTTCTTCTTAAACTCTTTGATATCAGCTCCCCTTTATTCCCCCCCTCACCCTACCCCCTAGGAACCCTTACTATTATATATATATATATATATATATATATATATATATGTAGTAGTACTATTGTCATACCTTACAACTTCCAATGTAACCAACCATTCACCTACAATTCAGTTATCCATTCCCCTCAAGGGGGTGGGGGGTTATACAGTCATCATTCCTCGAACAATCTTTATACAAATCACCATACGAAAAATATAAAAATAAATAAAATAAAACAAATCACCATATGAAGGTCAAACACGATGAATGAGGTGAACCTAAGACCCATGACAGTAAGGGGAGGAAATATTTAAGAACTATTTAGAGGATAGTTAATGTGTTTCATCAGTGCTACCCTGCACCCTGGATGTGTCATCCCTTCTGTGTGACCCTTCCGCGAGGGACTGTCCAACCATCTTACAGGTGTGTTTGGAGTCTCCACTTTGTCAGCGCTTCTTCATGTCAATTTGATTGCTTGTTTCTGAACTTCTGATACCTGTCCCTGTCAACACCTCATGATCACACTGGTTGGTATGCTTTTGCTTCCCTGCTAGATGGCTGTTGTTGCTTCCCTGCTAGATGGCCGCTTGTTTAACTTCAAGCCTTTAAGACCCCAGATGCTATTACTGTACCTTTTGATAGCTGAGCACCATCTGCTTTCTTCATCACATTTGCTTATGCACCCATTTTGTCTTCGGCGATTGTGTCGGGTAGGTGAGCATCATACATTGCCACATTATTAGAACAAGCTGTTCTTTAAATGAGGTAAGATTTAAATAGAGACCCAAAACCCATCTGCTTTCTTGTTATACATATATGCTATATAATATATATATACACACACAAATGCACCTATCTTTATATATTTACATCTATGCCTATCTATATAAATACTTTCTTGGTCTTTCTTCTTTTTCTTGTTTCTTTTCTCTTGCCCCACTATCATGGTTACCCATTGTTCACCTCTCAGTAATTCCTGTCAGATACATTTCAATTGATCAGACCAGGAACATGACACCCTCCTCACAGTCAATTTTAGATCCTCTGTATCGTTACTCACTCCCTTCCCTGCCCCCATCTCCTCTCCCATGTCTTCAGCGTTAGTGTCTGAGGGGTGTGCTTTCTACAAGACCCATTGCTTTTGAACTGGAAAATGTTAAGGCTTTCCCAAGAATGAATTACAAAGAAACTTTTAAACATCCACAAGATAATGTTCTACAGCCTACTATGGTGAGTAGCCAGTGGGGTCTTAAAAGCAGGTGAGTAAAAAAATAATAAAAATAAAAGCTGGTGAGTAGCCATGTAGGGCGCAACTATTGATTTCTCCCTGTCTGGAGTAAAGAAGGGTGAAGAAACAGAGAAACAGTTAGTCCAAAGGTAGAATAGTCCGCATGAGCCTCCGCTTCCTGAGACCAGAAGAACTAGAGGGTGCCCTGCTATCACTATTGATCGCTCTGGAAGGGATCGCAGCAAAGGTCTTGGTTACAGTGGGAGAAAATTATGGAACAAAACTCAAAATCATGAAGAAGGTGGGAAGAGAATGAGGTTTACTGGCCTGATGGAGACTATGGCCCTTAGCCACTCTTTAGGCTGGAAATGAACTCACCCCCACAACTCAACTTTCTGCTACACAAGAGATAAATTAAAAGGGACTACAAATAATACCAGGGAAATATTCACTCTTCAGAACATTGTTTCTCAAAGTGGGTGATACTGCCCCCTGGGGGACATTGACATGGTCCAGGGAGGGGCTGCAAAAACAGATACCTACACTTTGTCCTGGATTATGGGCTATGGTACAAATGTCTTTAATTGCCAGTGGAATGCTGAGTAACTTTTTCCCCCCCTATAGAGGTGGTGGTAAATAGTTACCTGGCAGGGGAGATACCATGATCACGAAGGTGGTTTTCCCAGGGCAAGGTTTATCCATTGCACTCCGGAGGTGCTGACCCCTGCGGTTTCCCCAAATGTGGAAAACTCGACTGCATGATTTGTGGTAGCAGGTGACGGCATTTGTGCTCGCCCCTGATTTTTTTCTTTAAATAAAGGTGATGGTGATCCCAACAAGTGTGGGAACCTATGTTTAGGACAATCAACCGTATAGAACAAAAAGCAGCATGTGCCCAGGGATAAAGCTCAGAAGGCATTGAACAATTTGGAGGCGAAAACAACAGGACCGACAGTTCCAGGTGGACGTGGGAGAGGGGGAGGTGGGGGGAAAGGTCCTGGTGTTAACAAACAAACCCAGGGACAAGGGAACAAGTGATCCAAATTGGTGCTGAGGAGGGTGTAGGAGGCCTGGTAGGGCATGATCAAGGGTAATGTAACTGAGAGGAATTACTGAAACCCTAATGAAGGCTGAACAGGATAGTAGGACAAGAGGAAAATCAAAGGAAAAAGCTAGGAGGCAAGGGGCATTTGGAGGTCTAAATAAAGGCATGTACATATGCAAATATATTTATATATGAAGATGGGGAAATAGATCTATGTGTCTATATTTATAGGTTTAGTATTAAGGTAGCAGAAGGACATTGGGCCTCCACTCAAGTACTCCCTCAATGCAAGAATACTTTCTTCTATTAAATTGGTAATCTATGATGTTCACCTTCCCAACACAACCACTAAAGACAAAGTAGGTGAATAAGCAAATGTGGTGAGGAAAGCTGATCGTGCCCGGCTATCAAAAGATATAGCATCTGGGGTCTTAACGGCTTGTAGGTAAACAAGAGGCTGTCTAGCTCAGAAGCAACAAAGCCCACATGGAAGAAGCACACCAACCTGTGTGACCACAAAGTGTCGAAGGGATCAGGTATCAGGCATCAAAGAACAAAAATATCTTATCATAGTGAATGAGGAGGGAAGGGCAGAGTGGAGATTCAAAGCCCATTTGTCAGCCACTGGAGGGTCTTGGGGAGGAGATGAGCCAGTCAGGGTGTGATGTAGCAATGATGAAACATACAACTTTCCTCTAGTTTCTAAATGCTTCCTCTTCCCCCACTATCATGATCTGAATTCTACCTTATAAATCTGGCTAGACCAAAGGATGTACACTTATACAGATAGGAACTGGAAACACAGGGAATTCAGGGCGGATGATCCCTTCAAGACCAGTGGTGTGGGTGGCGATACTGGGAGGGTAGAGGAAGGGTGGCTTGGAAAAGGGGAACCAATTACAAGGATCTACATGTGACCTCCTCCCTGCGGGACAGACAACAGAAAAGTGGGTGAAGGGTGATGTTGGACAGGGCAAGATATGACAAAATAATAATTTATAATATCAAGGGTTCATGAGGGAGCAGGGAGGGAGGGGTAAAAAACGAGGAGCTGATGCCAAGGGCTTAAGTAGAAAGCAAATGTTTTGAGAATGATGAGGGCAATGAATGTACAAATGTGTTTTACACTATATATATATATATATATATATATATAGTGATAAGAGTTGTATGAGCCCCTAATAAAACGATTTTTAAAATTCAAGAAAAAAAAAAGCTCAGAAGGCAGAAGAGGATGAGAAAGAGGGATGGATGGAAGCAGTAAGCACAGAAAGAAACGGAAAGAACGTTGTCACATAGTGGGACCTGCAAGCAACAACGCAACATACCAGTAGGTGTGAGTTATGGAATGGAAAACCAATTTGCTCTGTAAATTTTCACTCACATCACAATCAAAAGCTACATAGAAAAACCGTAACTCCAAAAACTCGCCCATCAATATAAACAAACATCCTCACCTCAACTGATACGCAATATCAGGATAAATGGAGAGAAGATTGTCGGTGTGGAGAATTTCAGTTTACTTGGGTGTACAATCTGTACTTTCAGAAGTAGCCATTACGAAACCAAAGAACACATTGCATTGGGCAAGTCTGCTTTAAATGACCTCTCTAAAATGTTTAAAACGTAAAGATGTCCCTTTGAAGACTAAGGGGATGCCCGACCCAAACCACAATATTTTCAGTCACTTTTATTTTAAAACATTTTATTAGGGTCACATACAACTCTTTTTTTTTAAACATTTTATTAGGGGCTCATACAACTCTTATCACATTCCATACATATACATACATCAATTGTATAAAGCACATCTGTACATTCTTTGCCCTAATCATTTTCTTTTTTTACATTTTATTAGGGGCTCATACAACTCTTATCACAATCCATACATATGCATACATCAATTGTATAAAGCACATCCGCGCATTCCCTGCCCCAATCATTCTCAAAGCATTTGCTCTCCACTTAAGCCCTTTGCATCAGGTCCTCTTTTTTTTTACCCCTCCCTCCCCGCTCCCCCCCTCCCTCATGTGCCCTTGGTAATTTATACATTGTTATTTTGTCATATCTTGCCCTGTCTGGCGTCTCCCTTCACCCCCTTTTCTGTTGTCCGTCCCCCGGGGAGGAGGTCAGATGTAGATCCTTGTAATCGGTTCCCTCTTTCCAACCCCCTCTCCCTCCATCCTCCCAGTATCGGCCCTCAAACCCCTGGTCCTGAAGGTATCATCCGCCCTGGATTCCCTGTGCCTCCAGCTCCCATCTGCACCAGTGTACAACCTCTGCCCTATCCAGACTTACAAGGTAGAATTCGGATCATGGTAGTGGGGGGGGAAGTCACTTCTTTTTTTTTTTCACTCACTTCTTACACTGGGCAATAAATTAGGGAGTTCAAATTATTGGCACGTTTAAATTACAGTGTTAGTGAAGAGTATTGAATATAAAATGGGCCACCAGAGGGAGAACAAATCTGTCTTGGAAGAAGTACAGTCAGCGTGCCTCTTAGAAGTGAGGATGGCGAGACTTCATCTCACATAGTAGGACATCTTCTCAGGAAGGACCATATCCCTGGAGGAGGATCGCATGCTTGGTATCAGCCCAAAAGAGGAACCCCTCCCCCACCAATGAAAGGGTTTGACACAGTAGTTACAATAGGTTCCAAGATACCAATGATTTTTAAGATGGTGTAAGGCCAGGCAGTGTGTCATTCCACAACTGTGCAGAGGGTCACTATGAGTTGAAACCAACCTGGTAGCACCCAACAACAACAGGAAGTGCCGAGCCAGGACTTGGGGTAAACCCATCTTCTATTGAGCAGAAACATGTTCCAAGTTCATGTCTTTGATCTGTGAAGGAGTGGGACCCCCAAATTACTTTGGTTTCCAGCCACAGGCACCGAGAGTTCTCTGGTGAAGTGAAATTGTTCCCACTGTAACAAGGGAAATGGATAGCAGGCCTCTCTTGCTTTGAATTTAGGGTTTGTTGATCCATGAAGCTAATTATGCATTATAAATAAGTTCCTGACCAGGATTGCTCCTGACAGAAGTTTGTCTTCCACCCAAAGCTACTAATTTTTTCTTTGCTGCTTAAGGTCATTTATTGAATTTGAAATTCAAAAGGAGGGCCAGAGCCCATCCGGTGGCCTGATATCCGTTGATCTCAATAAAACAAGGAGCGCCATGTTCAATCATGGTAAAATTACAGCCAGCAGTTGAGCTTCAGTATTCCCTCCTTGTGTCGTAAGTCTCGTTGCAACTTGTTTCTTGCTTCGATCCATTTGTCTTTTCTGGAATCAGCTGCTAGCGGAAAATTGGCAGCTCAAACCTACCAACGGCTCCACAGGAGAAGGGCGAGGCAGTCCGTCTGCTTCCATGAGGATTCACAGCCTTAACAATCCTGTGCAGCAGTTCCGACCCACGGGCTTGCTACAGGCTGGAGTCCATTCAATGGCAGTGGGTTTGCTTTTATGTGCCTACCAATAACTTCTTGGAATAGGGTCAAATGTTTTTGAGCTTTCATTATTTTTAATGCCACTTAACCGAGCCTTCATAGAAATGATGAGGAGATTTAAAATACATAGTCTAGTAGTATTTCATCTCTGACCTTCCTAGACGGAGGGCTTCTCTGTTTCATCCCACTGTGCCACCTGACTCACCTCTCCTTTTACAGCTGAAGGTGAATGGATGTGAAGTGTAAAGGCCAAAGCTTCTTTCTTTCTTTCTTTCTTTCTTTCTTTCTTTCTTTCTTTCTTTCTTCCTCCTCCTCCTCCTTCTCCTCCTCCTCTTCCTCCTCCTCCTCCTCCTCCTCCTCCTCCTCCTTCTTCTTCTTCTTCTTCTTCTTCTTTTGGAACCCAAAGCTTCTGACCAGAGAATTTCTTGCTTCTTTGAAGCTTCTCTCAGTGTAACCTCAATTAGGTTTCAAACCAACCAAAGAAGGAAAAGAAATCAATTTAAAGACCTCCTTTCCACCTGCCCTAATCCATAGCCTGCTGCCAATGGGCAGATGGTCCTAGTGGAATCAGCTCAGAGAGCACCCAGCAGCATTAGAATTCTCGGTTACCTTTGCTGCCAGCACCCTGAAACTCCCACCCAGCTCGACCAGCAGAGCAGCAAGTTAGGACATGGGAGGGATGTGGCCTTAAGAATGAACCAGAGGGTGGGCGGGGAGGGAGGGGGGAAGTGAGGAGCTGATGCCAGGGGCTTAAGTGGAGAGCAAATGTTTTGAGAATGATGAGGGCAATGAATGAACAAATGTGCTTTACACAATTGATGTATGTATGGGTTGTGATAAGAGTTGTATGAGCCCCTAATAAAATGATTAAAAGAAAGAATGAACCAGAACCTATCAGAATCCCTGAAGTGTAGGCTTGAAAGATACCAATAGTAGGAGAGACAAGGGCAAGCTTAAAGGATCCAGCCCAGTAGGCGCCGTTCCTGAGTTTCTGGCCCAGGCCCAGTTGGGACCACCTTTGAGGGCAGCAACTATCTTTGAAGAAGCCTCCAAATCTAGCCCAGAGTAACAGTCCTAGCACGTGAGGGGCTAGATAATAGATGGTTCTCGGTGTTTCCTGAGAAGGAGCCGTAGAAGCTAGAGGCACAGACACCGTTCTGAGGTCTGTGTGCTTGTGGGGCCAGCGGCTTCTCTGCATGCTCCAGCACCTTCCAGTTCACCCAGCAGGCCCTGCCACAAAGCCCCAAGGCTGTGGGTACGTGCTCAGGCGCTAACCGAAAGGTTGGCCCTTCAAACCCGCACGTCGGCCGCTCTGGGAGAGAAAGATCCGGCAGACTGCTTCCAGAAAGCTTTCCAGCCCTGGGAATTCTGTCAGGCTGTTCTTCTCCATTCTGTCGGGTCACTGTGAGTCTGAACTGAGGCAGGGCAGCGAGGTGGCTGAACTGAGGCAGGGCAGCGAGGTGGCTTTTGTTGGTTTGATTTTGAATGGGGCCCAGAGTGCACGTTGTTGCAGCCCTGGGCACCCCGACTGCCGTTTGAGGCCTTCTTGCCCCATCTGCTGCTGACGGGATGTGGGCCAGAGGGTTTGGGTACTCTTGTTGTGCAAGACTCCACGGCTTCCCATAACACACGCCTGCCTCTGCTGACCGTGCAGCCTGAATACAAAGCCCCAGTCCCCCAGAGCGGCAACTCCGGCTGCAAACACTGCGATTGGCTGTTCTCCCTGCCCACCCACCCCCAGCACCCGCCTCCCCTCCTTTGTCAGAAATGACGCTGGCTTCGAAGACACCGGACTGAAGATGAACATGAAGCACAGCCCCCAGTGCCCTGATCAGAGACTTGGGTTATTTGTTTTTTTTTAATTTGTTTGTTAGTTTGGTTATAACATCAGCATACATCCTTAAATTATAAGAGCATGTTCTATAGTTTACAGTAACATTTACATTTAGTCAAATTGTTCCTGAATCCATTATTCCCGGTTAAAATTCAAATGTCCCTGTCTCCCCTCAATGTCCCCCTTGGGTCTGAACCAGAATCCAAGACTGCAGTCCATCTGTTTGGGAGGGGCTTGGGGCATTGGGTTTAAGGCCCCTTTGGTTTCTGAGAAGCCTGTGACACAGTGTTTAAAGCACTCTCAGCTGCTAGCCAAAAAACTTGGGGGTTCGAACTCAGGAGGCACCCCAGGGGAGAGATGTGGCAGTCTGTTGCTATAAAGATGTAGAGCCAAATAATAATGATTTATAAATTATCGAGGGTTCATAAGGAAGGGGGGCGGGGAGGGAGGGGAAGAAATGAGGAGCTGATGCCAAGGGCTCAAGCAGAAAGCAAATGTTTTGAGTGATGATGGCAACAAGTGTACAGATGTGGTTGACAGAATGGATGGATCGATGGATTGTGATACAAGTTGTACGAGCCCCCAATAAAATGATTTTTTAAATAAAAAAAAAAGATGTACAGCCCCAGACATTGACAGGGCAGCTCTGCTCTGTCCGGAGTCAGAAAGCACTGACCAGTCACAGGTGAGGCTCAGGCTCTTAATTCCTCTTTTCCTGCTGTTGACTCACTGGAATTCGGATGATGACCTATTGAATGTCTGACCTCTGGAGGGACTGAGGCTCCTTCGTGATGTTGTTTAACTTGTTTCTCTGCCCCTGGTATTTCCTACAACCTGGAAGTAAGATCTAAAAGCTTGATAGATGAAGGTTAAATATTGTTGGGTTCTTTTTGTTTTTAACAGTTTTATTGGTACTTCCTCTGCATAGCATACAATAAAATAGTTCAACCATATCAAGAAAACTTGGCAAAAATATACACAACAAAACATTCTCCAAGTCAACAACTTCTACATGCATAATTCGGTGCCATTGATTATATACTTTGTGTTGTACACCCATTATTGATATCCTTTTTTTCCAAATTGTTCCACTACCATTGAAATGAACTCAGTGCCCCTTAAGCAGAAAAACTCTCCATCCTTCACCCACCATACCCATAGGTCAAGTTTGGTTTCTTCTTCTTTTTTAGTAATTTCCTTGATATAATGGTCACATATCATATACTTCTATAATTAAATGTTTTTAAAGTGCCAGGATTCTAGGTGTACTTTATAAACAAAGGAAGTATCACATAGAAAAGCTGGGTTGTGTCCATGAAAATTACCTACAGGACCAAGCATGAGCAAAAGAAGAAAATGTTCTAAAATGGATCGTGGTGATGATTGTATAATTATTCTTAATCTGATTAAATGATTGAATTGGATGCTATGTGAATTATATACCAATATTAATATATTTTTAGAAAACAGATTCTTTAGACTTGCTACTGGGGGTGGGATACTGCTCAATTAGATCACAGTCTGTCTTATCTCATAAAGCACAAAACCAACTTGCACATCATATGGACAGGGATACACTTATTACTCTACGTTCAGAATCTATGAAGCCTCCAACATGTGGTCTGATAAGACTTGAGAGAAATCAACATAAAATAAAACAGAATATTTAAACTTTGCGCATGAATTTTCTGTTTTTCTCTTGGAAAATGGGTGCCGTTGCTTTTATTTTTTAACTTATAGCCCCACCCTGATCCCAGTCCTGGTCTGGTCGCAGAGAAAATCTTTCTATACCACATTGGTCCTGCCTGGTCTCTACCTCAGCCCTAATCCCACCAGTGACCAATCAAGAGTAACGACAAATCCTACTAGAACAGTGGTTCTCAACCTTCTTAGTGCCTCCACCCTTTAATATGGTTCCTCATGTCTTGGTGCCTCCCCCCCACCACCCATAAAATTATTTTCATTGCTACTTCACAACTGCAATTTTGCTACTGTTATGAATTGGGCGACCCCTGTGAAAGGGTTGTTCGACCCCCAAAGGGGTCACGACCCACGGGTTGAGAATTGCTACACTAGCGGAAAGGCTGAGCATCTGGAGTTCTCTGTGTCTACAAGAACTCCTCCTTTCTGAACTAATCTACCCCTCCAATTCAAATGACTTGTGAAATAAATACACGTGGTCTTTGAGCTGGCATCTTGGCTTTTGTGTAGAATGGCTTGCTTCTTGGTCATCCTTCAGGCCAGCTTCTGTCCTCTGTGACTGTGATGAAGGAACACTGGACAGCTGCTGGGAAGGATGGGCCACAGCCCCAAGATAGAATAGAGAGCAGGGCAGATGTGTTACAAAATAAAAATGAAGAGACGATTTAAACAAAGAATGGAAAAATTCAAAGCAAGAAGACACAATTGTGTCCTCAAAAGATCAATTAATGAAATTGACCATGGAGTCCACTCCAACTATGGTGACCTTATGTGTGTTAGTCTGGGTACTTGAGAGAAACAAATCCACAGAAACTCATGTATAAGATAGAGTTTTATGTAAAGGTTAAGTGCACATCAAGAAAATATCCCAACCCAGTGCTGCCCAACCCTACAAGTCCAACATTAACCCATATGTCCAACACCAATCCACAAAGTTCTCCTCCATCTCACAAAACACGCACTATGATGCCGACTGCAGGAGGAAAGCTGAATCAGTGAATGTGTAAGCATCTCATCACTGGCAGGAGTCTCCACATGGCTGCTCCAGCACCGAGGGCTGCATCAGGGTAGGTCCATGTGGCTTCTCCTTGGGGATATCTCACAGGAAGTGAGCCTTGCCAGCTGAAGCAGGGAACTGGATAAGGCAGCTACACCCTGGTCCAACCATCACAAAACAAGAGACCCGGAGAACTAGAAAGGCGAGGCTCACTGAGCCATTTATCCCTCCACCCTTCAATTAACTCCACATGTGTTTATCGGCCATAACTACCTGACTGTGTGCCCCAGTAGAACTATGCTCCCAAGGGTTGCCAGTGACTGTAGATCGCCAGGCCTTTCTTCTCAGTGTCTCTCAGTAGATAGAAACTTCCAAACTTGAAAGTTAGCTGTAGACCATAGTAACTGTGTGCACTACCCAGGGACGCTGTACTCCCATGTCATTTAAAATAAAGGGTGGTGGAAGAGATCCTAGGAGACGACATATCCAAGTATACTGACATATGCCTGGAGCTGACAAGGCTTCCAAAAGCCCTGATACTGATGAGTATGATGGGCAGGAATGGGGGTGGGGAGGGGCAGTCACTGGGGCCTGGGAAGGTATGCAATGAGAAGACTAACTTGAATGCAGAACCTCATGTGACGGTTGAGCTTTTTTTTTTAACATCCTATGCATGTCTGATTGTTTTCAACAATATCCAAAAGCTTTGAGAGTTCTCTTTTT
Organism: Tenrec ecaudatus; assembly: GCF_050624435.1. Taxonomy (NCBI): domain Eukaryota; kingdom Metazoa; phylum Chordata; class Mammalia; order Afrosoricida; family Tenrecidae; genus Tenrec; species Tenrec ecaudatus. The sequence goes on along the minus strand of NC_134543.1, from coordinate 113,970,166 downwards.
AAATAGGTTAACCTATAAGGTTACTATTTTTAAAAGGATTTGCATTTCACCGCGTCTTCAGCAAACGGCATCTCTTAGTGGTGGAATTTCGGGTAACTAGTTATCAGGGTCACTGCTAATGCCGTCGAGTAGATTTGGATGCATTTCACAGAGTTGATTTTCCCAAGAGAGTTTCTGGACTACAATCTTTACAGAAGCCAAAGTGCAGGACTTCCTGCTCCTGAACCAGTGACTAAGTTCAAACTGCCAACCTTTCGGTCAGAGGAGTGTGTACCTGTTTGCTCACCAGGGCTGTTCAGTTACCAGGGCAGGGAAGGTGTTTTACTTACAAGTCTGACTTACTTTCCTAGCTCTTCTGAAATTGTGATGAAAACCCAAGATTGCCAAGACCACGGGTCGAACCGAAGCCATGTGTGGTTCTTTTTGTTGGGTACCTGCGGCTCTGAAGTACATTGAAAATGCAACAACAGCAAACAACCTATCAACGTTTCATTGATAATATTACTTTAGATTTTCTTTATTTAAAAAAATATATATTTATGGATTTCAAATAATTTTTGAATTGTTGTGAGGGATAGGATTGGCTCTTCCAGCTCAAAAGTGTGCCCATCCCTGGTCTAGACCACACTTGGTTGGGAAAGTATGGGGCAGGCTATCATGGTAGGTGGGTGGCTCTCTAGACCCTGATCCAACGGAGCCCTGGTGGCACAGTCAGTTAAGTGCTGGACTACTAACCACAAGATTGGCAGTTCAAATCCTGGACTACTCCTTGGGAGAAAGATGAAGCTGCCTTCTCAAGTGAAGATTTACACCCTTGGAGACCTTTACAGAGTCCCTATGAGTCGGAATCCATTTGAGGGCATGGTTTAGCTTGTTTTCCAGGCAGGTGTGTCTGTGGCCTTGACTGCCCCTCTCTCCCTAGCCAAAGGAGAGAGGGGTATTTTTAACCTTGGTGTTGGCTTACAGGGGGTTTCAGATATTCTCTGGGGTGTACCGTGAGTCAAGAAAATGGAGCTACAACACTCCAGACTCATATGCCCTACCTGAGTGTGCTCATTTTATGCACCTGGGAGATGGGGGCCATTAACAAACTGTAGTAAATGAGGACTATTTATTCTGCTTCCCCCAGAAGTCCATTGGCTATTGTCTCTCTTCAGGCTCTGACCCAGCAGTGCAGTGCAGCCCCATGGAGCAGGGGAGAGAAAAATTACTTCCATCACCACCTGCCTTAACCAGACCAGGAAGAGAAACCAGATGTGGTTGGTTCTATTACCAAAGAACTAGAATGACAGGTCAGTTACTTAGGTCCTCTTCAGAAGGTGGCATACATTAGTCATAAGGTCAAATGAGGCAAATCAAGTCAACAGGAAATTGATCATGCTGTCCATGAGCTATGGATAAACCTAAAGAATACGGGATTCCCAAAGAAGCGTTTCGGAAAATTGAGAGGGGACAGTGGTGGATGGCTTTTCTCATGTAACAAAAAGTTGGTGACAAGATACAGTTTTGGAGACTTGTTAACAAAAGAGGGGTGTAGCCGTCTCACATAAATAAACATCTAGCTGATTAAGGCACTGGCTGAGGCCACGTTAGGCCAGAAAGTGCCACAGTCCAGGTTCACGTTCAAGAGAAGTGGCTCTTCCCTTAAGAGAAATGACATCTATATTGGAGTGGGTAATGAAACAATCGGTCAAGAAAGAAACAATCGGAAGTTAAATCTGAAGAAACCACTAAAATTTTTATTATAAGCCAGTGTGACTCTGAACGTCCATGTCCTTTGAGAAAACAGAGCCCATTCAAGAATTTCAATCAAATTCTTTGTAGGTTTTGTGGGTTCGTGACGGTCTAAGAATAAGCCAGACCTCCCAGTGGCCTCTCAGATCATGGTAAGCTAAGAATTGGCTTCTCTTGTCACTGACATAGAATGCTCCCGGTTGCAAGGCAGGGACAGGGTAATTTCATAGTGGATGGCTGTCTGTATTGTTACAAATACCAGACACTTGCAAGGAGCCCCTCGGGAGTCCCTGGAGGCTAGCTTTCAGAGTTCGGAGTCACCTCAGAAAGGTACCTTTGCTACCTGATTCCTCTCAGCTGTGGTATCTCTCCATCCACATTTCCATTCCCACCTCCCCAGGCCCAGCTTCCTAACAACTCACCCCACTTCTTCCTGCTGGTGTCTTATCTCACTGGGTTCTTATTTATCTTTCATGAGGCTGTATGACAACACAACCAATTAACACCACATGGCTACCTAAGTATTAAGTCATTGAGTCCCCACCTACTTCCCCTTTTATTTCTTCAGCTACCGCAATGATGCAAGTGATTACAGACAACCTGAAATCTCTCATCAGAAAAGTTTTAACACCTGGCTTCATTTGCTGATGGAACCCCCCTCTTGTGAGAATCTCTGTAATTGTGGGCTGACACCTATTGCCACAGAGACGTGCCTAAACAATGGTGATCCCTCCGGCTTGGTTTTAATTGGGAGAGGGATTTAGAAATCATTGCCAACTGAGGGACCTGAGTCACCGTTGGTGACTGGATCTTCGCTTTCCGGGGGGAGGCGGTGCAAGATCAATTTATAGTTTTCTCTTAGTTTGTTCATTTCTCAGGAAGAGCAAGGCTTGTGAAATAAAGGAGGGTGACCAATTGGATCCACTTGCATGTCCTCCCCCGCCCTCTCAGGGCTATTTCTCACCACAAATCCCCTTATTGACCAGACAGAGGCTCTCTGGGATCCAGGCCAGGGACAAGATCTTTCCTTGCTGTTAAGATATATTTGAACCACTAAGTAAGCACAATCAATCAGATGGCTCAGACAATCTCTTTAAGGTAGTACTGACATATGACAGATTTGGGATCCTTGGTTTCTCATCTTACACCCACTCCTTCCATAACCACTAAACGTGTCCCTGCCATGTGTAAGTTTGCACCGTAATTAGACTGTGAGGCAAAAAAAGAAATCTAGCCTGTATCTACAAGGGAGCTACATATCAAGGACTAATTCTTTTTTTAAGGACGAACGCTAATAGGGAATCCCTGTGTGGCACAAATGTTTAATATGCTCAGCTTCTAAGCAAACGGTTGGAGGTTTAAGTCCACCCAGAGGCCCCTCAGAAGAAACACCAGGAGATCTCCTTTGGCTAAACCAGCCATGAACACCCTGCAGAGCACATTTCGCCTGGGATGCCATGAGGGCAGCAGGAGGTGGAGAGGACCCCGCGGTGACCAGCTCCACAAGGTAGCTTGACTAGCCATTGGTCATGTGACTAGCCATCGGTCTAGTGGGGGAGGCTTAGGGACGATTCCCACACTCCCCGCTGCCATGGCGATGCCTCATCATGGCAGCCCTGAGTAAGTGTTCGGAGGCCCTTCTCTGTCAGAGCAGATGGGCTCAGCTTTGAGGGGACAGCTAGTGGTTTGGAACCACGCTTACCCCGCGGCACCACCAGGCCTCTGTGCAAGGAAGATTGCTCAGGCCACAGAACAAAGGAGAGTCAAATTGGTGTTTAAGGAAACAATCGGATTTGAGGCGCTTCTGGCAATAGCTAGATACTCCCAACCAAAGTTGATCTGCAATGAAATGCATTTCACTGGATCAGGGAGCTTGTTCAAGAAGTAAGGAAAACAGAAGGGTCGCAAGGAAGGGTTGAGCCAGCCAGGGCGCAGTATGGCACGGACGAAACACACATATTCCTCTAGGTCTTTAATGCTTCCTCCGCCACCACTGTCATGACCCCAGTTCCACCTTACAAATCATGGCAACCCCATCCGACCAGAGCATGTACTCTGGTTCAGACAAGAGGTCTTGGCACACGGAATTCAGGGCAAATGAACCCCTCGGGAAAAACAATGGGAGTAGCGATACCAAGAGGTTGGGGGGAATGTGCAGGGAGAAGGGGAGGAAAGGGGGACCAATGGCAATGATTGATGCATGACCCCTCTGCCCCACAGGGGAAAGAACAACAGAAATGGGGGAGAAGGGAGACGGTAGTCGGTATAAGATCTGAAAATAATAATAATTTAGAATTTATCAAGGGTTCACAAGGGCGGGAGTGTTGGGGAAGGAGGTAAAATGGGGAGCTGATACAGGGCTCAAAAAGAAAGAAAATGTTTAGAAAATGATGATGGCAACAAATGTGCAAATATGCTTGACACAATTGATGTATGGATGGTTGTAAGAAATGTAAGAGCCCCAATAAAATGATTTAAAACAAAACAAACAAAGAAGTCAGGAAACTTTCCAAGGAGCAGAGATTAAAATGTGAGCAGGGCTGGGGTCTTAAAGGCTTGAAGATAAACAAGCGGCCATCTAGCTCAGAAGCAACAAAGTCCACATGGAAGAACACACCAGCCTGTGTGATCGAGTGGTCCCAAAGGGATCAGTTACCAGGTATCAAAGAACAAAAAATCATATCATTGACTGCACACCTCCATGATAGGATCGCTGAAGACAAATGGGTGCATAAGCAAATGTGGTGAAGAAAGGTGATGGTGCCCGGCTATCAAAAGAGATAGTGTCTGGGGTCTTAAAGGCTTGAAGGTGAACAAGCGGCCATCTAGCTCAGAAGCAAAAAAGCCCACATGGAAGAAGCACTCCGGCCAGTGCGATCACGAGGTGCCAAGGGACCAGGTATAAGGCATCATGCAAAAAAAAACAACAACGATATAAGTGTGTGTATATATGTGTATATGTATATATATACCATATTAAATGAAGGGGGAAGTGCAGAGTGGAGACCCAAGGCCTAAGTGTCGGCCAATGGAGATCCCCTCATAGAGGGGTTTAGGAGAGGAGATGGGTTAATTAGGGTGCGAGGTAGTACCGATGAAGAACACAGCTTTCCCCCAGATCCTGGATGCTTCCTCCCCCCAACTACCATGATCCGAATTCTACCTTGCAGGGCTGGATAGGGCAGAGGCTGTACACTGGTACATATGAGGGCTGGAGGTACAGGGAATCCAGGGTGGATGATACCTTCAGGACCAAGGGTGTGAGGGGCGATGCTGGGAGAGTGGAGGGTGAGTGGGTTGGAAGGGGGGAACTGATTACAAGGATCCACATGTGACCTCTTCCCTGGGAGAGGGACAGCAGAGAAGGGGGGAAGGGAGACTCCGGATAGGGCAAGATATGACAAAATAACGATGTATAAATTACCAAGGGCACATGAGGGAGGGGGGAAAGGGGAGGGAGGGGAAAAAAAGAGGACCTGATGCAAGGGGCTTAAGTGGAGAGCAAATGCTTTGAGAATGATTGGGGCAGGGAATGTATGGATGTGCTTTATACAATTGATGTATGTATATGTATGGATGGTGATAAGAGTTGTATGGATCCCTAATAAAATGTAAAAAAAGAAAAGAGGAGAAAAAAATGATTAGGGCAGGGACTGTACAGATGTGCTTTATACAATTGATGTATGTATATGTATGAACTGTGATAAGAATTGTATAAGCCACTAATAAATTGTTAAAATTAAAAAAAAAATTTTTTTAAAAGATTAAAAAAAAAGAAAATGATTAGGGCAAAGAATGTACAGATGTGTTTTATACAATTGATGTATGTATATGTATGGATTGTGATAAGAGTTGTATGAACCCCTAATAAAATGTTTTTTAATATAAAATAAATAAATAAATAAAATAAAATGTGAGCAGGGAATCGTTACACCCAGAAAAGCTGCCTTCATACTGAGGGTGGGTCCTGACTGGGTGCTCTTAGGAGCCTGAGCTCTGGGTCCGCTGAGGTGAACCTCAGAATCCAGGTTAAGCCAAGGTCCCTGAGAGGGGTCACATTGTCTCAAAAAGGTAGCGCACCCAGCTATTCAACTCAATGCCACTGAGTCCATTCTGACTCATGGCGGCGCATAAGGCAGGGTAGAACTACCTACCCCTCTGAGTGGCCAAGACTGTACGTCTCACGGGAGAAAAAGCCTTCTCTTTCTCCCTCAGAGAGGTTGGCAGCTTCGAACTGCTGACCTCGGGGTTAGCAACTCAACTTGTAACCCACTACACCACCTGGGCTCTTTTCCCCAACTACTAGCAGATACAAATAAAATTTTCATCAGTGTGAGATCCATATCAGAATAATTGGCCCAGGTCTGAGCCCCGAGTATATCTTAAACCCAAACTCACTGTCATAGAGTCAATCCTGACTCATGGCAGCCCCATAGGATGGACTAGAACTGACCCTATGGAATTCCGAGACTGTAACTCTTTACAGGATTAGAATGCCTGGTCTTCCTGTCAAGGAAGGGGGTTTCTGACTATGGCAGTTACATCATCTGCATCAACTTGTGAAGGGGTGGAGTCTAGCCTGTCAATCAGGCCACAGCCAATGAGGCTTCTGTGTGGGCAGGGCCTTCTCCTGAGGATTTTGAGAACTCCTGTATTCCTCCCAAGAGGTGGGACACACTCACTGATTGTCTTCCTGCTGACAAGCCACATGGAACTGCACTGAGGCAGCCAGAGACCTGGAGCTGGAGGAGCTACGTGGAGACCCACGCCAGCACTGAGATGCTTCTACCACCACTGGATCCACAAGGCTTTCCACCCACTGGCCTGTGATCTTCCTGCATTCAACATCATTGCAAGCCTGTGTGAGTCTAAAGAGGAAATTTTGGATTAGTATTGACATATGGGGTAATATCAGATTTATGGCCTTGATCTGAACTGGGTTGGGATTTTTTTAAGGTACAATTGCTCTTTGATATAAAGTTCTCTCTTACACAGATGCTTGTTTCTGGATTTGTTTCTCTAGTCTACCCAGACTAACACACTGACCTACCAGTTAGCAGCCAAACATATAACAACTAAGCCTGCTGCAGGGCTCCCTAGATTTTGCTTAGTTCCTTCACAACCTCAGTCCCTGAGAGGAAACATTTTTCTCTGTGATTATATTAAAGATATGGAGTGAATGAATGTTCTTAAGAAAGGGCCTAGACATGAAACCCTACTGAAGAATCTCTCTCAGAGTCCTCTAGAAATGTCTGAAGATAATTACCTTCTGATCATCCTATAAAACCCCCCTTGCCAATCCAAATAACCCACATTTGTGTTTCCCACCAATCACTGAACACCACCACCCACACACAGCACCCCCTTCAGTAGACTTGCTTCCAGGTTCCCTGATCTTTCAACTTTCAACCAGAATGTAGTACTTTCAGTCTTGATTTTACCGTATCAATACACAGCTGATACGGCTGCCACTTTGCAGTGCTCGATTTCACTCTGTGAGATCACACGTGCCATCCGTGGTTTGAACGATGGCGAATCCTCAATAAATCTCTTCCTCGGTGCTCTTAATTTAACAGACGCTGTGTTCTTCCTCATTGGTGACTCTGAAAGAAAGCAACTTCAGGTTAGGGCCCTGAGGATTTTTACAGATAGAGACCAAACAAATATTAGCTCCTCCCCAAACCTCAATAAGGAATGAAGTTCCCGTGAATGAGCATCTGTGACCACAACAGTGGAGTTGAACCCACAGAACTTTAAGTATTAATACAGATAAAAAATATAAAATGTGGGGAGGGCAAAAAGAAGAGCTGATCCCAAGGGCTCAATAGAAAGTAAATGTCTAGAAAAGAATGATGGTTAAAAAAAAATTTTTTTAAAGAATGTTGGTAGCATATGAACAAATATGTCTGATACAATTGATGTTTGGATTGTAACCAGAGTTTTAAGAGCCCCCAATAAAATGATTTTTAACAAAAGAATGCATAAGTATGAAAAAATTATATAAAACAATATTTGAAATGTTTAAGGAAATAAACATTGGAATCACTAAAATGTAATAGAGATAAAAATAACAAAGACCAAGCTGATATGAAAAAGACTTATATAGAACTTTTAAAACTTAAACACACACGTGCAAAAATCTTTAATGCTCAATGGAGAAATTAAATAGGTCAGACAAAGTTGAAGCAAATAATAACTAAATGGAATGCACCAGAACGTACCGCAAAGGGAAGATATGACATAGACCAAGGCCCATGTCTAACATGTCTCAGTAGCGTGATAACAGAGAGAAGAGCACATGCAGGACAAGCAGGATCTAAAGACGCTGGACTTTTCCAGAGTGAGGAAAGACGAGATCCCCCCATCCATCCATTGTGTCAAGCACTTTTGTACATATGTACGGATTGTGATGAGGCTGCAAGAGCCCCCAGTAAAATGATATTTTTAAAAGACAAGAACCCATAGGTACGGCCAGTTCAACCCATAACAAGCAAGGCCAATTCTAAGAAAACCCAGTTCACGGTCGTGAAATCTTGCAAACACCGCAGACGGACATCTTAGCCCAGTCAGAGGAAGAAGACAGAGCACTTGCAAGTGAACCCCTCTCACAAGGTCAGTACACACTGGCATCACACTTTCAAGGTTTGCGATAAAGCGTCTGCATCCAACAAAACTATGACAGGACTTCAAAGCGCTTCGTGGAAAGTGTCTCCTTATCTCTCTATTTCATTCTCCCACAAACTCTTGGACACCCTCTCCTATTTCACAAGAATGAACAAAGCTCACTCAGCAAAACAGACACTGAATTCACCACCACAAACTTGGCGCTAAGAGAAGCTTCCCTGTGCGATCACGAGGTCTCAAAGGGATCAGGTATCAGGCATCATCAGAACAAAAAATCTTACCATAGTGAATGAGGGAGGGAGGGCAGTGTGGAGACCCAAAGCCCATTTGTAGGCCACTGGAGGTCCCCTGGCAGAGAAGTCTCAGGGAGGAGACGAGCCAGTCAGGGTGCGATGTAGCAACGGTAAAAAATACAACTTTCCTCTAGTTCCTAAATGCCCTCCCACCCACCCACCTACCCACTATCATGATCCGAATTCTACCTTGCAAGTCTGGCTAGACCAGAGGATGGACACTGGTACAAACAGGAGCTGGAAATACAGGGAATCCAGGGCAGATGATCCCTTCAGGACCATTGGTGTGAGTGGCAATACTGGGAGTGTAGAGGGAGGGTGAGTTGGAAAGAGGGAGCTGATTACAAGGATTTACATGTGACCTCCTCCCTGGGGGATGGACAACAGAAAAGTGGGTGAAGGGAGACATCAGACAGGGCAAGATATGACAAAATAATAATTTATCAATTTTCAAGGGTTCATGAGGGACGGGGGAGCAGGCAGAGAGGGGGGAAAATGAGGACCTGATGCCAGGGGCTTAAGTGGAAAGCAAAGGTTTTGAGAATGATGAGGGCAATGAATGTACAAATGTGCTTTACTCAATTTATGTATGTATGGATTGTGTTAAGAGTTGTATGAGCCCCTAATAAAATGATTAAGAGAAAGAGAGAAGTTTCCAAAGGATCATGTCTTAGTTTGGATTTCTGCAGAAATATACTCTGATTTGAGTGACAACAGCGTATTGGAGAGGTGGTTCTAGATAGGCAAGTGGCAAAGTGAGAGAGGAAAGGACAGAAAGCCAAGAAAGGGGCATTATTAAGCAAGGTTCCACCACTGAGTAATTGGAACGTCCTCCCACCGGGAAATCCTGGCACTTTGTGGGAAATGGGTTCCAGACTCATCATCTTGGAGGGGAAGAGAGCTGGAGTGTCTATCAACTCCTTTCAAAGCTCCGTTGAGGTCTGCTGCTGGAAGTCGCCACTGGTCCTTAACTCTAGGGGACACGGAGACGCTACTGGGGAGAAAGAGCCTTCTGATAGTGCCGTCGATGCTGTGACTGAGTGTGAAATGGTAGGTTTGGGGGGGATGTCAGGAAATGAATACTGGCCACATCCACTTCTGATGTACTCCAGGAACATGGACAATGATCCCAGGAGGGAAGAGTCTGGTGTGCTCTAAAGAATGATTAGCACGTAGCTCCGTAACGAGGTAGCTAAACCTACAAACACTGTTCGTAGAAACGTATCGTGCTAGTATCCATTTGGAGTCAAATACAAAGCAAACCTGAGCAGAACTAAGGGACTGGGCAAGTGTTAGGTGCCATGAAGTCTGGTCCGACCCACGGAGACCCTATGCACAACGGATCCAAACACGACCCCGTCCTACGTCATCCTCACACTTGTGACTACGGCCGAGCCCATGGTGGCAGCCATGGTGTCGCTCCATTTCCTTGTGACCATGCCCTCTTTTGCTGTCTCTCTGCTTTACCAAACATGGTGTCCTTCTCCAGGGAGGGTCTCTCCTGACAACACATCCCAAGTATTTAGGCTGCAGTCTTGCCATCCGAACTTCTTCCAAGGCACTAGCATATTTTAAATATTCTTATTAAGGCAGGAATTAAAAATTAGGAGCCATCACCAAAAATAGACAACCACACTCACTGGCATAGTCAATTCTGACTCATAAGGACCCGGCAAGACAAGAAAGAACTTCCCCTGTGATTTCCCATGACTGTGACTCTTCAAAGGAGTAGCCGCAACCTCATCTTTCCCCTGAGGAGAAGCTGGTGGTTTCAAACTGCTGGTCTTAGGGATTACAACCCAATGCATGACCAGTTCTTAGGAGCCATAAGTATTTTTTTAAAAGAATACAATTGGACCATGTGGATTGGTAGGTTGCTGAAAGCTTTGGCAACAAATGTACAAAAGTGCTTGACACAATGGATGGATGGATGGATGGATGGATGGATGGATGGATGGATGGATGGATGGATGGATGGATGGATGGGTGGATGGATGGATGGATGGATTGTGATAGAGTTGTATGAGCCCCCAATAAAACGATTAAAAAAGAAGAGGAAGAAGAAGAAAGCATTGTCAATGGATGTCACCTCATGGTAGAAAGCAGAAAGGGAAGTTAGAGTAACATGAACTTCCAGAAATGGCAGGGTTGAGTGGAGGGCAGGACTGTGATGAGGACTGGCTGGAGAGGTAAGGCAAAGAGAAGGTCAAAACAAAACAACCAGACCCATCGCTGGCTCATCACAACCTCATGTGTGTCAGAGTAGAACAGCGCCACAGGGTCTTCTTGGCTGTAATCTTTGCAGAAGCATCTTGGCAGGGCTTGCTTGCTTTCCTGGCAATAAGGGATGGATTAGCACCACCAACCCTAACATTTGCATGCAATTGCAAACCACTTATACCAGTGCCACCAATTCTATTCCGACTCATGGTATCACAGTAGGACAAAGGAGAGCTTCCCCTTTGAGTTTCTCTGAGGCTATAAATCTTTAGTGGTTCAGAAAGCCTCATCTTTCTCCTAGGGAGTGGCTGGTGACTTCAAATTGGTGACTTTGGACTAAGCAGGCCAATGACCAGCCCACTAGGATACCAGGGCTCCTTTATGCCATCTAGGGATGTATTTAAAAAAAAAAAAAAAAAAAAACACCACAAAACACACCAAAAACCAAACACAGTGGCATCCAGCCCATTCTGACTCTTAGCAATCCTATAGGACAGGGTAGACCTGCCCCTTTGGGTTATTATAGGAGCAGAATGCTTCATCTTTCTGCCATGGCGTGATTGATGGTTTTGAACTGCTTACAACCACTATACAACTAGGGCTTCTCGACATGATTATAAAGCAATTTAAAATACCATGGCCTGGGTCAGGTGCACCTCAGTCTTCAGAATGATATCCTGACTCTTCTATACTTGAAAGTGGCCCTTCTGCAACATATTTGCTTGGTGTGATAGGTAGTTTGACTTCTTGACTGCTGCTTCCATGAGCATTGATTGTGGATCCAAGTGAAAAAAAATTATTAACGACTTTATCATGATTGTTTTTCTATTCGTCCAATCGTGAAGATTTGGGTTTTCTTTACATTACATTGTAATCCGGACTGAAGGCTGCAGTCACGGATTTGCATCAGCAGATGTTTCAAGTCTTCCTCTACTTCAGCAAGCAAGATTTTAAATATCTGCTCACCTAAAAATTAATATTAGTCATTTAGGTGTGCTCAGTAAAATTTTCTATGATTTGTCATTGACTCACCACAGAAGATCAAGAGACTTTGACCGGGGGGGGGGGGCGGGGGTTGATGGCTGCTATGCTTGATAAACAAAACTTCGCCAGAGAAGAGCAGACCCACAATGTGTTGCCTAATTTGTGATACTAATTTTTCATTCTCCCATTATGCAAGCATTTTTGTTGATATCCAGCTAGGAAATGTCCCTCCTCTTTGATTTCAATCAGTGGCAATAAATAGTACACTAATCAGAAGGGGCTAAATTATAATTTTTTAAACAAATGAGTCCAAAACCACTGAAGTTTTTCAGCAGGCTGATTTTTAAACAGATTATTAAATTCTCCGTGTTTTTTAAGCGAGACTTGCTAGGAGGCCACTGAAGTCACGTGGGCAGAAGGGATGAGGACCTGGAGTCAAGAGATGGAGGTCAAGTGCTCGGAAGACAAATTTGGCAGAGCTTGGTAATGACATATGGAGGGAGAAGCAGCAAAGAAAAGGAGAAGGCTTGATTGTCACTCTCCGGGTAGGTGAGGTGCACATTAGATTGCAAGATGCAAAAGAATACGCAAAATATTTCAGCCAATGGCTTTCACCTTTTTTGCCTCATCTGACTGCTCCCCGACGTTCCCTGTCTACAGCCACTGCTTACTCGAGGCTCCTGCTGCTTTGTGACTTCTCTCACTGTTCTCTCTGTGGCTCCCTATCATGCAGCATGCGTTCACCCTTGCGGCATCTTTTCTGCATCACACATTTGAAATCTCAATGAGTGAGTATCCGACAGGCCTGGCGACCGCTCCAAAAAACACTCTCACTGCCATAGAGTCAATTCGGACTCATAGTGACCCAATAGGGAAAAGTAAAATTGTAGGAGTAGAAAACCTCCTCCTAGGGTGTAAGAGACCTGGTAGGGCTTGATCAAGGGCAATGTAACTGAGAGGAATCACTGATACCCAAATGAAGGCTGAACATGATAATGGAACAAGAGGAAAGTAAAAGGAAATAGAGGAAGGAATTTGGAGGCAAAGAGCATTTATAAAGCTCTGAATACAGGCATGTACAAATGTAAATATACTTATATATGATGATGGGGAAATAGATCTATGTGCGAATATTTATAGGTTTAGTATTAAGGTAGCAGATGGACATTGGGCCTCTACTCAAGTACTCCCTCAATGCACGTGTTGTTTGTGGTGAAGAAAGTTGATGGTGCCCGACTATCCAAAGGGGTCTTAAAGGCTTGAAGGTAAACAAGCGGCCATCTAGCTGAGAAGCAACAAAGACCACATGGAAGAAGCACGCCAGTCTGTGTGATCATGAGATGTCAATAGGATCAGGTATTAGGCATCAAAGAACAAAAAAAATCGTATCATTGTGAATTAGGAGGAGTGTGGAGTGGTGACCAAAAGCCCATCTGTAGGCAACTGGATATTCCCTTACAGAAGGATCATGTGGAGGAGACAGCCAGTCAGGGTGCAATGTAGCAATGATGAAACATACAACTTTCCTGAAGTTCCTTAATGCTTCCCCACCTACTATCATGATCCCAATTCTACAAATCCGGCTAGAGGAGAGGGTGTACACTGATACATATGAGAGCTGGAAACACAGGGAATCCAGGACAGATAAACCCCTCAGGACCAATAATGAGAGTAGAGATAGCAGGAGGGGAAGGGGAAGGTGGGGAAGAAAGGGGGAAACGATATAATGATCTACATATAACCCCCTCCCTTGGAGACGGACGACAGGTGAAGAAAGACAGTGGTCAGCGTAAGACATGACAAAAATAATAATAATTTCTAAATTATCAAGGGTTCTGAGAATGATGAGGGCAATGAATGTACAGATGTGCTTTACACAATTGATGTGTATGGATTGTGATAAGAGTTGTACGAGTCCCTAATAAAACAATTAAAACAAAAAATATATCAAGGGTTCATGAGGGAGGGGGAAAATGAGGAGCTGATACAAAGAGTTCAAGTAGAAAGAGAATCTTTTGAGAATGATGATGGCAACAAATGTGCTTGACACCACCAACCTTGAGGTTAGTAGCCCACAGTGGAACCAGTACTCCATCAGGGCTCTATTTCACCACAGAAGCATTGAATGACCTCCAGTGAGGCCAATCTTTATATTTATTGGGCAGTCTTTGGGTGTCCATGCCTGGGACGGTGGGTCATGTCTCCGGGCATGAATTACAGTGACCTATGCATAAGGAATGAGGTTGTTGATGCCTTTCATGCAGGAGACCTGCGCTGCATCCTTCAACCAGTGCATTGCATGTTCAGTCTCCACCCATTTGCCAGTGAAGATTTTCATGCTGCTGGGAAACGGAGTAGGTTTCACTGGAACGTCTAGGTTTAGGCAGAGTAGGAAGAAAGATCTGGCAATCTAATCCCCAAAATCAGTCAGTTAAAACCTTGTGAGTCCCAATGGTTGTCTCATGGAGATAGTATAGGACTGGGGAGCATTTCCTTCTGTTGCCCACTGGTAATCTGAGTTGGAGGTTGTGATAGGTAGGTTTATTGTGCCAACCTGGGCAATGAGTACATGTGGGATTAATTGAAGGGCAGAGAGATAAATAATTGTGTCTCGTGTGAATGCTCACCAAAGGGTTACCTCTGAAGAGAAGGACTTTAACAATCGAGTGAATAAGATGACACGCACTGTGGAGACTGGTCCTCCTCTTTCCTCTTCCACTCCTGTCATCACCCAATGGGCACATGAACAATGTGGACATGGTGGCATGAATGGAGGTTATGCATGGGTGCAGCAACATGGACTTCCACTCCCCAACTGGGCCCCAACTGCGAGCAGCAGAAACCAACACTGAGTCCAAGATATGGAACCATTCTTCGGGGAGATCAATGGGCAACTTGGTGGCAGGTTGATTACATAGGACCACTTTCATCATGGAGGGGGCAGCGTTTTGTTCTTACTGAAATAGACACCTACTCTGGATATGGATTTGCCTTCCCTGCAGGGGATGCTTCTGCCAAAACTACTATTCGTGGACTTACTTACAAATGTACCAGCATGGCATCCCACATAGCATTGCTTCAGATCAAGGAACTCACTTCACAGCAAATGCAGTGCGGCAATGGGCCCATGCCCCTGGAATCCACTGGTCATACCATGTTCCTCATCATCCTGAAGCAGCTGGCTTGATAGAACGATGGAATGGGCTCCTAAAGACACCATTACAGTGCCAACTAGGTGTCAACAACTTGCGGGGCTGGGGCAATGTTCCCCAGGAGGCTGTATATGCTCTAAACCAGCGGCCAATATATGGTGCTGTGTCTCCAATAGCCAGATTCATGGGTCCAGGAACCAAGGGGTGGAAGCTGGAATGGCTCCACTCACTATTACTCCTAGTGATCCCCTTGCAGCATTTTTGCTTCCTGTCCCAGCAACCCTGTGTTCCTCAGGCCTGGAGGTCCTGGTCCCAAAGAAAGGAACTCTCCCACCTGGAAACACAGCATGGATTCCACTGACCTGGCAGCTGAGAATGCCCCCCTGGGCACTTTGGACTTCTCATGCCTTTAGATCAAGAGGTCAGGAAGGGTGTTACTGTACTGAGTGGTGTAATTGATCCTGATTACCAAGGAGAAATTGGACTGGTGCTACATAATGTAGGTAAAGAAGAATATGTCTGGAATCGAGGAGATCCCATAGGCTGACTCTTAGTGTTACCATGCCCTGTGATTAAAGTAAATGGTAAGTTACAGCAACCCAATCCTTACAGGATGTCTAATGACCCAGACCCCTCAGGAATGAAGGTCTGGGTCACCACACCAGGCAAAACCTGCAACCAGCTGAGGTGATTGCCAAGGGCAAAGGTAATACAGAATGGGTAGTAGAAGAAGTTAGTTCTACCTATCAGTTACAACCACGTGATCAATTGCAAAAGCGAGGTTTGTGATTGTCAGTTTATTTTCTTTATATGTGCTTATTGAATATCTTTCCTTCATTCATGTATGATGTATCAGGTACAGTTGGACCCAGTGTGTTTTCATTTATATGTATGATAGATGTTTGATGTTAAGTATAAGTGTGATTTCATTAATGTCTGGAAATTATATATGTACAGGTGCCAAGTTGGCAAGGGGTGGATTATAAGAGGTAGGTTTACTGTCCCAACCTGGCCATTGAACACGAGGGATTAATAGAAGGGCAGAGAGATAACTGACTCAGCAAGCTTCGCTTTTCTTGTCTCTTGCTCTTTGATGATCAGACCAGTGTGCAGCTGCCTTAGCTGGTTGTCTGCCTCATATTGTGGGCTA
This sequence comes from Tenrec ecaudatus, assembly GCF_050624435.1. NCBI lineage: Eukaryota > Metazoa > Chordata > Mammalia > Afrosoricida > Tenrecidae > Tenrec > Tenrec ecaudatus. The sequence goes on along the minus strand of NC_134543.1, from coordinate 113,954,009 downwards.
CACTACCTGGGGGACACCTAACCCATGGACTGTGTCGCTGTAGTTTGAGGTTCCTTCAAGACCTGCTTCGCCACACTATTGGAGTATACATCGCTTGAGCTGGGGACTGTCTGACCCTGCCATCTGAATGACTGTTGGTGACCTGCCTTGCTATTTGCTGCCTGTGGCCGGATTGCCTGGATTGCTCTACAGAGGACTCAGCTGTCTGCTTCCTTGACTTGCACCTGGCAGCCCTCAATAACTTAAAAGACTTCCAACGTATTAGCTGTCTCATGGAAGTGAGTTGCACTGAGCCATTTATACTGCTCTGTAGACTAATTAGCTGTTTATTTTGTATGTGGTATATCTATCTATCTATCTATCTATCTATCTATCTATATATATATATATATATATATATATAGATAATCATAAGTGTCCTGATTTTGTTTCTCTAGAGAACCCTGTCTAACACAGAGGTGACTCAACAACAGTTAACAACAGAATGCATAAGGAGCTCCTCAGAATGGGCTGTGGGTGTACAAACAACTTCTTGTTAGGTGTCATGGGGTTGGTGCTGACTCTGTGTATAACAAAACAAAACACTGCCTGGTCCTGCCCCAACCTCACAAATTCTATTCTATTTGAGCCCAGTGTTGCAGCCACTAAGCCAATCCCTCTCATTAAGGGTCATCTTCTTTATGACTCTCTACCATGCATGATGTCCTTTTCCAGGCCCTGGTCTCTTCAGGTAACATGTATGAAATATGTGAGACTAAGTCTCAGCATGCTCATTTCCAGAGAGCATTCTGTGTGTACTTCTTCCAAGAAAGATTTGTGGATCACCATAATTCAAGTGCATCCATTTTTTACTGGTCTTCCTTACTCATTGTCCATTTTCACCTGCCTAGGAATTATTGAAAATACCATGATCTGGGTAAGGCGCCCCTTAGCGATCAGAATGACATCTTTACTCTTAAACATGTAAAAGGGGTCTTTTGCAGGAGATTTGCTCAGTGCAATATGTTATTTGATTTCTTGATTATTGTTTTTATGAGCATTGATTATGGACCCAAGTAAACTGAGATCATTGACAACTTCAGTTTTTTGTTTTGTTTATCATGATGCTGTCTATTAATCCACATTTTTGAATTTGAGACTCCTCATAAGAAAGCTCCCAGTTTCATCTGGGAGGTGGAAGGATGGGAAGTTCAGGCTTGTTTTAAACAAAGGTCAGCGACATACATACAATAGTTTCACTAAATACTTAAAGTTTTACTTTCTGTATTAACACAGGAAATAACACTTGAAAAACTGTTATTATTACGAATGCCAGTCCTTATAGAAGCTTGCGATGCCAGATAATTAAGATCACAGATTTTGGAACCAGATCCCTACTACTGGCTGTGTGACATTAACAAGTTGCCTAATCTGTACTTCAGTTTCCTCCTCTTTAAAATAAATATAATACTTCTGTCATTCGGTTGTGAGAATTAAATCAGGATTATGTATGAAATCCGGACGATATCCAGCCCCAATGCTAAAACTCATTACCTAGGTTAACTCTATGTTATTCTCAAAATCACCTGGTGAAGTGGGTAGTACTGCCTCCATTCCACAGACGTCCTTGCTCTTCGGTGCCCTCAGCTGGGTCTGACTCATAATGATCCTCTGAGTCAGCAAAGGAAACACTGCCGGTTCTGCCCCACCCTCACAGCCCTTCCTGGGTTTGAGCCCGTTGTTGTAGCCACTGCAATAATTCATCTCCTTGGGGCCTTCCTCTCTTCCCGTGACTCTATCAAGCACACTATCCTACTCCAGGGACTGTTCCCTCCTGACATAATATCAAAAAGAGACTTTTAAAAATAAATAACTAAAATGAAGTCTTTCTAGCCTCATCTAAGGGATACTCTGCTATATCCCTTCCTAGGCAGATCTGGTTAGTCTGGTAGTCCATGGCCTACTTACCATTCTCCCCAAACTATCATTCCAGTGCATCAGTTCTTCTTCTGTCTTCCTTTTCCATTGGCCAGCATCCACATCCCTCTGAGGCTCTTGAAAATGGCTTGGGCCAGGCTCACCTGAGTTCTCAAGGTGACATCTTTGCTTAGGGACATGTTAAAGAGGTCTTTGGTTGCATGTTTTGTCCATTGCAATACATCATTTAATTTTTTCCATTTAATTTCTTTTTTTTTAAATCATCTATTGGGGGCTCTTACAGACCTTATATCAATACATATATCAATTGTATCAAGCATATTTGTACATATGTTGCCATCATTATTTTTTAGACATTTAATTTTTATTGAGCACCTTCGTGACCCCTTGATAAATTATAAATTGTTATTAGTTTCAGATCTTACTCTCTTCCCCCACGGTTTCTGTTGTTTGTCCCTCTGGATGGGGGGTGTGATTATGTGTCGATCACTGCAATCAGTTCCCCCTTTCTCACCACCTCTCCCGACCTTCCCCCTTCCCTCCTGGTATCTTCATTTAACTTCTTGATAGCTACTTCCCATGAGCATTCATTGTAAATCCAAATAAAATTAAATCCTTGACAACTTGAATCTTTTCTCCACTTATCATGGTGTTGCTGATTTGTCCAATTGTGGGGTCTTTTTTTTCCCTTTTCTTTATGTTGAAGGATGTAATCAATTATGAAGACTGTAGTCTTTGATCTTCATCAAGTACTTCAAGCCCTCCTAGCTTTCAACAAACAGGATTATGTCATCTGAATGTCACAAGCTTTATGAGCCTTCCTCTAATCCTGATGCTGAATTCTTCATATAGTCCAGCTTCTTGGATGATTTGTTTATCAAATAATAAGGGTGATGAAAACATACAACCCTGATACAAACATTTCCTGCTTATAAAACATGCAGTAACCTCCTGGTTCTGTTTGAATAACTACCCCATGATCTTTGTATTGCAGCTTAAATTCTGACACTGTGGTTTGCAAAAGGCTGTGGATGGCAATGGAACCCCAAAATCTATTCACAGAGTCCCCACATAAGATTTGGCCTCCACAGTGCCTCCACAGGGCATGGCACCCCATCAGACTTGAATGGAAAGAACCTCTGAAGGAAAACAAACAGACCCCGAACTATTCATACATTTATGTGTGTATGTCTGTGTGTGTGTGTGTTGTTGTTGTTGTTGTAGCTATTGTTTTACTTTCTGTTGTTGCTTTGTGGTACTCAATCTTGTGATAGTACGTAGCATGTCTACCTGGAAGGGATAGGTGGAATCAACAAGCCAGAAGAGAGAACAATGGGATGACAGTTCTGGGGCGATATAGGGGCAGGGGTGGTGGGGGAAAGGAAGAGGGTGTTAAGAAGCCCAGGGACAAGGGAATAACAAGTGATCCAAAATCAGTCTCGGGGAGGGAGGGGGAAAAAAAAAGAGGACCTGATGCAAGGGGCTTAAGTGGAGAGCAAATGCCTTGAGAATGATTGGGGCAGGGAATGTATGGATGTGCTTTATACAATTGATGTATGTATATGTATGGATGGCGATAAGAGTTGTATGAGTCCCTAAAAAAATGTAAAAAAAGAAAAGAGGAGAAAAAAATGATTAGGGCAAAGACTGTACAGATATGCTTTATACAATTGATGTATGTATATGTATGAACTGTGATAAGAATTGTATGAGCCCCTAATAAATTGTTAAAATTAAAAAAAAATCAGTCTCAAGGAGGGTGTGGGAGGTCTGGCAGAGCTGGATCAAGGGCAATGTAACTGAGAGGAGTTCCTAAAACCCAAATGACGGCAGAACATGATAGTGGGACAAGAGGAAAGTACAAAGAAACAGAGGAAAGAACTAGGAGGCAAAGGGTAGTCATAGAGATTTAAATACAGACATATAAAGATGTAAATATATTTATATACGACACGGGGGGGAATAAATCTATGTACATATATTTATAGGTTTAGTATTAAGGAAACAGATGGACAGTGGGCCCCTGCTCAAATACTCCCCCAACACAAGAACACTTTGTTCTAACAATTTGACAGTCTGAGATGCTTACCTGCCTGGCACGATTGCTGATGACAATGGGTGAACAGGCAAATGTGGTGAAGAAAGCTGATGGTGCCCGGCTACCAAAAGATATAGCACCTGAAGTCGCTGAAGACAATGGGTGCACAGGCAAATGTGGAGAAGAAGGCTGATAGTGCCCAGCTACCAAAAGATATGGCACCTGAACTCTTAAAGACCTGAAGATAAACAAGCAGCCATCTAGCTGAGAGACAACAAAGCCCACATGGAAGAAGCACACCGCCCTCTCCCGACTAGATCAAAGTGGGTGCATAAACAAAAGTGGCGAACAAAGCTGATGATGCCCAGCTATCAAACGATATAGCATCAGGGATCTGAAAGGCTTGAAGACAATCAGGCGGCCATCTAGCTAAGAAACAACAAAGCCCACAAGGAAGAAGCACACCAGCCTACCCCAACACGAACACTGAAGACAAAGCGTGTGCATGGGCAAGTGCAGTGAAGAAAGCCGATGGTGCCCAGTTGTCAAAATATATAGAATCTGGGGTCCCATAGGCTGGAAGATAAACAAGGGGCCATCTAACTGAAAAACAACAAAGCCCACATGGAAGAAGTACACCAGCCTGTGAGATGACAAGACATCGAAGGGATGAGGTATCAGGCATCAAAGACCAAAAATAAATAAATAATTCATAACATTGTGAATGAGGGGGAGTGCAGAGTGGGGACCCAGGGCCCATCTGGGGGAAATTGGACATCCCCTTGCAGAAGGGCTGTGGGGAGGTGACGAACCAGTCAAAGTATAGTGGAGCAACAATGAAACATAAAATTTTCCTATAGTTCTTGAATGCTTCCTCCCCCCCCGCTATCATGATCCCAGTTCTACCTTTCATAACTGGCTGGACCGGGAGATGTACACTGGCATGGATAGGAACTGGAAATACAGGGAATCCAAGACAGGTGAGCCCCTCAGGGACAATGGTGAGTGGTGATATCGGGAAGATGGAGGGAGGGTGAGGGAGAGAGGGGAAACAGATGACAAGGTCTACATGTAACCTCCTCCCTGGAGGACAGCAGAGAACTGGGTGAGGAAGACGTCGGATGGTGTAAGATATGATAAAATAATAATTATTTATTATATTTATTATAAGGATTCAGGGGGAGGGTGAGCAGGGAGGGAGGGGGAAATGAGGAGCTGATACCAAGGGCTCAAGTAGAAAGCAGGTGTTTTGAAAATGATGATGGCAACATATGTACGAATGTGCTGGACACAAATGGTGTATGTGCAGATTGTAAAAAGAGTTGTATGAGCCCCCAATAAAATTATTTTAAAAAAAAAAAGATTGAGCCTCCATTGAATGCCTTCTGATAATCCACCAAGGATGTAGATAATCTTGCACTCAGGCAGAATGCCTCTTGGACCATGGATGGTCGTCTCCACCCCTCTCTGGCCAGCCCTGCAACGGGCGATCTCTCTCTGAGGGGGCTTGCTTGATAGAGGTCACCTTACCAGGGATGGGACAGGGCGTCGCAATGTCAGGAGTCACGCCCTATTAGATTTTCCCTGACTGCCTTGGTCAGAAGTACCTGGACCAATCTTGTAAGCTAATGATGTTTGTGTCCCAATCATGGTCCTGTTCCTGCTTCTGTGGTCCCACCTGTCGCTGTGATGTATTGATCTGCCACCAACCATGCTTTTGGGACACTTTCCTTTGCCCACACATACTCTTTTGAAGCTTGGTGTCTCAACTACCCCTCACATCCCATTTTAACCTCCTGTCAATGGCCTTCCTCACCGGGATTCTGTACCTGTGTCTTTATCTCTTTTGAGACTTGATAAATAGTCTCCATAGTTTATATTTGAGATGAGGTCCCTTTGCACCCTAAAACAATCTACACACAGGTTCCACGTGAGCACAATAAAATGTTTTGGAATTCCCATTCTTTGCAACGTTGTTCATAATTTGCTATGATCCACACAGTCGAATGCCTTTACAAGGTTGGTAAATACTTTGCTGATACTTTTTTATTTCAGCCAAGATGCATCTTACCCAGGCAACAACATCCCACTTCTTCGTCTAAACCTAGCCCTGTTAATGTACTCCTGCAATCGTTATTTAATTGTCTTCAGCAAAATTTTATTTGTGTGTGATAGTAATATTAATGATATTTTTGGACAATATCTTCATTCTATTGGATCATCCTTCTTTGGAATGGCCACAAATTTTGATCTCTTGCTGTCTGTTGGCCAGGTAGCTATCTCCCAAATTTCTTAACCAAGAATGAACACTTCCAGCATGACATAAATTTGTCGAAACACTTCATTTGCTGAAAGTCTTCAAAGACTTCCTAGAGCCTTATTTTTTTTAAACAATACCTTCAGTGCAACTTGACTTAATTCCTTCAGTATCATATATTCATGATTATATGCTACCTCCTGAAATGGTTGACCTTCAACCAATTCTTTTTGGTGCAGTGACTGTATTATTTCTCATTTCTTTTGAAGCTTCCTGTGTTGTTTAGTATTTTGCCGATAGAATCTTTCAATAATTCAACTCAGGCCCGAATTTTTTTTCCCAGTTTGAGTAATGTCGAGTACGTTTTAGTTTTGGGTTTTCTAACTCCAGTTAGAAACATTAATTACATTTCTTATTCCTATATTCTGCTTGTCTTCTCAAGCCATACTCTGAACTTTCCTGTTCAGCTGTCTTACTTTATCATTTCTTCCATTTGTGCATTCCATATCATATTTCAGAGCCTCTTATAATATTCATTTTTTCTTTCCTTTCAAGCCTGTTTTTAAAAATAAACTTGCCTTCATGTGTTATGTCCGATATCATCCCAAACTCATGTTCTTTAGTCATTAGTGTTTAATGCAACAAATCTATGTTTAAGATGGTGAGCTATGCCCAAACTCACACTCATGGACTTGTTTTAGTTTCTTTAGCTTCAATTTGAATGTTCATATCAGCATTTGAAAGTCTGTTCTGCAGTCAGTCCCAGGCCTTTTTCTGATGGATGAGATTGAGCTTCCTCCTGATCTCATTACACAAATGCAGTCATTTTCATTCCTATCGATTCCATCCACCAAGATCTCTGTATAAGTTGTTGATCTTATCAAATTCTATCATGCAATCCCTGGACATTGTTCCCATCACCAGGGATATTTTCCAATTGCTGATCCTTCCTTGTTTCCAACATTCTCATTTCAATCACCAGCAATTATCCAGGTATCTTGATTGCATATTTGACCAATTTCAGACTACAGAAGTTTGTAAAAATTTCCATTTGATTCACCTTTGGCCCTAGTGACATTAACAGATGGTCAGTTTTAATAAGAGTCATGTTAACGAGGCTTCTTTACAGGTATATGGATATGGTGTTTTCACTGGGGGTGATTGTGGGAGAGTACTTTGTAAACTGGAAAGTGCTATCATATATTATTAGTCACAGCTAATCTTACTCAACTGCTGCATTGTCTGTTGTCATTGCAAACCCACATTCAAGGGCTGAAGAGAAGTCCAAAGCTGCTGGCCATGGAGTGTATTAAAGGCCACTGTGGTTGAGTACCCTCCCACAACGGAAACCCAATACCTTATGCGAGAGTAGACCTTGGCTCCACAAGGTTTTTAGTGGCTGTTTTTATTTTTATTTTCCAGAAGTAGAATGACAGATTTTTAAACCCAAGGTACCTCTAGGTGGACTCAAACCTGAAACCTTTCAATTAGCAGTATATCAAGTGTTTATACCCCCCCCCAAGGAATCCTACTGCATATTAACCTATATAAAACAATGCAAAATTATAGTCCTAAGTATTCAGAAATATTCAGTATTGGACACACACACACATCCTTACTCAGAATGTTCCAAATGTGTTCTTTCCTTCTCTTTCACAGCCAGTTCCAGGACTTCCCAGTCTGGTACAGTTGCGGGTCAGCATTCTGGAAAAGGAAAGAATTCTTATCACGGTAAATAGACTTGTGTTGTTTCCTTGTCTCCGAGCAATTGTTATAATTTCATAGCTTGATTGATTTCCCTCTGGGGAAGGTCGAGTTCCCTGGATCATTGGATGTCATTATTTTGAAAAGAAGTAGGTGTTGCATGTTTATTATTTGGAATCACAAGAGTGATTCAGAAACCAGGAGGCCTGCCATGCTATTTTTTTGCCTCAATAATCTTGTAGCATGCTTACATACTTTGATTTGAATGCTAGCTCAAATTCATGTTTTACACAATGATTCATAGTGGGTGATGTTTGCCCCGGGCATTGAAATTACAGCGTTCCACAATATTTACAGATGCCCATTTAAGCAAATCTCCCTGCTGTCCTTGTATTTTGAAATTCTGTGCCCTAACTGCGGGACACAAGTCTGCCTGGCAATAAACCAAGAGGTATATCAACGTAGGGCTCCATCTCGAAATTTCCTTTTCTGGAACATGCGATTGGCCCATCTCTAAACTGAACCCCACTTGTCCTCCTCCTGGCACTGAGATGAGCCTCAGTGATGTCACCTGCAGGGAGACTAGTTTGGAGTGTGGTCAGATTCCTCTCTCTCCTTTCCCTCAGGAGCCACCCAGAGAGCTAGAGCAATGACTCTCAATCATTCTTCACCAAAATCTCTGGAAAGACAGGGTCCCAAGAGCTCTTGCCTTTCTAGTTTCCATCTCAGGTGGCCAAGTCCGTGTTGTCAGCGTTAGCCAGCTCTCCCTCTTCTCCTTTGAACCTGGTACTGGTTCAAGATGCCCCTGTTGATGGGAGAGAGAGACAACAAATTTCAAATCATGTGGGTCAGTCGGGCAGGATCCATGTCTTCAAAGGAAACTTACCTTTGCAGGGGGCTATGCAGGGGACAAACAGCAGAGAAGCTTCGATTCTTCAACAACGAAGTCCCCACGGGTTAGTGACAGTCGCCACCATCTCAGAGGGCTCCTCTTCCTCACTCTGGGAGGATGGTCGAGCGAAAAGTATTGCTACAAAATCATAGGAACCTATAGTAGAAAGAAATCACAATGTGACACTATGATATCTCAACTTACCTTCCACCTCGATACACGGTTGAGGACAGTGTTTCCATCTCTTTAACTCGTTCCCAGACAATTCTGGGTTCTTCCATCTAGTTCACGTCAAAATGTCGGTCTTGGCATCTTTCAGGGACTCCAATCGTGTCCTTTTTTCAATGTCCTTTGAGTTTGGGGACGCCAGAAGGGGCAAGATCAGGGCTGTCAGGTGGATAAGGTGAGGCTTCCCCAAGGAATTCTCAGGATAATACCAAACCCACAGAGAACAAGTCACTTACAACTCCCGACTCCATAGGACAGAGTGGAACCACTCTGTAGGGTTTCAAAGACTGTCAATCTTCCCAGAAGCAGGATGTCTCTTCTTTCTCCTCCATCATGGGTGGGGAATGTCCAGCCCACGGGCTGTATAAAGCTCACACATGCATCAACACCGGCTAACATTCACACTCCCCGAAGTTCCAGCTGTCACATCCGGAGTGAGCTCATTAAATGTTTGGCCAAATATAGTAGGCTCGTTTTTAAGCTGATAACTTTGTCTGGTTCTCAAATGATGTTATACATATCCACACGGTCCTTGGCAAGAAAAAGAGTCCTCATCCCTGTCCTGTAGAGGGGCTCTCAGAAAGGACAACCTCGCTACCACTGAGTCCATTCCGACTCATGGTGACCTTATAGGACGGGGTAAACCTGCCCCTGTGAGTTTCTGGGACGGCAACTCTTTACCAGAATAGAAAGCTCTGTCTTTCTTCCGGTAATGAAACCAGTTGTCATCAAGTAAATTCCGTGAGTTTCAGAGTCAAGCTGTGCTCCGTAAGGGCGTCCATGGCTTTGACCTTCCATAAGTAGGTAGCCAGGCCTTTCTGCTGAGGCTTCTCTGGATGGATTCATGATTAGTAACCAAGTGCTTGTCCTGGGTGCTCCTCAGGGACCTAGTTTGGAAAATGCTGCATCATAAATTAAGCATTTTTTTTCTTTTTCTTATCATTTTATTGGGGGCTCTTACAGCTCTTATCACAATCCATACATGCATCCATTGTGTCAAGCACGTCTGTACATTTGTTGCCATCATCATTCTCAGACATTTTCTTTCTACTTGAGCCCTTAGTGTCAGCTCCTCATTTCCCCCTCCCTCTCCCATCCTCCCTCCATCCCTTCCCCTTGATAATTTATAAATTATTATTGTTTTTTTATGCCTTACACTGCTCAATGTCTCCCTTCACTCACTTTTCTGTTGTCCGTCCCCCTGGGAGGGGATTATATGTCAATCATTGTTATCAGTTCTCCCTTACTTCCCCTACCCTCCCCTCCCCCTCCTGGTATGGCTACTCTCATTATTGGTCCTGAGGGGTTTATCTGTCCTGGATTCCCTGTGTTTCCAGCTCTTATCTGTACCAGTATACATGTCTGGTCTAGCCTGATTTGTAAGGTAGAATTGGGGTCATGATAGTGGGTGGGGAGGAAGCATTAAAGAACTAGAGGAAAGTTGTGTGTTTCATAGGTGCTATACTGCACCATGACTGTCTTGTCTCTCCCTTGTGACCCTAAATGAAACATTTTCTTAGCATGACTGTGTCTACAACATAATTCTGGGTACTGAGGAAATACCCAAAAAATTGCAAAAGAAGAGATTTTTCATCTTCTGGAAAAAAAAGGTATAATCTTATTAAAAAGCCAAGACTAGCAAAAAGATAGTATTTGAAAACAGTACAAGACACCATTTAAGCAGAAACCATAAGTTAAGTCAGAGAGAGAAGCCAAAATGGCAGATGATCATTAACCTAAGTCTTAGTGTTCAGAGAGGAGAGGGGTCCTGATACTCAAGAAAGCCTGTCCAGAAAAATTAGGATTTCTAAATTTCTAAAAAGTTGAGCCACCTTTGAAGGGTATGCAGCATTTGGTAAGGGAGTGAACTACCCTGGCCCAAGGATCAGAGGGGAGAGTAGTCTGAGCAGAGGCGAGGCAGTAAGTGCAAATGATATGAGGCATCAGCAAAGCACCAGCTTACCTGACAACAGGAGGAACAGATTCTGTACTTGGATGGATAAGGAAGCTCACCTGGGCATACCTCACCCTCAAGGTAGAATGTGTATGAGTTCTTCTGTTTGAGACGGAGAAGTTCGGGGCATTTTCTTTCCTTAACACTAAGAGTTGAGTCCCAACACAAGCAACCATCTACGTGAGAAGTCAGCTAAATCCATATGGAAGAAGCACACCAGCCTGTATGATCCAACGATTGTAAAGAACAAAATCCAAATCCAGAAGAGGAAATGGCATACCAGAGCCTAAATTCTAAACGCCCGGTTTACAGAACATTATGAGTTATAGTGGCATCCAAAAGTCCATTTGTGATGTTCGCACATGGATTGAGTCTCTGTGGAATCCCACTGACCATCATCTAGGAATGCGAATATGCTTGATATCACACGAAAACATTGTGAAGCGGATTTTAGCAGTTGTAGTTAAGCTGAAATGTCATTAGATCTCCCTTTCGGCTCATTTTGTATTTATTGTTTTTTTTAATATTTCCTCTGTCTTTACAATGGACATTTTCCTCTGTTTTATTTGGTTATTGTTGCTGAGCCCTTTAAAAAAAATTTTTGTCTTATTTTTCTGTATAGGGAAGACAGGGCGGGTGGATCTACAAAGCTAGCAATCGAATCAGCCTGGGGGAACAGAAGGGCAAGTGGGGAGTTGAAATGAGGAGTCAACAGCAACAAGGAAATGGAAAGAATAAATGTTCCCAAGTTGATTGTGATAGTCAATGCACAAACCTTCTTAATAGGATTGAACTATTTAACGGTGTATGTTCACTATTTCTCAATAAAACTATTGAGAAAGAAAAAAACAGGGATTTGTATAAGAAAGGGGAAGTAAACTCAACAATTCAAACTCCAGAGTATTAAAATGTCTAATTTTACGACCTCTTTCAAGCAGTGTCTCACTTTTTCAAGACAATGTTGTTTGTGGGGGTTCCCCCCTCCTTCCTGCGACCTTAGTGATATTCAACCTAAGACCTGGCAGATTGTAAGTAGCCTGGTGCTATTAGCTGGATTGAATCCACTCTACCTGCATTACCTCCCATCACCATTGTTGATAGTTGACATCTAGTCGCCTGAGACCCATGAGAACCCTTAGCTATAGCAGAACAAAGCATTGGCCACTACTGCACTATCTTCAAGATCGTTGATATGTTTGGGTTCATATCCCAGCATTCTACTGGACAATGTTCTGTTGTGATCCCTAAGTGGACACAGACCAAATTAGACCACCAGGCCTGTGTTCCCAGTCTTGGTCTAGAGCAGTGGTTCTCAACCTTTCAAATGCCGTGACCCTTTAATACAGTTGCTCATGTGGTGGTGACCCCCCCAACCATAAAATGATTTTCGTAGCTACTTCATCACTGTCACTTTGCTACTGTTTTGAATCACCATGCAAATATCTGATAGGCAGGATGTATTTTCACTGTTACAAATGGAACATCATTAAAGCATAGTGAGTCATCATAGAAACAATATGTACTTGTATATTGTGAAATATGTATTTCTAATGACAAATGAAATTTTGCCTTGAAGCCGGTGTAGCATGGGTAACAGTCTTAATATAACAACAGTCAACTACATTGCTACATTTTGCGACAGTATGTGTAAAAAGCCAACATCAATGGGTAGGTTGAAATAACTTCTTTCTCACCAGAGCAGCATATCTGCATGTGGGCAGACCCGCCCAGAGATGGATAGAGGATCCGTGTCTCAGTTCCTAAAACCATAGAAAATATGTATTTTCCGATGGTCTTAGGAGACCCCTGTGAAAGGATCATTCGATCCCCAAAAGGGTTGCTACCCAAAGGTTGAGAACCACTGGTCTAGAATTTCCACTGAATCTCCATGGATGGTGCTTCTGGTATCTGAAATACCAGTGGCCGAGTTGTCAGCAACATGGCACTTGCCAAACCATCATCGAATGACCAACTGGCCCATCTTCACTTCTGCTCCCCGACTCCTTTGTTACCAGTGACCTCATTCTACACCAGTCACGGCCATTTCTTTGTCTTCATCCTTCTTGACTTCTCTGCTCAATCTGCACCTGGTCCTTACTCATTCTATGTTGTCACAGAAGGCCGTATTGTCTGCGTGGTGCTGGGAACAAATATCCCTAGTTCCCAGACAAATAGCTTCAGAATTCTGCCTGACGTTTAAATGAATGAGATATTTCTTCCTGCACATCAGTATTTTCTTTTAAAATACAAATGAGTCCAAGGTGACTAGAGAAGCCTAACTCACACCCCATGGTTAATGGGTGTGATTAACTTATCTTTCTACCATCAGCCATGAGCTGCCCTTGCAGGACTGAAAAAATGCTGGTTTTCGCATGGAAAGGAAGGTCATTGGGAATCTGAAGGAGCCAGGCAGCAGGGTTTGGGGCAATTGAAGGGCAGAAGGTTGGTACCAGACAGGAGTGAGATTTTTTTTTAATTATTTTATTGGGGGCTCATACAACTCTTATCACAATCCATACATACATCTATCATGTAAAGCACATTTATACATTCATTGCCCTCTTTTTTCTCAAATCATTTGCTCTTCATTTAAGCAGATGAGTCAAATTTTTAACTTCTGTTCAAACAGCCTTGTTCTTACATAGTCGTTTATGTCCCCCGCACTCCAAGCTTCTCTCTCTATGACTGACAGCTTCAGGAGGAAGACCTCTTCCGTTCAGGAGGGCAGCTTAAAATGCAAATAAATGTGAATTTCTCTCTTCTCTGCGAACAAATCCTGCAGAGTTCTCAGGAGGTGTTTTGTCAGAATTGATTTCAGAGTTTCAATTGCCAATGCACAAGCAGCAAATTACGTCTGCTACCTTTCCCTCCCCACTCTCTACCCTCAGGCAACCAGGAATGGCTATTAGCTGCCTCTGCCAAGATTAAAACTTGGGCTCATTTAAAAGCCAGCTTCCAAGACCCCACTCTTTCCAGAACGTTCTTCTGATAGGATAAGACCGAGTCTTTTCATTTCATGTGCCAGGGCTGGCCCCTCAAGGAGTACCCACTGCGCATGCTTTGTTCTCTTAGAGAAACGAGAAAGTTACTCCCAGTTCTGGTCCTTGGGGAAATGTGACAATATGACCTTCGGACAGATGGGAGCAAAGGTCGCACTACTTGATTACTCTCATTCTGCCCGGGACTTGGCTCCACATCCTCTTCTCTGATTTTTTTGCCCGTGCAGTAAACAGAGCTGGGTGGGTGCTCAGGGCTCCCTGCGTCACCTCTGCCCGTTTCAGGGACAACGAGGGCGGTGGACTCCCTTCCCTGAAGAAGCCAATCAAGTGACCTGTGCAGATCACTGATCCCCACCCGCAGGTGGACCTGGAGGGTGGAACTCTGGTTGGCAGAAAGCAAACTGTTTTGTAGTCCAGCTTACCAGCATGAAAGTGGCATCTTTATTCCATTGAGGCATGTGGGTGACACTGATTCTGAATGAGAGGAAAAGGGGGATTGCCTGACCTCCCTACTCCGTCTCCAGTGACTCCCGAAGAATTGCTTAGCCAAGAAGTCCACCCTCTGCTTTTCAGTGTCCTCTAAAGACCAGGAACCCAGGGCTGGTTGGGGTCTTTTTTCAGTGATCTCACCCTTTAACCCCAGGCTCCACCTTCCCCAACCCTACTTAAGACCTGGGGTTTGCAAATGGATTCTGTGGGCTGTCGAGTACGTAGAGGTAGGGCTAACGACCTAGGTATTCACGAGTCATGTATGTACCGCTCCACTCCTTTCAGGGTCCCTAATTTGGGACACACTGTGGATGACTGAACAGGAGCCCTGGTGGCAGACTGGTTACTCATTAGGCTGCTAAGCACAAGGTCAGCATTTCGAAACCACCAGCCACACCATGGAAGGAAAACTAGTCTCTCTAGTTCGAAACCCACAGGGGAAGTTCCACCCTGTCCTGGGGAGCTGCGATGAGTCAGAATCGATGCAATGGCAGAGTTTTATGAGTCGGTTATGGAAGTATTTGGAATCATTCAAGATATGCTCTAAGGAGTATAATCCAACCCATACGTCGTCTGTGTGGTTTAGCCTGTATGTTGTTGGCGATGGTTGCCGATTGACTTGACTCTGACTCATAGAGACACTATGTGACAGAGTAGAACTGCCCTATATCATCAGGTCAGCTGTTCAAACACCCCAGGAACTCCAAGATCGAAAGAAGAGGCTGTCTGCTCCTGTAAAGCTTGACACGCAAGGGGTGGGGAAACCTTTTTTTCTGCCAATGGCCATTTGGATATTTATAACATCTTTTGAGGACCATACTGGTCAAACATTAAATGAATTCACCGCTATTGTAATGGCTGAGGAACCCTGGTGAAGCTCATGGTCGAGTTGGGCTGCTAACTACAAGGTCAGCAGTCCAAAATCATCAGCTGCTCCACGGGTGAAAGATGAGGCTTTCTACTCCCGTAAACAATGACAGCCTTGGAAACTCACATGGGCAGTTCTGTCGCGTCCTAAAAGGTCACGCTGAGTCGGCACTGACTCAATGGCAGTGAGTTTGGTTTTAGAGTTATTTTGGTGACTAGAAGTGCTTCTCTTTGGTGAGGCATGTGAGGTTAGCTGGTTTGCCTGATTCTCAGTGCCAGGCATTTCCCGCCCTTGATTTACAGCCTCAGAAACCCTACATAGATAGCGTCGCTAGGATTCAGAATGCTCCTTGGCGTGGCCACAAGGCTCCTGAGCGGCAACGATGGGGAGATGTCATCTCACTTACTTTGCACATGTTGTCAGGAGAGACCAGTCCCTGGAAAAAGACATCATGTTTGGTAAAGTAGAGGGGCATCAAAACAGAGGAAGACCCTTGATGAGATGGGTTGACACAGTGGCCGCAACAAGGGCATTAAACACAAGCACAACTGTGAGGATGGGACAGGTCAGGAGGTGTTTCCTTCTGGCATATTTAGGGAGGGCCACGATGAGTCAGAACTTAACCACAACAGCAGCATGAGTCAGAATTGACTCAATGGCCATGAGTTTGGGCTTTGTTTGTTTGGTTGGTTGGTTGGTTGTTTGGTTGGTTGGTTGGTGGGTTGTTTGGTTGGTTGGTTGTTTATGCAAGATAAAAAGGAGTCCTGGTAGGGCAATGGTTAAGTGCCCAGTTGCTAACTAAAAGGTTGGTAGTGCCAAGCCCACCCAGCAGTTCCTAGGGAGAAAAGACTTGGTCGTCCGTTTTGTAAACATTAACCCAAACCTGCATAGTTACCAATGTTAAGATGAATTGTAGAACATTTGAAAAACTCTTATTGTTCTTCAGGGGAAAAGATCTGAGCTAATGCTTACTTTTCATTGATCAACATCATAAGACTAAACATTTTATCTTTCAACCAAGATCGGGTATATTACTTTTAACAAAAGACACATTTTCAAGTTTCTCACATTACAGGTGGGTTTAAGACATGGGTTTAAGACATTGACACTGTAATTCAATCACACGAGAGTTTTCTGGCACAAACCACTACTAACCTGTCTCATAAAAAAAAGCAATGAGTGGGAAAAATAATCATCGTTTTCATGACTAGATTGTTGGCTAGCTGACAGCCTTGGCCATGTTCCAGTTAGAATGATTGTACGTCCTCTGCATGTTTTCTACCTGCGACGCAGCTGGATAGATTGTTAGTAGGAAAAGTCATGTTGAGGACTCAGGACGAGTAAACTCTCAGCCCATTTCATTCCAGAGGTGGATTTGAAAAACTGAGAGCGAAGAAGAATTGATATCAGGCCCTCAAATCAGTGCATTGACATTCCTGCTCACAGCAGCACAATTTACAATAATAGCTCAGAGGTGGAAACAGGCCAAATGTTCATCACCAGGTGAATGGATAAGCAAACTTTGCTGTAGACATCCAATGAGATCGTGTTCAGTTACAAAAAATAATTAAGTACTGGTACATGCAACCACACAAAGGGACCTCAGACACATTATGCTATATGAAAGAAGCCAGATGCAAACTCACACCGCCTGATTCCATGTGTGAGCATAAAATTTAGATTACTGGTCATTATGAGGGATAGAGAGGAGAGGGTTGGGAGCAACTCACAGGTATGAGGCTTCCTTTTGAGGGGATGAAAGTTTGGAACTAAATAGATAAAGCGGTAAAGGCATGAAATGCCGCTGAATTATTCACTACTGGTAGTTTTATGCGATGCGAATTTCGCGTAAATAAAAACAACTTCACGAAAAAGCAATTTTTCTAAAATAGTCCCATTTTAGTGTTGATCAATTTTTAAGCCGTAAAGGTTACAGAGCAAAATTCATTTGCCTGATGTGAGGTGATAAAATATTTGAAAGGAAATATCCCCCTAAATTAGGTTGCTATAATATGTGCCTTGCTGTTAAGCATTTCAAAGGAAAGGCGTTCTGGGCTCATCTTGCACTTGGGAAGCAAAGGCTTACATCTCTGCACTATTCTGAACGTAGTCCTTGTTGTCATTATTTAGACAAAGGTGTTATGGCACCTGAGTGTCATAGAAGCTAACAGAAGCCTTGTAGTGTATTCATGTTACAGGACTCGCTCACCTAGGCAATAACCCAGGATTGAGACTCTGGCATCTTCTGTTGGCTGCTTCCTTTTTGGGGGCCTCCATCTTGGTCGTAAGTCCCCAACCCTTTCCAGTATCATCTTCCCAATCACTGTCTCCATTTCAACCTTCTGATGCCAGTCTTCTCGCCCCTCACTGCTACAAGAGCCTTAACCGTAGACTTATTCTTAAACCCAGACAAGAAGGCCCCCTTGGACCCACTCTGGCTTGGGTCTTCTCCACTGCAGAGCTGGGGGACGGGCCACTTGGGGTCCAAGTCCTCGCTTCTGGATCACTATCTGAAAACTCTGACCCACAGACTTCCGTGATCAAACAGTTCTGAACATGTGCCCAGAGCCTGTGTAGGCTTCTTCCTGGGGAAAACCCATGTGAGTATACCTAGATCTACAGGTTTAAAGGGATGTGGTGTCCGGGGAGAGAATGGAGATGGGGGGAGGGGGTGTCTATGGGCCAGAGGTTAGGAGTTGGGAGTGGGGTTTTGGGGGTGGTCATGTCTCTTTGGGATGCCCCCTGGGGATCTGAGAATTTTACATTCAAACCTTCATCTCCAGGTTGTTCTGAAAGTGTGCTTGTAGTCAGCACTGGAGAAGAGACTATATTTTATTTAGCGCTTGGTCAGCTTTATTTACACCTCTTAAATATTCAGATGGATGGTGTAAAGGAGTCCCTTTGTCCTAGCGCTCTGAGCCCTGTGTAGGTCAGCGGCAGGCCGCCCTAAAGGTTCTTCCTACCCCACAGAGCTGGTGAAGACAGCTGCTAAACCTCCTCCCATTCCTAAATACAAGGGGGACACGGATGGGATATCTTAGCCCTTGTCCCTTAGAATCTTTGGAAATATGCTTCGAGGATTTGCCTTCAATGATCCATTTTGAAGGCAGCCAGGGCGTGCAGTGGGTAAATCTCTCAGGTGCTCACCAAAAGACCCCACCAGGAAAGACTTTTGAGTCCATCTCTGTGAAGATGTACATGTACAGCCTTGGAAACTCCAGACGGCAGTTCTACCCTGCCCTGTTCGGTCAGTATGCATCGAAATGAACTCAGCAGCGGCAATGGGTTTGTGCATTTTGTGTCACTTACAAAGAGGTGAAAACAGAAAGCCGTTCCTTTTAACTGGTTATACCGAACACCTGAAATTTAGAAAAGAAAAAAAAATCTAGGCTCCAGATTCACATTTCTATTCGTTGTTTCTATTAATATGTGCACAGAGAGAAACCCAACAGATCTAGTTTCATATAGCAAAAAGCATTTTCATCTTCCAGTGATGGTGGTTTGGGGGTCAATTTCAACTCAGAGGGGCCCCAAAGTAAACACAAACAAACAGTCCTATAGCGTTTTCTTGTCTGTAATCTTTACAGGAGCAGACTGGTCCTACTCGAGTTGCTGGGTAGATTTAAACCATCAACCTTTAAATTAGAGCTGAGTGCTTCACCAATGGGCCACCAGAGCTCCTGACCACTTATATTAGCATAAGAGTCTCTATTGTTCAAAGTTGTTCCACAAACATAACCTCACTTGGTCCTCGGATCTTTTTACAGATGAGAAACCAGAGGCTTGGTGAAGGCAATACATTAGTGAGTGGACTAAAATTATACAGGTAATACATAACATCATTTTTAAAGGACGGATTCAAATCCTTTGGAATCTGTTCCACACTGCACCAACTTCTCCGAGATCCATGATCTAGCCTTACCTAAGACACACAAGGGCAGCTTTTCTAGTGGTTAACATTCCCCCACGGAAGGCACACTTGGCTTCCTATTATGCTTTGGCATTGACTCAATGTTTCTTGGGGAAATGGGCCAACCGAGTTTCGCCTCAGTTTCCTCCTCCTACAGATAAAGGACTTAAAGTAGCTAATCTCTAAGGTTTCTTCTAGCTCTGTGGTTCTTTTACCATCTATAACCCGGATTGCTTTTCACCTTGGTGAAAAGAACTCTGAAGCCCAGGTAACTAGGTGGTGTTAGATTAATGGGCCTTTATCAAATGGCCCCACAAGTTAATCAGACCAACTGGCACCAGTTGAATCAAAAGTAAACACTGGGGACAAATGGAAAATCAACTTTTTTTTTTTGTAGCTCTTACCAAACATTTTGGGGGTACTAGGTCACAGGGCATTATTTTCCAAATTCTCCTACACAGTCCATCAGTTTCAAGAGAAGAGGGTCTCCTAGCAAGGGAGAGGCTTTATTTCTTTTGTTTTTGATCACTGGATGAAACCACAACAAGCAAGATTTCTTTGTGTAGGCCTTTGAATATGCATACGACCATTAATCATTAATCTCCAGAAAACTGGCCATCTCCAGAAACTAGTGCTCCACAGAAAAGTGTTGGCAAACAAGGATTGTTGATAGCACCTCAGGGTAAGCCCAAAGCAAAGGGTGATTTTTGATGACGGCTCATGTGTGCCAGTAATATGAGCTCATGAGACAGTTTTTGCTTGTTTTCAAGAAGCTGAAAGATAGGCATACTCCTTTCCATAGGCAATTCTTGAACTCATTCTTCCCCTCAAGAGATGCTCCTTAATGCAAAGATCCATCAAATCCACCACGGCAACTAAAGGGATGATGTTGGTTGTTTTACCAGTTTTCATAATATTCTTTTGAAATTGCCTTGTAGAGGGAAATAGAGGAAAGAGCTTGGAGGCAAAGGGTATATATAGAGGTCTAGACAAAGACATGTACATATGCAAATATATATGAGGATGGGGAAATAGATCTATGTGCCTAGATTTACTATTAAGGTGGCAAAAGGACATTGGGCCTCTACTCAAGTACTCCCTCAATGCATTAATGCTTTCTTCTATTAAATTGGCATTCTATGATGCTCACCCTCTCGACACAACCACTGAAGACAAAGTGGGTGAACAAGCAAATGTGGTGAAGAAAGCTGATGGTGCCCGGCTATCAAAAGATATAGCGTCTGGGGTCTTAAAGGCTTGAAGATAAACAAGCAGCCATCTAGTTCAGAAGCAACAAAGTCCACATGGAACAACACACCAGCCTGTATGATCACGTGGTTCCGAAGGGATCAGTTATCAGGCATCAAAGAACAAAAAATCATATCATTGGGTGCACACCTCCATGATATGATTGCTGAAGACAAATGGGTGCATAAGCAAATGTGGCGAAGAAAGCTGATGCTGCCTGAATATCAAAAAGTATAGTGTCTGGGATCTTAAAGGCTTGAAGGTAAACAAGTGGCTATCTAGCTCAGAAGCAACAAAGCCCACATGGAAGAAGCACACCAGCCTGTGCGATCACAAAGTGTCGAAGGGATCAGGTATAAGGCATCATTAGAACAAAAAAACTTACCATAGTGAATGAAGGAGGAAGTGCAGAGTAGAGATCCAAAGCCCATTTGTAGGCCACTGGAGATCCCCTTGCAGAGGAATCTAGGGGAAGAGATGAGTCAGTCAGTGTGTGATGTAGCACCGATGAAGAATACAGCTTTCCTCTAGTTCCTAAATGCTTCCTCCCTGCCCCCCCCACCCCCTCCACTATCATGATCCAAATTCTACCTTGCAAGTCTGGATAGAGCAGAGGATGTACACTGATGCATATAGGAACTGGAGGCACAGGGAATCCAGGGCGGATGATACCTTCAGGACCAGGGGTGTGAGGGGTGATACTGGGTGAGTAGAGGGTGAGTGGGTTGCAAAGAGGGAACCGATTACAAGGATTTACATGTGAACTCCTCCCTGGGGGACAGACAACAGAAAAGGGGGTGAAGGGAGATGCAGGACATGGCAAGATATGACAAAATAATAATTTATAAATTATCAAGGGTTCATGAGGGAGGGAGGAGCGGGGAGGGAGGGGCAAAAAGAGGACTTGATTCAAAGGGCTTAAGTGGAGAGCAAATGTTTTGAAAATGATTAGGGCAAAGAATGTACAGATGTGCTTTATACAATTGATGTATGTATGGATTGTGATAAGAGTTGTATGGGCCCCTAATAAAACGTTTTTTTTAAAAGTGTCAAAGAACAAAAAAAAATTGCCTTGTAGACTGAAAGGGAGCCACACGAAGAAATGTTATTTCATGGTCATAAACTCACTGCCATCAGGGAAAGATGGGGCTTTCTACTCCCGTAAAGAATTGCAGCTTGGAAATCCACGGGAGCAGTTCCTCCCTGCCTCTATGGTCCTAGTGAGTTGGAATTAGCTTGATGGCAGTGAGCTTTGTAGTATGAGTGCAAATGATAAAGGAACCCTGGCAGTACAGTGGGTCAGCAGTTCAAAACCCCTATCCGCTCCACAGGGGAAAGAGAAGACTTCCTGCTCTCATAAAGATTTACAGTCTAGGAAACTCAAAAGGGACAGATCTACCCTGAGTTCTACACTATGAGGAATAACTGGTTTGGCGGCAGTGAGTTTGGTTTTGATTTGGTGCAAAAAACATTTTCGTTTATGAATCTTTAGGATTAGAGATTTATACTCCTCGCATCTTGGGCTTCTTTCCAAGGGCTAAGGAATAAAGTACTGCTACTAGGTAGCAGTCTAGATATGCACCGGTTTTGTGTCTCTTCAGTCAGGGAATGGCTGCAGCCAAGTCCTCTCATGTATACACTCGTCTTACTCTTACCAGGGTGTCTTCAAACCAAACGGTCCATTCAAAGCAGTGACTTCTAAGGGGATCTGCTGCCCACTTAAATTCAAGGCAAAAAAAAGGTCAGTATAAGAGGTCCTAGTGATCTGTATCGGGGATTCCCAAGAGGCCATTTTGACAGATTTCATTGAGAGTCCCAGGCTGGTTAGATGAGGCATATTAGGAAAAAGTTTGTGGGGCTTTTTTTTTGGTCATTGAAAACTGCATTGATGAGAAAAAGACTGGGAAAGTTGTACTGAGGTGCCAAAGGGATCGGGTATAAGGCATCATCCCCCCCGCCCCCCAAAATACCATAGTGAATGAAGGGGGAAGTGCAGAGTGAAGACCCAAAGCCCATGTGTCGGCCACTGGAGATCCCCTCACAGAGGGGTCTAGGGGAGGAGATGAGTCAGTCAGGGTGCGAGGTAGTACCAATGAAGAATACAGCTTTCCCCCAGATCCTGGATGCTTCCTCCCCCCAACTACCACGATCCGAATTCCACCTTGCAAGACTGGATAGAGTAGAGGCTGTACACTGGTGCATATAGGAGCTGGAGGCACAGGGAATCCAGGGTGGATGATACCTTCAGGATCAGGGGTGTGAGGGGCGAGGCTGGGAGAGTGTAGGGTGAGTGGGTTGGAAAGGGGGAACCGATTACAAGGATCTACATGTGACCTCCTCCCTGGGGGACGGACAACAGAGAAGGGGGTGAAGGGTGACACCAGATAGGGCAAGATATGACAAAATAATAATCTATAAATGATCAAGGGTGCATGAGGGAGCGGGGAGCGGGGAGGGAGGGGAAAAAGAGGACTTGATGCAAAGGGCTTAAGTGGAGAGCATGTGCTTTGAAAATGATGAGGACAAAGCATGTACAGATGTGCTTTACACAATTGATGTATGTATGGATTGTAATAAGAGTTGTATGAGCCCCTAATAAAATGTTTTTTTTTTAATAAGAAAACTGCATTAATGAGAAAAAGGCTGGGAAAGTTGCACTGAAGAATTTTGTCCATGCCGACAATATATCTGATCATCCTTCAAGGGTGGCAAGGCCTATCCGATGAGAATTTCATCGAGAAACCTTACCCCATTCACGCTGAGCACGGCCCTGATCTTGCCCTGTCAAACGTCTGCTTGTTGCTGCTCCCCACACTGCTGTTTTGATGCGGCATAAACTAAGGAGCACAGAATCTTTGGGGGGAAAGGTCTAGAGATAAAAACGCCGTCTTCAGAAATGTATAGAGCTAGATGGAGGATATCTTAAATAAGAGTTTCACCTTTTTATTTTTTTGTGTAGTAAAGGGTACTGTGATTTGGTAGAAAATCTTTTTGACTTGTCTTCCTCTACTGAAGATTTTTAGATCTGTGATCCAATCACCAGCATTTTAACATTCAACCATCGCTAGGACCTAAATCTTATTTAACTGAAATTTTCCAGGGATTTCAGAATCCAGAACTCTCTAGAGGCCAAACCTAATGTCTAGAAGCAGAGCTTAATCAAATAAACACCTTCAGGGAGTAGTCAGGCAGGAACACGGACCCCAGTGGAGACCTGAGGGCCTTGAGGAAACCAGCAGATTTCCAGTATTGGTGGGTGGCTTCTGGAGGAAACTGCCTCGTCTCCAACACCTCTTCAGAAATGTTAAAGGGAGACTTGTGGTTTATTCCAATTCCAATACGATCTCCAAAGGACACTTGAGTCTGGGAGCGTGTCCAGAATCTGTATTCTTTGGATGTTGAAAGATGGTTTCAGAGGTTAGTCTCGAACGAAACACACTGAGCCTAGTAAAATTGCTGACAGCAGGAGGCAGTGATTCTGCTCAGTGAAAATTCCGTCTGAGAGATTGTTATGGGTCATCTGCTACGTGGGATCTTATCAAGGAACCTGGAATAAACCTTTTCATAAACCTGGCTCATGTTCCCAAGAATTCTCAGTCCTGGGGTTGGGAGTTTTATCTCCTCCACCAACACTTCTGGGGATGTATTCATAGCAATCTTTGTGCAAACAAACAATTCCTGGTTTGGTCATGATGTTGGTTTTAAATTTTTTAATTAAAATTTTTTTAAAATTTCCATTTCCACTTTTTCCATTAAATGGTTGGTTTAACGTTGTCTTCCCTTCTTTTAAAAAAATATTTTATTAGGGACTCATACAACTCTTATTACAATCCATACATACATCAATTGTATAAAGCACATCTGTACATTCTTTGCCCTAATCATTTTCAAAGCACTTGCTCTCCACTTAAGCCCTTTGCATCAGGTCCTCTTTTTTCCCCTCCCTCCCCGCTCCCCACTCCCTCATGAACCCTTGATCATTTATAGATTATTATTTTGTCATATCTTGCCCTGTCCGACGTCTCCCTTCTCCCCCTTTTCTGTTGTCCGTCCCCCAGGGAGGAGGTCACATGTAGATCCTTGCAATCGGTTCCCTCTTTCCAACCCACTCACCCTCTACTCTCCCAGCATTGCCCCTCACACCCCTGGTCCTGAAGGTATCATCCGCCCTGGATTCCCTGTGCCTCCAGCTCCTATCTGCACCAGGGCACATCCTCTGCTCTATCCAGACTTGAAAGGTAGAATTCAGATCATGGTAGTGGGGGGAGGGGGGAGGGAGGAAGCATTTAGGAACTGAAGGAAAGCTGTATTCTTCATCGGTGCTACATTGCACCCTGACTGACTCATCTCCTCCCCTAGACCCCTCTGCAAGGGGATCTCTAGTGGCCGACAAATGGACTTTGGGTCTCCACTCTGCACTTCCCCCTTCATTCACTATGAAGATTTTTATTTTATTTTTTTCTGATGATACCTTATACCTGATCCCTTCGGGTGTCTCCCTTTGTAAACTGGAGTCCCTTGTTGACTTTTATATCTCTAACTCTCAGGGTGTCCTTCACAAAACAAGTATGCAGGAAACATTGCTTATTCCATGAGTGAACGATCTCCCACGCACAAGATATTTATACACGAAACACCTACTATGTGTTAGATGTTGATACTGGGCATAATGTTATGAACAATGCAGTCTTACAGTGCTCCTCAGGTATTTACAAAGTGGTGAGGGGAGGAAGCAGGAAAAATATCCAATAAACTAAGAAGCTCCATTGGAGCAAAGGTTAAAACTAGTGGAAAGGTTAATAGTTCAAGCCTGCCCCAGAGCTCTGGAGGAGAAAGACCTGTGCGCCTAAGTCCATAAAGATTATCATCTAGGAAACCATAGGGGAGTATTTTACTCAGTCAAGAAGTCGGCTATGCATCTGGGGTCTTAAAGGCTTGAAGATAAACAAGCGGCCATCTAGCTCAGAAGCAACAAAGTCCACGTGGAGGAGGCATGCCAACCTGTGTGATCATGAGGTGTTGATAGGATCAGGTATCAGGCATCAAATAACAAAATATCACAGCATTGTGAATGAGGGGGAGTGCAGAATGGGGATCCAAAGCCCATCTGTAGGCAACTGGACATCCCCTTACGGAAGGGTCATGGGGAGGAGGCGAGTCAGTCAGGGGTCAGGGTAGCAATGATGAAACATACAACTTTCTCTAGCTCTTTAATGCTTCCTCCGCCCCATTTTCTTTCTTTTTTCTGTGTGTTCTTTTTTTTTCTAATTTAATTTTTTTATCATTTTGTTAGGGACTCATACAACTCTTATCAAAATCCATACATACATCAATTGTGTAAAGCACATTGTACATTCATTGCCTTCATCATTCTCAAAGTATTTGCTCTCCACTTAAGCCCTTGGCATCAGGTCCTCATTTTTTCCCTCCCTCCTCGCTCTCCCCTCCCTCATGAACCCTTGATAATTTATAAATTATTGTTTTGTCATATCTTGCCCAGTCCGAAGTCTCCCTTCACCCACGTTTCTGTTGTCCGTCCCCCCGGGAGGAGGTCACATGTAGATCATTGTAATCAGTTCCCTCTTTCCAACCCACCCTCCCTTTACCCTCCCAGTATTGCCACTCACACCCCTAGTCCTGAAGATATCATCCGCCCTGGATTCCCTGTGTTTCCAGTTCCTATCTGCACCAGTGTACATCCTATGGTCTAGCCAGACTTGCAAGGTAGAATTCAGATCATGATAGTGGGAGGGGGGAGGAGGAAGCATTTAGAATCTAGAGGAAAGTTGTATTTTTCATCTGTGCTACATTGCACCTTGACTGGCTCGTCTCCTCCCCTAGACCCCTCTGAAAGTGGATTTCCAGTGGCAGACAAATGGGCTCTGGGTCTCCACTCCACACTCCCCACCCTTTTTCACTACGGTAAATTTTTTTGTTCTGATGATGCCTTATACCTGATCCCTTCGACACCTCGTGATCGCACAGGCTGGTGTGCTTCTTCCATGTGGGCTTTGTTGCTTCTGAGCTAAATGGCCACTTGTTTACCTTCAAGCATTTAAGACCCCAGACTCTATGCCTTTTGATAGCTGGGCACCATCAGCTTTCTTCACCACATTTGCTTATGCACCCATTTGTCCTCAGCGATCATATCGTGGAGGTGTGCACCCAATGATAGAATTTTTTGTTCTTTGATGCCTGATAACTGATCCCTTTGGCACCTCATGATCACACAGGATGGTGTGTTCTTCCATATGGGCTTTGTTGCGTCTGAGGTAGATGGCCACTTGTTTACCCTCAATCTTTTAAGACTCCAGACACTATATCTTTTGATAGCTGCGCGCCATAAGCTTTCTTCACCACATTTGCTTATTCACCCACTTTGTTTTCAGCGGTTGTGTCGGGAGGGTGAGCATCATAGAATGCCAATTTAATAGAAGAAAGTATTCTTGCATTGAGGGAGTACTTGAGTGGAGGCCCAATATCCTTCCACCACCTTAATACTAAACCTATAACTATAGGCACATAGATCTATTTCCCCATCCTCATATATATATTTGCATATGTACATGTCTTTGTCTAGAGCTCTATAAATGCCCTCTGCTTACCAGCTCTTTCCTCTCTTTCCTTTGTCTTCCCTCCTGTCCCACTATTATGCTCCATTCCCACCTGGGTTTCAGCAATACCTCAAGGTTACATTACCCTTGATCATGCCCTACCAGGCCTCCCACACCCACCTCACCACCAATTTGGATCACTTGTCGTTCCCTTGTTCCTGGGTTTGTGAACACCACTTCCTCTCCCCCCCCCCTCCAACCTTTCATGATCCCAATTCTACCTTACAAATCTGGGTAAACCAGAGGATATGCACTGATACAGATGAGAGCTTGAAACACAGGGAATCCAGGACAGATAAACCCCTCAGGAGAAATAATGAGAGTATGAATATCAGGAGTGGAAGGGGAAGGTGGGGGAGAAAGGGGGAGCCAATCACAGTGATCTTCCTATAACCCACCCCCTGGAGGATGGACAACAGAAAAGTGGGTGAAGGGAGACAGCAGTCAATGTAAGACATGACAAAATAACAATAATTTGTAATTTATCAAGGGTTTGTGAGGGAGGGAGGAAGGGTGGGGAAAGGAAGGGAAAAATTAGGAGCTGATACCAAGGGTTCAAGTAGAAAGAAAATGTTTTGAGAATGATGATGGCAACAAATATACCAATGTGCTTGACACAATGGATGGGTGGATGGATTGTGATAAGAGTTGTAAGAAGCCCCAATAAAATGATTTAAAAAAAAGTCAACTCTGGGTTAAAACTGACTAGATAGCATCTAACAACAACAAACAGCTAAACCTTGTTTGTTTCAGGTAGTGCTTAGACTATAAAGAAAACTAAACAGTGCACTGTTTACAATAATGGATTCAGGGGAGGTGGGGAGAAAAACGTCTTAGAAAGACTGACCTTTGGAGCTATCCCTGAACCTAGGGAAGTCAGATATTTACATCAAGAAGGGAGAGAGTCAGTCTAAGCTGCTGGCACATCTGCTGTAGCCACAGGCAAGATTCTCAAACAGCCTTTAGGCAGAGACCACTGTTATCTCCATTATGCTCTATCCGTAGCCAGGGACCACCCTGTAGACGGGACTTGAATTTGTTCTGGCTGCGAGCATCTCTTGTCTCATGACAGAAATTTCTTCCCTGGCTTTTTGAATGTCGATGAGGGTGTTTTCTTTCTTACGCATTATCTGTATTTCTGTCTTTGTATTATTATGGTTTTATCCTTACCACCTTAGTTCGATTTTGGTTTTTATTGTTTTCTGTTGGGTCGCCCAGCTGTGAAGCACAGGAGTGGCTGCATAAGGAGACTGTACAGATGTGCTTTATACAATTGATGTATGTATATGTATGAACTGTGAAAAGAATTGTATGAGCCCCAATAAATTGTTAAAATAAAAAAAATTTTTTTAAAAAGGATCATAACTGATACAAGGAGATATAGGGAATCTAGGGGTGGGGGTGGGTCTTAGGGAGGGCAAGGGATTTCCTGGAGTAAATAATGAAGGTAGGAGGGAGCGTCAGAACTCCTTTTAAAGGCGATGTAACCACGGGGGTGGGGAGTGGGGGGATGGAATGCTCTAAATCGGATGCCGTAATGATTGTACAAATCTCTTTGATGTGACTGAACGACTGCATTGTACGATATATGTACAACAGGTCCTGGGCCAAATCTGCTTTGCAGCCTCCGCGCGCCAATCCGTGTCTCCGTGGTCTTCCTCTTTTTCGATTTCCTTGGTCCTTTTCCAGAAACGGATCTCTCCTGTTAACACATGGAAAGTGCTAGAGCTGAATCTCGCCAACCTAAAAGAACATAAACTGCCCTGTTCAGTCTCCCACTTCCCCAGGGGGCCGCCGAGCCGCAGGGCACCTGACCTCCCTGCTGTCTTTCTCGGGGATCTGCTGCCAGCAATTTGGCACCGCAGTCCGAAACTCCCTTTGCTATAGACCTGTGTGGGCAGATGTCACCCCATCAAAGCGAACGCCAGGCTATTAAAGTTCAACTTCATTATCACTGTAATAACAAAGCCTGCGGAGCTGAGCTGCTGGGCTGTAGGGCGGGCAGATTCTTCTGCAGCATAAGGGATCCAGCCTTGATAACAAAATTGCTTCAGGCTAGCGGAGCGGTGTTCATCCAAGAACCCCCGCCCCTCCCTCCTCCAACAAGTCTCTACCTTCCCTCCTGACTCCTCCCACAGGCAGACTCCGCCCTCCGCTTGGCTCTATTAGCAGACGAAGCAAGAGATCTGGTCGGCGCTGCTGCCGCTGCTGCCGCTGCGGTCTATCTACATGCATGCTCCTGGCCGAGAGCCTGTGCGGACAAGACCTGGTAGGTATGTGTCTAGAGAGAATGGGGTGGGAGGAGGCTGGGGCTAAGGAGATTATCTCAATGGGAGTGGCTGGAAAAGAATGGGGACACATCCATGTACATAGGGATGGAGGGGCCAGGCAAGGTGAAGGAATCTGAGAGCATTGTATTAGGGTAAGGTTGATTGAGTTACTGGGAGTATTCATTACTGGGGAAGGTTGAGTTACTGGGAGGATTCATGGATTGGTAAGCAGTGACTGGATTCGATCTTGGGAAGCTGGAACAGGACTTCCATGCATTTTTATACTAAAAGCTCACTGTGAAACATCTAAGCGACAGTTTTGTGAGCAGTGGCTTGGTCCTTCGGCGCAAGCATCAGAGCTTGGGGTCAAAGTTGCACAATTAGAAAAAGGTTTTATGTGAGCTTCTCGGTAATAACCGTTCTACTACGTAAGGGCCCATGATTTTGCAATGACAGGTGACCCGCAAAAGCCTCGTTAATAAATATTTGTGAAAGGGCTCCAGGTCAGGTCTTATGACAAATGTGAAGTTTCAAAATGCTGACCCTCCACCCTGAACTCTATCACAGGATGTGAGGACTGAACGGGGACTGTACACAGTGCCGGGTCTAGAGCATGCCAAATTGGCTGGGATGTCTGGATGTGTTTCCTGTGATCTGCCCCGGGGCTCATGGCTGGTGCTTATGGCTTTAGAGTTTAGTATTGCATGTGAAGGCTTTCAAGCAAGAGTGCTCTTTGACCTTTGAAGAGCTCCGATTGGTCCACCCATCCGCTCACCATCACTGCCCTTCTGCAATTGGGTTACCTGCTTAGGCCTGGAGGGATTTGCTTTTGTGATCCCTGCTTAATTCCAACCTTAATTTTCCTCAGAAAGGAGACACGTTAAGAGAACAGTTGGATAATTCCGGGACAAGTTGAATAGGGATAAAGGTAGAGCCCTAAGGGGATTTTGTTCAGGCCTCCAGACAGAGAATAAAAAAGGAATTCTGTGCTCTGTGAAGGTGGATTTCTTGAAGCACCATAACAAACTCTTCAGCCCCAAACCTTAACTCCTGTGTAAAGTCAGCCTGCTGGGCAAATCATTTGCATAAATCACCATAGCAGGAAAGCTTGTGTTTGTTCTTTCAAGTCAACAGCCAACATCCTGGCCAGTGTTTTGGATTGCCAGGAGCCCTCCTAGAGGAACCAAATGATGGGGTTTGCAGCAAATTCTGAAGGATTATAATGTCTACCTTTCTTTTTCTTTCCTCTCTTCATGCCACAGAATTCTCTCTCTCTATCTTTCCTTTTCAAAACAAGAACATCTGCTTTGGGCCTCTTGTTTGGTAGGTGTTGTTGTTAGACTCTGGTCCCACACATGACAGCTCTTTCTCCCACCTCAATCCCTGAGGCTAGCAACCAAGCACTAGCCATTGGCACCTCCCAGGACTTCTGGTCTCTTGGCCCTTCACAATGGTCTGATTGTACTGATTAGCTCGTTGATCATGCTTTAGTGTAAATGCATTGCCTCCTGTGCCTTTAATTCAGTCAATGACTTGTATTTTATTACTTGAAGTAACAGGATCAAACCTAGTAGGGAGCTTGTTTTGGAGGGAGGAGTGGGAATTTGGAGGTGGCCAGCTTAGATTCAACCCTTTCTTGATTGATTTCTTCTCCAGGTTAGACTAAGAAACCCACAAGGGTAGGTCCATCCTGTCTTACAGGTCAATGAGTCAACATCTACTAGAAGGCAGTCAGTTTGTATTTGTATCTCTTAGAATCTGAAACAACACTCCCTCCTCCTGTTTTTCTCTCCCTTCTCGGCTTTTCCTCTTCCTGGAGAGGAGACTATAGGGGTGGGAAGGTACAGGCATAGGAGAAAAAGGCAAGGCTTTAGAAAGGATGGACCATTCTGGTTCATCATAGTCCCCCATCAAACTGCCGAAAGCAGGATTGGCCTGATTCCCACTAACCTTTTCCTTCTGTCCATTTGGTCCCGTTTACTGTTGTTCCTATTTAATATACCCTTGGACACGTGGGGCAGTTCTGCTCTGCCTATAGGGTCAGTGTGAGTCAGGAGCCCTGGTGGCTTACTCATGGGGCCGTTAACTGCAAGATCAGCAGTTCAAACTCAGCCCT
The DNA here is from genome assembly GCF_050624435.1 of Tenrec ecaudatus. NCBI lineage: Eukaryota > Metazoa > Chordata > Mammalia > Afrosoricida > Tenrecidae > Tenrec > Tenrec ecaudatus. Next base: position 113,922,505 of record NC_134543.1, on the reverse strand, counting down.
GCTCAGAAGAGGAGGCTGGCTGCTCCATGAAAACTTTACAGTAGCTTCAGAAACCGAAAACTTGCCCTGAGTCAGAATCCACACTCGAGGCTGGTGGGTTTGATGATTATCCCAGGGAACTCCGCTCCCCTTTCCTGAACTCCTGAAGAACAATGTGATGTCTCTTCTGATGTCAGTGTCTGGGTACAAGGTTTCTGTGACGTGGGTGCAGGATGGCTTGGAGAAGAGGATGTTCTGGCTCTCCCAAACCAAAGCTACTTTCAGTGGCTCACGGATGAGAGGCAGATGAACTTAACAAATGTCCCGTCAAGAGCATTTTCAAGAACATTTCTCATTCTCAGTTTTATTGACCTTTTATTTTTAGAAAAGTTTTTTTTTAAAAAGAGTACAGAGAACTATAAATTCCAAACATAGATGCCTGAGTTTTTCACCTTGTTGCCCTCTCTCCATCACCCTCTTTCTCATTCTCTTTTTCTTCTACCCTCTCGGTTTTTCTTTCCCCATCCCTGCCACCCCCGGTTGTAAACATCCTCCTTCACGCCCAGGGCCAGCTCTACCCTGTCCTATGAAAGGAATCAACTCCACGGCAGTGAGTTTGGTTTCATTGATTTATGTCTTAGGAGCAAACATATTGTACATACATTCCCACAGTCTGGTGAACAAATTCAGGAAATTTCACATTGATGTGGCATTTCATTCTCCTCTACAGTCTTTATTCCAGGGTTGCCAATTGTCTGAATCATGTTCTTTGTGACATTTTCCCCAGCAGTTGATGACCCTTGGGTGCAATGCAGAGTTAAGTGCTTGAGTACCAGCGCCAAGGTTGGCTGTTAGAATCCCTGCACAGGTGCCTTGAAAGGTAGACCTGAAGCTCTTCTTCAGAAAGGTTTCAGCCTGGAACACCGTCCGCATGGTTCTGCTTTGCACACATGGGATTGTCATGAGTGGGCATCCGCTCAGTGGTAACTAACAACAACACTCTGGAATAGTTCTCAATCTTTGTCTGAAATGCTGCTTTCGGAGAATGTAGGAATGTATACACATATATATTTCCTCAAGTCATGCGTGCCTAACTGAATTACTGTACAGATGGTTTTGTGTCCTCCTTAGACGATCACATCTAGAGACCCATGTTAACATTAGTGAACACCCCTCCCCCTCAAAAAAAAAAAAAGGTCGTTGGTGGGTTTGAATCACCAACCTTGCAGTTAGCAGGCCAACACTGAACCCACACCACCACCAGGGAATCTTCATGTAAACAGAATTATGCAAAATGGGTTATAATCATTTTCATTTATGTTGACACTCTTTTCCCTGATTTCACCAGTGGGAGCCCTTTCCAAATGGTCTCTATGTTTCTCAGCATTTTCTTATTTCCAAGTTCACCTTGGGCTGCTCCAGCTCTTCCAAGCGCTCTGGTCCCTGTTAGCAGGGGATGTGGGTTTAAGAAACCAAGACTTGGGTACTAGACATGTTACTGTAGTGTCAACATTTTTTGTCATTTTGGGAACCATGAGCTCATACTAGTATACCAATTATAGTCCAGCCCCATACGGTTCTTTCTTGCCTTTTACTTTATATTTTTGTCTCCCTAATTCCACAGTGAAAAATCTGGCTCCCAACACAGCAGTATACTTGTGTGGCATTCCTAAAATATAGGGTCACTCTGAACAAGAATTGACATGATAGCAATGGATCTGGTTTTTAAAATTTTAATAAATCATTTCATTAGGGGCTCTTATAACAATACATCAATTATACCAAACACATATGTACATATGTTGCCATCATTTTCCAAACATTTTCTTCCTGCTTGAGTCCTTGGTATCAGCTCCTTTTTCCCACTCATTCCCCTACTCTTCCACCCTCATGAACACTTGATAATTTATAAATTATTCTTATCTTCATATTTTACACCACCCGCTGTCTCCCTTCACCCATGTTTCTGTTGTTCGTCCCCCTGGATATGACTTTGTTTTGGGTTTAGAGAACACTATAAAATTATTTCAGAATTAAAAAAGATGACCTGATGCAAAGGGCTTAGGTGGAGAGCAAATGCTTTGAAAATGATGAGGGCAAAGAATGTACGGATGTGCTTTATACAACTGATGTATGTATATGTATGGACTGTGATAAGAGTTGTATGAGTCCCTAATAAAATGTTAAAAAATAATTTCAGGATTATTATACCCCAAAAAGTAAGCCCACCAACTCAATATATGTTTATAGTCCTCTTCTAAGTTAATTTCCAAGTTCAAAATCTCATTAAATTATTTCTTTTCTCCATTTTCATTGGAAATGGGTGGGGTTCACTGATTCATTTATTTCCATCTGCATTTAATCATCATTTTTTTCTTCCATCTTTTGCCTCAATTTTAGTTTTGGAGTAGGCAGAATATTCATATCCTGACCTATCCCTTCTACTCCAACCTCCTTTTACTCCTTTGTAGGTAACCAACTTTATTTTGTAGTATATCAGTCCTGTCTTTTGCAAAAATAATGGATGGATGTTTTCTTTTTTTTATTTCCTGTTAGCATCTCTCTTAGTTTCCTGGTCCTCCTGTAACAAAGTAAACACAAGTTCAGTGACTTTAAAGAAGACTTGTTTATTATTATTAGGAGTCTGAATTTAGAATGAATTCTCCATTCACCCCACCCTCCACCCTCTCCCCACCCTTCACTCCTCCTTTCCTTCTGCCCTAGAGGAAGATCTTGCTCGCTCTGTAGCCTAAGGCCTTCCAGGGCTTAGAGTGTTTTCCTCATTGTATCCTCTCTTTGTGCTTGTTTTCTTTTTCTGAAATCTGAAAGTGGTAGGTTTGGTGCTGACTCTGCTCTTTATCGAATCAAGTATGACCTCATTAATAAAATTTTTAAAACCTTTTATTTAAAAATAGCACATTCACCAAAACCAAACTCACTGCCATCGAGTCCATTCCAACTCATACAGACCCCCTAGGGCAGTGGTTCTCCACCTTCCTAATGCCACGATCCTTTAATAGTTCCTCAGGTGTTGGTGACCGCAACCATAAGATTAATTTCGTTGCTACTTCATAACTAATTTTGCTACTGTTATGAATCGGGCGATATCTGTGAAAGGGTCATTTGACCCCCAAAGGGGTCATGACCCACAGGTTGTGAACCACTGCCTTAGGACAAGGCAGAACTGTTCTAGTGAGTTTTTGAGTCTAACTTGTTAGGTGAATAAAAAGCCTCATCCTGCTCCCTGAGAGTGGCTGGTGGCTTCAAACTACTAACTTCAGGGTTAGCAGCCCAACAAGTAGCCCACTATGCCACCAGGACTCCTTGGCACATTCACAGGTAGACCAGAAAACCAAGCTCATTGCCATTGAGTTGATTGAGGCTCCCAGAGTCCCTAAAAGACAGAAGTAAGTGGTCTTTAGAATTTCTGAGACTGTAAATCTTCACTGGAGCAGCAGCCTCATCTTTCTCTGATGAGGGGCTGGCTGGTGGATTTGAAATGCAGGCCTGTGTGAGGGAGCTCATATGCCGAACCCCTATCATGACCCCAAACTCCACCCAAAACCCACTGCTGCCAAGTTGATTCTGACTCCATGCATGGTTTCTGAGATGGCAAACCTTTACAGGAGCAGCCTCATTTTCCTGTCAATGAGCATCGGGTGGGTTTGAAGTGCCAACCACCCAGTTAGCAGTCTAATCCCTAACCCCAGTACTGCCAGGCCTCCCTGATTCACAGGTATAAGAGTTAGAATTTCAACATATTTTTTTTGGGGGGGAACATTTCAATCCATATATACTGTTGTGTATTTTGTCATTACCATATAATAATATATTCTGCATAGAAGTCCTGGTGGTGTAGTGGTTACAAGTTGGGCGGCAATCTGCATGTTCAGTAGTTCAAAACCACCAGCAGCTGTTGACTGGGCTTTCTGTTCTCATAAAACAGCTAATCTCAGCAACCCACAATGGGTTACTATAAGTCCGCATGGACCCCATGGCAGTGAGTTTAATATGTGCTGGGAGTTACACAAAATTAGTTTGTAAGACATTTCTCTCTTGTGTCCATGTGTCATATTTTATTCAATCATTGCCCTGGTTGAAGGTTAAACACAGGTTCAATTTTGCTAGAAATTGCAGATGTGTTTCTTACGGCCTGTACCGTTTTGCATTCACACTAACAGCGTAGGCGAGCATGTTTCTCCACAGCCATGCCAAGAGACTGCATGTCCTTTTGTCAGCCTGATGGGTGAGAAACGGCATCTCAGCATGGTTTTAATGTGCATGCCCCTTGTCGTGAATGAAGTTGAATATCTTTTAAGGGATTTGGGTTGTAAATGTTATTGAAGTATAATTGAAATAGACTGCATACGTTTACCGCCTAAAAATTGATATGCACACAAATTTGATTCTCAAATCACTATACACAGCAAGCTTGGGGACACAGCTGACTTGCCTGGGGGTGTCCCACTCATTCCCATTAGTCGAATTCATGAGCCAGCACCATGCGATTACAGAGGTTTTTACCATTGATACTGTGAGGTTTTTCGAGTGGGTAATACCTCGGTTCTTGGCCTCACACGAGAAAGAATTCATGCCGAAGCCCGTTTGTAATCCAAGTGGGTTTTTATGAAGGAGGGAGAAGTTTCAGGTTTTAGGCTCAAAAGGGTACACGCTATTTCAGGGGAGCATGCCAAGCCAAGCTGAAGCCACAACCAGACACGAGCAACCTCGTGGAACTGCGCACCCACACGTGGTGAACTGAGGGGGCACTGGGCACTGGGGAGGCGAGTAAGTGAGCGGGGTCCCTTGAACCTGCCACCACTCAGGAGCAGGGATAATTGAGTGAGAAGAGAGAGGCTGTGGGCCCCAACAGGCCTGGTGTGTTGCAAGTGGGTCCCAAGCAGGCCTGGGTGGGTGCTGAGGGGGCCCCGCCCAGGCGACCGGTGTGCACCTCCTACCTCCACCTGCCTCTGACCTGGAGCAGAGAACTACCTTCCTGCCACCAGTGTATTTCAAACCTCTGGCTGGGGGAGGCGTGGTCAAAGGTATCGATTGACCCCATTGGCTGAATGAAGCCCGCCTGGGCCCAGGTGTAACGCCCAGTTGGTTGGGGGCTTGAATTGGAGCATGCGCTGTTAAAGGTCCTCACAGGTGTTTCATGCGCGCCTGATTTCTTCCCAACCTCCTTTTAGGGTGCCTGTAGGCATGGGAGGGACAGGCCCCCCTTCCTGTCTCTTGCTACTTAATAGGAATGTTCTCACCGTCATAGATCTCGCTTTTCAAATTCCCTAGCTATCCTCATGTTTATTTTTCGTTAATTTTTTAAAACGTTTTTATTGTGAATTGGGTGGTTTCAGAGACACTGATCTGACACATTGTCCATTCAACAATTCACCCCCATTATGGTTTTTTTTTCCTTCAGTACTTTTTTTACTGTCAATTAATTAGGGGTTACATTTCAAGTCATCCACTTTTGTCTTCACCAGTTTGAATTACTTCAAACCAACCCCCAACCTATGAGATTTTATCTCATTGCAATCCCCTCACCCATCCTACTTCCTCCCTGTGTTTCCTGTTCCTCTTCCTCCTCCTTTCTTAACCCTTCTGAATTTTGTCTTGTTTTTTTTTAAATAATTTTAACAATTTATTAGGGGCTCATACAATTCTTATCACAGTTCATACATATACATACATCAATTGTATAAAGCACATCTGTACAGTCTTTGCCCTAATCATTTTTTTCTCCTCTTTTCTTTTTTTTACATTTTATTAGGGACTCATACAACTCTTATCACCATCCATACATATACATACATCAATTGTATAAAGCACATCCATACATTCCCTGCCCCAATCATTCTCAAGGCATTTGCTCTCCACTTAAGCCCCTTGCATCAGGTCCTCTTTTTTTTTTCCCCTCCTTCCCCTTTCCCCCCTCCCTCATGTGCCCTTGGTAATTTATACATCGTTATTTTGTCATATCTTGCCCTATCCGGAGTCTCCCTTCCCCCCTTCTCTGCTGTCCCTCTCCCAGGGAGGAGGTCACATGTGGATCCTTGTAATCAGTTCCCCCTTTCCAACCCACTCACCCTCCACTCTCCCAGCATCGTCCCTCACACCCTTGGTCCTGAAGGTATCATCCACCCTGGATTCCCTGTACCTCCAGCCCTCATATGTACCAGTGTACAGCCTCTGTCCTATCCAGGCCTGCAAGGTAGAATTCGGATCATGGTAGTTGGGGGGAGGAAGCATCCAGGATCTGGGGGAAAGCTGTGTTCTTCATGGTTAATTATAATGGGGTGTGAGTTCCTGACTAGTGTAAATATTCTCTTCATGGTCCGTCCCTTCTAGTGTTTGGCTGAAAATGGCCTACGGGGTGTGAGTTCAAGGGGCATGACTGAGGGTCTTATTTCGGGGGGTGGGGGCGTTTATTTTTGGTCAAGAGCTTTAGTGTGTGTGTATCAACCTATCTTGCTCAGGCTGTCTGTTGGGTGTGGGGAGGGAAGCTAGTTAGTATTGTTATTGGGATGGTATTAAATTTATGTTAACAGGGAGAACTGACAGGTTGTTGATGACAAGTAAACTCCTAACCAAAGGCAAGGAGTGTCTTTCTCTTGTTAGACAAGTATATATTCATGAGGTAAGTATATTAAAAAACTAGAACCAGCAATTAGTTCCACAAGACAGGTCAAAACAAGGAAGGCTGTCTTCCTTTCTTTCCAAGAAAGGAAAGCAGCAATTTTAAACCACCAACAATATGCTGCTTAATTGTTTTAAATTGTGTTCAGGAATTAAAAGCATCTTGGTCTGCAGCGTTCAAGCTTGCTAGGTATCACTTCCTTGAGTGTGCTCTGGGACAACGTGAAGGGCAATTGCTATAAATAGTAAGGCCAGTCACTCATAGGCTTTGGTTTTGATGGTGTCGCGGCAGAGCGCCGAGGGTCTGAAAACTATGGCATCTCCTTCCTTCAGATACACAAACGGACACCATTTCTCATAAGGAAGGAGAGGTCAGAGGACGCTGAAACCAATTTGATGGTCTTGGTTTTGAACCTCTTCTCTCCAGGATGCATGTTATACAGGCTTACAAACCTGGAGCTGATTATTCAATACCACATATTTACACGTGGGCATTAATATTGATTATTTCTCTTTCCTTCTAACGCCGGTTTCTGAGAACTTCTCATTTGAATGCAAAACTGCACCCAAAACTCATAAAACTGTATGGCGTTCTAGAAAAGAGAACTACATCCCTCACAGCTACACAACCTGTTTTTCAAACCCATGTTAAGAATTTAAATGAGGTTCCCAAGGACATGTACGTTGAGAATAAAGTACCTGGTACCACGCCCATGTCATTCAGAAAATCCGAACTCGGTGCCATTGAAGTCAGCCTGACTCACTGTGAACGTGGCGTAGTGTTTACCCATCGGGCTGCGCACCGCGAGGCCGGCAGTTCATAAACCAGGGGGCAGTTCTACCAGGTCCTTCTAGACTCCCTAGGAGCAACGCCCATACATAGTACATATGAACAACAAAGAGGAAGCTGTTTTTTCAGACGCGCCATCTATGTCGTACTTAATCTTGTCCTGGTGTCTAAACCTCACCCTACAAGCTTTCTAGAAAACAAAGGCAAAAGGGCAAGTGACAGCTCAGCGTTGATGTCACTAGGACACTTCAGATTCTACCTAAATCTAAATGCTATAGTAAGGGACAAAAGTAAGATACCCTTAGAATTCTGGGAATGATTGGTTATCCCCTGAAAGCTAACCTAGGGAATTCCCACTTAATAGCATAATCCGACCAGTACAAGATGCCTGTGCGGAAGAGGGAGATACTGTGTAAGGTAAGGAGTTTGGATTTGGGGCTGAGCCAGAAGGCTCCACTGGAGTGGAATGATATGACCAGAGTGCTTTTTAAAAAGAGCACTGTGCCTTGGAAGATGGAGAGGCCATTTGAAGCAAGAAGACTAGGAGCCGGTGTGAGAAACAGGAAGGTCTTAAAAGGGCATGGCCACTACAAGAGGTGACTCAAGGGATCTGGAGGTTAGAGTAGGAGAAGGATTTAGTAAGGATGACGGATTAAGGATGACAGAGTACTCTGCCAATGATGTGGGAGGGTTGGCTGTTAGTGGTCACACCCCCTGAGTCCTATCCTCCCTAGCCAAGTGATTTTTCCCAAACACATTTCCTATCTTATCTCTGCAATAGGAATGAAGAATTTTCCATTCCCAAGTGCTACCACTAGAAGGTACCAAGTGCTATAGGCCAGAAAATGGAGAGCAAGTCGTAGGAAGTAGTTTAAAACACACACAAGATGTATATAGATGCTCTTTGGGATAGGAGGCCAGCATTTTTCATGGTGATTTATAAGCATTTGATGGCTTAACTCAAGTTGTCATTATTTCAAAGTTGGAGCGTGCTTGGGCAAACCGTGCATTTATGTAATTCTGTGACTTCCAAAATGCTTCTATTTTTATTTTTCACTCATCCAAGAATAACTTACTTATTCTTTCCAGTTTGTTTTGGACCATCTTGAGGCCGTTTTCCAAACTTTTTGAGTTTCTAAAAACCCTACCCCCTTGGCAGATCTCACCAACTTTATTGTCATTTAGTGAGTAAATAACATGCCGTAACCACCACTCAGCTGTTGGTTTGTCATAATGTGGTGGCGTCGGTGTCACTGTGATACTGAAAGCTATGCCACCAGTCTTTCAAAAGAGCAGCCGGGTCACCTCTGGTGAAGCTTACAGAGTGACATAGACTAGGAAGAAGGAAGGACTTAGACGCGTTAGCCCCTGGAAACTGTGTGAACAGTAGTGAAGCATTGTCTGTAGATTGCCGGGAGATAAGCCCTGCATGTTGGAAGGCATTCAAGATACTACCGGGGAAGAGCTGCCTCCTCAAAGCAGAGTGGACCTTAATGAAGCAAATGAAGCAAAGCTTTTGGGTCCTGCGCCTGCTGGTTGGATCTGCCTGAAAATGCGAAGAAATGGCTGCAAACATCCATTGATAATCTGAACATGGAATAAATGAAGCCCGAATCTAGGACATTTGGAAATGGTCACAAATGAAATGGAACACACGAAGATGGATGTTCTAGGCGTTGGTGACGTGAAGTGGACCGGGATCAGTCATTTTGAGTGGGACAGTCGTGTAGCTGACTACGTCACAAATGCCATTCAAGGGGAATGGTGTCATCACCACAGAGAACATTTCGAGAGCTGTCTTGAAGTATAACGCTGGATGTGACAGGATGACGTCTAGTCACCTACAAGGAAGAGAGCAGTTAAGACCACCAGTGTTCAGATTTACCAAATGAACCACTCAAGTGAGTGATGAGGGAAACGTTCTGAGCCCAGCAAGAGGAAAGATATAGTATGCAACAAATTAGGGAAGCGCTTCATCATTTTCCGATTCAGTATTTGGGTTCCTGCCTACTTACTAGATGTATTTAACCAGAAGGTCAGCACTCATGGGCATTTCTGCAGCCTTCTGACATTATGCTCAGAGCTTCCCCAAACACAAATTGCCCCATGCTGACGTTGAACTAGGAGACACTGCCTTCTTAGTTCAGCTCATGATATAAAAAAGCGTCCTCTTCACGGTCTATTTAGGGAGATGTTTCCCTAATTTTCCTGCTTTTTATTGAGGATTTTGCTGTTTAACATTCCAGGCACAGTGCTGAACAAAGTACTATGTAAGAAGGATGTGGCGTGCCTTACAGAGAAAATACATGTGTTAAATAAACCCTTTTCAGGCCTGGTGTTCTAGTGTGGCTGGCCATGTGTCTAGTGCCGATCAGCCAAAGTGTCTTTAAACTGAAATACGCATAAAACAAAGTTCTATATCGATCAGTCAACAACAGGGTTGAGACTAGAGGCTCTCAGGAATCCAACTTCACATTTCGCTTAAAGCATTGATTTGGTCTTTGCCGATTCATTGTTGGTAGTGGTGACTTTATAGTACAGACCAGAACAAACAAACAAACCCTGGCATCCAGTTCATTCCGACGCCCGGGGATCCCACAGGACAGGGTAGAACTGCCCCTGAGTGTGTCCGAGGCTGTAGCTCTTTAGGGAAATAGAAAACCTTATCTTTCTCCCGAAGAGCAGCATGTGGCTTTGAACCGCTAAGTTTTGTCTTAGCAGGTCAATGCTAACTACGATACCACAGGGCTGATTTAAATGTCTGACTCATATGGCCTGAGAAAGGGTCCCTACCTGTGCGATGGTCACTCGGAGCCAAAAGGGAATTGATGGCAGTGGGTGGTGAGGTGGGATATATATATTACATAATGACTACAAATAACAAGAAACGGTTTTATGTTCATTCACACGAGGTTCTGTAACATGTGTGTGCGCATGATTATTAGCCACCTGGATGGTCCCTTCCCTCTTCAGGAAGCTCATTAGAAGGTACCTTCCTACCTTGAGTCAAACTGTCTCTACATCATTTTCCTGAGTTTTTTGCCCATGAGGAGGGTCTAGTAGACAAATTTACTTAGAGTCTTACTGAAGGGTAAATGACTCATGCTGGACGCTGAAAGGGCACTTTGCGTTGGTCAAGGTTGAAGGGGCTTGGCCATCTGAAATGAAAAGGGACATGATGAAGTCGGTGCTGGAGCCACGTCAATGTCAATTAAAACCAATGGAAAGGTGACGTCATTAAGGAATATCATGAATATCACATGCAAGTACAATTTTAACCGAAGATAACATAAAAACAGTTGCAGTACATTGACAGAAACCTACCAGAAATTCAAGACAGATTAAGAAGAGGATGTGAAATGAGGCTTATCAGGGTTGAGAGCTGGGGGATCTTGGCTGAATGCAGAGAATACCCGAAACATGTTTATGTTTTATTGACTATGCAAAGACATTGGGCTATGGAGCATAACCAACGATCTAGCAGTGGAAAGAACAGGCATTCCAAAACACTTCATTGTGCTCGTGCAGAGCCTGTGGATAGATAATCATTTACAGAGGCAGTCTTTCAGACGGAATAAGGGGCTACTGCATGGTTCGAAAATAGCAAAGGTGTAGAGAAGGGTTGTATCCTTTCACCATGCTTATTTAATCTATAGGCTGAACAAATATTCAGAGAAGCCGGGCTATCTGAGGAAATGCACAGCATCAAAATTTGAGGAACACTTATTAACAAACTGTGATGTGAAGCATTTGCTGGTGACCATCAAGGACTTGAGCCTGCAGCGTACATTGCCACGTGATACCAAGAAAGCTGAATTCCTCACGACTGGACCAACGCGCAACATCAGGAATGACTGTGAAACTATAGAATATCTCAAGGAATTCATTTTGGTTGGATCCACAACCAACACCAATGGAAGCAGCAGAGAAGAAATCAAACAATGCACACCGGGCAAATCTGCTACAAAAAGACCTCTTCAAAGGATGAGAAAGCATAGACGTCACTTTGACGATTGTAGTGCACCTAACACAAGCCCCATGGTATTTTCAATCAGCTCATGCGTACAATGGCTGCACAGTTCATCGGGAAGACTTAAGAACAAGTCATGCCTCTGAATTAGGGCGGTGTTGATGGACATTAAGTAGATCTTGGACTGCTGAAAGAATGAACAGATCTTGTCTTGGAAGAAGTACAGTCCGCATGCTCCTTAGAAATGAGAATGGTGGGACTTGCCCCCACATACTTTGGACATGCTACCAGGAGGGACTCACTCACTGCCATCCTGTCAACTGACTCATAGCGACCCTGAAGGACAGAGTCGCCCCTTTGGGTTTCTGAGATGGTAACTCTACCGGAATAGAAAGCTTCCTTTTTTGCACTGGTGATTTCAAACTGCCGACCTTGCAGTTATCAGCCCAACACGTAACCAAGCCCTCAATGGGGTAGATTGGCATCGTGGCTGTCAGAATAGGGTCAAACACAGCAACACCGGCAGATACAAATACAGACGACGCTTTCCTGCAGTTCATGAGATTTTCTTGTGTTCTTTCCAGTGTGTAATCTTGACAGATTAATCACTATTCTCTTGTAGTTTTTGCTATTCTTGAACTTTATATAAATGGACTCATCTCTCTTGTGCCTGGTTTCTTTCTCTTAACGTCGTGTTTGTGAGATTTGTCCATCTTTTGGATCCTTCAGTTTTTCAAATTGATGTCACTACATTATATAAATAGATAACAATTTATTTGTCTCTGCCCACTCAAAAACACTCGGATGGTCTCATCTTTGATTATTATGAATACAGCTATCGGTATAGATTGTACAAATGAGAGGGCCCATGCAATTAGCTATTTCTCTTAGGCCTGAACAAGAGACTTTTTGGGGTTAGAAAGCATTAGATTCTATTAAACAGTTTTCCAAAGATATTCTGTATTGTGTACTCACACAAGCAAAATGTAGGAGCCCTGGTAATGCAATGGTTGGCTGTTCGGCTGCCACCCAGAAGGCTTGTGGTTGGGACCCACCCAATGGCTCTTTGGGAGGAAAACTGGCACGATGCTCCTGTCAAGAGTACAGACTAGGAAATGCTATGGGCGATTCTACTCTGTCTCCTGTGTGCTTGTGTTGACCCTGGGGTTCCGAACAAGAGCAACGTCTTTGGAAACCCTCGATGATGCCTGTATTCCATTTTAAACCATCTGCGGATGGAGTAGTGAACTCCCAAAGTGATTTTAACGTCTAGTTCCTCAATGAGGAATCATTTGCGCTTTATCTAATACACTTATTGTTATCTGGACATTTTCTGGAAAGGGCCCGTTATGTCTTGTGTCCTTATTTTTAAAATTGGATTGTCTGTTTCTTACTGATGTTGAGGGGGTGGGGTGGAGGGAATTTTATTATTGTGAATATGAATCATTAGTCAGATGTGATATTCAAATATTGCCTTCCAGTGTATGACTTCCAAACAAGCTTATTTATAAGCAAATGGGGTACCGTGTTCGTACCTAAAAGGTTATAAGGAGATTGGGGGGGGGGGGGGAAGGGGAGGGATATCCTCACATATATTTTATTGTGTTATTATGAATTTACAGATTTAGAAAATATGACTCACTTCAGTTTTCCTCTATTTTTTTATCCTCACCTCTAACTATATCATTTTATTAAATCCTTTTACTGGGAACTCATACAACTTATCGCAATCCATACATACATCCATTGTGTCAAGCACATTTGTACATGTGTCGCCATCATCATTCTCAAAACATTTGCTTTCTACTTGAGCCCTTGATATCAGCTCCTCATTTTTCTTCTCCCTCCCCGCTCTCCACTCCCTCATGAAGAACTATATTTATTTACTTCGTCTCTTCCCACTAGAATTTTAAGCTCCGTGAAGATGGAGATGTTTGCTTCTTTGCTTCATTCGGGGGTGTGTTCCAATCCTCTGAAACAGTAACTGATATTTAGCCGGTGACTGTATAAATGAAGAGGGAGGAGAGTGCTGGGTCTCAGACAGGAAAAGTAAGAGGCATACAGAGAATGCCATTAATGGGATGTATTGAATTGGAAGGAGGTTAGATGGGTGGTCTGAAGTTCAAAGGGAAGGGTAGTCCTGGAAAAGAACACCTGGGAGCTAATTAGTATGTGAGAGATAGTCAAAGCCCTGAGCTTGTTTAGAGAGTTCTTGTAGGCTGATAAAGAAGAGGACTGGGAACACTAGGTAAAAGGTAACTTTTAAAAGGTAATCAGAAAAAAAGGAGATAGCAAAAGCAATCGTCATCAGAGAAAACACAGATCATTACATTTGGAAATGGAGAAGTGGTGTGTGCTCCGGGAAGTCTGAGATAAATGACATTTTTCAATGAGAAGCTTTTGTACTTGAGAGTAATAGGCTTTGCTCATGCTTGGGCCACAGCCTTGTTTTAAAACAGTGAGGCTTCGCGTGTTAACAGATGTGTTCCTTTCAGAATTGATTGTATATTTTTCCCTAACTGATCTAGCACCAAGATACTGGTAGACATTTCTATGGATTGAGTGTCTAAATCAGTGATTCTGAATCTTCCTAATGCCGCAGCCCTTTCGTACCGTTCCTCATGTGGTGTTTCCCCCAACCATAAAATTCCTTTCATTGCTACTTCATAGCTTTCATTTTGCTGTTATGAATCAAGAAGCCCCTGTGAAAAGGTCATTCGGCCCCCAAAGGGGTTGCGACCCCCAGGTTGAGAGCCGCTGGTCTAAGCAATCACACATAAAAATGTATTTCGTTGGGGATTAAGTAAGGAAATGCAGAGATTGGCGTGAAAAGTTGCAAAATTCTAGTTAGGATATTTGTTTCAAAGAACAAAGAGGTCACATCTTGTAGTGCACTTAATTTTAGAGCAGTTCATTTACAGTATCATGTAAATACCCATATCTGCCACACCCCAGAGTGTTTCTAGCGAGTGGGACTGGCTGGCCAGAGCCAGGAAATCTAGAAGACAGCTACTGAGCTGACTGAGCGGAAGAGATCCATATTTGTGAGCATTACAGAGAAAGGGGACCCATAAGAATGGACAAGTGGTAGAACAGTACCTTAATATCACATGCAAATAAATTATTGCTGAAGATCACCCGTTCAATGGTTGCAGCAGTCCATTGTCAGGGAGCTGCCGGAAACTCAGGTCAAACTCAGAGGAGGACATGGAATAAGGACTATCTATCATTGCTGATGTCAGATGGATCTTGGCTGAAAGCAGAGAATACCAAAAAGATGTTTATCCATGTTGTTATTGACTTTGCTAAGGCCTTCGACTGTGTGAGAGGAATGGGAATTCCAGAACATTTCATTGTGCTCTTGTGGAAGCTGTACGTGGATCAAAGGGCAGGAATGCAGACAGAACAAGAGACTACTGCATGGTTTAAAATCAATAAAAATGTGCATCGGGTTATAACTTCTCACCGTCCTTATTCAATCTGTTGAGCAAAGCATCAGATAGAGGAGCTGTATTATATGAAAAAGAATATGGCATCAGGATCGGAGGAAGGCTTGTTAACCACCTGTGACATGCAGGTAGTACAACCAGGCATACTGGAAGTGAACAGGACTTGAACTACTTGGTGATGAAGGTCAAGGATTACAGCCTTTAAAATGGATTAAAACTCAATTGAAAGGAAACCGAGATGCTCACAAGTGGACCAGTAGGGAACAGTAACATCGTGAGAAACGGAGCAAAGGTTGAAGTTGTCCAGGCATTCATTCTTGCTCGAATCCACCATCCGTGCTCATGAAAACAGCAGTCCAGCGATCAAAAGAGGTGTTGCTTTTGGTAAGGCCGCTGCATAAGACTTCTTGTGTTGGAAAACAAGGATGTTACTTTGAGGATAAGGTGGCCCTGGTCTTTTCGATCATCTCATATGCATGTGAAAGTTGGACATTGAATAAGACAAACCAAAGGAGAATTGATGCCACAATTGTGGTGCTGGTGAAGAATGCTGAAGGTACCATGAACTGCCTATTGGACAAACAAATGTCTTGGAAGAAGTACAGTCAGAGTGCTACTGGGAGGCAAGGGTGCTGAGACATCATCTCATGTACTTGGAGCATGTCATCAGGAGGGACTGGTCTCTGGAGAAGCACTTCATGCTTGGTAAAGTGGAGGTGCAGCGAAAAAGAAGAAGACCCCCCGAGATGGATTGACACAAGGCTGCAACAATGGGCTGAACCATAAGGGCGATTGTGGGGATGGCAGGATCGGGTCCGGTTCTGCTGTCTAGGGTCCTTATGAGTTGGCACCGACTCTGGCACCTAACAACAACATAGTATTGAGAGGCTATTCAAAAAAATTTTTTTTCACTCTTCTCTTTATTTATTTATTGTTTAAACATTTTATTAGGGGCTCATACAACTCTTAGCACCATCCATACATATACATACATCAATTGTATAAAGCACGTCTGCACATTCCCTGCCCCAGCTTTTCAAAAATTTTAAAGTTGATCATATCTTCAACCGCTTTAAGAATTTTCTTAATAGTTCTACTAGTCTAAAATCGTTTTGTCTTATTCTTTCCATTTATATTTTATGCCTTTAAAATTTTTTCTATGTGCTGACTAACAGGGAGCGCTGGTGGTGTAGTGGTTGTGACGTACAGGTCAGCAGTTTGAAACCACCAACTCCCCTCTCGGGAGAATGAATGGCCTACCTACTCCCGTAGAGCTTCAGTCTTGGTTGCCTAGGGCTGCTGCGAGTCAGCATGGACTCGATGTTGTGAGTGTGAATGTTGACTAAAATCTCATGATTTCAAATGCTAGCTGTGGAGCATACATTTTTATGTCCTTACCTTTCGAGGGAACACTTGGCGCAAACTTCACTTTCAGGTGTGTTGCTTGCCATCGGGTTGTAGGAAATAGTCTAAAAGGAAAATTTCCTCTCTTAACCTAAGGCATTTAAAAAGGAATGACTACTCAATTTTGTCAAGTGCATTTTTCAGAATAAGCTGATTATTTGCCTTATTTAATCAGATAATGTGGTGATTTGTATTCATAGATTTCCCAGTGTTAGAGCAATCCTGCATTCCTGGCATAAATTTTGATCACGATGCAATACAATTCCTTTAATACACTTGCGTTCTGTGCTAATACTGTGTGTGTGGGGGGGGTGTTGTTTTTATGTTCGTAAAAGATTTGTTTCTTGTGGGTTTATTTTTTGTTATTTTGGGTGGGAGAGTACTTTCCATTGTGTTTGTTAGGCCTACTCTGGTCTGAGGATGAGATTGGAAGCTTTCAATCCTTTTCCTCTGCTTTGAGATAGTTTCTGTAACAAAGGAATGACCTGTTCTTTGGTGGTTTCCATTCTTTAAGTGTTCCGGGCTTGTTAATTTTATGGTTGAGAGGTGGCTCTTTGACCCACTTTACTGTTTTTCTTTTTTTAAGACTGATTGTTCTATTCAGATTTTCTACCTCGGGCTTGATGAATTTTCCTTCAAATTGCCCATTTTAGTTTACGTTTTAAGGCAGGTGTGCAATGATATATTTTCTGTGGGGATTACCATCACCTTCATCGCTGGAGTCATGTCTCATGAGAAGGATGTTGTCTGCAGCGCTGAAAGAACACAGACCGGGATGCGCCGGCCGGTTGAGTTAAAACAACAGCAGCGCTCTAGCAACCAGACAGGTCTCCCAGACAGCAACTCGAAGTTCAGGTGGTTAGGGATTTGGCGATTGGGGGAAGGAATGCCTGGAAACGACGGAGTGGTGGGATATAACTAAGAGTATTGTTAGTCCCTTGATGCTCTCAGCCAAGTGCTAGTTAGAGAATCGGAGACACCGTGAAGAGCTTACCAGTGTCCCCGCACCCCTCGCATCCCACTGGGCCTTCTTACCTGCACCGAGGAAGGGCATCCGTTCATGTCCATCGGTCTGAGAAATTTAGCATGAACCTTTTTTGCTTGACGACTGAGTTACCAGCAGAGCCAGCGCAGACTGCATCTACGTCAACCCCTTGACATTTCAATTTCACCTCAGCCTCAGATCCCATCTTCCTCATTTTTCTTCACTTTAGTTTAATGAATCACCTAGAGCCTTTTTTTTTTTTTTTTGGTGGCAGCCCTGTTAGCCTTATCTTGGGCCATCCACAGCATTCGGTTTCCGTTTATCTTTTATTTAAGGTTGTAGAAAAATCGCCAGCGTCCTTCCTTGTAGAATTCGCTTGCATGCATGAGTGACACAGCTCGAGATGCTGGCCTGCCGCATTTTATTCTCTTGTGGATTCATGCAAGCAAGCCTCGTCTTGTTCCTGTGCTTCTAGCTCCTCTCAGGGGCGCCCTGTTCTAGGGAATCGTTTGGTCAACACTGCTTTGGGTTGTTTTGGTTTGGGAGGCGTTAAAGCTCAGAATGCTCCAAACGGAACTTCATTTTGAAATACAGCTGGAGGCTCTTTCAGTTTAAATCCTAATCCCTGGATTTTGAGGCTGTCGGTTTATGCGTGTGGTATTTTTTTGGAACACTTAAAAATAAGTGAAGAGCCCAACGGCTCTGAGACATACCGAGTTGAGGTTGGTCCACACAGCACAGAGAAAGACCCAAGTCAGTAACCCAGATTACATCTACTCCCGACGGGACGGACTTCACACCCGTCTTAGTCACAGCTCGATTCCTTGTACTGGTATGTGTCTGACATGTAGAAAATAATCAGGAAAGATTGTTGATTTAATAAGTAATTGTTAGTAGGAACTCCAATTCAGCGATGGATCACACCTCTTTCTATGTTGAAAGAGATGTAAAATTGTGTGTAGACTCTTCTGGGTTCCAAGTATTACAGAGAAGTGTCCAGTTGCCTTCCTTATGGGAGTTTATTGGAAGGGTTCATGGCATCATGAAAAGACGACAGAAAAAGCTCCCAACAGGTGGACAGTCAAGGCTTGCAGAAAAAGGTGACCATCATTCAGGGCTGACAGCGCCTTCAGCAGCCTGACGGCAGTGCTCTTGGTGGAAGGGCACTCTGGAATTCTTTTCAAGTTGGGTGTCAGTGGCTATTGTGTCCATTGTCCATTGTTAGGGAGGCCCCTGTGTCTGCTTCACCAGCTGCAGCCCAAGCTCTGTGTCTGAAGCACATCAGTGACCTCCCATCACCTCCAGCAGCCGAAAGCGTACCATGAGCCAGTCCCAAGCCATTCTCTAGTCCTCCTGCTGGGTACGGCTCTCTAACACTGGCTGCTTTCTTTTTAGGATTACCTTCAAAGTCGTGTTGATATCTGGCTCAGTCAGTTGCAGCCAGAGAAGTAGAGCAACATGGGGTCCACAAATGACGCAGGCTTTGTACTACTGTACTATTGAAAAGGCAATATCCGGGGCTGCTGTATGTCTTCATCTTTCCAAACAGCCCTTCTGCGTTTGTTTCATATTCAGGCTGCTACATCGCCACACAACATCTTGACTGTGAATTTCATTTGCTAGACTGCTGTCAAGACCCAATCATATTTCCTAGAATCGGCACGGTGTATCCTGATAAAGAGTCGTTTTTTACTGAGAGGAAAAGGCCATGTAGATAGCAGACTGCAGAGAAATTCAATACACGATTGCTTAGGAAAAAGAACCATGGATTCTTTTTTTTTTTTTGAGAAGATAATATAGTTACTTTATTGCCTTTTGAAATTTCTGTCTCCTTTCTTTTTTTTACATTTTTTAGGGGCTCATACAACTCTTATCACAATCCATACATACATCAATTGTATAAAGCACATCCGTACATTCTTTGCCTTAATCACTCTCAAAGCATTTGCTCTCCACTTAAGCCCTCTGCATCAGGTCCTCTTTTTTGTTTCCCCTCCCTCCCCGCTCCCCCGAACCATGGATTCTTTAAGAAAAGTTTTTCATAGATCAGAAGACATTTCTGAACTATAATGCCCTCCACCAAACTATTTCTGCGCAATCTCTACATGTCTGATTTTGTTGGTACATGCATGTTGGTTTGTGGGATATGTTGCCTTTCTGGGGTAAAATACAGATGATGTTGGATTTCCAAAATATGTGCTCAGGGTCAGTCGACCAACTGTTCTCAAGGTGATGCCACTCTGATCGGGATGAAGTAGTGGTTTGATTCAAAGCACTGTGAATGTCCCAACCGTGAGTCTTTCCGGACTACACACTGAATCTGTCATTTGAGTCACGGCTACTTCTGTCCACTTGTAAAAAGAGATTCATGCGGTTCCTTTTCCTACGGGTGCCATGATGGACAAGCCAAGAGGGCTTTTCTCAGTTTTCATCTTACTTGATGACTTCCTGGATCTTCTAAGAGAGTCCTTTCCTCTCCTCCTGTGCACGAACCACTGTGTGTATGCTGGTAGCTTCTAGGTAAAATAGATCCCGATAAGACCCAAACTCCAAAGAATCATTTGCCTTCGGAATACCCCCATCTCCCCTCTTTCCTTTCCTTACTGACGAGTCTGGCCTTCTCTTCTGTATTTTCCTGTCGCAGAATGGACAATAATTCACCAATTACATTTCAAAGCTGGGGAGGGGGAGCTTTTTCCTGACAAAAGGCCTTATTGATCAGCCTTTTTTTTCTCGTTTTATTAGGGGCTCATACAATTCTTATCACAATCCATACACACATCAGTTGTGTAAAGCACATTTGTACATTCATTGCCCTCATCATTCTCAAAGCATTTGCTCTCCACGTAAGCCCCTGGCGTCAGGTCCTCATGTTTTCCCCTCCCTGCCTGCTCCCCCATCCCTCATGAGCCCTTGATAATTTATAAATTCTTATTTTGTCATATCTTGCCCTGTCCGACGTTTCCCTTCACCCACTTTTCTGCTGCCTCTCCCCCAGGGAGGAGGTCACATGTAGATTCTTGTAAGTGGTTCCCCCTTTCCAACCCACTCTCCCTCTACCATCCCAGTATCGCAACTCACACCACTGGTCCTAAAGGGATCATCTGCCCTGGATTCCCTGTGTTTTCAGATACTATCTGTACCAGTTTACATCCTCTGGTCTAGCCAGACTTGCAAGGTAGAATTGGAATAATGATAGTGGGGGTGGGGTGGGAGGGTGGGGGGAGGAAGCATTTAGGAGCTAGAGGAAAGTTATATTTTTCATCAGTGCTACATCGCACCCTGTCTGGCTCATCTCCTCTCCTAGACCCCTCTGCCAGGGGATCTCCAGTGGCCTACAAATGGGCTTTGGCTCTCCACTCCGCACTCACTCCCCTATCCCCCCTTCATTCACTATGGTAAAATTTATTGTTCTGATGATGCCTGACACCTGATCACTTCAACACTTCATGATTGCACAGGCTGGTATGCTTCTTCCATGTGGGCTTTGATGCTTCTGAGCTAGATGGCCACTTGTTTACCTCCAAGCCTTTAAGACCCCAGATGCTATATCTTTTGATAGCCAGGCACCATCAGCTTTTATTTTTGCCACATTTGCTTATGCACCCATTTGTCTTCAGTGATCGTATCATGGAAGTGAGCACACAATGATATGATTTTTTATTCACCCACTTTGTCTTCAGTGGTTGTGTCTGGAAGGTGAGCATCATAGAATGCCAGTTTTACAGAAGAAAGTATTCTTGCATTGAGGGAGTACTTGAGTGGAGACCCAATGTCCTTTCTGCTACTTTAATACTAAACCTATAAATGTAGGCACATAGATCTATTTCCCCATCCTCATATATAATTATATTTGCACATATACATGTCTTTATCTAGACCTCTATAAATGCCCTTTGCCTCCCAGCTCTTTCCTCTAGTTCCCTTGGCTTTCCTCCTGTCCCACTATCATGCTCCGTCCCCACCAATTGATCAAACATTTAATTCACCCCTAATGTGAAGCCTGGAACTTCTTCTCTTTGGTGAAGCGTGTGCTATTAGCTGGTGTTGATTTTGTGGGCATGATAGAGGGTCACTGTGAGTCGGCACTGATGCAGTGACAGTGAATTTTTGAGGCAGGGTCCATGGGTGGAAGGTGCCTCACCTCTGTTTTAGAGGGTGGGGTGGAAAGGCAGAGAGGAGTATCCTCTTTTACCTACAGGCAACAACCCCTAGTACCACCTAAATGTCTGTTTCATCCCCACTGCCATTAATTTAACTCAGACTTGCATAATCTTGGGAGGTAGGCCACGAAAACAGTGTCTTGGTACCCACTGCCTCACCACTCTGCTGATATCTTTTTATTTCTTTCACAGTTTAAATTGGCATACAAGTCACACATTACCTATTTCAATACTTCAGTCATATTCAAAAGAGTTCTGTAATCACCACAAGACGTTTAGGACCTTTCTTCTCCTTACATCTGCATCTTCACACACTGTTGCCTTGCTGCTGAAGCAGTCTACTTATGTATGTGTTGGACTCGCGTATAGTTTTCATCTACAGGATTTAAACCAAAATCACGAACCTGGCCTGGCTATATTGGTTTGCTGCAATATTAGTCTAATGCTGCACTAAAACAAAAAGCAAAATGAAAGCAAACAACACCACCCCAAAGCTCAGCAGCTCATAAGAACGAGCTCTTCGTGTGGATCTAGAGATCAGCCGTGATGTTTCTCCTCGTCAGTGCTGGGAGTGCACACATCGTGGGTCACTGGGTTTGGAGTCATTCCCACTCGTCTTTTCTCCTCCTTTGACCATCCAATTCATCCAGTGCTTTCAGATTTCCCCCTGCAATGGAAAGGACACAAGAAAGCAAACAGAAACAGCCAACACCTCTTAAGGTCTAGCTCTGAACCAGCAGCCTGTCGCCTCAGCCTCATCCTAGTCCCTCTAAAGCAGTGGTGCTCGACCTTCCTAATGCTGCTACCCTTTCATTCAGTTGGCATGTTGTAGTGACCCCCCAACTGTAAAATTATTTTCGTTGCTACTTCATAACTGTCATTTTGCTACTGTTATGAATTGGGCGACCCCTGTGAAAGTGTTGGTCAACCCCCAAAGGAGTTGTGACCCACAGGTTGAGAACGCCACTCTAAAGCAAATCATGGCTGAACCCTAGAGGTATGAGCAGGGATAAAGAACTCGGGGAGATGCAAATAAATAAACTCTTAGGTTTATTTATGGACTCTTGAAATCCGACCCTCCCATATCACATCTCGAACAAAACATGTTCTGTCATGCCTCAGTGACAAGCTGTTCCTTTGTCAGGGGACACCTTCCTCATTTCACCCCCACCCTACTTTTCCTGTTTCATGACCTCCTTCCTCTTCATCCTCTAAGACTGTAGCTAATACTTTCTTTTTTCCTTTCTTAGTAGCCCCTTCTTCTACAGACTATTTTGCTGTTGTCAAACTAAATTTGCATTTACTTGTTTACACGGCTGTCTACTCTTCTAGATGGGAAAGGGGGTGTCTCAGTGTGTTAGGCAGGGTTCTCTCGAGAAACTAAGCCAGGACACTTAGGATTATAGACAGATAGATAGGTAGGTTTATTTTTTTTTTAATGGAGTTTTCTGGAAAAACCAGAAAACCTGCTAGACAAATTCTAAAAGTGCTGTAACACTTGATAGGTAGGTTTATACACCGAGAAAGAATTTAACACCTAATTAGTCCACACAGCAGTACAGAGGGTTCAGTTCATCTCACTTCTTTTTTTTTAAACAATTAGCAAAGCTTTATTTGCTCATTTTTTTGCATTTAAAGTATTCTTCAATAACATCCTTGGCTTGAGATTCTTTGCCAGAGTCCTTAACAACCACACACTGCTATGGAACAGTTAATATACTGGAAGTCCTTCAACTACATGGGCTGCCGGGTGGGTCTAAGGTTAAGGAAGTGGATGGTGGAGTCCTCCCTTGGGCAAGGCAAGCAGAGTCTGCCCACAGGCAGCAAATGGCAGGGTGGATCACCAACAGTCAGGAGCTTAGCAAAACAGGCCAGGATGGGATATGGAACAAAAGCAGTGCAAGGCGACAGAATCCAGCCTCAGGCTCAAGCGATGTATGATGTATGCACCAGCAGCCTGGCAAAACAGGTCTTGAAGGAGCCTCAAGGGCTACCAAAGAACCATGGGTTGGCTTGGCCCATGGGTAGTGTAGCTCACAGGTGGAGGCAGAGAACTAGCTAAAACAGCAGCGTGCCTCAGTATACTCAGATCACCAGAGACAGAGGGAGGGAGTGGGGGGTGGGTGGGTACAGGCCTGGCAGAGCCATTTATCTCTTTGCCCTCAAATCAAACTGTGACCTGATTAATCCCACAGGTTCCTTTTGGCCAGGTTGGCCACAATAAACCGAACTGTCACACTTAGTTATCCAGTGCTGCTATAACAGAAGTACCACAAGCAGGGAGCTTTAACAAGGGGAAATTTAGTTTCTCACAGTTCAGCAGGCTGGAAGTTGGAATTCAGGGTACCAATTTTAGAGGAAGATGCTATTTGTTCTGGGGGCAAGTCGCTATCTCTTCAGCTTCTGTTCCTGGGTTCATTGACCTGGGTTCATGTCATAAAATATCTTCAGGCCTCAAAACTCAAATTCACTACCATCCACTTGATGCCAACTCATTGTGACCTTATGTGACAGGGCAAAACTGCCCCCTGTGGGTTTCTGAGACTGTAATTGTTTAGGAAGTAGAAAGTCCCTTTCTCCCAGGGAGCAGCTGGTGGTTTCGAACTGTCAACCTTGAGGATCGTAGCCCAACACAGAACCACTCTGCCACCAGTACTCCTCTCTCTATACTAGGTCTGTTCCTTTAACACACAGATACTACACTGTTATGGCCTTGTTAACATCCCAAAGGAAGTTGTATTCCCAAATGGGATTAAATCCACAAATATAAGGGTTATTATTTATAACACTTATTTGTGGGGACACAAGGCAGTCTATAACACAGGGTAAATACTTATCTTTCTGATCTTGGCCCAGGGCATAGAGCTCAGTGAATGCCGAATTGAATAAAACTTATGTTGCCTAGAAAAGGCATTTTGTAGATGAAGACCAATTACGTTGAATTGCAGGGACAGACTTTGCCTGTGCAATTGGAAGTAAGGCAGCTAATGTTCCTTTCTCTCTGAAGCATGGCGACATGAAGTCACTGAGATGTGCACTGCAGGCAAATGTCAGTCATTTCAGGTATCCTCTTTATGCTGCTTCGCGCTCTTGGGTTCTGACAGAGGCAACAGAAATTAGATTTATCAAAAAGATGCATTCAAGATTGCTCTGCCACGATCTATCCAGGACAGGTGAAGAATTTCGTTTTAATGATCTATCCAATGCACGTGAAGAATTTCGCTTTAATGACGTGAAGGATGTAGGGATATTCTGCTGTGTTGGTGGTGTGCATTCTCACAAAGCAGAAGGTCGTAAGACCCTACACGGGCTGTTTTTCGCCCCGAAGTATCTGATCATTTAGTGCATTTTGTACTGTTCTAACACTGTCTAGGGTCTACTTTTCAAGTTAAATAATACGGGTTTTTTTTTTTAATTATGAAGAGGACTATGCAAGAATTCTCAGGAGGAGGAGGCAGTGACTGCTACCGTGATTCTGATGACAATATTTAAAGGATTAGTAACATGCTTTCTCACACATGCTTATT